>NC_086057.1:2470184-3084605 GCF_947568885.1 Cydia strobilella | reverse complement strand
ACATGGGTCAAAATCATAAAAATAATTAATGCAAATAAAAAAAAACATTTATCCATATTTAAATACATTTTATCGTATTTTTATAAATCTTCAGTTTTTAGTTTTAAGGTGTGTCGATAGATGGCAGTGAATTTACCGGGGTTACAAAATTTACTATGACAGTACCGCTCTATTTTATTATATCCTTTTTGCCTGGAACAAGAGCGACACACGGAATAGGGTAGTTGACACATGTTGAATTTTATAACTAAATCTAATACAGACAGAAAATGAGCAATTTATCGCAATAAATTGGAAACTTAAAAAATATATAGGAATAATAAAAACATCCCTCAGTTTCGAAAAAAAAAACTTTTTTTACATTCAAATAGGGAAAAAATAACAGTACCATTCGATTCCTTATATTTTATTTTAAAAATATTGTATAGCAACAATATACCGACAAAATCGCAATTTCCTGGTTTTCCAAACATCGGAACGGCTTCTAAGCAAAGCGACTTCTAAGCAGTGACACAGTGACGCCACGATGTGTTGCCATTTGTATTAGAGCGTTTGCGTTAAAGTGGCGATGCCAGATTTTGACCATAATTTGTGATTTTTGTATTGCTTTAAGACAATGGGTCCCATAAAGAAATTTGATCCTCAAAACAAACCTGATCGACTGATACCATTAAAAAAAATGTCAACTACCCTATTACTCCAAAACACCTGCATGAAGGGAAAATGTTCTCATAAATACCCATTGCTCCACTTTGTTCTCTACATTCTGTGGCCCTGTTTAATTATTTACTCAAGGTGGAACTAGCTGTGTGCATAATAATGCAACTCCACTTAGAAGTTTTAGCCAGGTGCGCCATGAATTAGGTAGTGTTTAATAGAGGAAAGTTCGAGTCAAGGGCAAGGGATATGTGATCAAGTAACTGACGAAATATTTGTGAGTGCATCTGGGGTAAAGTTCATTATTTCTAGAAAAAGGCTTCGTTTTTGGGACATTGTGGTGTACCTTTTTAGTGTGGAATTTAATAAACTTTCGTTTTGCCGTACACAGTATTCACATTAAACCCAGATTTTCCATAAAAAAAGAAAAACCAAAAAATACATACTTTTCAAGATGGCGTTTGATCCCCGTGGTCCCCGAAGCTCCAATTTTATGACACGCAAACAGGGATCCCTGAAATTGTAGGTGTCTAATTGTGTTACTGTCACTATTGTTTAAACCCCATTTAAGAGCTAAAATCTGTTTTTGCAGGCACATTTTTAAGTCCTAAATATTTTTCCTCCATTTATTTTAGTAAATTTGTATTGCATAGCACTACTGTACCAATTATGGATCTACTGATGTCTATTTTATTGAAATCCACTGAATAGTTTAGGCGCAAGGAGTAAAAATATGATTTATTCGGCGTCCTCTCAAGGCGGCTGTATTGATTTTTCTTTAATAAAATAAGTGAAAACAGGTTGTGAAGGGCAGGAGGAATCTACCGATATGTCATTTAAAAAAATCCGTCCAGTATCCTGATCCTGACCTACAGGGTGTACTGATTTTCAGTATTTAAACCCATAACCCTACTTTCTGTTTAAGTCGCAGTCGAGTAAAATGTTGATATTGGGGTAGAACGTGTACAAATGTATAGACAAAAGTGGAATTAATATTCCTCCAAGTTTCATATTAAGAGAATATCCCCTGAAAGGGTATAAGCGCTAAATCTGGAATCAGCTATTATTTTCTATAACAAGATGTATTTTCTCGGCAAAGATATCTAGGACTGTTTTGTGTAGAATTTAATAAGCTTTAATGTTGCCTTACACCATATTTTCATAGAGAACGTATATTTAGAGTAAAACGCAAATTTCTCCAGGATGGTACACATTTTCCAAGATGGCTGCGATTCCTCGAGGTCCCCAAATGTCAAATAGTGTGGACAGGAAAAAGAGACCTTTAATTAACATACATACCAAATTTCATAACTTTGGAAGGATTTCGAGGTTAGACCTAATCCGATTGTACTATAAACGCGTACCTATAGGGTGAACGTAACTTAATTTCTTAGGTCACCAAACGAAGGAAAAGTGAGGGAAACAATTCGTGTATAAGTGTATTTTTGGATAGTTGTGGGGAATTTTATACAGATTACTTACGTATAGACTATTTTTTGCTATGGGCTACCGTTTACGAGTTATTTAGGAAAAACTATAAAAAGGTACCTTTAAACTTTAAAAAAAAAACGTTTTTTGCGTAATTGTACGGAACTTCGTGCGCGAGTCCGACTCGCACTTAGCCGGTTTTTTAATTAATAAGTTTTGACTAACCAGATAGCGCTGTTCTCCTTCTATTGTATTTCCAGTGCGCAAAGATTATTTTATTTTGTTTAAATAAAAAAATATGAGCATAAAAGTAACTGTGAACTTTGTAAATGTATGCATATTTTATGCGCTCTAGTTAAGCATACTAAGAACTAGCTGCTCGTACAATATAAATAAGATACATTATCATTTTTAGTGTGCTGCCTTTTAACATGAAAATGTATGTGCCATTCTCAACCAAAGGTCGGTTGTCAATAAGGCGCTATTTCCCTATAACTTCAATTATAAATCCACCTTATCGACTAGCGACAATGTGGTACCTTTTGGTTGAAAACGTCACATATATTGTGCTCATAAAGCTTAATAATATGGCTATTATAAGCTTCTTTAGATTTGCGGTAGTATTGTGTGGGCGGCCTACACGCATGGACTACTTTTTTTATACCACGTCGGTGGCAAACAAGCATACGGCCCGCCTGATAGCAGTCACCGAAGCCTTTGGACGCCTGCGACACCAGAGATATTACATGCGCGTTGCCGACCCTTTAAAAACCTAAACACCTGTTTTGAAGAAACCCATACTGTAGCCCCTCGGGGAATCCTCGGGAGGGGGAATATACGTAATAAATTGATTGTTTCATGATAGAAATTTCATGCTCGAAGGAGTACAGTACTGCTGGGTGTTTCAAAAAAGTTTACATGTTTTTAAAGATTCAGCAATGTACTTATGACACCCCCTAGTCCTTGAGTCAATTTCCTCACGCCAATATTTACGCAAACGTCTCTGTCACGGAACTCAAAGTGTGGAAAATTAATGGACTGACGTTATTGATATTCATAAAAGATTTAACAATTGTAGCCAGGCTCCCTATTTTATTGTATTTGTGTATTTTATTTCCATCATCAATATCAGTTTAATAACAAAACTTCCGTGAGACACAGACATAATAAATATATTAATAACGGGTCACTCACGTGTTTTAAGTCGGAAATGCTCGACATGTCAATATCAATATCAGTTTACCTTAAATGTTAACGTAGAACAGGGTACCAGAGCAGATTTTCAGGTAAAATTGAGCATACCATGAGCTCCCCGTACATGTTTTTTGTTATTATTTATTTATTTTAAACTTTATTGCACATAAAAAGTGTACAACAGGCGGACTTAATGCCATTATTACTCCTGTCATTATACGCACAAAATCGGCTGTCATTTGTATAAAATATGGCCTACATTTAATACGTTTGAATGAATGAATGAATTAAATCGTTTATTCACAATGAACATATGGTAACATACGATCTTAATTTATATACATTGCTTCCCACTATACATTCAGTCAAGATAGACATGTGAAAGTATTTGTCAGTGATATATATATATGTCACTCAGTCTGATAAAATTTGAATTAAATACAATTACACGATTAATTACAATTTGGCGCAAATATTTATAATAGTACATAATTAATTTAGTAAGAGATCAATAGTGATGATAATCAGATTAACAGAAAAAAGAAATTACAATTAAAATTAGAATAAGTCAAGTTCTTTTAAATACATGTAAATTAAATGTCAGTCAATATTCAAAATGTATACAATAAAAATTCGCTAATACTATAAAAACATTTATCAATCAATATTTTATACAATTTTGTTTTAAATTCGTTTATAGGCGATTCCTTTATGTCAGCTGGTATTTTATTAAATATACACATGTTGTGAGCGCTTTTTTTTCTTAGTACTAATTTGCTACTAGTTGGTAATGCTAACCTACAGCGTCTATGTGAACGTGTTGTTTCCTTATCTTCTACGAACGTGAATAGTTGAATATTGAGTTTTACAAAAACACATATCTTGTAAATATAGAGGCAGGGGAAGGATAGTAACTTATGTTTAATAATTTGCAGGATCTTTGCATAATAAATAAGTACATATATGATCCCCTCGACCGGCAAAACAATATTAAAAATTTTCGCGCCGTGCGGCGCGCAGCCGCAATGCGGCGTGTTTTCCATATTAAAAATGGCGGCCCGCCGCACGCGCGGTTGTCAGAGAGCGTCCCATTACTCCCATTCCATTCGAGGTAGCTTGCCGCCCGAATTATAATTGTATGTTTTGTAAACGAATAAAGATAACGGTAAAGACTTAGCTGAATTTACCTATGTATACGATAATTAGCATTTGTACGGGATACATGTTTAAACTAGCGTATCTAAAGTATAGTGTAATCTGCGCTGAGAAGCCTTTTCCCGACCATTTGTATTACGTTTCGTCGAGTCACGTTACCCGTATTATTCGAAGAGGGTATGAATTAGTAAGATCGGTAGCTGTATTGTGGTTCAATGTTCGTAAGTCATGTTTCAGGGTATTTATTAAGGCGGTTCCCTGAGCCAGAAGGCAATAAAATCTTCTTATATGATCATATTTTTTTAAGAGACGTTTATATTCGTAGACGTGGAAAAAAACATATGTAGTTCTTGATTATATTATCTTTAAGCTTAGAATAAATTTAAAAGTGGAAAAATTACTGCCTTGGGTGAGACTTGAACTCACGGCCTCTGGATCGATACTCCAGCGCTCTGCCAACTGAGCCACCAGACCTCATCCATAGTCAGCAAATCTTCCCACTATATGGGTCTAGGGGACCCTAGCGATATCTACCGTAAGAGTGTTACACTTCTTAAACGGCCACCGGAGTTCCAAGTCATATTGGAAATTCACCAGTTACGATGTGCTACCCATTCTAAATTAATTTTTAACAAGCAGAAACGTCTGCGATCGATGCTATTAAGCTTAGAATAAATTTAAAAGTGGAAAAATTACTGCCTTGGGTGAGACTTGAACTCACGGCCTCTGGATCGATACTCCAGCGCTCTGCCAACTGAGCCACCAAGACCTCATCCATAGTCAGCAAATCTTCCCACTATATGGGTCTAGGGGACCCTAGCGACATCTACCGTAAGAGTTATACACTTCTTAAACGGCCACCGGAGTTCCAAGTCATATTGGAAATTCACCAGTTACGATGTGCTACCCATTCTAAATTAATTTTTAACAAGCAGAAACGTCTGCGATCGATGCTATTAAGCTTAGAATAAATTTAAAAGTGGAAAAATTACTGCCTTGGGTGAGACTTGAACTCACGGCCTCTGGATCGATACTCCAGCGCTCTGCCAACTGAGCCACCAAGACCTCATCAATAGTCAGCAAATCTTCCCACTATATGGGTCTAGGGGATCCTAGCGACATCTACCGTAAGAGTGTTAATTTAGAATGGGTAGCACATCGTAACTGGTGAATTTCCAATATGACTTGGAACTCCGGTGGCCGTTTAAGAAGTGTAACACTCTTACGGTAGATGGCGCTAGGGTCCCCTAGACCCATATAGTGGGAAGATTTGCTGACTATGGATGAGGTCTTGGTGGCTCAGTTGGCAGAGCGCTGGAGTATCGATCCAGAGGCCATGAGTTCAAGTCTCACCCAAGGCAGTATTTTTTCCACTTTTAAATTTATTCTAAGCTTAATAGCATCGATCGCAGACGTTTCTGCTTGTTAAAAATTAATTTATATTACCTTAATTTATAAGCTTCCGATACACGAATTATGACACTTCGCTCGATACAATTAATTTTAAAACGTAATAAATATAAGAGCATCGGTAGAAAGTATCATTTCGTTCCATTTGGAGTTGAAACTCTAGGTCCATGGGGTCCCAGCGCGCACAAGTTGTTTGCAGAAATCGCGAAGCGTCTGGTTGACGTAACTGGTGACCGAAGAGCTGGCGGCTTCCTCGCACAACGTATCAGCATTGCGATACAGCGAGGAAATGCCGCCAGCATCCTTGTTGGCCTCAAGGGCCTACGTAGGGTTTACGTAGTTACCACTGTATATATCTTGTATGAAGGCCTATTTTGGCTACGCCCATTCCTTACTTACATATGGTGTTGACCTGTGGGGGAATGCCGCTGACCGAATGAGACCATTCCTTATGCAGAGAAGGGGCAAGCACATGATAATTGGGGTGTAGTCAAGTTATGTTTTCGATTTTGGTCACAAGATCCTTCTACACACACGGTTCGTACATTCCTATTATTTCCTATTTAGAATTAAAATGATTACGTGTATTTCCTGAGATTATCGCTTAAACTATGTTAAATGTTACCTATACTTACTTTTTATCACTTTTATTGACGTGGCTTCTCAATCATCTTTTTAGTACCTATACCTATGGATATAATTCAAATTTATTTAAAATGAAATGCGAAAATGGGTAAACTTTCAATCAATTTTATGCCTTTAAATTTAAAACTAAATAACACAGTATCGCAGCATCGTAGTCGCCCTATTTAATCTTACGTAAACCTAACTTTACCTACATAATTCAGGTAGAAAACGCATACGATAAAACTGCAATAACCCGCCGTGGCCATAACCCCCTCAAGACAACATTCGTTTTCTGTATTAAATCCAGAAACACGGTAAGCTGACGTGTAATCTCGCTAAGCAATTTTGCAACCACTCAATCTAAAATGTGTACAGTAAAGCACGCTTTAGAATATGTCTAGCAACCGCCGTAAACGCGATCGGAAACAATAACAGCAGAATATTCACCATTAACTGTCTAAACCTTGTAACTAAATTTTAAGAACACAGTATGAACAACCGTAGTATGTGGATATAAAGTTAATTTTCGTTGTTTTATAAATACGAGATACGTAGTTGTGAAAGTGAGAGATAGATATTATCAGCGGGAGCCTTCATAACCGCCGTTTATGTCTTCATCGAAGGCTAGGGTCGGCACATAAATTGACGGCACAACTCATTACTCGCCCATACGACCTAAGGGCCGTTTCTCAAAAGCTTGTAACTTGTAATACAAGCGCATGTCACTTTTTAGCAGCTTTGGTTAGAAAGGGACTTCCACTTGTATTACAAGTTACAAAGCTTTTGAGAAACGGGTCCCTGGTGCGGCCTGTCGATGATTAGCAGGGTTACAGTCGATAACGATGGGTAAATAGATGAAGAATGCAAGGGTATTTTACCCTTTACCCCCTCCTGCCACCGTTTGGTGACAGTTAATTTACTACGTTAAGGGGATAGTGGACGACCGCTTTTAATACAAACGTAGTCCACGTTTTCCTTCCTGCTTGGGTAATGATATTATAGAAAATATTTTAATACAATTTATTGTAAATTAACCAAACCTAACCCCCCGGCTAGCCCCTACGTGTTTTTAGGGTTCCGTACCCAAAGGGTAAAAACGGGACCCTATTACTAAGACTCCGCTGTCCTTCTGTCCGTCTGTCTGTCTGTCACCAGGCTGTATCTCATGAACCGTGATAGCTAGACAGTTGAAATTTTCACAGATGATGTATTTCTGTTGCCGCTATAACAACAAATACTAAAAAAGTACGGAACCCTCGGTGCGCGAGTCCGACTCGTACTTGGCCGGTTTTTTTAATTATTATTATTATAAGAGTTAGGAGAAAAAATTCCATACATTTTTTTTTAAACCTAACTCAACATCAAGGCAAAATAAACCAAAGTAAGTTTGTACGCGATTAAGTCCCCTGTTAGTTTTAAAATTATGAGTGAAAATCGTGTTAGTTTAAATCAGTATAAAATAAACCAGAATTGTAACTTTTATATTTAATAAAAAACGAAAGTAACATATACATTTAAAAAACGACTTTATATTTTAACACTTGGTTAGAATTGTAATTTTCAATAATATCCATGAACTTTAAAACAACTTGGGGTAAACTTTCAGCTTCACATATGTTATTATGACCCAAGCCTTGTCCGCGGCTAAAGGGGTGTAGCATGATGGGCGCTCCGCCTTCTAATCGAGATTCCTTTATATCCCGATGCAATTTAATAGCCAACTCATATGGTACTATCTTGTCACCTTTAGCGTGTATCAGCAATATCGGTATCTCAGGAACCAACTTTAAATGCTGATCTGTTCGAAATGCGAATTCTGATGAATCCATAAAAGGCTTCAGAAACGTGCCTTTGTAATACGGTAACCAAGAAACGAGTTTAGACAACGGGTGCTGCTCGATTTCTTCGCACAGATTGTTAAACGCCGCCTCCAGAATCAATGCGTACGGTAGCGGCAAAAGTTTCTTCTTAAACCGCTCGCATAGTTTCTCCAAGTTTGCAACTAGGTTCGACGCCACGGCTGTACCGAGCGAGTGTCCCCAGATCAACACTTTCGGGCTGTCTTGCTTTACATTATCCATTATCCATGAGTACATATGGAAAGCGTCTTCTACGACACCGTCCTCCGTCGGTCGAATGCCTGTAGAATCGCCATAGCCGCGATAATCAAAAGTGACGACATGGAAATTTAGCTTTTGAAATACTTGGTACATTAACAGTCTGTGTGGCGATCCTCTGTGGTTGGAGTTACCGTGGCAGTATAAAACGATAGGACTTTCTGTTTGCTGCAAAATTTGCACTGAGCAACATTGCTTTATTTTAACATCACAACGATGACATTGACATAACGAATAGGGAATCATTTGCCACGCTCCGATCTTGACTGGGCGATCTGCGGCCACAGAATGAAACTCCACTTGGAAATTTCTACCGCCTATAACATTACATCTCGAGGGATTCTCATAGTCGGGATCTCTTGGGTAGTTGACACAGTTAGAGAAGACAATTTTCCTCTGGATGAATTTGCTGTATTTGAAGACCAGCGGTAGGACAGCGACGTGGACAAAGAAGAGGCTGGCGGTGACCGAGGCACCTGCCGTTAGTATTGTCCCAAGCACCATTTGAACTTTTTACTGCATTATTACTAATATGAATAGAAACGAAAAACTTGGAATTTGTGGGCCGAATATTTGACTAGTTGTGTTATGACAGTATGTTTGACATTATTCTGATGGCTGACTAATAATGCTAATAAAATAGTCAATGACAAACTTGCCGACCTCGTGGCCTCATTGTCTATTACCAAAGAGTTAGATTGTAGAAAAGGTGGTCTAAAAAATCGTGCTGCAAAATTATCTGCACACGCTCTTATTTTCTTAACAATAAAGTTGTGTGAGATCGTTCTGAATACCGCGCACTTATCTACTTTTGTTGCTGACGCAATTACAGTTAGAATTACATAAGGTATATGTTATAATAAAAGGGCCTACCCTACCGTGAAAATCGAAATTCCGGTATCTCCCTCACAATCGCACTTGCATGATTTGAGTGAATGAGACGTAAACAACGAAATTTCGATTTTCGATGTTCACTGCAAGCCCAAAGGAATAATTAGTTAACGGAACGAGTTAACATTAAGTCAGCAATAGCAGAACTAAACCAAGCGTGAAATATGGTTTCAAATATACAATAGGCTGTTATTGTGTTTACTCAATAATAATTTGCATCATTAACTTGGTATTATCACGCTAATGATGTAATGGTATCTAATGTTTGGCGGCAGACAAATAGAGTTAGACCAAGAAAAGTCTGCAGCGATTTTGATAGCACACGCAGTGCAAGTGTTATTTATACGTCATAATTTCATCGAAGTTCCACTACTTATAACCTAAACTCTCATCGAAGTTTGACGTTTAAAATAACACTTGCACTGCGTATGCTATCATAATCGCTGCAGACTTTTCTTGGTCGATCTCTATTTATATTTCAAGTATGTCTATGCTTATAATTACAAAGTACAATCACAATCATAAACATCGATTGAAGTTCTCTCTCTCTCGAAACAGAATCGTATTTCTTCTTGTTTTGTTAGGTTTATGTTATTGATAATATATGTAAATATTTTAGGATATGCATATTGTGAATTGAATTATTGTAACTTTATTTATTTACTTAAATAAAATAATTTTCTTGTTTAAATGTACAAATTAAGGAACCTTTTGTTATTTAAAGAAGTGTAAATAAATCGGTTTCCTACATAAAATTAAATGACCCTAATATGGAAATGTTAATTGTAATGGAATTATTCATATTAGTAATAGTCTTCTGTTAGTAATTTTTCTGTTAATACAGTCATCCGCAATAAAATCGGATTACACCCGCGCAATCATAATTATATATATATAATACAATCATTATTTGTAGAGGCGTTTTTTTTCTGATTTGAACGGCTAAAGAGTGGAATTCACTTCCTGCAAACATGGAATATGCTGGCATGGCAGCTAATTATAACTTGGATCTTTTCAAATCGATATTTTAGGTAAGCATGCTCCATCCTCGACTACATCGTTATTTACCTTTTACTCACAGATATCAAAACAGATTTTAAAAAATGTCTAGATTTGACAATGCAAGAAGTGGATTGGATTTCGTACAAATAACATCGAACGCTTCAATCTCAAACCTAAATCCCAACATCTGAATAGCGACAATATTTCTTTATCGCAATAAGTACTTTGATTTATGGGATTCCTTGAATTGTTGTTTGCCGTTTTCAAATGTAAAACCGATATTATTGGAAAAGCATAAAAGTTCCAGCTTTGTCGTGTATGTACTTACGTTTCAAAGAGACGTGGAGAATTCGAGCGAGTGAGACTCGGCCGGCGTGCGTTCGCTAAAACACCCTGAATTAAAACGATTCGAGATGTGTAAGGCTAACCACGCTTAACAAACTGTGTTTACAAGAATGGACGTCTCGAAGACTGTTACATTGACCAGAAGTAAAAATCCCTAAAGGCGTAAACGTCGACATCGCATCTCGCTCATCTGTTGGGCGGCAAAACTATATCTCGCTCCTCGTCACTCGCCAACTCATTGCTTTATAGATTCACTCGTTATTCGCATATCGCCGCAGGTTAAGCACCTCTTATATGACCACCAATATACAGTTTGCAATAATTTATTGGATTTTCCAGGAGAATAACATAGCTCAATTTGCTGAAAGCAAACATTCTATTATTTTTCTCAAGAAGTAAAACTGCATCTACTGCACCTACTGAGACATCAAAACAAATTATTACTACCGGCCTAGAATTAAAAAGCACTCTAATAGTACCTATGTAATGGCCATAAAAATATTTAATAAACTGCCAGAGGCTATAAAAAATGTAGGAAATGATAAAAAAATGTTTAAGTTAATTAAATCTCTTTTAATCAAAAAATTTTATTACACATTAAACGAATATTTAAATGATAGTAATATAAACGAATAACTAAATAATATAGAATGAATTTAATATTAAGTAATTGTGTCATTTTCTATCAAAATGTAAATTAAAAAAAAGTGTTTTTGTTAATTTAGTTTTTAAGACAATTTTGCTGTGCCCTAACAGGGTATCATGTACCGACTATAATAATATTTATTTACCACCTGTATGTAATGAACATGATTGCAATAAATAAATGAATTAATTAATTAATGAATGAATAATTTTCAACAGCAGTCGCCTTCATCGAATGTCATCTTTAGTCACTGTGTATTAATTTATCAATTCTATGTATGTATGTGTAGTTTATATGTATTCAAGTATTTATATATTTTATATATATCGTTGTCTGAGTACCCATAACACAAGGCTTACCGTGGGACTTAGTCAATCTGTGTAAGAATGTCATATAATATTTATTTATTTTTATTTATTTATTTATCAATTCCATCTGGACCTTGATACGGTTGGACTAAAGCAAAGGGGGTGCCGACACTTAAAAAAATTTCATCGGAGTGATATTATTATGACACCTATTTTTTATTGTGTTATCGTAGAGAATACGCTAAAATAAGCATGTTTTGTAGAAAAAACTTTTCTCTAAAATCAAAAATGGCCGAGATATTTGACCCGCAAGTAGTAACCACCACTTGACAAATTAAAATCAATCATTTGGAACAGTAAATTTAAGTAACAGAGACAAGATAGGTGCGACGACGAGCGAAGCGAGGAGGAGTGTGTTAGGTTGACCGCGATGATCGCGATCAAACAGAGATGTTATTGAACCTACTAAAAAAAATCTAAGTCTTTTTTTGCACCCCCTTTGCTTTAGGCCAACCCTTGATTGGCCTATTCTAGTATCAAATCTGTATTTCAATGGTTGGTACATTTTCCAGAAAAGTCTATTACGTTTCTCAACAAACAGAAAATTACACTGATTTATTTCTAGGCTTTTCATAAGAAATAGTCCTAGTAAACCCACTAAAATATGTCAAAAACAAATCGAGCATAACTAATCTGTCTGCAACAGATATTAGTAGGCACAATTTAAAAGGTTTTTCAAAAGGCTATCAGTAATCTTGATAAATCCTTTAGAAAATATTCATTACGATATTCTGAAAATCTTGATTCGACTCTCTCTCTCTCTCTTGATCTTGATTGACTCATGAATCGCTTTATCTACGTGAAATTTCAATTATCATTGTAATGTTAAGGCATTTTGTGAAAGGATTTCATTTATATGATGGCCCTTATCACCCGCTTTCAGTACATTACAGTGGTTACATTGCGTGACCTATTTTGCGGCGTGACAATAAATTCCCAAGAATTGGCGAAACTTCAAATAGCATACATTAAAAAGTATTATTTATGAATGGCCACAGACAACGAATGGGCTAAGAGGATAATTAAAAGCCTTAGGAAAATATAAAGCTCTAATAATTCATAGGCTGTTTTGTGACATTGAGACCAAAAACTGTTCTGTTTTTTCCGGTCAAAAATCATAGTTGTGCTCAACGTGTTATCTAGCTAACCTGGTTCTGTACCTAATGCTCTAACTTAAGTAATAATACAGAGCTCTTCGCAAGAGACTACGAGGGCAATAAATACAAACACAAAGGTGATCTAAAGGAGCAACTCAAGTTACGAAAGCAACATATTGTTGCGAAACGTGCTTCTTTTGTTTCCTTCGTATTAATTTAGGTTGGTATTTTATCAAGCAATAATGGAATGATCATCATAGCGTGAGCGCTCCTTACGTGACCTACTAACGGATTATGTGTATTATTTATACAGTGATGTTATTATGTGCTTATTTATTAGAGATTCACCGGCTATTCGGTTACTATCCGGTATGCGGCCTATTCGGCCCTTATTATATAGTAGGTCACTATTCGGTATCCGGCCGGATACCGGATAGTAACTGCTTGATTTCGCAGTACACAATTTGGATTTAAGAAACAGTCACGGTCATAATCGTACTCGTATACGCGTAATCGTACGCGCACTCATTTCGAACCTAGAAATGAGTCCGCGCGAGCGTTCACTACGAAACAGGTCAAAACCTGCACAGTGGACACCTGAAATACCAAAATGTAGGTACCTATTGTTCCGCCGGCTGAATATTCGGCCGATGGTCAGGCCGGACATTCGGTATCCGGTATCCGGCTACAGAACTCTCCATTGCATCATTGTATATTATGGTTTATAAAAATATACAAGGACATTCACCGGAGGCGAGGGTTTTTTTTTCTTGGAAAGAGTCCTTGCCCGTATCGGCATTAGGAGTAGAACAGAGCATCAACGATTAATATTTATAAACAGTTAACAATGAATAACAGTTGTAACTGTACTTCGGCAGAGGGGAAATAGTACTTATGCCGTCTCCCTTACGTGTTGCTTGAAGGTTTCTGCGAGCACTTGACAGACGCGATTAAAAACAAGTAACTGTCAATTTTTTTTTTGTGACACACTTTTATTGCTGACTGTACTTCTTCTCATTTAAATGTCTATCGAGTACTTCTTGAGACCTTTCTAATGAGCCTAAACTTGATGTGTTTGTGTTTTTCCATCGAGGAGTTCCTTTGACTACCTACCGAATGCATCATCAGAACACCTCCATGTTAGCATATTATTGTATTGTCGTCGGAATTACGATAGTACTCCAAATTTCAACTGAATCAGATACCGGGAAGTGGTTCAAATGTTAGTTACAAGATTTGAGGCACTATAGATAATTAGATATATACAAGGGTATATAAGCAGAGAAAATAAATAAAAGTGTGTAATAACGCGGGTAACGGCTCCGCCTCTTTCTATCAAGCGGTGTCAAGAAATGACATTTAAGGAAATAATCGAAATCAAAACAGAGTTTTCACCAGATTTTTCCCTGAAGCTGTCAGCCCTGTACATTTTTGTATTCGTATACAGAGCGGGCAATGTTGCGGTGACACTTTTGGAGTTCCAGGCATCCATTAGCTACGGTGTCTTTTTACCATCATAAAAGGCCATAAGCTTTTTGCCACCACCATTGAATACTACAATTCAATTATATTAACACATTTTGAAACAAAAATGCGTCCAATCGCTCAATCCTATAAAAATCACCATTCGAGCCGTTATTAGTCTCAAGTGACGAAACGTTTTCCGATAATGAGTTCATTAAAGGGATCAAAAATGTTCCCTTCCTTCAATAATTTTAGGGCAATGAGGGCTACCGTTTTTGTGCTCACCAGTTGGCGCCACTGTAGATGTAGGTCCAGAAAAACAGATCTCCAAATTCTTCTATGCTTATTTATATAAAATCAATACGTTCTAATATACACAAAGGTATTTTAACGTCTAAATGTGGCATTTTATCAACCTGTTTAATTTTGCATATATTTTAGTTGGCACTTTTTTTTAACATTTATTGAGCTATATCTATTGTTTACCAATGATTAATCAAAGATGGACAAAGATTTACCACAATTGTGAATAAGGAGTGAAAATTCCCGATAAAAAACCTTGAAAACCCCCAAACTTCTATGCATTTGACATTTTGAAAGACCTCCATCTACACTAGCGCCCCTAGCGGCGAAATAAACGCGGTAGCCCTCATTACTTGGAAACAGCGTAAGGCCTATACACTTGTAAGTTTTACTTACGTAAGTAGGGATTCTGTATACTACAGTACAGTACTAAAACTTACAAGTGTATCTTAGACCTTATTAATAGCGCTGTAATAATGTGTTGAAAAATCAAACAGGAAATTAAATTCAGTGTAGATTTCCGACGCTCGACCAAAGTATCATTAATATCCGAGTTCTGAAGTCGACAGGCGGTTGCGGGCTCGCTAATATAAAAGGACAATGACAAAAGGCTCAAATAAAACTCCGTCCTCACTTCGAATTACAAAGCCTTAGAAAATAATGATAACTATTTCTTTTCTCACAAAGAGCATTATTTTTCATTGAGCTACCGAGCGAGTTGAGCCATACAATCTTTAAGTCGATGCTGAAATGAATAGCGACTTCTCAAGATTACTGGGGTAGTACTCAGTTTCTGTGGGATTTTAGCTCATGCTAGGTCAGAGAAAAACCGGCCAAGTGCGAGTCGGACTCGCGCACGAAGATTCCGTTACATTACGCAAAAAACGGCAAAAAAATCACGTTTGTTGTATGGGAGCTCCACTTCAATATTTATTTTATTCTGTTTTCAACTCCAGAATCCGTAAAAGAAAGAAGTGTCTACTTTCGCTTTCTTAATCAATCATTTTATCTTGAAAACTCAGGTAAGAATTAGGCTTAAATAATGTCGAGGTAATAATTCGGTAGAATAGAGTAGAAAGTAAATGGCTTTAAGTAGAAAAGTCTGCTTTTTATTAACTTCGAGTGCCTTTACTTGTTTGCTCTTGAGAGATCTTGTTGATTACTTTTTTTTATAATTGTCTACATTTGAGAAGGTCAATGAGGGTAACTGCAACCTAGGGAGTAATTACAATGCCGTGGGTATAAAGTGGTCTAGGTAGTGGCAGATAGAACGAATAAAAAATAGAAAAACTGGACAAGTGCGAGTCGGAGTCACCCACCGACGGTTCCGTACTTTTTAGTATTTGTTATTATAGCGGCAACAGAAATACATCATCTGTGCAAATTTCAACTGTCTAGCTATCACGGTTCATGAGATACAGCCTGGTGACAGACGGACAGACAGACAGACAGCGGAGTCTCAGTAATAGGGTCCCGTTTTTAAACCGTTGGGTACGGAACCCTAAAAAATGGAGGTATTTAACCAATCTACAGGACCTGGATAACACGTCGATGTCTGCTGGGAGTAAAAAAGTTACATAAAAGTAATGGGTTGGCTTAAAGTAGTGAGAATTTTTATTTTCGAAAACACAAAAATAAAGAATAGCTATTGGTTCAGGATTTTATAATGACAAAAAAGAGCATATTTGATATTACAAGGAAACATAATAATATAAAATAAAGTCCTCCACCTTCGAGATCTCGTAACTGTTTTCTAACCGTCCGCATCATGTTTTGTACAACATTTAAGTAAATTTTCATAACAGTTTTTTTACCAGTAATTTTAATTATTTCGGAGTATTAGTTTCTTATTCATAAAATGCCATCGTTCACAAATTTCACAATGCTAATTGGAAAATTGCCCAAAAATTTGCAATTGATCAAGCTTTATAGAGACGATTAAAGTTGCATGTTTTTGTAAAAAATTATGCAATGGCGTTTTTCACTAATTTTAGGCACTTGTGGCAGAACTAATAAAATATGCCAATGTTCCAATATCTCTAAGGCTTGATCAGTCGAAGGTTTGTGAAAAGTTTCATATACATTGGTATGTATATTACCAAAGATAGATATAACTCCGTAATAGATGGATACAGTCTAAGGAAAAAACGTGCCTCGAAAATCACAAAAATTTGATTCTCGATTATATAGCGCCACTACTTAATAATTTTAACGCATATCAGTGAAAGAACATAGATCAAAATCATAAAAATAATTAATGCAAATAAAAAAAAACATTTATCCATATTTAAATACATTTAATCGTATTTTTTAAATCTTCATTTTTAGTTTTAAAGTGTGTCGATAGATGGCAGTGAATTAACTGTGGTTACAAAATTTACTATGACAGTACCGCTCTATATTATTATATCCTCTTTGATATTACGATGGATGGGAAAAATATTCGTGGATAAAATAAGTTTAACAATGAAAATCCAAAAGAAATTAAAGAGAGGACTTGAAACTTGTCCAAACTGTAATGTGAACGATCAGAAACATGTAACAAAAAATTAATAAAGGGAACCTTTTAATATATTATAGCGTTTGCTTTCAAAGTAAGATTTTATCTAGTTATTCATTATAAAATCCAGAAACCATTAGCTATTGTCTTTATTTTTATGTTTTCGAAAATAACAATTCTCAATACTTTAAGCCAACCCGTTATTTACTTGTAATAGTCATCTGAATTACATATAGGTAATTGCAAAGTTTTTTGTCGTAAGTATTTTATAACATTTTTGGTTAATTACCTATAGTTACAGGTCAGTTAATAAAAGAATGTTAAACATATTGGAGATCCGCCGCTTAATCAATACTTATTTCGTATTTTTATTAGCCTTAGTCAAGATTTTGTTTCACTTATCTACCTCATTCATTTGTTTATTCGCAAGTTTATAATAAGCTAATTTTGTCAAGATACCTACTCTGTAATACGAATAATTTAGAAGGCAACGAACGTTATGAATTAACCTGATGACCTATGAAATGGACACGATTGGGTAACTTAGGTATTTTAGTTTCAGATTAAGACAATTTATTAATTACTACAATACAATAAAATACAAATTCTCTTTATTGCACAACCCAAATAATACATGAACACAGAGGTAAACAACAGGCGGCATCGCTAAAGAGCGATCTCTTCTAGACAACCTTTAGGTATTGAGAAACAAAACTCATAAATTAACTAATTATAAGGTGCAAAAAACTAAATTAAAACTAATTCAAGCCTACAACAATACCTACACTAACTACAATAAGACAATAATATTGTTTAAAGTGTAATATTATACAGTAAACTAATGTGGTAGTGTGCAGCAGGGACCGGCCCGCTATCCCTTATCGGGGTTTTATAAGGGTATTGCATAAGGCTTAACTCACCATACCCTTTGCCAGACAAAACCCTTTGTCTTGCTTTTAAAAACCCTTATATAAAGCTACCACATTTGAGTAATCGGAAGTCCAAATACCCTTACAAAACCCTTATCATCCGCTCACCAACACCTTGCATATTGCTTATAAGGGTTAGCCTTATAAAGGGCTTCCCTTTTAGCATATAAGCGTGCTAATTTAAGTCGTCTACCTTGTTCATAAAGCACATATTACTTCGAATCTGAGGGATCGTCGGCGGCGACGGCGGCGTTCTTTGACTAGGCACGTATTTTCTTTCCTTTTCATACACTACCGTAGATATATACTAATCCTGTCTCTTTCACGCAAAGGGAAACCTTTATAAAAAGCGCTTAAAGATAAGGGTAACCCTTATTAAGAGCTAGCCTTATTTTTGGTTAGCTTTTCGGTAAGGGTTAGTCAAAGGTAAGGGTATGAATGGGCTTGCAGTTCAAAAGGGAAAGTCTTTCAATGTGTTAGCCATGTTTAAGTGTCGCCCATTGAAAGGGTTTTATCGCGGAAAGGGTTGTCCGGTCCCTGGTGTGCAGTGAATGGAGAATTAATCTTGAAACGCGTTTAACCACCATTTTGGAGTCAAAGACAAGTTGACCTGACGGAATTTTGTTGACATTAATAATATTTATTTTGTATGTGTTGAATTTTTGTAATGTGCCTTTTTATTTGAGTTGTGTGTGTAATGACGGAAATTTTAATTTAATTTAATTTAATTTAATTTGATTTAATTTTAATTTAATTTAATTTTAAGATTTGTTTTAATGTACCTATTTATTGTTATTTTAATTGTGCTCGTGATTTTAATGTAATATGGATCTTGTTATCTGCAATAAGGAAATACAATACAATACAATACAATACAAAGGCCGGTAGTCCACGTGCTACTTGTATAGTCCTGCTATCTCTTTACAAGAGCTAATAAAATCACCGTACACTGTCTTGTACTAACCGTACAATTTCAGTCGTATTAAAAGCTTCTAATACCGTTAAATAATAGGGAATATTACGCGAAACTCTGCGTAGGCCGCCAGGGCGCCACTACCACAATCTGAGGGTCTATCGCGAAACAAGAAAATGAAAATTTCATTATCTCTGTCACTCATATTCGAGCGATAAAGAGGCAGAGCGAAATTTCGGATATGCGTTTCCCGGTAGGTCCTCTGTAAACAAACCGCCTTGATGCATCAATGTCATATTTTATTATCTCTGAAAACTTGTCAAAAAACATGTTAAAGGTACAGTATGTATAAGTTACTCTATGGTTTACTAAAAAGGCTAGTCCTGCACTCTGGTGGCAGAACATTGCAGTAAATATCCCCTATTCGCAACTCGTTGCGAATTTCTTATTTTTCGCTCTTGTATCGTAATGTACTCTTTAATATGTGTTCGAAACGCGAAAGTTTTAAATGTTATACATATAGATATATCGGTTCGACAGAATTTCGTTGCACAAGTTTACACAGAAGGCCTACAGGTAAATAATGAGTTGATAGGTAAACTCATTGACATGTATAAATAATTAACTCGCATAAACATTAATAACATTGATATATGTATGTATTGGGGCAGCCCATTGTTCGAAAGGTATAAATTAGAGTGTAATTATTAGGCGTATTGGATAACTAAGGGTTCTGTAAGTTTAGTTTGAGAATAAAACACTTAGACAATCATTTCAAAAACGTGGTATATCCAATTATTGAATCATTGTCATTATTTCATCTGATAGGTCTGAAACGCAGCGAGGCAATTTTTTCTTTAATATACAACTAGTATTAGATTTCCTTCATATTGATCTGTACGATTTAAAGCTGAAAGTAAATAAATTTGGCATTTTTCAATTTAATATTTGACTTTTTGTTTGCTTTTTGTTACCTTCAGATAATTCTCCAAAAAGGGAGCCAAGTTAATAAAACCTACAATTAGGCTAATTCTAACTATGGATGGTATAGAAAGGATGCCAATCTCTCATGGCAGAATTGTTGCAAAAGTGACCGCTTTCAGCTTTAAATAATAGTTCTTAATCTCTCCGGTGGCGCTAGTTAGGCTCTGGGACATGACTATAACATGAACCATATAAGGCAACAAATAACCCGACCAAATTACGTAGGTTGTTTTTGGTAGTATTTCGGTGTATGGTGGCGCCGCCTAATTACTGTTTTTTGATGGACACTTTTCATACATAGAGATTTGGTTTATATAGTCTCCATGATTCCAACTTACATTTGATGTCAAAATGATGTCATTATGTTATTTTTGTTATTATTCGCCCGTGCGTCTTGTTGGCGCCAATACATACATTACTACATGTACAGTCGAGTTCATAAATATGTATATATTGCTTCACCTTAATCCATTGCAATAAGGTAAAAAAAAATTTATACATATTTATGATCTCGACTGTACGAGCGAAATGCACGCGCAAATCATACCTAAATTAGTTCAGTTTGACATCAAAATGTAAGTCGGAATTGGCCTCAGGTCTTTCAGTGGCCAGTGTATTGTAGTGTAATACTTTAAACACAAATCTAAAAAAAATAATCGTGTGTGTGTGTGTGTGTCTCCTTTTGATTGGTAAATGCATGTTATTTTTCTAAACAAGGTTCTCGATAGGCAAGGTTCTCAGTAGTTTACATTTTTTTCTAGCTTCAAATGAACCCCAACTTACACAATGATAGAATACATGCATAAATTAGCCACTCACAATTAATTACCCAAATCTAATCAAACGCTTAACTAGAATACAACAGAGTGGCGGTGTATTAACATTTTTATTCATAAAACTATATAATGGAAAAGAAATCAAAAGCAAAACAATCTTGGTTTAGGAGTTTTGAAAAAAAACTAGGATTCAAAAATGATATAAAATGGGTGAATACCATACTAATTACTCTATATCACATACTATTTATTTATTGGCCATATTATTACGCTTTTCCGGTAAAATGGCAAACAGTTGTGTTTGGTAAGTTTTTTTATATTTTTATAAGTGTAAGGCCTGTTAGGCTTGAGTTCCAAACTAACCCCTAGGCGGTTTTCTGTGGGCTGAGTGGACGCTCGAGTTTGGCGTGCGGCGTGCATGTTAAGAGCCCATCAACGTGTGCTCACTAGCGCCACTGCTAAATAATTCTGATTATTTAAAATTAACGATAAATATTCAAAAAAGGGGACCGGTACTGTATTTTGTATTTAGGTACCTTTTGAATACATTATAATAGTTTTTACGTTGCTGGTTTCGTCGATGCGCATAGATTGACGAATCCAGCAACGTAAAAACTATTATATTGTATTCAAAAGGTACCTTAATACGAAATACAGTACGTAGCGGCCCCCTTTTTAGGGTTCCGTACCCAAATTAATATATTACACTTTTAGATTTCACACACACACATTTCACTCCCTCCTCACAACAAGCTTACACACATACAAGTTCACACTTCACACTCCTCTTTTTTTCTTATCTTATCCTTATGTTTAATAAAAGTTAATATAACTCGTGATGATCTTGTGAGCCCCGCGATACAGGCCATGCCTAGTGCGGGGTTCACTGCTATGTCCCTATGTAATTGTATTTATTGTGTAATAAAGATATTTTTTTTTTCAAAGGGTAAAAACGGGACCCTATCACTAAGACTCCGCTGTCCGTCTGTCACCAGGCTGTATCTCATGAACCGTGATAGCTAGACAGTTGAAATTTTCACAGATGATGTATTTCAGTTGCCGCTATAACAACAAATACTAAAAAGTACGGAACCCTCGGTGCGCGAGTCCGACTCGCACTTGGCCGGTTTTTTTTTAAATATCTATCGTTAATTTTAAATAATCACAATTATTTAGCAGTGGCGCTAGTGAGCACATTGATGGGCTCTTAAACAAATGCAAACGTATAGGAGCGGCCTCATAGCACTATCGGATTAAGACTATAACTGCGAAATCTCTCTACTCAGCCTACTCTGGTACAGTCGCCATCAGATATATCGGAGCGGCCGATGTGCTCACAAATATCTGAACACGTCTCTATTGTCAAGGCGTTAAGTGCGTGTTCAGATATTTATGAGCACCTCGGCCACTCCGATACTGTACGACTGTACTTCTCAGCTCCTCGATCAGGCCGTTGACATTTATATTGATGTATGTACTTATAGTACTTTTGAAAGGGAAGTTTTCATCAATAAATCAATTTAATCCTCGGAGACTCCTTTGAATATTATGATGGAAGAAGTCACATGATTGATGATTTTATTGTGTTCTTCGTGTATGCTTTAATGTAATGATTTTGTTTTGTTCCGTGGACTATTTATATAGGTCTGCCGTTTAGACCTAAGCGAGACCTCTAGGTATTGCTACGACTTGTCGTGTGTTTTTTAAATGTGTTCAGCCATCTTCGTGTGCTTAAAATAATACATTCAAACATCTAAACATACATAATGTCATCTAAACATACTATAAAATTGGTAACTTATTTCAGACGGTTGGTAAAAAACGCGTTTTCACTAAAAACTGGTTTTAACGGTAACATAATAGGTATATCGTCATCTAGTATACACAACACAACAGGTTACTGTGGGACAGCCGATTTGTTTAAAATTGTCCCATAATATTTATTTTATTTATTTATAGAATACCCTAAAGAGTAAATATCGTCGCTATGTCTGTTAGGAGCTAAGTAAGACCGTGCAAACAGCAAATATTTATCGCAGTTATCGCACTAAGAATTCTTAGAACTAACCTTTCTGTTCGATATGTATACCTATTTATCTTTGAGCTATCATTGAGCTTATTTACCCTTTGGGAAGAAAATGGACATCTGCTCCGCAAACTCGCTCGCGGTGGAAATGTTCGTGTGAAAATCAGTGTTACGGAGTCCACTCGACTCTGCAACCAGAGGGCCTACCGCGAACCACGTTCGACGAGTCGCCTCCCTGTCACACTTACATACGAATTTACAAATGCGACAGAGAGGCAACACGTCGGACGTGGTTCACAGTAGACCCTCACTTTTGTAACTCTTTTAACTCGTTTAGTCCGCACCGCACTCTTATTCAATGGATGCACTAGTATGCATTCACGATTGCGAGCTAAGCAGACTCCGAAAGGAGCCCGTTCCGCTCGCAGTGGAAGGCAGGCATGAATTGTATACCTACTTCCAGCGGCTATAATGTACGTGGCAAGCGGTTTCGGGGTGACAGGAGGCGCTCACCGACTATGGACCCACAAATCTTACAAAGCTACGTTGCCCCTGAAGCTCTTCATGCTGATGCTATATTCTTCCGCTGGGCAGGTATGTCAACAACTCGCCTCACTGGTACAATTGACAGTAGGTACCTACATTTGAGGTATGTTAAATCTAGATTTATATTGACCGGGATATGGACCATGATTACCTTTTGTATTGTTTTCGAGCTCGCGATATTTCTACACAGTTACATGCATCTTGTTCACGGGTAACTGAAGATAGCGGGTGGGTGTAAAAACGGATCCTCTGGTGTTGCGGGTGTCCATGGGCGGCGGTAATCGCTTACCATCAGGTGATCCGTCTGCTCGTTTGCCTCCTATTTCATAAAAAAAGTTAACTATTCAATATTTTCAGAACTCCCTCCTCAACTGGGTCCGCGACCACCGCGTCCACCACAAGTATAGCGACACCGACGCGGATCCCCACAACGCTAACCGCGGTCTGTTCTTCTCACACATCGGATGGCTCATGCTCAAAAAGAACGAGGAAGTCATCAAGCGCGGCAAGCAGATTGACATGAGCGATATCGAAAACGATCCGCTGCTGCGGTTTTATGAGAAGTACGTCAAATCAACAGGGACTTAGATTTAAGGGCTGATGTGGAGCAGTGAAAAGTGAAAATCGTGTGGGTAGTTGAACAGAGGGTCTACAGCGAACCATTTAGTTATTAGTCTATTTATCTCTCTATCGTTAAGCAGAAAACGAAATTTAGGTTTTCTATTTTCGCGGTAGGTTCTCACGTCCTCTGGTAAGGTAGACGGACGGAAAAGGCAAGCGAATGAGTATTTACTTTCATTCGTTGTTACATCGGCTAACATCATGCTCATGATTTATAGGTACGAGCTTTAATTAACCTGCAATTGAAATTTTAGCTTACTTATGTAAAACCGGTGATAAGTGATAAATGCAATGTTAAGACAACATCGAGCTGATTTGATGGTGGTGACTTAAGATTGGAGTCCTATTGTTGTAAAACGACGTAGCCTCTGAGAGTTTGGGCTTATAGATGACTCTTTGAAATCACGATTAGGATAAAACATTTTTTTTATGACAAAGTGTATGTCTTTTAGATATTTCCAATGGTTCAAATTGCTGTTCTGCTACTACCTGCCGACGATGATCAACGTGTGGTTCTGGGGCGAGGATTGGAAGACAGCCGTGGCTTGGCAGTGCTTCCTCAGATATATCATAACCTTCCACTGCGAGCTGACCGTCAACAGCCTGGCTCACGCTTTTGGATACAAGCCATATAACAAGTGAGTTGACTTTTCTATATGGAAAACATCTGTCTCATAAAATCCTATGATTGAATGTACTGACAAACGATTGATTTTTAACCGATGGGAAATGACCGGATAAGATATTGTAGCTCTATGGTGTTTTTCGTTGGTGGTAATAAATAAATTATGTAAGTTCTAAGTCCCAATGATATCATTTTAAAATCGAACCGAATCAAGTCGAATTATGAACTTTTATGGGATAAAATAAAGTCCAGAGTTCAAAAATTTACTACTTCAAATGGAGTTAATAAGGAGTCTATAGAAACTTAATATTTTGCTTTCAGAGACCTAAAGCCAGCAGAAAACCGATTCGTCGCGACAGTGGCTCTTGGAGAAGGTTGGCACAACTACCACCACGCCTTCCCATTCGACTACAAAGCAGCTGAGCATTTCGACTTCTTCAATTTTGGCACCGCCTTTATCAGCTTTTTCGAGAAACTCGGCGTAGCCTACGATCTGCGGGAGGCGACACCGGAGATGATCAATTCTATAGCCAAGAGATTAGGTGACGGAACTCCCGTACATTTTCCATTAGACTCCGAAAACGAAAGAGCTGTTGGTTGAACTATGTCTACTGTTTAACTGTGGCAATTGGTAAGAAGTTATAACTGGTTGAAGGCTTAGCTGCATGAAAGTGATTTGTATTATATTAAGTAAGCAAAAATGTAAGATATATAAACTAATTTTAATCTTAAAACTCGGCTACTTCTACTAAAAAATCAACGCACAACTTCTTTGCCAACCGCCTGAGATAAGTAGACTAATAATTATATGTATCTTTGGTGCCTTTGAACAAGCAACAGATAAAATTGTAATAAAATTTGTATTTATATGTAATATTTTTTATGGATATTTTTAGCAGATTTAGTTTAGCTATGTACACATTTTTGTACAAAATTGTATATATATGTATATATATAACAATACAACCAATAAATTATTTTCATGATTTTGTCTTTTTTTTTCAAAATTTTAACCCCTAGTCAAAACCCAGTGACCAGTGGCTTAAAAGTAAAAAAAGTAAGCAATGTATAAAAACGGTCGATATATTGAAGACATAATAATGATTCAAAGGTTCTAACAGGCAAAAAAATCCATAAAATTATTTCCTCATAATGTATAATACGTACCAATTTTTTATGTGAATCTTGAGCAAAACGTAATAGCGCAGGCAGGATTGCCATAGTAGCTAGGATCTGGTTGAGGTCCAACGTTACTGTATAAAGCACTTGTCATGAGTCCTAATCGAGGATGCCGTGTAGCCACTACCTTCATCTCGCTATCCTTCATTCTCCACCCATACATCCAATTTGAAGTTTCTGGGAACACATATCTTTCTTCGGGGCTCAACTCATACCGCTTCTTTAGGTATGCTTTACGACCCTCTTTGATCCTGATTGATTCGTGTTCAGGTTCAACTGGGAACATATTTCGCAACGCTGATTCGTATTCGTCTCGTTTTGGAACGATCACTTTAGAAGATGTTAGTCTATGCCTCGCTGCTTCAATATGGTCACGGATTGTAGCCGCCATACCGGCGGCGGCTAAAGCGTAGTCAATGTCTGCATGTGTATAGTTCTTCAGTTCTTTTTGGAACGTAGCTGCCTTTTGGAACATATGTGAATGTTTTTCCCGCCATGCCAGTCGTGCTTGGGCCTCCTTCTCGTAACATTCCAGTAAGAAATTAATTACTTTCGGGTCAGTTGTGTCGAAAGGCATTGCGTCGAGCTGTGAAGCTACCGGCGTATGTTACAATTTTAAAAATATTGCGAAGATTACGGAAATATTGTTTCAATTTGGTGCCTGCATAGATTTGGTTTTTTTTAGGATAGATGTCAGACTTGCCAATTTTGATACGTAGGAGTTAAAGTGCATTTCCTTTTAATTGTTATAACTTATACCTAGGGAAAAAACACATTGGATTTATCTCACCATTGAATTTGCAATGATTTACATTAACTAGCGTCAGTTAAGCTAAAGTAACCTGTGTGTCAATGTCTTGCATGAACTGTATGTCAATGTTATGTCAATGACGTACTTGCTGATGTAAAAAGTTTAAATTTTTCAGGTCACATACCTAACTGTCGATACTATATTGTTATACTCTTTGGTCGATACACGAAAAATGCAATGTACCTACCTATATACCATATAGGTATACTACTACTACCTATACTCTACCTATATATGTACCATTTTCAACTAAAAGGGTACTTATTGTCGCTTTGTCAGTAAGGCGCTATTTCCATATAGATTCAGTAAGAAATCTACTTTATCGACAAGCGGCAATGTGGTACCTTTTGGTTGAAAACGTCACATATATATATATATATATACTCAGAAATGTGTCGCTTAACTTCAAACTCGGGTAAATCCATTCAACCCTAGCTCAGCAAATATCTACCCTATTACCTTTTCTTAATACCATCTTAATACCAAAATCGCATTATCAGACGGACGGATTATCCCAAATTTGAAGTTAAGCGACTCAATTGTACGTGTGTTGTACTACCTGTTTTTGACGTGATAACGTCTTGTAAATCTATGAACACCGGTAGTTGACCGGTAGCATGCACGAAAAAGTGTCACGATGTGGACATTTTTTTTTTATACTACGTCGGTGGCAAACAAGCATACGGCCCGCCTGATGTTAAGCAGTCTCCGTAGCCTATGTACGCCTGCAACTCCAGAGGAGTTACATGCGCGTTGCCGACCCTAACACTCCTCTCCCTCGAGCTCTGGCAACCTTACTCACCGGCAGGAACACAACACTATTAGTAGGGACTAGTGTTATTTGGCTGCGGTTTTCTGTAAGGTGGAGGTACCTCCCCAGTTGGGCTCTGCTCTAGATCTGGAATGACATCCGCTGTCCTGTGCCCTACCACACAAAGCGAGATGTCATTCACAGTGCCCATACTCTTTTGGACGTAGTTTAAGGACATACCCGAGTCCAATCTCATCCGGGACATATCTCAATGGTAACGTTGTGGACAGATTTCCATGGTAACGTTACGGCCTTTTCATCAATGTGTTCTTGTGACGTTGTCACGCAAAATTATCGTCCGTAAACCGACTCTACAGACAACCATTTTTAGAGTTCCGTACCCAAAGGGTAAAAACGGGACCCTATTACTAAGACTCCGCTGTCCGTCTGTCCGTCTGTCTGTCTGTCACCAGGAACGTGATACGTGATACGTGAACCGTGATAGCTAGACAGTTGAAATTTTCACAGATGATGTATTTCTGTTGCCGCTATAACTACAAATACTAAAAAGTACGGAACCCTCGGTGCGCGAGCCCGACTCGCACTTGGCCGGTTTTTTTAACATGCATCAACACCTAAAACCGTTTTTATTCAGCTGACGATGACAAATAAACGAATGGGCCGTTATTCCAAATTTATGTCGAGTGGTTAACATTTAATTCCAAATGTTAGAACATTTTGCCGGCATTTTTTCGGACGAAGGTAAATCATTATTATTCTCAGGCTAACGTAACGCTGATGAATAATATTTTGCCTTCGAGTGTTATAACCAACTTATCATACGTTCACAGTTTGTGACTGGGTAAACACTGTGTACCGGAAGACGAACTGCCGGTAGGCCTCCAACAAGATGGAGCGACGACCTGGTGAAGGTCGCGGGAATTCGGTGGTTGCGAGCGGCACAGGATCGGTCGGAGTGGCGAGCCTTGGGGGAGGCCTATGTCCAGCAGTGGACGTCTATCGGCTGACAAGATGATGATGATGATGATGAAACACTGTAAACAGGGGTAAACGTGCGATGCCGATGCTATGAAATGCACAATTAATATATGTATAATGGCTCTTGCACATAAAGATAAAAGATTATTTTAATAACATAACCTAAGCTAACAGCAAAGCCAAGATGTTTAAGTATCTTTATTTACATACAAGATATATACAGTGGTACTACGTAAACGAAATTAATAACTAGCTTAAATCTAAAATAGGCCCTTGAGGCATTGTACCAAGGATGCTGGCGGTGGCGGCATCCCTCGCTGTATCGCAATGCTGATACTTTGTGCGAGGAAGCCGCCAGCCAGTATCGAGTTTGTTATACATATAGGTACCTATATCCGATAGTGGCATTATTTCAGCCCGTATGTGGCATTGTTTCAGCCCGTATGTGTTCCACTGTAGTTGACGTCGCTGTGAGTTAGTCGTACTGCTTCACCGAGTAAGGTATACTTAGAACAGCTCTTCCCTCAAGTCACTGCTTTACTGCGTAGAAACGGACTCCCCTAAAATAGAAACATATTCATTATACAACAAGTGATACATATTGTAACGACTGTTTCATAAATATAGCATACTGTACGACTACGTTATATTGAGGCGCGGGTTACACAAGTAACATGCTCGGTCTACATGCACCAGTTACTTACTTGTGATTGAACATTGTGCATGTATAGTCTGGCAAACACAATCTGTCAGTAAGTAAGAACAAAGAAAGCTATACTCAATAATACTTATCCCTTTCTTTTGTGTACTAGTACTAGCGTAAGACGAAGACAGTATGATTCTCTCTGTCTATGTTTGAAATGAGACAATCCTGGGCCAAACTACGACTCGCGTTCCGTTTAATACGCCATCTTAAATTATATAAAGGGCCTGTTTCACAAAGTCTGAGTAAAGTATTAGATAGCTAATTAACAAATAAATTAACTGCCAGATAAAACTACCTCAAGTTGTAAAGGTGTTTATCTACCAGTTAAGCTTATTTGGAGATTGTGAAACGCAAACGCTGACTTTATTCCTCAGATAAGTGGCAAGTAGCTTATTCAGGACTTTACTTGGACATTGTGAAACAGGCCCTGTAGGTATTATTATATATTACCCACCTTGCATCGTCGTACAATGTATCAGCCCGCACGTTTGCTGCCTTAGTCGCGGGAGTTACTTTTAAGTCCCACTGGTCACTATGCGGGATTACACAAGTTTAACCCATTCACTCCCAACCAACGAAAACGAAAGCGAAAACGAACATAATTCGTACGTACGTACAAACGAACGTATTGCAATTGTATGATATTACCTAATGTACCTAATAATAATGTATAGTATAGAATAGGAATAAGCAAAATTTACATGTATTTTTTATATATTTTTATCAATAAATGTTCTGTCTATCTAGCAGAGAACCGCCGAGCGGGTTTCCGGCACTCAATGTGTTCATTTAAAACATAATACATGTATTCCAAACTCATGTAGCCCCCACCACGTGTGGACGGGAAATAGCTATTAGCAAACTTAACAATCCTAGCTCAGTAAGGTAAATCTCGGCTTAAACTCGGCTTTAAGTTGTAGCCAAGCTATCCCCGAGTAAACGGCTGTAGTTATTAGTTACAATAACTTTACAAGGCATTAGGTCCAAGGTAGGAAAGGCATTACACAAGCTTAGAAACGCGGCCACGTCCCAACAAACATCGTGTCCTAAAAGTCCTAATGTCCACGAGGGAGCAAAACTTTTATCATCTACCCTCCGGCGTTGCGAGGCGTTTAAAACTTTCATTTCAGCCCAAACCTCAATCGAGACAGTTCGCGACGTTCGAACAGGCAATTAAGTCACTGCAGCGATGGTATCTACATAATTAAGCCCGTGGCCCGCTGGTTTTTATCTATCCTTCATTCGATGGCTTTTATTACAGGTACGATTGCTTTAGGGCTTGCCCTTGATAGAGATCTTCACTCCGTTTGGACAGTCGGTTATGTAACTTTAGATTTATCTAAATGTGGCAAGTTTGGGCTAATTCCTGTAATGAATAATAGGCAGGTAAATTTATTGTTATATTACTCCAAATAGACAGTTGTGGAAATTTCGGCTAAAGAGTACCTAACAACGAAATTAGAACTAACCAAGGTCAGTCATGCGGCTTCCCAAAATCATTCTAAATCATAAACGATCGTAAACCCAGCTGCCTCGAACCTATTCTTGGCGAAAATAACAATTAGGATGTCGTTTAAAGGATGACTCACGTTAGACCGGGCCGTGTCCGGGCCGGAGCTTCCGGCGCTTACTTTCCTATGACATGACAGGTGATCACGTGATGCTTTCCATAGAAAACGAAGCGCCGGAAGCTCCGGCCCGGACACGGCCCGGTCTAACGTGAGTCATCCTTAAAACGCTATCAATCACGTGTAAACGTTTTTATAATCCCCATTCTGTTTGTGACGCGAACAAGCCATTAAACCTCGTATTAATGCCATAACAGCTTCAACAATTGGTAACAAAATTTTGCGATATGGCATCTTGCGTCTTTGACCTGCACTGTAATATAGGTTAATGACTCGCAGCGTAAATGTAGGGACTGTAGGGTGAACTCGGCAAATTTCAGAAATGTTTTTTGGAAGAAAAGGGTTTTTTATGGATGCTGTAGAAGCAGCATTATGTTTTTCAAGATTGATTTTATTGACAATACATAGTTCGTGTTTTTTTTATAAGTATATGATAGGTAGATATGTTTTATGAGTCTAATGCCTGGGCATCGTAAACTGCGAGCGAAATCCATTGAGATGACGTACGTTGACTTGACTAGTAACAACCCTAGTACTTCAATGGATTTCGCTCGCAGTTTACGATGCCTGGTCTAAACTTAAGGTGCAGTAGGTTCAGAAAACTGAGTTTTAAAAAAGTGGATCACCAGAGACTTAATCGATTCGAATCCATCTTTATACCCGTGTGAAGTGCTAAGGAAATTATAATGCAGAAATAGTAACAATATTGATTCTAATTTTTTAACAAGCAGATACGTCTGAGTGTGAGACTACAACTTTTTTTATATAATAGGAAAAAATTAAATTAATAGGAGAAAACATTTTTTTTTATTCTCTCCCAACACTAACGTCAAGGGATGTCACAAGGCACGAATTTGCCCGAGTTCACCCTACGTATATAATATGTTATTATGCAAGTTTCTACAACTGCGTTGCGCCACGCCACATTTTGGGGACGAAATTTAAACTGGAGATGTAATTGAGGCAGTTTCGAGAGCAAATGTAACTTGCGACCTGCAACAAAGCATATGGGTTAAAAACATAGCAGAATGAAGGCAGCATTACGTTAACACAAAGAGCATAGTGTTTTGTAACTTTACCTATGAAAGTCGAAAGTTTGGGTAGGGTAGTTGTACAACTTGGTACAAAATTTTAAAGCACCAATATAACGACAATTTTCTATGTTATAGTTAGGTTAGTTTTACCTCTTCCAGTGTCGGTGTTTGGGTAAGTTATCAAGTCTGGCAAGTTTTTAATCTTTTTATAGGTGTTCGATTAAGCTGAAACTTTACATGTAGGTACCTATATAAAGTAACGTAGGTCGGGTTACAGAATAAATGTGATATTTTCTATAAAAAGGGACCTTATTGTCGATGGCGCTTACGCCATTATAAACGATGCTCCGATATAAATACAATGCCGCCAGACGTTGTGCGGCGTAAGCGCCATCGACAATAAGGTTCATAGAAAATGCCCCAAATAATAGTACTTGGTACAGAAGATTCGCTCTCTAACAAAAGGCGTATATTACACACACAAGCGGCGCAGCGCGTTCGCAACGAGATCGCCCACGTAGGACACTTCTATAGATATCAAAGGATTAATTCACCCCGCTCCGCACCGCCGCGCCGCGCTGCTTCCCGTTCGCGTGTTGTTCGCCTACGTAGTATGCTGCGTAACGGTGCCCAGACCCCGTAGACGACATGCCAATCGCTAACGCTACGTAGCGAACGAAACGCAACTGTCACTGTCACACTAATATGGAAGAGTGATAGAGAGACACAAAGCGATTCGATGGCGAAGCGATAGCGACTGTCACCTTGGCTAGGCCGGCAGCTATGCTTCTTAAGGGTCGGTTGCACTGCACCAAACTATTTGTCATCGTTAAAGAGTTCGCAAAATTTTATTGCATGGAAAGTTTCATAGTAAACCGCCTCGGCGCACCGGGTGACGTTGATCAGTCTGTTAAGTGCGGATGGTGCAACTGGCACTAAGTCAGTCAAAAACAAAAAGACACACACTTTCTATTCAGCATCATCTGTATTCGTAACTCACTGAGGGTTAAAGGGCAACCCTACTTGTTTTACATACACTATGATCAAAGCCGTCAACACGTATCTGTTTATATTCGTTAAGAAGATCCGCGCGTGAGCCTGTTCGAAACCAACTGGCCCATATATACATAGATTACGCCCCTCTAGATCCTGCATAGTGAAGATAAAAGCCTGAATACTGAACTGGCCATATACACTATGGCGTCGCTAATGCAGCATCATATTGCGCACTGAAGCAACGGCGTGTGTCACGGACAGAAGTCTCCATACTTTTTCATACAGCACATTCATATTTTAATAGCACTGGAGTTTTTAACCTGCCCATGACTTATAATTTCACAACTTACCATCGATAACCTAGGACCAATAATATCAATATAAGTACTTAGTATAAGATATATGCAACTAAACAGTACCACTCGCACCTTTAAATAAATATGTAGCTTAAGCAAATACAATTATATTACATTATGCAACAATCCTCTCTGGGCACGTTTTAATTAGGCTGACTACTACTCTAATCGAGAATCTACAGCCCTGGGCGAAAAGCTAGCTAAGCACATTCACTGCCAGCGACTCGCTAGGCAGTTTCTTTGTTCGTACTTCGTAGGCGCTTTCTGCTACAAACGGGATAGTCGTGTTATCGGCTACGCTCGTAGCGCGTAGATTAGATCAGATTAGATAATATGTATATATTTATTTCTTAAATAAAAAGGCACAGTATTTTACAAAAAGGGGTAAAACAAAGGCTTTCACTAAAAGATCGTCAACTTAACATTAAAACAGAAATCAAATAATAGAATATAAAATTAATAAATAAAACAAATGTCACAAAAAAGAGATGTCAATGTATACATAGCTAGGGCCAACCCTAGGTATTGTCGAATGTCAAGAACAAGAAAAAAAAACCGGTTAAGTGCGAGTCGGACTTGCGCACCGAGGGTTCCGTACTTTTTAGTATTTGTTGTTATAGCGGCAACAGAAATACATCATCTGTGAAAATTTCAACTGTCTAGCTATTACGGTTCATGAGATACAGCCTGGTGACAGACGGACAGACGGACAGCGGAGTCTTAGTAATAGGGTCCCGTTTTTACCCTTTGGGTACGGAACCCTAAAAAACAACAAAACAAAAATATTTCCAAAAAAAAACTGTTATAAAAAAATCTATTAAAATTCATTTATTTCGAGTATCTGTGACTCATAAGTACATAATACATAAAATAACTTTATCAGAGTTCATATCAAGAATAAAATAAAAAATAAATTAAATGTCAACAATATTAATAGCTAAAAAATATTAATGGCAATGTCAATTCATATCATAACTCGCCTTAACTCGTAACTCGCGCTGGCAGCCAAAGTGTGAAAAATATTGCATTCTACAGTTCAGTTTTGCGTTATCCAGTGGTAGTGATCTGCGTACATAAATCAAGTTAAACCCCGTCGCCGCCCTCGGCCCGTAAAATATAAAACTTCCTAACGACAAAAGTTGTTAGATCTAACTCTAAGCCGTTTGAAGTCACTAGTTCACGGCTCCTAGTGATGAATCTGGCGCTCATGCTGAGAACTAGAAGTCGGCTAGATAAATTTACCTCGTTTACTTGCGGTGGAATAATTTTAATGTACCTATGCATCCTTAGAGCAAGTGGATTTGTATATCTGTACGGTATGCACACAAAAATAGACGATAAACAATTTATGTAGCCAGAAACTAGTGAAATAAATATCACAGAAACTTATTAGTGTGTCTAGCGACCTCAGGCAGGGGCGTTATTTGCCCAGAGAATAGGGAATATTACGCGAAACTGCGTAGGGGGCGCCAGGGCGCCACTACCACAATCTGAGGGTCTATCGCGAAACAAGAAAATGGAAATTTCGTTATCTCTGACACTTGCATATTCGAGCGATAAAGAGGCAGATAGCGAAGTTTCGGATTCGCGTTTCCCGGTAGGTCCTCTGTAAACAAACCGCCTTGATGCATCAATGATATATTTTAATATCTCTGAAAACTTGTCAAAAACCTGTTAAGAGCGTTCTTACAAGAAAAGTCGAAATAATGTAAAATTGATGATATTCCCGACAAGATTTAAGATTTTACGCTCATTACTACTTGTTCCAGTAAGAGCGTCTTCTTATCTTTAGGAATATCGTTGTACATTTTAGAAAAAGGACTAATTAAATTAGTAATGATTTTTTTTTCTGATGGTCGTTTACGAAAAACCGCGTGAAGCACTGAATTGTGAGCTCTTATTTGAAAATTTTGAGAAGTTTACTCTGCTAAAGTTGGATATTTTGTATTACTAATATCCTGTACTTTAGGAATATCGAACGATATTCTTCCTACATGCTTTTAAGAAAGAGAAAATCAATGTTAAACGAATTGAATTTTCTCTTCGAAACAAGTGTAAATTCCTACGAAAATCTACTTAGTATCGAAGTCATTTTTATACACGAGCAATCTACAACGTTTGCTTATACTGTTGGCATACATTTGTGTTTATCAAATTCTACTTTGATTTTTTGGCAATTTTTTGAAAACTACTCTATATTGCCGATGACGCGCGCTGGCGATCTCAGTACCGCGGCAGAGCTTGAAGAGGTCGGACCTGTGTCGGTCGGCTCCGCACGTTTTCGACGGCGACGACGAGGTTTTTTATCGTTGTGTGCGGCAGGCGCCGTGTAAAACGCTATACTGTGTGCGTGTAAACTGCGACTGAGAAACTTTGATCCGAGTACTGTATTTGTTGTTATAGTATTATAATATAGTATAGTGAAATAGAAATAGTGAAAGTTAGTCTGTGTAGTTTTTTTAGAGAGCCACTATGAGGGTGGCATTTGTTTAAAACTTAAAACCCTCTATAAATAAATAAAGATTAAAAAAAAATATATAGTATAGTAACATAACAAACCCGAACAACAATAAAAATATTTGAAATTACCTGACATTTTATAGGTAGTAAATTAAAAAAAACAGCCAAGTGCGAGTCGGACTCGCGCACAAAGGGTTCCGTACTACGCACAAAAAGGGTAAATAAATCACGTTTGTTGTATGGGAGCACCACTTAAATATCTATTTTATTCTGTTTTTAGGGTTCCGTACCCAAAGGGTAAAAACGGGATCCTATTACTTGGACTCCGCTGTCTGTCTGTCCGTCTGTCACCAGGCTGTATCTCATGAACCGTGATAGCTAGACAGTTGAAAGTTTCACAGATGTATTTCTGTTGCCGCTATAACAACAAATACTAAAAACAGAATAAAATGTGGTATTTCCTATAAAAAGGGACCTTATTGTCGATGGCGTTTACGCCATTATAAACGATGCACCGATATAACTAAGACTGAACTTGTATAAGTTTTGAGTATGTATTACTCATCCTCCTTATGAACCCTGGCAGTACCTACTGGAACTTAGGTTTGGTGCAATATAGGCGCACACTGTTTTGATCATTCGACTCGTCTTGATGAGCAACTTGGGAGAGCTGATGCTGAACCGTGGCAGTACCTAGTGGAACTTAGGATTGGTGAAACATAGGCACACGCTGTTTTAGTCATCCGACTCGTCTTAATGAGCACTTAGGAGAGCAGTAGTACCCATGATAGAGCTGATGCTGAACCCTGGCAGTACCTAGTGGATCTAAGGTTTGGTGCAACATAGGCACACGCTGTTTTAGTCATCCGACTCGTCTTGATGAGCACTTAGGAGAGCAGTACCCATGATAGAGCTGATGCTGAACCCTGGCAGTACCTAGTGGAACTAAGGTTTGGTTGACATATCAGTCAAATTTGACAGATTGACAGTTTTTGTCATTTTCAGGGAAAATTATCTTTTTGGGAAAGAATTTAGCACCAAGTAACATTGTTAAGTGTAGATTTATACTATCTGTCAAAATTGACATTTTTGACAGTTTTGGATCCCAGATCGAAACGGCTTGTCCAATTTTGATAGGACCTTCAACATTAGTCATGGGATGGAAAATGTAGTTTGACACATCTGTCAAAACTGTCAAAATTGACAGTTTGACAGTTTTTGTCAGTATGTATAAGTTACTCTATGGTTTACTAAAAAGGCTAGTCCTGCACTCTGGTGGCAGAACATTGCAGTAATATCCCATATAGGGATATTTATTGATAATTACCTTAATGATGTGTTAAAGCGGAGTTGTGATATTACAAGCTATAGGTATCGAAAATATCTGCACGGAATGCGCTGAAATATGTATGACTAGTATAAAGCGAGGTTTAGATTAGCAAGAACTTGTATGCAATTTACGATACATTGCTGACTACTAAGGTAAACTGCATTCAAAACGTTTATCAGATACCGCAATGTAATGTAAATTGCATGCAAGTTCTTGCTAGTCTAAACCTCGCTTTAGTCATAAGGTGAGGGGGGCGAAGTGCGCGGCGCGCCTACCTTTAAGGGGCCCACTGATTATCGCCGGACGATATCAGCCTGTCAGTTAGACAGTAGTAGTAGTAGTAGTAGTAGTAGTAAACTCTTTATTGTACAAATATACATATTAAAAATTACATGGTACAAATAATAAGATGTACAAAGGCGAACTTATCCCTTTGAGGGATCTCTTCCAGTTAACCTTTGAGTAGATGAGAGGAGAAAGTGAAAAGAGGGTGACAAATGTAGCAAAATGTACAACAAGGTACCAGAAAGATAAAGTAAGTAAGTAAGTAAGTAGTGTCAGTTGCGTAATATTCCCTATTAATTTACAGTTAATGATATTGTTAAAATTAACCACTGGATATGGTGGCGCTTCTTGAAGGGCTCTCCATATTTTTCGCGATTTTAGTAACAATTGTTCAGTACTGTTACCGAATCAGACAACTATTAAATAAAACACAATATTTGAAAAATTCATGTTTTTAATAAGTCCAGTCATTCGAAACCATACATATTTACACATTTTTTTCTAGTCACGTATTCGTGACCAGGGACCGGACAACCCTTTCCGCGATAAAACCCTTTCAATGGGCGACACTTAAACACGGCTAACACATTGAAAGACTTTCCCTTTTGAACTGCAAGCCCATTCATACCCTTACCTTTGACTAACCCTTACCGAAAAGCTAACCAAAAATAAGGCTAGCTCTTAATAAGGGTTACCCTTATCTTTAAGCGCTTTTTATAAAGGTTTCCCTTTGCGTGAAAGAGACAGGATTGGTATATATCTACGGTAGTGAATGAAAAGGAAAGAAAATACGTGCCTAGTCAAAGAACGCCGCCGTCGCCGCCGACGATCGCTCGAATTCGAAGTAATGTGTGCTTTATGAACAAGGTAGACGACTTAAATTAGCACGCTTATATGCTAAAAGGGAAGCCCTTTATAAGGCTAACCCTTATAAGCAATATGCAAGGTGTTGGTGAGCGGATGATAAGGGTTTTGTAAGGGTATTTGGGCTACCGATTACTTAAATGTGGTAGTTTTATATAAGGGTTTTTAAAAGCAAAACAAAGGGTTTCGTCTGGCAAAGGGTATGGTAAGGGTATGGTATGGTGAGTTATGCAATACCCTTATAAAACCCCGATAAGGGATAGCGGGCCGGTCCCTGTTCGTGACCGTGCGCACATTTAATAAATCATCTACACTTGTCTTAGAAACATAAATTACATGTATACTACGGCGTCATGTAACGACTAAAACCAAAATATTAAAAGGATAGGTACAAACTTAATTTTTTTGAGGTAGGTAGGTACCAACATTAAAAAAAACGCTTATCTGATCGAATCAATTGTGCAAAATATTCATCTCTATTACGAACCAGCCGGCCTAGCCAAGGTGACAATCGCTATCGCTTCGATATCGAATCGCTTAGTGTCTCTCTATCACTCTCCCATATTAGTGTGACAGTGACAGTTGCGTTTCGTTCGCTACGTAGCGTTAGCGATTGCATGTTGTCTACGGGGCCTGGTAGCTGAACGCTTGCAAAATTGAATGCTTTTCCTAAATAAATGCGGTTTGTAAATTGAGGAGTGTCTTTTCAAAAAGGTTTATTTCTCTATGAAAAACCATACAAAAATAAGCCTTGTGTGTCTTTTCACAAGGCTTATTTTTGTATGGTTTTTCATAGAGAAATAAACCCCTTTGAAAAGATACCTCAATTATCTATCGAACAAGTTGCACATGCGGATGGTACAGATATACAGGGTGGCTAAAAATAAGTGCATTCCCGTTGCAAGGGAGGTTTTGGGATTATACTGAGCAACTTTTACTATGGTACCAATCACGAAAAAAAATTTAGCTGTTTCATACATTTTGGCTAGTCCATTTTCTATAGGAGGGTAATTTTTTTTTGCGATTTCGTGGTTGGTCCCATAATAAAACGGAACTGGCAACGGAAATGCAGTTATTTTTTAACCACCCTAGACCCTGAACGTTTGAGGGTCGGCCATCTAGCGGCCTATATCAAAAACTTTAACTTCACATTAACACTTCGCGAACTATCAGAATTTTAACTTGACATTTAAACTTCGCGCCAATAAGTTAACTCATGCTACAATGTTTCCTTTTAGCGGATGGTCGAATAAAACAAATTCATTATATGTGCCATTTTCAACCAAAAGGGTACTTATTGTCGCTTGTCAGTAAGGCACCATTTCCATATAGCTTCAATTAGAAATCAACCTTATCAACAAGCAACAATGTGGTACCTTTTGATTGAAAACTTCACATTTCTACTATTTTTAATTTCGCGGCTCTTTTAGTACATATCATATTTGAACCGGTTCGAAAATCGGTGTCGGATCACTTCCGAGCACATAATAATTGTCCCCTCAGTAACTTAATTATTTTTCACAGTATACAAACAATTTATTAAAATTAACTTATTTATACAAAACACTAACTAATCCTAGTAATCCTGTTACACAGTATGGTTCCTCTTAGCCGAGGGTCGATTGAACATCTGATTAGAGCGCGAGCAGTAGTGCTATCTCTGTCAGTCTTAACTATTATAGCGATTAGAGCGCGAGCAGTAGTGCTATCTCTGTCATTCTTAACTCATAGCGATTAGAGCGCGAGCAGTAGTGCTATCTCTGTCAGTCTTAACTATTACAGCAATTAGAGCGCGAGCAGTAGTGCTATCTCTGTCACTCTTAACTCGAAGCGATTAGAGCGCGAGCAGTGGTGTTATCTCTGTCACTCTTAAGTGACTGTACTGTCGTCCCTTTCAAATCAATCTAAGAAAAACGGGACGACACTACAGTGTTGCCACTTTTTAATTTCTACTCTTTTTTTCCAGACTGTACAGCGATTAGAGCGCGAGCAGTGGTGTTATCTCTGTCACTCTTAACTATATTACAGCGATTAGAGCGCGAGCAGTAGTGCTATCTCCGTCACTCTTAGCGATAAGAGCGCAAGTTCGATGGATCTTATGCCTTTGGAATAAGTTTTACTGTCACTTAACAGTGTTGATGATGGTACTTGGTGCGCCGGGAGCGACCGGACTGCTTTATCATAGACGGAGGTATGAGACACTACTGAATCATATCATAAGTATGGAAATATTATACTTATTTTTTTTTATATTGCCAGATACATCTGTAGTTTTTACAAAAGATTATAAAAACGCTTTGTCACACTTAATTTGATTTCTGTCACTACAACAAAACACAAATTTTACTCTTTTTAACTTCGCAGCTTTTAAGGGTTCTGTACCCAAATGGTAAAAACGGGACCCTATTACTAAGACTCCACTGTCTGTCTGACTGTCACCAGGCTGTATCTCATGAACCGTGATAGCTAGACAGTTGAAATTTTTACAGATGATGTATTTCTGTTGCCGATATAATGACAAATACTAAAAACAGAAGAAAATAAATATTTAAGTGGGGCTCCCATACAACAAACGTGATTTTTCTTGCCGTTTTCTGCGTAATGGTACGGAACCCTTCGTGCCCGTGTCCGACTCGCACTTGGCCGGTTTTTTATTGACAATATCATACTTGAGCCGCAATGGAAACCGGTGTTACGTCCTCACACACGCCTCTGTCACTTAATTTGCAATTATCTCAACAATTTATTATACAAAAAAAAACATCATGCATGGCTCTGAGAGGAGGAGTGCATGAGAGGAGGCCCGTGCCCAGCAGTGGGACGTATATGGGCTAAAATATTATTATTTATCTATACAAAACACAAATAACCAATCCCGCTACACAGTATGTTTCCTCGTGTACTTGGTGCGCCCGGAGCGATCGAAATTTTTAACCATAGAGTCTGAGGCTCACAGACCACGTATTCTAAAGACATAGCATAGTCCCGCTACCCCCTCTGCCAGGCATACGGTAGGTTTTCTCGATAAATTTTCGAATTTCGAATCACGCCACCAATCCTACTTCAGTCGGCGGACTACATGTCTTTGAACGGACCAATCACGGCACGGGACTCGCTCACCTCGTCCCCCGCACCCCTGTATTTTTGGCAGCATCGGTTTCATGAAATAATTGCTCTATACGAGTTCTTTAGAAGCAGGCGTTCTGTGCTGAGGCCAGAAACACTATTGAACGCTGCCTTCATTTAAGGCGGTTCCCTGAGCCAGAAGGCGAAAAATCTCCTTATATGATCATGTTTTTCTAAGAGACGTTGATATTCGCAGACGTGGAAAAAATATACGTAGTTCTTGACTATATTATCTTTAACAACATAGCTTCCGATACACGAATTATGACACTTCGCTCGATACAATTAATTCCCAAAGTAACCTCTCACTCGCACTTTTAATCCTACTTTACTCGGTTATTTATTATGTGATACTATAAACAAAAAAAGAAGAAAAAACAATCTTAACATAAATAGTAATTTCATAGCTTTAACATTTCGATATTGTAATTTAACGTTTTTAATAGTATTTTTATACAATCGTGATATAATAGAGAGCTTTTCAGTCGAGTACCGTGTTTAAGCAACGAAGCTTGCTACGCCAATTCTTGGGATTAGTTGCCAAGCGGACCCCAGGCTCCCATGGAGCCGTGGCAAAATGCCGGGACAACGCGAGGAAGATGATGATGATATCACTATTGTATACAATACTTTTTCTACGAGACAAAAAATAATACTTTCAACTAGTAGAATCATATAAGTAAACAAACCAACAGTATACAGCTAAGATACGCGAGCTGCCGCAGCCCGCGATACCTCGCGGCACGGCCGCCGGGCCCGGCGCCCCCGGCGGGTTGGTCAACGACACCTCCTCGTAACTCATGAGGCCCTGGTACCTGCTCCGCGCTAAATTCAGTTTTAAGACAGTTTTTTTCTTGATTTTGGCCACCGTAGCCTATGGAGACACAAGCAACGCTAAGCGGTTTTCGTAGGGTATGGATGTTGCTATATGAAGGGTGTCACATGCGCGTTTCTGACTTATGAAGCAATTATTTCTACTACAATATAAAATAAAATGTTTTTGTTGGCCAACCAATCGTAAAGCAGATGCGATAATTTGCATTGAATCGAGTTTTATCGAGAATTAAACAAGTGAAGTTCTATTTTCAAAATTTTTATAATTGACTAAACCGTAGCGATAAAATTCTTATGCTTAAGTCGGAAGTGCCATAGACTATCCAACGTTGAAAAGAGTAAGGTTGTAGTGTTGCATGTTAAGTTGTAATACACAGATTATACTCGACGAGTAGAAAAAATAAATAAAAACCGAGAAAATTCGATCAAAATTGACACTTGGCGCGTACGTTCTTTCCCGTTCTTTCTTGCGAAATGTGACAAAGATAGCGGCAAACCGATGAAACGGCCTTAATAAAATTAATTTATACAGAACACAATGTAATCCCGCTACCGCTGCCGCTACCGCTACAGCTAGACAGTATGTTTCCTCTTGGCGGAGGGTCGGTCGAACACCTGCTTGAGGCCGCCGCGCCTTGCGGCCGCCGCGTCGCCGCTCCACGCCGAGTCGAACTCCGTCGTGTCCTGGTCCACCAGGTGCGTGTACTTCGTGCGCCCGGACCGACCGAACTTCTTCACTTGCATCACCTGCAAACACAATTATTATATTTTCACCTCAGCAGCTCGAACAAGCTTACTTTACACTAAACAATGTAACTTTTTAATTTAGTGAAGGCCATGAACTTCATACTTTTATTACATTTTTTTTATGGTATGATACGGTACGGTACGGTACGGTCCGGTCCGGTCCGGTCTCGTCTCGTATCGTATCGTATCTTATCGTATCGTACATATTATAATACTTTTATTTTCTGTTTATTCCGTGTAATTCGAAATACATTTTAACCTTTAATATGTTCTCACTACTGAGGTGAAAAATTATGTGTGCAACACGAGAGCAAAGTTATTTTACATCTCGTGTTTTAGAGTCTTTCGCTTTCTCGGGACTCAAAATAAACACTCGCAAGAAAAACCAACTTTCCTCTCTTGTTGCACAAATAACTATTTTCTCAAAAATGGACGGCAAAGTCGACATTGCCGGTTAAAAAGTAGGTCGCGAAGTGCGTAGTTTATGGTCAGTCAAAAAATTAAAAAGTTAAAAACATTGCAGTCTCAATTTCGGGACTGCAATGTTGCATACAAATTCCATTATTTGTCGAGTTCCAAACTTTTTAAAAGTTGAAGTGGCCATATCAAATGAAGGCATAGGTCCATTAAACAGCCAAACAGATGATCAGTACTTATTATTATAATGTTGGTACCGCGACTATTTAGACGTCTCAAATAGGTTGGCGTATTTTCAGCAGAAAAATACACTTCCATATTTAATTAAAAAAATAAAACGGCGGCAAAGCAAATCTTTTTACTTTTTTCTGTGAAAATATATACGCAAGAACGTTGCTTCTGTAAAATATTTCTATTATATTTGCATTTATTGCGCCATTTTTGAGAAAAGCACTATATATGACTCGGCTGGAAGGCTACTTGCAGGCTTCGAATTCAATTAAACGGACTCCCAAGGTCGTCCGTTTAAAACGAATCCTCAGCCAGCAAGTAGCTACTTCCGAGCCTCGACAATAATGTACTATTACTTTTATTGGTTAAAGGTCCCCGGCGAGCTCGGACCTCCATACAAACGTAGTGTAAGAGTAAAAACACCAGAGCACCATTTAAACAAATATTTATTAGGGAATCACAAAATATGAGAGTTTAGTCTTGGATAGTACGTGGCGTCGTACACGCCTAAAACCGATCTACAAGATGGATGACGTTCTTAGTGATGTGTCATTCCGGTTATGGTAGTGTTGTGCAAGACAGCTAAATGACGTTGCCGCCTTTTAGTAGTTGCGCCAGGCGTGGCTCACTCCGCGATTTTGTCGCGTCGCTACAAGTACACGCGGCCCACACCAATTTTGGTGTCTAGCCATAGTAGTTGCCGCGCACCGCTACGGAACGGACGCCTGCTCGCGCTTGCGCCACCTAGCGGCCATATTTGTCGTAATAGACGCTTTTTTTAGAGAGTGACTTCTGTACCTACTATTATTTATTCTGTAGTTCCGCACTCATTTTAAAACGAGTAGCTAGTTTGCTCTGAAACTTTGTACTTACAATAGGATAAGGTATATCTATGTCTGTAATTATTTTATGTAGCTTCAGATACCATAGTTAAAAAATATAGCGATAAGTTTTTCATACAAAACTTGTTTTTGCTCTATTTCGTTTGTTTTAAAAACTGGAACTATATAAACTAATTACAGACCTCATTATATGTGCAAAGTTTCATTACAATCCAACACGTAGTTTTAAAATGAGAACAAAACTCCGTTTGTATGTGAAGGTGAAATTCGGCCGAGCTTGCCGGGGATTTTTTCGAAAATAACCGTAACCGAATATAACCGAATTCGCGCGGTTATTTTTCGGGCATAACCGTAACCGAACCGGTTATGAAGTTTAGCCGGTTATTGCATTCCCGGCCAAACTTCAAATATCGAATACATATTGTCACTTGCCTTAGGTAAAACAGTCTTGTCAAAGTGATCGTCCAATGTTGCCCCCGAAAAGTCTTGTTTGAACACATCTTCTTCTTTGTCCAAATAGAAGGCACCTCTGTTAAATAAAAATCAAATGTTAATTAAATAAATATTATAGGACATTATTACGCAAATTGAGTAAGTCCCACAGTAGCCTAATAATACTAGGGATGAAAATTCCGTAAAAAATCAAATGTTTTTTCGGGAATTTGACAAAATTACGTTTTTTTGGTTTTTTTTCCAGTTCTGTTCAGAAATAGCTATTTATGCAACAAGTGCGGAAAGTGTATGAAGTGTGTGTGTGTGCGTGTAGTGAAGGAAATCATCTTTACGCACGTGTATCATTCAATGTTTTACTATGCATTGTGCGAGTAAACAAAAAAAAACATATAATGGCAAATAAGTTTAATTATTAAAAAATTGAAAACAAAAAGCACTAGTGCGGAAAAGCAGTACTTTCCGCATGATATGGCTCCGTAGGAAACGCACTTTTCGAGCACATGCATTGTAAAATTAAATACGTTACACACAATGCCACTGATTAGTGATGACAGTGTCAATATCATAAACAAACACATTAGACATGCAACCTTAACCTACCTGTTTAAATTTCTAATTAAGTATATTGAAAAGTACATTGTTTTTTTCAAAAGAAACTTGAAAAAAACGAGCCGTTTTGAAATTTTCCCGGTTTTTTCAACGCTAAATATTACACACCTGTGATAATACTTCTGCAAGAACTTGTATTTGCCCTTGACGGACTTGTTGGTGACCACTTTGGGGTTCAGCCTCTGATCCACGCGGCGCTCCTCCTCGGTCATGTTGCGCATACGTTCGATGGCCAATAACTCCTTTTCGGCGCTGTAAACAGATTGACATTGATTTAATAAGTGTTTTTTAGGGTTCCGTACGTCAAAAGGAAAAAACGGAACCCTTAGCCCTGATTTTCTCCTACGCTGACGTCGGTCGAGCGTACCGTCGGAAGAAAAATCTGCGTCGCTGTGCCCCATAGAACATTGTGTTGTGTATGTAGGAGAAAATCAAGCCTTATAGGATCACTTTGTTGTCCGTCCGTCCGTCCGTCTGTCTGTCAAGACCGGGACCTTTATACCGGGAAGGCGTGGAGGTATCGAGTTGAAATTAAAACAATATACTCAAGTCTACAGCCCCTTGGAGCTGTGAAAAAATCAAGTAATAATGTCTTACACAACAAGTACAGGGAAAAATCTGAAGACTATTAAATTTGTACGGAACCCTCGGTGGGCGACTCCGACTCGCACTTGGCCGGATTCTTAATGTAACAGATAAGATAACAGAATATGTCAAGGGTCTAGGCTTTCTCTGTATTTAAAACTCGCCGTCACGTCACATATCAAATACAAGAGCTCATTTTGAGAATCAAATTTTTTTTTTTTTTTTGTAATTTAAATAGTTATTTGTGCAACAAGAGAGGAAAGTTGGTTTTTCTTGCGAGTGTTTATTTTGAGTCCCGAGAAAGCGAGAGACTCAAAAACACGAGATGTAAAATAACTTTGCTCTCGTGTTGCACACATAATTTTTCACCTCAGTAGTGAGAACATATTAAAGGTTAAAATGTATTTCGAATTACACAGTATAAACAGAAAAAAAAGTATTATAATATGTACGATACGATAAGGACCGGATCGTACCGTACCGTACCGTACCATACCATAAAAAAAATGTAATAAAAGTATGAAGTTCATGGCCTTCACTAAATTAAAAAGCTACATTGTTTCACTCCCTGGAGTGAGGAAAGTCGCACTTTCCTCACTCCAGGGAGTGACGAAAGTAGGCTTGTTCGAGCTGCTGAGGTGAAAAATAAATAGTTTAGAAGTTACATATTTATGAAAATATCCACAAAATGACCATTCCCCTATATCTCCGAAACTATGGTCAAAAATTTAAAAAAAAAAATACAGAATAGTATAGTATTTCTAATATTTAGTTTGTTGGAATGTGTGCCTTCATATGACTCATTCCCATCCCGCCTCATGTATAGCGGCGATCACGGGGCGGGGACAAGTGGGAATACACCCATCAAATCCATACTGATATTATAAATGCGAAAGTGTGTATGTCCGTCTGTCTGTTACCTCTTCACGCTTAAACCGCTGAACAAATTTATTTGAAATTTGATATAGAGATAGTTTGAGTCCCGGGGAAGGACATAGGGTAGTTTTTATCCCAGAAATCATCCTTTAAGGGTGTGAAAAGGGGGGTAGAAGTTTGTATGGGGAATCGGTAAAAAGCATATTGAGTAAAAAATAAGCTACGCAAATTACTAACTCCCCAGAGACAAACTCGCGGGCAAAAGCTAGTATAGATAAATATCGAAATACTTACGTCTCCCTCTCCTCCTTGTCTCGTTTTATCCTCTTCAACTCGCGCAGTTTCCACGCCTCGTATTCCACCTCATCATTTTCATCGTCTGTACATACGTCATTTATATTTCCCTCTTTTTGCTCCGCCTGAAAACAAAATAACCCTTCTCCTTATGATGTTTTTTTTTTATACTACGTCGGTGGCAAACAAGCATATGGCCCGCCTGGTATTAAGCAGTACGGAGACTGCTTAACATCAGGCGTAAGAGTGTTACACGTAGATGTAGCTAGGGTCCCCTACACCCATATGGTGGAAAGATTCGCTGGCTATGGATGAGGTCTTGGTGGCTCAGTTGGCAGAGCGCTGGAGTATCGATCCAGAGGCTGTGAGTTCAAGTCTCACCCAAGGCAGTATTTTTTCCACTTTTAAATTTATTCTAAGCTTAATATATTAGAGAAAAATGGTCAAAAGACATCACAACATGGTACCCAAGACACGGAAAAAGGAATGATGGAAGACAAAAATGAGATGGAAAGACGAGTTCAAGCAGGTGGCTTGAGCCTTGTGGAGAAGACAGGCTCTGGACAGGGATTCGTGGAGGAATATGGGAGAGGCCTATGCCAAGAGCAAACCAGTCATGACGTCTGCAGAGAAATGCTAGCAGTAAGCAGTAAGTAAGTAATATATTACCTGTGTACTCCTTTGCTCGGATCGGATTGTGTCCTCAACTAACTTCAACGCTTCCCTTCTCCGCTCCTCCTTCTCCTTGCGAGCCTCTGACTCCTCTTTCTTCTGCTGCTTCGCTTTGCGCTCTCGCTCTGCTACCGTCATTCTGTCTGACGCTCTGACGAACACTGGTTTCACTCTTGGCCCTAAAAAGAAAAATTATAGAAAAAACCGGCCAAGTGCGAGTCGGACTCTCCCACCGAGGGTTCCGTACTTTTTGGTATTTGTTCTTATAGCGGCAACAGAAATACATCATCTGTGAAAATTTCAACTGTCTAGCTATCACGGTTGATGAGCTACAGCTTGGTGACAGACAGAGGGACAGACAGACGGACGGACATACAGACAGACAGCGGAGTCTTAGTAATAGGATCCCGTTTTTACCCTTTTGGTACGGCACCCCAAAAACAGGATCTGGTGCCGGTGAATAAGGTTGCCAGAGCTCAACGAGGGTGCGGATTTTAGGGTCGGCAACGACTTAACACCTCTGGAGTTGCAGGCGTCCATAGGCTACGGTGACCGCTTACCATCAGACGGGCCGTATGCTTGTTTGCCACCGACGTAGTATTAAAAAAACTCACATAAACAATAAAATAAAAACTGCATTACCAGTATCTTCTTCGCTGTCTGTGTACTCTGTATCTGAGGAACCACTCTCTTCTTTAACGCCATCAAGCATTTCCTCATCTTCTTCTCTTCCGAGTACTTCTCTTTCGGCCTCTCTGTTAATTAGGGTAAGTTAAGTACTGTTAAGTAGGGCATAAGGGTGTCAGAAATCATGCAAAATTTGAACCATATCACTTTGAAATAAAGTTCAAAATCTGGTGGGAAATATATTCCCTCTGCCTTATAAAACTGCCGTGCTAACAACATATGCAGTAATCGGAGTTGACAAGTCATGCAATTGTTTATCTTGTTCTCTTTGAATAAGTTCTTTATTTAAACGATGTGTTTCATGCAACATTATAACTTAAAAACACTTTGGCGCGACAATATATCGCCGCGAGATAGACTACCCTTCTACTAACCGTATGAATTAAAGAGGGACGGGTAGTCTATGTCGCGGCGAGATACTCTCGCGCCAATCATGTGCTAGCCCGGCTGGAACAATAATAATGATTACCAATTTACATAGCACCTTCAAAATATAAATGTTGTCAAAGATCCTCCTGACATGTCTTCATGTCTACCAATTTTACGTGTAATTTAATATTCTCGTAATGCATGCATTAATTTAACTGTCAGTAGAGTTGAATATTATTTAAGAGGAAACTTTCACGAAAGTAGTTTCGATATATGCGAAAGTAATTTCGTGAAATAATTAATGTCGTGAAATTCACAGCATCGCAGTGACCACGGCCCCGTCAGCATCGAAGCTACACGTCCGCACAGAGCAGGCACTTTCGCGACACTAGTTTTTCACGTCGCATTTACACTACGAAATTAGTTGCATGACACTAATTTCACCAAAAGATCATGCAGGGCACGAAATTGATTTGCCTTCATGAAATTAATGCAAAAATATTAAATTACACGTGAAACTGTTGGTAAAACTACTGCCACGAAATCAATTTCACGCCACTAATTTCGTAATGTAAATCCCGCTTTACTGTCACATATGGCTTCGTATGCGGTTAATTTCTGAACCCACATACCTGGTTACAGTAACAGTTATAAGAGATCCTTCAGGGTTTTTGTATTATTCCTATGACAAGATACAAAGAGAGCCAGTTCAGAAGAGAGGTATGGGCACTGTGAATGACATCTCGCTTTGTGTGGTAGGGCACAGGACAGCGGATGTCATTCCAGATCTAGAGCAGAGCCCAACTGGGGAGGTACCTCCACCTTACAGAAAACCGCAGCCAAATAACACTAGACCCTACTAATAGTGTTGTGTTCCTGCCGGTGAGTAAGGTTGCCAGAGCTCGAGGGAGAGGAGTGTTAGGGTCGGCAACGCGCATGTAACTCCTCTGGAGTTGCAGGCGTACATAGGCTACGGAGACTGCTTAACATCAGGCGGGCCGTATGCTTGTTTGCCACCGACGTAGTATAAAAAAATAAATTAGTTGACGCTGTGACGAGGTACAAAGTGGACCAGTTCAAATTAGTTGACGGTACATAATCCCATAATGATATTGACATTATTGAGTACTAACCTAGCGGCAAGTTTAGCCTTAAGCGCCTGCCGCCGCCTCTCAATCTCCTCCTCATCCAGCTCATCCTCGCTCTCCGAGCTGTCCTGTTGCTCTTCAGCACTTGAGGCCGACTCTCCCTCCGGTTCGGCGTCGATGATCTCGGGCTTGTGTTCGGCGCGGCGGGGCGGCGAGCGCGCGGCCACCCGCAGACGGCGAAGACGCGGGTCGTCCACCTGGCGATGGTTTCAATATTACCAGGGACCCATTTCTCGAAAGGTATTAGACTATGGTTGGAGAGCCGGCAGTAAAGTTTTGAACCAACGTGATACCGCGATGAGATGCACAATGGTTTCCCATAAAACTGATGCTAAGTCCGAATTTGATAGTCTGCCACGGCGGAACTAGCCGAAAGTACAAAAAAAATAGCCACTTCCGGTGCGAAAAAGGGGGGGTCATTTAACCCATCTGATACTGCAATAAAAGCTATGGCATCAGTTAGAAATTTACTGGTAGATACAGAAAAGCGAAATCTGCCAGTATGATTCCTGCCGGAAGTGCTTGGCATACGCTCTCAAAGGTGACCATCAGGACCCCTAAATTAACCCATCTGATACCAGCATGAAACCAATTCCAGTCGGTAGATATGAACCTTCTCTTCAGGAATATATAAGTCTGCCAGGGCGCTTTCAGCCGAAACACCTTGACATACGAGATTATGTGGCGCAACATCCGTGGTACCCGTATAACCCGTATTTTGGAATTGTACATATTACGGACATTTCAAATACTGCAGGCTTATTAATTTATTACTCTATGCTTATATTTGTATATTATTACGTTATTAATAACACATATTTATAATAAATTAAGTTAAAATAAATTAAATAATGTGATTAATATTCATTGAATTAGCTATATGAATCGTTTGTCTTTGTCTGTCATTTTGACTTATGTATTTGTAAGAAAAGGATAAAACATAATTTAACTAATTCAGGCTCGTAAAGTTTTACGAATAAGGGGGTATTAGTATTCATAGCTAAATCAGGCTTGTAATGCGACATAAAATGATTTTTGGTGGTTTCTTTTACGCTTGAGGCGTTTTTTCACCTATTTCACTATCTAAATCACTATCTTATGTAGGGGAGAGAGGGGCAAGACGAGTAAGACGGGGTAGCGGCTTTATATGGCGACACGACTGACCAACCATCAGAATCCCGTTAACGCATGGCGATGCGTCGCCATCATAGCAATCAGTTCGCACAGTGACCGGCTAGACAAATGGTGTCGTTAATTATTTATTTGCAAAAAAACTGTTTTTGCCATATTCCTTGTTATTTTTAGGGTTCCGTACCCAAAGGGTAAAAACGGGACCCTATAACTAAGACTCCGCTTTCTGTCTGTCTGTCTGTCTGTCTGTCCGTCTGTCACCAGGCTGTATCTCATCAACCGTGATAGCTAGACAGATGAAATTTTCACAGATGATGTATTTCTGTTGCCGTTATAACAAACTAAAACTAATTGTTTATAACACCTGTATTTATTACCTGTAATGCACAATTGATGAATAAATAATTCTAAAAACATAATAAAATAAATATTTAAGTGGGGTTCCCATACAACAAACGTGACTTTTTTGCCATTTTTTGCGTAATGGTATTATGGTACGGAACCTTACGTGCGCGAGTCCGACTCGCACTTGGCCGGTTTTTGTGTTGTATTTGGTTTGCGTTTGTTTCCTTATTATCACCAGCACATATATACTGTTAATTTATTCCTATGGCCCAGCAATCACGCCAACAGCTAAGGACTTGTTTGGTTTCAAGTACGGTTTATTTTACAAAAAACTTTCGAATTTCATTAGGCACATGGGGCAAGATGGGGTACATCTTGACGGCCGTAGTTTTAAAGTGATAAACTGATGAAGAATTGCGGATTTGAATTTATTTATTCTTCAACATCAACATCAACATCAAACATTTATTCAGCAAATAGGCCACAGGGGCACTTTTAAATGTCAATTTTTACAAACAATAAAATTAACCCAACAAACAATAAAATTAACAAGGGAAGATGGGGTACATGTTAGCTGTAAACACATTTTCTGTCTCTCAGACGACTTAAGAAATAAAAGTAAAACAGTTCGTGAGAAGTTATCAGACGATGGACCCAAAAGCCAAAAATTTTAGTTTTGTTTAGGCCCTAAATATAATATTTATATGAATCATTCTTATCTTGTCCCGTAGGGGTTCCCCATCTTACCATACTTGGGGGGCAAGATGGAGAGAAGGCACTTTTGGCCATTTTAATTTATTTTTAATTTAATTATCTAACTAGGGAGTTCCTAGTAAGTGTTGATTATGAAAGACTGATTACCAAAGATAAAAATAAAAATAACAAAAACTTAAAAAAAATTGCATTTTCAGTTTTATTGGACTTGAAACATTAAGTATCCCGTCATGCCCACCTCTCCCCTACATTTCTTGACGTTGACGCAAAACTGACGTAGTTTAACATTCAGGGTGTTGTTTTATAACACTACAAATTGAGATAACTAAGGTCTGTTTTTTTATTCCGTAGACTAAAATGACGTTTCATATGTAAGACATGACATTTCTTAGTACCACATGAAATGTCATTTTAGTCTACGGATTACGGAATAAAAAACAGAATATAATCTATTGGAGTCTTAGTAATAGGGTCCCGTTTTTACCCTTTGGGTACGGAACCCTAAAAATTATTTAAAATGTTCATATTTGGATTATTGGTAAAAATCGTCCTTGACGTTGAAAATCCTGTCTTTTTACACCCGTTTACAATAAGTATGTAATAATAATAATTTTGTTCATTTTGGTAAATAAAGGATATTGTAATTTGAAATTATTGTATTATTTATATATAAGGTGCTAACAAATTAGCTACAGAAATTTTACGAGATGGTTGGTACTTTACACTAGAACAATTAACTTTTAATAGAAATTAAGAAAGTTTCTCATAATTTTTATTTTATTTACCGAACAAAATAAATAAACTATAATTCTATCTAAAAAATAATCATCATGTATTTAACTGCTTGTTTGTCTTAAATGTCATTGTCAACGTGTCATTTGATTTATCAACGTGAAGTGGCCAGTTACGTTTTATATTTAAAAGGGGTTTTAGAATCTGTTCAATGAGGTCTCATTTAATTATCTCATTAACAGAGTTTTTTTTACAAAGCAAATTTGTTTTCCAATTTTCTCAAAATAACATCATAAAACCTATAATGTTTCATACTTACATATACTTCAGGAGCCGAGTACTATCAACTGTAAAGATATCGGTAGCTAATTTGTTAGCACCTTTATAAGGCAAACAAAGAAGTACAAAGCCGTAAGCAGGTATTAAATTAATGCCCAAATTATATTATGTATATTAATAAATTTGAAATATATGTTATTAATGGCATAAAAATATACAAATATAAGCATTAGCTAATAAATCATAAGCCTGCAATAATTAAAATGTCTGTAATCTGTACAATTCCAAAATACGGGTTCCACGGATGTTGCTCACATAATCTCGTATGTCAAGGTGTTTCGGCTGAAAGCGCCCTGGCAGACTTATATATTCCTGAAGAGAAGGTTCATATCTACCGACTGGAATTGGTTTCGTGCTGGTATCAGATGGGTTAATTTAGGGGTCCCGATGGTCACCTTTGAGAGCGTATGCCAAGCACTTCCGGCAGGAATCATACTGGCAGATTTCGCTTTTCTGTATCTACCAGTAAATTTCTAACTGATGCCATAGCTTTTATTGCAGTATCAGATGGGTTAAATGACCCCCCCCCCCTTTTTCGCACCGGAAGTGGCTATTTTTTTTGTACTTTCGGCTAGTTCCGCCGTGGCAGACTATCAAATTCGGACTTAGCATCAGTTTTATGGGAAACCATTGTGCATCTCATCGCGGTATCACGTTGGTTCGAAACTTTACTGCCGGCTCTTCTACCACTAATATTATTAGTACAAGAAATATCAAATCGTATGGGTTACCATGGCAACACACTAATAATAACATACAACTAAAAATAAAGTAAAAAATAAAGTAAAAAAAAGTAAAAATACTCAACATAAAACTTAGAGACAAGAAGAGATGCTCAGAAATAAGAAACACAACTAAAGTGATAGATGCACTCGACCACTCAAGATCCTTAAAATGGAAGTGGGCAGGCCACATAGCCAGATTAGAAGACCAGAGATGGACCAAAGTGGTGACAGAATGGCAGGGACCTCATGGAAAAAGACACAGAGGGAGACCAAATACCAGGTGGATAGATGATATTGTTCCAATAGCTGGACAAAGTTGGATGAAGAAAGCACAAAACAGAACACATTGGAAAAAGTTGGAGGAGGCCTATACCCAGAAGGGGTCCTTAAATTTAAAAAAAAATATATATATATATAAGTAAAATGAATTGTATACTTAAGGAATAAAAGGCTCTATTATTATATTATTATAATACCATTCGAGAAATGGGCCCCAGATATGTATACATACCAAAGCTTCAGAACGTCAAAGAGGATATAGGATAGGGCGGTACTGTCATAGTAAATTTTATAGCCACAGTAAATTCACTGCCATCTATCGACACACGATTAAAACTAAAAAAAAAAAACAAAGTTTTGCACGGAACTAATAAAAATATCAGAAAACGTATTTATATATGGATCGATGATTTTTTTTTTTTGCAATATTTGCATTCATAAAGTCTATAATAGAAGGAAGAATAGAAAAAAGGAGAGGCAGAGGAAGACCGAGACGTGCGTTTTTGGACCAAGCCAAGGAGAAAATCAACGTAGTGCCGTATCAGGAGCTCAAAACAGTGGCAGAAAGAAGAACGGAGTGGCGGTTACTCTACCGACAAGAGCCAGGCTCTTAAGAGTTAAGAGTTATGATGATACATTCATTATTTTTATATTATTTTGACCCATGTTCTTTCACTGATATGCGTTAAAATTGTTAAATAACAAACGAAACAGTCAACGCCATCTATACGAGAATAGGCCAAAGGTAGTGGCACCTTCTGATCGAGAATCAAATTTTCTTGATTTTAGAGGCACGTTTTTTCCTTAGACTGTATCCATCTATTACGGAGTTATATCTATCTTTGAGAACGCTAATTAAATGCACGCTCAACGATGACGATAGCGTGCGTTCTCGGATAAGTGTTAAGGCTGGCGTCCACTAGGCTCGCCGAGGCGAATCGCAATAATTCGCCTTCTATACATTTACAATGAAACTACGTCTATTGATGAAGAGCCGCGGCGCGTCGAATCGAATTTACCATTCATAGTAAATGTTTAGAAGGCGAATTATTGCGATTCGATGCGATTCGCCTCGGCGAGTCTAGTGGACGCCAGCCTTTATACTACATTTACATTCAGCCCCTGCCGCTGCCTCTCGCGCTGCTGGCAATAATTTCCTAAATACTGCTGCAGCAGGATCGAGCTCGAGTGTGTGTGTTTACTCACTTTACACCAGACGTCTTTCTCCTCCAGGCGCTCGGCGAGTACTGGGCGACGGAGCAAAATGTGAACACGCACTGCCGGTCGGACTGCCGGTTCTTTGACTTCCGCAAAAAAAACCGCCATTTTGGGGAGCGCCGGGCAGCGCGAGTGGCAATGGCAGTGGCATGAGAAGTATCGTGTTTACACACTCGTCCTGGCCACTTCCCTGCTCATTTCGGCTAAATGTAAATGCGGCATTTTGAGTCAACGCTCGAATGAGGCGTGCGACGTTTGTTAAACAAATGAAAATGTTTGCAACCCATAGACATAGTACAAGTAGTTATAGACGCGCCGCCGAGCGACCGGGGGTAGGAGAAAGAATATTCATATAAAATTTGGGCAGCATAGGATTTTCTCTCTTTCACTCTTATAAATTTCGGTATTTCGCCATCGCCTCCTACCTATGATGCCACCCGGTCGGTGATAAGGACAAAGCATGACCAGGCCTCCTTCACTCGCTTAAGGCCACGCGCTATATGCCTACCGCTCGGCGTATCGTGGACGATACAACCGACAGAGGGCCGCCGAACGCCCGCCTGAGCGCTCGCACCGCACGTTTCCCGCGCCTACGCTTCGAAATTCCGAAACCACGTAATTATTGTGCAGTAGATGGGTGTAAAAGTCAAAAAAACAAAGGAAAATTTGTCGTATTTACCGAGTAGTATTTTAAATCTATCTGTGAATTTTGTCTCCATTTATTTCTTTGAACATAAGTAGGTAAATAGTAAATTAAGGAGTTTTTTGAGTCAGGTATTATAAGTGTTGTTTTTAAATATTTGATTGACTAATAAAGAATATGGTTGATTCGCAACATTCGTTTTATTACAATAATAACATAAGTAACAGTTCAACCCTAGCGCATTCTTACGATGACGCGTTGGCACGTGACTCGCACGGCTCGTGACTAGTCTAGACTAGACTCTTTGTGCGCGTACTTATGGTACATTTCTTCTCGTCCTGAGCAGCAGGTATTATTATTAAGATTTTGTAGGCTATTATAGCGTAGGTATTTTCGCTTTTGTATGGGAGTGATGTATCTGTTACGTAGTAACTATTTATTAATCTGTGGCATGACACTATTTTCTCTTTCCTCTTATAGGGATCGCAATAAGACTATCTTTCTCTATCAAAGAGTGTCAGGCCCTTGTTGCAACCCGTGAGTGCAGTAGATCACTTTGACACTGCCAAACACGGTCAAAGATAATGTTGAACGCTACTCTGGCTGCATGGTTAGTGGAATGGTGCAAGTGGCCCTTGGTGTTACATGTTGCTAAAGTGATCTAATTGAAATGTAATAGAGGGGAACAACTTTGTACTGCATTTCACCATAGTATCACAAACAAATGCTTCTTACTACTATGATTCTTCAAAGCTGAATTTTGGTTTGACAACAATAAAATGTTAAGACAATATTATACATACATAGGAAATAAACATTATGCATGTAATTAATAAAATAAATTTAAATAAATAAACCTACTCATCTTAGCTAGGAATCTAAAATATAGATTAAGCTAAGCACTAAAATATAATAATAATAAGCCGCCGGTTCCTCTCTCTGCGGCCCTGACCACCGGCAGCTTGGGCCCTGTCCCGCAGCTGGCGGCACAGAATGAACTTGTTTTCAGCATTTTAGGCAGTTGTGAGATGAACCAAATATTCGGCTAAATATTCGTATTCATCTCTAATTGTCATCATCATTTTAGTTTTGTAAAGTATTATATTTACCTGAAAAATATTCTAGGATTATTGTCATTCCAAATTTGTTACATATTTATTTACCTCTTTCTCAGAATCACTGTGGTCATCTTTTCGACTGATCACTTGTGGCAATGTCTGCTGTCTCCGCTCTGGTCTCTGCTGCTCTATGAAGTCCTCAGTGTCAGACTCTTCCGAGGATGAGGCACCCTGTGCGTAGTCAGGTTTCTTACCAGATATGTACCTCTGTACCTTCACCTTTTGCATAGATATTTCACCTGCAATTGACAAAGTATTATGGTTTAATATAACATGAATAACTTAGGTATGATATCTCTCTCTGAGATCTCTGTATAATAAAACTAATTATCATGCTTTAAAAAAAATTATTGTAAGATGTTTTGTGACTAGCATGTTGCTATGAAGACGTACCTTTTTCATTTCGAATTGGTACAGCTCCTGCAGTACTCTGAATACCCGTAGGCTGCGCGGGCAGCGCATTCATGCTGTTCATGCTCATGATGGAAATTAAGCTTACACTTGATAAAGAAGAAATCTTATTTTAACAAAATTACAATAAAATACACAGCGACAATGCTGTGTTGCTGTCCACAGACATCAAATCATTCAAATCCCAAACCTCAACCCCATCTGTCAAAATTAACGACTTGATGACGACGTTCTTGGCGCTTTAAACAATAACTCAAATATTTTCTACGTTCGCGTTTTTTTTTCTACTCTTTTCACCTTATGAGGAGGTGGAAGGGGTCGCCTAGATAAGATAACTAAGATAAGATAAAGTTTGTTTGTTCGCTACTCAACACAACTTTTGGATTAGTTCCAGTACTTCCAGTGGCAGTTGTTATGTTGTCTGAGTTACTGCTAATTTTTCTTTTGTAGTATCGTGCGTTTTAAATTTCATTCGCAATAAAGATCTAAATAATATGGCAGCTTCTTCTGAACTTGTAAGCCTTGATGAGCTTGTAGCGAGTTCACTTTCAGGTTTGGCCCTGAATGAATTTAATAGAATTCACTATGGAAGAACTGATCACCACGCAATAAAAATTAAAGAAAGCAACAAGCAATTCGCTGCTGAAAACTCATTTGATATTGCTGCTTATGAATTTCCTGCGAAACAAGAAGAAACTAGAAACCCAAGACTAGTGAAAGTGGGGGTAGTTCAACATTCAATTGGTACAACTACCGATAAGCCTATAGTAGAGCAGAGGGAGGCTATATTCAATAAAATTCGGAAACTTATCACTGCAGCCGGCGAAGAAGGGGTAAATGTCTTATGTTTACAAGAAGCATGGAGTATGCCGTTTGCGTTTTGTACTAGAGAGAAGCAACCTTGGTGCGAGTTTGCGGAATCTGCTGAAGAAGGACCAAGTACCCAATTTTTAAAAGACCTGGCTGTAAAGTATGATATGGTCATTGTGTCCCCTATTCTTGAAAGAGATGAAGCCCATGGTGAAACTATTTGGAATACTGCTGTGGTCATTAATGAACAGGGAAAAGTCATCGGAAAGCATAGGAAGAACCACATTCCTCGAGTTGGTGACTTCAATGAGTCTACCTACTATTTTGAAGGCAACACTGGCCACCCTGTTTTTCAGACGAAGTATGGTAAGATTGCTATAAACATTTGCTATGGCCGCCATCATCCTCAGAACTGGATGATGTTTGGTATAAATGGAGCAGAGATTGTGTTTAACCCATCGGCTACAGTGGCTGGCTTGAGTGAACATCTCTGGGCAGTGGAGGCCCGTAATGCTGCCATTGCCAACAGCTACTTCACTGCTGCCATTAACAGGGTTGGAACAGAACAATTTCCCAATGAGTTTACTTCAGGAGATGGACAACCAGCCCACAAGGAGTTTGGCCATTTCTATGGTTCAAGCTATGTGACCGCCCCAGATGGCTGCAGGACTCCTGGTTTGTCTAGAGTCAAGGATGGATTGCTGATTGCACAAATGAACTTGAATCTTTGTCGTCAGGTCAAAGATAAATGGGGTTTTACAATGACGCAGCGTCTGGATCTGTATGCTGAGAGCCTTGCCAAGGCCGTCGAGCCTGATTACAAACGTCAAGTTATTCATAACAATTAATAATAATATTATGTTGTATCTACCCAGCGGTCTGCAACAGGCGGCCCTCCCTGGCTATTTTGTTTGTAATATTGACAAACGACAATACCTGATAAAGTCATAAATATTAACAAAGTGCTGGCCCGCGTCAATTTCGGTAACTACTATGTGGCCCTTGGCTGCTAAAAGGTTGCCGACCTCTGACCTAACCCAAAAAACGAATTGGCCAAATATTTACTATATTCTATTATCTGTTATACTTTTACATTGTTTACGTTTAAAATTTTATTGAAAATATTTACTTTTTGATATATGTTTTTCTTTTTACAATACCTAATAAAATGTTTATTCTAACATATCTTTTTTATTTGTATGCAAATAGTAGGTAGATCAAATAAAACTAACATGTATAAAACATTGTGTAATGAGAATAATACAGAAGTGAGCTATACATAAATATAGGGACTGGAATGAGGTACATCCAGATAAATATAGAAATGAATATAACTTAATGGCATAACATCCATGTGAACACAAGTTTCCAAAGATGTTTCACAATCATTAAAAAATTACAATTTAAAATTTCATCACCCTTCCTTCACTTCATATTTCAAAGTACATTATTAGATGCAAAAAACATCTAAGGAGCTAAGATTAATCAAATGCTGCTTAAAACCAAATATTTAATAATATTCATCATAATACAAATTTGAAGATACATATTATCTTCATATATTATTTATTCATATCTACCTAACTTGCAATTGCACAGGCATTCATATACAAAGATCAGCACCAGATTTACAGTAGAAATGAAGCCAGGAACAGGAAGATAGATAGCTGCATGTACCCCAGATCCGTGATTTGTTTTATCACTAAGCACTAATGTTCTATGCAGTCTTTGCACGCATGGCTGCACGCTTGCCTGTAACAGCCTGGAAACCAGACTTGATGCTAGCGACGGAGCAACGGGACCCACAGGTCTCGCACTGAAGGAAGAACAACCGAGTATCTTTCTGTAAAATGGTATCAGGGGAGCGACAAGTATGGCATGTGACATATTCCTTGATATACCGACGTAACACATTCTCTATTTGTTTCTGCTGGAAGCGACCCTTGATGATAAGCTGGCTGTTGCCATCTACAGAGCCGCTGGTACCTAACTCGGCCAGTAAAAAGTCTAGTAAATGCTTAGGCTGACGATGCAGTGTTTTGCAAATTTCTGTAAAGTTGGCAAAAGATGTCTTCTTTGTGCCAATTCTAACAACTTGAGGGGGTCGCATGATGAATTTTTGCTTCTTGCCGGAGACCATGCTGGGGTTCTTTTCACGCATGATGTCGAAGACGCGCTCGAGCAGCTCGTCGTACGTGTAGTCGCGGTCGGAGCCCACCCAGACCCCGTGCACGTCCTCCACGTTCTCCTTCTCCTCGTCGCGACCCTCCTCCTCCGCCATGAGCTCGTCCACGGTTTTCTTCTTCTTTTTTTTCTTGGCCGTGAAGTCTATGTCCAAGTCCAGATCGTCCACCACCTCTTCCTCCTCCAGGGGCTCCTCGGCCGGAGGCCTCTCTTCTCTCGTGTCGGGCAAAGCATTTTCGATATCTTCCAAGTTAAAGGTCTTCTTTTTCTTCTTCTTCTTTTTACCGAAGTTGTCTAAATCAAGGTTATCGTCCTCTGGCACGTCGACGTCACCCGTGTCCACGGGAGCTTCCATGCTCGTGCTCTCACCCTGTTCCGCGAGTGCGGCGTCCATGTCGAAGCCAGTCTTCTTCTTCTTCTTTTTCTTAAGAGAAGGATCGAATATCATATCATCATCCATGGTTATTTAAAAAAATACTAGTCACACTTGATACTAAACTTGGTTATAAATCCCTGGCAGGTTGCTCCTGTCAAATCGCAAATTGCATCAGCCAGCTTTGTCAGGGCTGACAACGTCTCAACAAAAAGAGCAGTTTGTTTTCATTGCGCACTTTATAACATCTTTAAAATGACAAGCCTATTAATACCATGCTCAAAAATAATTTGTAAGTTAACTTATATAAAAAACGCCTTTTAAATGTCTAAATTCATACATAACCTCAAAATATCGAAATTCGAATTCGCCATCAAAAATTAAATAATTAAATAAACTCAATAAACCGAGGAATTAATAAATGGTAATCTAATTCTAAAATGAATTTTTTAAAAGTTCACAGAACGTTTCCAAGACTAAAAAAGGTATTGCTCAGAAGATCTTCTCAGGCAGTAGCGCTTGATGAAAATGAGTATACAGAAACCCCGGAATATCCTCCAATTCTGGATGTCTCCGAAGAAGGCGAGAAACTTCGAAAGAGGGAAGCTAAAAATGAGAATATAAAGAATTTGAAGACTGTCGAGGAGAAGCAGATAGCTTTAAACCTGCCCCGTTATTACGGTTGGGGTTCTGTTATGTTAACGGAGGACAAGGTGCCATATAACGCCCTGCCTATGGTGAAATGTTACACAAGAACACACTTTGTAGCTCAAGATAAGCTCCCAGATTTGTACGCAGAAGTGGCCCCCGCTGCGGACGCCGTAGTAGCGGAGATCAAGTCATTAGTTGAGGATGCTATTGCTATAGAACATGGAGGCTTGCAGTAAGTTATATTACTATAATAGCTAAATTTTTTGTTGCCCTGTATAACTCAATATTTTTAATGTTGCAAACAAAATCAGGCCATTGTCATGGTCTTAACTTAATACAAATTTTATCTAAATAAAGTTTAGAACTCTCATGGCGTTATTGATGGTTGAAAAAAAGATAAAATCACTCGTACTTACTTCTAAGGTTAGCTACTATATTTAGTTATTAATTAATTAACATTATCCCATGCTGTTTTAATAACTATGTTTTATATCCTTTATTGCTATGAAAATTTTATATTACTCATTAGATAAAATTATTAAAACATTTACTAATTAATTTTAATAACTCATTTTAATTTCAAAAGCTATTAATTTTAATAACTCTTATATTACACTTTTAACTTCCAGGCGTAATTTCACAACTACTGACACTACAAAATCTGTAGAACATCAAAAAGAGGATGCCATGGCTAAGAACATTGCCAGACAAGTGAACAGGATAATCAGTAATAATTTGTCAGATAAAGTACCACACATATTACCAGCTCAGGTATGTTTTATATTCCTTGAAGCATTCTTATAACATTTCCTTAAAAAACATTTGACCTAACCTGACCTGATTCCTTTGATATAAAAATATATATAATTTTCATCAGAGGTATATATTATAACACTCAACTAGCTCAATTGAAGCATTAGCAAACTAGCCTGATGCATTTTTAGACAAAATTCTTTCAAATGGATCATTACCTAAATATGAATATAGACTAATGTATTTATTTCAATAATTGTATTATAATACGTCCCAGCACGCACAAGTTGTTTGCAGAAATCGCGAAGCGTTTGGTTGATGTAACTGGTCAGCATTGCGATACAGCAAGGAAATGCCGCCAGCATCCTTGGTACAATGCCTCAAGGGCCCATTTTAGATTTAAGCTAGTTATTAATTTCGTTTACGTAGTACCACTGTATATATCTTGTATGTAAATAAAAGTTGTTTATTAATTGAAATGAAATCAAAAAATAAACTAATTATTCATTTTTCAAACAAACTTAGTCTTACAGATTTTTATTTATTTACAATAATACAATTATTGACATATTTCTTTTTAATTCTAGGTGGATTATGATCCCCGGCATGAAGCATTCTGGTTTGTGGGAGGTGTATACCCCTCAAGAAAAGTTATCCGCAAAAGAGCTGAGTACCCTTGGCAGAGGGATAAGTTATTAGAGCCGAAAGATAGAGCAGTGCAGTATTTAGGTAACGATTGAATGAATGAATGAATAATATTTATTTCAGATTAATAAAAATTCATATTCTTGTTAGTACACATATATGTCAAAACTTTGGTTAGTAGACAGTTAAAAAAACAGTCATTTAAAATAAAAATATTAGATAAAATCATAAGCATAACACATAATGAAATTAATTTAAAAACTATAATACACACTATAATACTATTTACACTTTATTATTTATGTAAAATATCTCCCAAATAAATCTACTACCCTTAAACTTGTAAATAGTGGGTTATTTCTGAAAATGACTTCAAGTTCAATAAAAACACATTTCCATTTGGCCTCACCTGTTTATCCCCAATGAGATTAGGTGGGTCTATTTTGTCCCATTTTTTCCAACTGGGCTCTATGAAAAGGTCACTTATGATAGTTATGATTAACAGTGACCATTTTTCCATAGTCTGCTATTTGTTCTGTATACCCCACCACCAGGGAGTGGAATAATAAAGAAACAATATTAAAAAATCTTCTTTCTTCATACTAAACAATTTTTTTATCTAGAAGATATGTCTGCATGCGATACTATTTTTTTTTTTAAAGGAAAATCGTTTTCTCATCATAAAAAAAATTCTTCATGCTAAAATAAATTATAATTGGTTACATGAATTGGCCACGCTTTTTTCTTTTGTAATTTGACTGTTACTTTTAAGTTACCGTAAAAGTAAAATATAACATGTATTTTTCAACACTTCAGGGAAGCCACTGCTAGCGCTCAGAGGCCATTTACCTCTAAAGCCTTTGATGCCATACAGCGAAGCTACAAATCCGGAGTTCAAAGTGCCGAAATTCACATATGTGCCGCAAAATGTCGGATATCTAAATTCTCTAAGGCATGCTACCAATGTACCAGGTAACAGAAAATTGGCCTTATTATGTTGCCTAAGTGCATGTCACAAAAAAAATCCTTTGGAAAAAATTTATACATTTGAAACGAAAATATAATTAGGCCCATATAATTTTTTTTTTTATTTCCTTAGCCATAGTTTTAGTGGAATATTAATATGTACTAATATGTATGTATGTATGTATGTTCACTGCCAAGAACCCGCTGCGTGGGTTCTATTTGTATTGGAAATGGGGCACTTGTCACTGAAAGTGTTAAAATTATCATTTTTTTCCGCAGGTTATTGGCCTGGTGACTACGACGAGTTCGGCTTACTTTCTATCCACGGCCGTGGCCATTTACTCAGCAGAAAACAATCCTTTGGACCCGAGGACAATATAGAGGCTCTTCACTGCCAAGCAATTAAGGCCAGTTTCGGCTGGCTGACAGCCCAGGCCAACTATCAAGGGTTCACAACTTACAACGACTTGACCTATCCTTTAGCAACACAAACAGTGATCACTAACGGACAAATATGGTCGTTATACGCTTACCAACTGAACACTATGCTTATGCATAATGAGCATATAGACCCAAACCCGAAGCATAACGTTTGCTTTGGTACACAGCCCATGAAACTGTTTGACACAATTGAAGATGGAAAAGTGAAGGGCCTTAATGATAACGTCTTGAAAATGCTCGTTCAGTTTTATTTAAACACTCCGGAAGAACGAGATTATGACATGAAGCCATACTTAGACAAGGAAGAATCCGTTGTTGCTGATATTGAAGATGACAATAGAAGATGTTGGCTTGAAGAAACATATAAACATATAGTATCAAACAGACCCAAGCATTTATTACCCCCAGAAACATATCTCTGGGAGCGTATTTACAAGATTCAGCATAATACTAGATTCTTTGAGAAGAGGCGAAGGCCATTCGAGCTTGGTATTAACCCATACAAACGAAGGCTTAGTGACCATCTTCCCCCGTATATTCCGAAGGTACTCAGGCCGTATCCTAAGTGCCGAAAGAAGTTTGAGACGACATACTATCCTAAAGTATAAAATAGGGTAAAGGAAGGTAATGTTTGATGTTTTTAGCACTATGTAATGTTTCGCTAAATGATATAGTAATTCAGCTATAGAGCAGTGAAAAGTTAACACTGATTGGGAACTTGATTCCATACGAAGTAACCCCTTTTCAATGCTATTTGGTGTACAAGGTATTTGAAAGTATACACTTGGGAAAAACATTACAAAATGCCAAAAAATATTATGTCATACAAAGAACATTGTTACAAAAAGAGTAGGTATTTGTATTGTATTGTTTTCCTTTATTCAAATCTAGTAATCATTAGTTTAGGTCTTACTAATAAAAAAGTGATTTAATATAAGTTTTTTTATTTGTATGTTATGTTTGTTCGTGTATGGATGAGTAGGTCCCATAAATATTAGGTAATATTATATTAGGTATAGGACATTCTTACACAAATTGACTAAGTCCCACGGTAAGCCCAAGGAGGCTCGTGTTATGGGTACTCAGACAACGATATATTTAATATATAAATACTTAAATACATAGAAAACACCCATGACTCAGGAACAAATATCTGTGCTCATCACACAAATAAATGCCCTTACCGGGATTCGAACCCAGGACCACCGGCTTCACAGGCGGGGTCACTACCCACTAGGCCAGACCGGTCGTCAGAACACAACAGATACGACAGATAACGATAAAACAGATTTTTGTGCCGTATTGTGAATAAAAGTAAATTATTTTTACAGTACTATGGTGCTACTTTTTCGCACTAGTGCGGGAATGAGCACTTTTCGTGCATATGTCGTTGTACGATACACGTGCGAAAAGGTAATTCGCAACTCGTGTCGATTTAAAACACTCCCTGCGGTCGTGTTTTAATTTATCGCCACTCGTTTCGAATTTCCTCTTTTCCGCACTTGTATCGTAAATAACTATTTTAAACCGTATTGCCTTAGCAATAGAGGCCACCGTCGCAACTCGCAACCCGTCGCAGGTGCTAGGCTGGCCATACGGTGCTGACAGAGACAGAGAAAAGTATTATGTTATTTTATTTCCCCGTCACTCCTGTCACCGGATAGATCAAATAACCCTTTGCGGGTCTACTAAAATGTACTGTCCGCGCGCGAATTCCGTGCACGCTGCACGGCTGGGCTGAGGAATGTTGGGCGTCATGACAGAGTGGTGTCATTTTGTAAGTACGGGCGCGGCGCATACCCCCCACTTCCTCGACCTCCGAATGCACTGAATGAGGGCTAACGCGTATGAATTCGCCGCTAGGGGCGCTAGTGTAGATGGTGGTCTTTTCCATAGTTCGAAATGTCAACTGTCACTTGTCACTTTAATGACTGACAGCTTTTCTAAAGTCTTTTGGACCACCATCAACAGAGGCGCCAACTGGTGAGCAAAAAAACGATAGCCCTCATTGGCGCGCGGACAGTATAGTTCCTGAATGAAATTAATGAGTAAGAACGGACAGCGTCGCGTTTATACAACTAAATTGTTAGAAAGAGAGGCAAACAGCTAAAAGAACAAATTACAACTGTCCCGTGGTAAAATGGCAGCATGCGATTGCCACTGTCTCAATGTGTTGTGATGTGTATGTGTTAAGCGCCCTCCACACGTGTGCGAAGTGCGAAGCCGCATCGTCTGGAGTGAGCTTTATGCAAAGAGTAGTATCATATATAGGCTTAATGTATGTGTGGCTATGTTAAGGCCGTAACGCACCATCGCACCGCACCAAGGTCATTGTGCGACGCACCCATAAGTAAGAGCGAGAAAGCAATATCTGATGACCTTGGTGCGGTGCGATGGTGTGTTACAGCCTTTACATTACATGCCAGGGTCTTATGCAGCACATGGAGCATAAGGATCCTTTAGGCATGCAAAGTCACAAATACTCGCCACTCGACTAAATTACTAACGTAGTCCGAAGTTTCGAACTGCGCGAGCCTAATTAAAAAGTGGCAACACTGTAGTGTCGTCCCTTTCAAATCAATCTAAGAAAAACGGGACGACACTACAGTGTTGCCACTTTTTTTTCTACTCTTTTTTTTGCCAGACGTAGGCTCGCGCAGTGCGAAGTTGCGTTGCGTCAAAGTCTGAAGTCATGTCAACGACGTCAACGTCAAAATGTCAAGTTGACACAACGTGTTGGAGGGGTATGTTTGTGTATACTTTCGGTAAAACTACAAATCATGAAAAATTTGGAACTTTGGCACGTAAACGTGCGCAACCTGGTTACTAACAGTGAGGACCAGCCCGCCACATTCTGTTACGGTCATGGCGAAGGCACTTTCACTGGAGAATTGTACTCGTGTTCACATAACCTTATAGTGAGTAACTTTGATGAAGATGGTGAAGTAAAGTGGACTAAGGATTTAAATGAGGTGGCGTCTCCGGAGAATAGTCCAGTAAATGTGACGTACTTGTCGTTGTCCAATGCCTTGTGTGTGGGGCTTGCGAATGGCGAGTTGTACACGATTTCTGAGTTGGGCACCAGCTGCGAGCTAGCTGGGGTCTGTCAGGCTGGATTATTGGTAAGATTATTTGTTTCAATTTATAGTGCAAAGATAGATATAAATAGTAGTATTACTTGTCTTTATCTGCTTAAAAGTCTTTGTGTCTTTCAAACATCTATATCCAATTATCCACGAAAAAATCGTCAAATTCAGCCTCTTATTCTCTCTCCCTTAAACTGAACTGACCGCCAAAGACATCAACTGACTGAGTGCGGATCTGTGTCAATTAGTTGTTAAGTAGTATTTAATTTTGTACGCAATATGGGTAAATGCCTGAAATAAAAGCTTATTATTTTTATTTATTTATTTTAACTTAGTTTTTAAATTTTTGTGCACCAAATTGATTTTCATGTCACTGAATAATATAATATTATTATATATTTGCTATTTGATCCTCCCTTGATAGTCAGGTAAAAAATTAAAGTAAACCTTTAAATAGACACAGTAATATCTTAAGTTATTTTTATAGGCAATGGAGTGGAGTCCAGACCAAGAACTGCTAGTTTTAGTAACAAAAGACATGAACACCATTCTGATGTCCTGCACATTTGATCCCGTTCATGAGACAACCATTTTAGACCAGGAGTTCGGGGAGAAGCAATTCATTACAGTGGGGTGGGGCAAGAAGGAAACTCAGTTCCATGGGTCTGAAGGCAAGCAAGCTGCTAAATTGAAAACTGAAGTTAGTGGTGGTAAGTTTACATTAATTTGCTGTTAATAACTAGAGTTAGACCAAGAGAAGTCTGCAACAATTTTGATAGCACACGCAGTGCAAGTGTCATTAGCCGGGTCCACACAGAGCGAGCATACGCGCGAAGCAATTTTCTCGCGCATAAAACGCCAAGTGTAGTTGTGCCTCGGCCGAGACGCGCATGCCTCGCGCGCGCCGCCTCGGCCGATGCACGTCTACACTAGCCGTTTTGTGCGCGAGAAAATTGCCTCGCGCGTATGCTCGCTCTGTGTGGACCCGGCTAATTATACGTTATAATTTCATAATACATACTTATATACATAGAAAACACCCATGACTCAGGAACAAATATTTGTGTTCATAACACAAAAAAATTCGAACCCAGGACCATCAGCTTCACAGGCAGGGTCACTACCCTATCTATCCCTCTATAACTCTAAATTCCTACTTTACAGATGCAGATGCCAATAATGCAGTAAGAATATCTTGGAGAGGAGATGGCAACCTATATGCCATTGGATTTCTCATGGACGGCATCAGACGATTCAAAGTATTTGACAGAGAGGGCCATCTACAGTACACCAGTGAAAAACAACCAGGTTTAGAGGCTAACCTCTCATGGCGACCCAGTGGTAATGTCATAGCAACAACACAAAAGATTAATGACAAATATGTGGTAGCTTTCTTTGAAAAGAATGGTCTGAAACATGGAGGCTTCGATATACTTGTTGACGCACAGACAGAAGTCCAGGATCTGGCTTGGAGTACAGATTCTGAAATAATAGCACTGCAATGCTATAATAAAGCAACTGGCTCACACAGCTTGCTGTTATTTACAACTGGGAACTATCACTGGTATCTCAAACAAACTCTAACATTCAATAGTTATCAGAAAATAAGCAAGATTATCTGGGACAATGATTTCGATGTTGCTAATAACAAGAAATTACATCTTGTTTTAAGTAATGGTCAGCATTATACATATTCATGGATTTGGAACATTAATCACAGTAGAGGTAAATGCAGTAATGATGATGCTGTAGTCATTGTTATTGACGGGAAGAAAGCATTAGCTACTGGGTTTAGGCAAACAGTTGTGCCTCCACCTATGGCGAGTCTTGAAATAGAGTCAAACTCATGCATAAACTCTGTTCATTTTGCTCCTGATAAAAAAGATGATAATGATCACGATCCTAATACATTCTTTGTGTGCACCACAGATAACAAACTAGAATTTTACAGGCAAACTGAAAAGTTTCCTTTAAAATATGAATTATTCAAGACTCTTACTTTAGAAAAGTACGACTTCCCATTCCAGTATTACAATTGGTTTTGGTTAAATTCTGACACTATAATCTGCTCTGAAGTGGATAATAACAACAGTTATTTTATATCTGAATATGGTATAAAGTCTGGAGAAATTACGAAAATAAATACAGAGTCTTTGCCAGAACCTGTAGTGAGAATTGAGCCTCATCCAAATGAAAGTTCAGCTGCTTACCTCCAACTTATTAATGGGGATATTATGCTTTACACACTAGGAGGATCCATGGAACCACAGGACGTTTCATTTTCTGTTGCATGCCCCACTTTTAATGTAATAAACGTCAGTGATGAAATCCACTTTTTAAGTCTGACACACAAAGGTACATTGTATTTAGATGATGACAAAATATTGAACAATGTGAGTTCCTTCTATGTTCACACACATTTTCTTTTATTGACAACTCTTCAGCATGTGCTCTTATGCGTGGAACTAAAACCTTCAGTCCTGAATGCTCTAAAAGAATACCAGAAAAATGAATCATCTGATGTTTATAAAAGAAAAATCGAGAGAGGCGCGAAGCTGGTCATAGCTGTACCAAATGAAACGAGGACTGTATTTCAAATGCCCAGAGGAAATCTGGAAGGGATACAGCCAAGGCCTCTCTCCTTAAAAATTATAGGAGAATATCTAGATAATTGTAAATACTATGAGGCGTTTGATTTGATGAGAAAACAAAGGATCAATCTAAACCTGATCTATGATCATGATCCTGACAAGTTTGAAAAATCTATAGACGTTTTTCTAGATGCAATCCGAAATAACACATGGCTCAGTTTATTTTTATCTGAATTAGAAAATGCGGATGTCACTAAATCAATGTATTCAAGTAGTTACGTCGACAATAAAGACGTAAAAAGAGATAGTAGTTCTAAAGTACAAAGAATCTCTGAAACAATTAGGACTCATTTGATGAAAAGGCCAGATAAAGACACAAAGATCTTGCCAATTCTTACAACTTACGTAAAGATGAATACTGTTGAAGATTTTGAATCGGCTTTGAGTGTTATAAAAGATCTGAAAACAAAAGAAATTAGTAGCAAGCTTCCTGTAAGCTCAGATGAAGCCCTAAAGTACCTGTTGTATATGGTAGACGTTAACCAACTCTTCGATGTAGCTTTAGGAATGTACGACTTCGATTTAGTACTTCTAGTGGCTAACAAATCGCAGAAAGATCCCAAGGAATATGTCCCAATGCTCAATGAATTTAATGGCATGGAAGAGAATTATAAAAGGTTCTCCATTAACAAACAGTTGAAAAGATTTACCAGAGCAGTGGAATGTCTTGCTAAATGTGGGCAAGACAAATATGATGAGTTAAAAACATTTGTGAAATATCACAGTCTGTATAGAGAAGCTCTCAGACTGTTTACAAATGGAGATGCTATTTACAATGAAATAGCAGAAGATTTTGGCCTCCATTTGAGACTACAGAAACAGTACACTGAAGCGGGCATTATTTATGAACGAGCTAACAATATTGAAAAGGCTATTGAATGTTATAAAGATGCTTTGGAATGGGAATTAGTAGTTAAACTATTATGCACAAGGTCGAAGAATGAACAATCCGTTATATGCTGGTATGTACTTCATTAAAATTATATATATATATATATATATTTTTTTTTTTTTTTAATTTAATGTGTGTTTACTAACATTAGCACATTAAGATTAATTTAATTGTATTACTAACAAATTATATGGGCATTTGCCTGAAATAAATAAATAATTGAAATTAATTGAAATTGAAAACCTATAAAAAACCGGCCAAATGCTAGTCGGACTCACGCACGAAGGGTTCCCGTACCATTACGCAAAAAACGGCAAAAAAATCAAATTTGTTGTATTGGAGCCCCACATAAATATTAATTTTATTCTGTTTTTAGCATTTGTTGTTATAGCGGCAACAGAAATACATCATCTGTGAAAATTTCTACTCTCTAGCTATTACGGTCCATGAGATACAGCCTGGTATCCTGGTGGTGGTGGTGGTAAAAACGGGACCCTATTACTAAGACTCCACTGTCTGTCCATCTGTCACCAGGCTGTATGTCGTGAACCGTGATAGCTAGACAGTTGAAATTTTCACAGATGATGTATTTCTGTTGCCGCTATAAAAACAAATACTAAAAACAGAATAAAATAAATATTTATTAAGTGGGGCTCCCATACAACAAACATGTTTTTTTGCCGTTTTATGCGTTTTATTCGGTTTTTATTAATACCTAAATTATTAACAAACATAAGTAACATTACTTACGTACACATAAAAAAAAAATTATTTATTACTTTTTTTTTCTAGGGAGCTGGCAAACGGTTTAAAAGATGAAAGGCGCCATAAAGAAGGTCTAACGTTATTAGAACAGTTTTGCAACGACAAAGTAGAGATAGTCAAGTACGCTATTGAAGGCCGCCAATTTAAGTCTGCCCTGCGACTTTGCTCTATGTATAAACTCAGTGAACTCAAAGGTATGTTGGGAACATTGTTTTTAGGGTTCCGTAACCAAAGGGTAAAAACGGGATCCTATTACTAGGACTCCTCTGTCCGTCTGTCTGTCACCAGGCTGTATCTCATGAACCGTGATAGCTAGCTCAAATTTCACAGATGATGTATTTCTGTTGCCGCTATAACAACAAATACTAAAAAGTACAGAACCCTCGATGGGCGAGTCCGACTCGCACTTGTCCGGTTCTATCTATCTATCTATCAATGTACACTCAGCGTCAAATACTTTGTAGCAACCAAAGTAGTCAAATAGTTCGGTACACCATATATTTAGTGTGGTGTACCAAACTATTTGGCCACTTTGACTGTACGTACGTGTACGTACGGGTCAAATCTTGCAAGTTAAATTTGACCCACTTCCCAACTTCCATTGAGGCTGAAAATTTGCATAAAAATGTATGTCGGGTGACAATGCAATATTATGATACCATCGAGCTGATCTGATGATGGAGACAGGAGGTGGCCATTGGTACTCTGTGATAAAACAACTTAACCTAATTGTGTTTGGGGTTTTTAGAATTGTCTCAATGAGTATTAGTTGCCTGTGGAAAAAAAATACGGTCAGCGATTAAAGCTTGTACCAAAAATAATTTTTTTGCCAAAAACTTATTAATATTCTAATTTTTAGATGACGATCTACTACCAGCTGCGATGGAAGAATATAGAAACCTGCAAGAGCTAATCGAACGAAACTGGGGTACATTCACCAAGCACAGAGACCGGCTTTTCATCGTCAGAGAAACCAAGAGAAACGCGCCAGAGATAGATATCTCTTATGCTAATAAGGACAGCGATTTGTACTCTGATGCTGGGAGTACGGTGGCGTCTTCAAATTCGCGCAGTTCTGGGTATGATATACTAGACTAGATTTAACCTGTCGTCTACCCAGAACAGATATCTCCGGTCAATGAGGGCTATCGTGTTTTTGCTCACCAGTTGGCGCCTCTGTTGATGGTGGTCCAAAAGACTAAAGAACAGCTGTCAGTCATTGAAGTGACAAGTGACATTTGACATTTCGAACTATGGAAAAGACCACCATCTACACTAGCGCCCCTAGCGGCGAATTCATACGCGTTAGCCCTCATTGTTTGTTGGCCTTTTGTCTTCCGCTCCCCACCCGCGTGGGCCACCTCAGATTTGTTACGACCGATTTTTTTTGCACCCGACAAAATTCGCAGGTGAAAAGCAGCTTTATTTTTTTTAATACTGCTTTTCGCTTGTGGAATTACCTGTATACATATAATCAAACAATATTATTTCGCAGTCGCACCTTCCGCTCAAGCAAAAACCGAAGAAAACACGAGCGCAAAGTCGCATCACTAAAAGAAGGTTCCCAATACGAAGACGTCGCGCTAGTGATGGCCTTACACAATCTCATCACATCTACGTTCGAGTTGAGACTGCAGGCTCGTGAGCTCAACACAGCGCTGAGTTGTCTCAACAAGGACCATGAGGCGTTTCTCCTACAGGTATAATACTTAATAATTTAAAAAACCGGCCAAGTCGGACTCGCGCACGAAGGGTTCCGTACCATTACGGAAAAAAAACAGCATAAAAATCACGTTTGTTGTATGGGAGCCCCATTTAAATATTTATATTATTCTGTTTTTAGTATTTGTTGTTATAGCGGCAACAGAAATACATCTGTGAAAATTTCAACTGTCTATCACGGTTAATGAGATACAGCCTGGTGACAGACAGACAGACGGACATCGGAGTCTTAGTAATAGGGTCCCGTTTTTACCTTTTGGGTACGGAACCCTAAAAAAACACGAGTGTACCCAAAGTCGCATCACTAAAAGGTTCCCAATACGAAGACGACGCGCTAGTAATGGCCTTACACAATCTCATCACATCTACGTTCGAGTTGAGACTGCAGGCTCGTGAGCTCAACACAGCGCTGATCTGTCTCAACAAGGACCATGAGGCGTTTCTTCTACAGGTACCAGGTACGGAAAATTATCCAGGTCTGACTGGTATGATGCTAACGACATTGTCGAGTTACCCGACGGCAAAGATAGATATAACTCCGTAATAGATGGTGTTTAGTTTTAATACCAAACTATTCGGAACGCATCCTTAAATTGTTTCGTTATGCCACTTTTGTCATCTCGTTCATTCTCACCTTTTATCTTATATATATCTCTCGTTTGGGGCATGCGCATAACACAAACAAAAGGAACAGAATTTTGAATTTGATGGAAGAAGAAGAAAGAAAATGTCAGAGCTCCGTGCGGTCGGATTTTAAATGTGATTCGGTGAATTTTATTATTAAAATACTTTAAAGAAGATCATTGGATGTGAAGATAGTAAAAGTGAAGTTACACTTAAAGTGGAGTTTAACTGGAGCCACGAAGACCTGCACAAGCGCCACGGGGGTGAGTGTAGGGATATATTTATATATACGTTTTTTTTTTGTTTTATCATTGCATCGAGAAACGGGTGCAAATTCTTCCGAGGCGCGAACTAGAACCAGCGCAACAAAAAACAGTCAAAATCCAGGTCAACCGGGTGACTGGAAGGCTTAGAATCCATTTGGTCTTCGAGCCGGATTTTTCATTTTCGGCGCCTCGGTAAATTTCATCCGTTTCTTATCATCTTTATATTTCGAGCGGTCGAAATATAATCATTTTTTCACTGCGGTTTCATTTCACACCAATTTTGTGGGAATTATATATTTTTAGGCCTCATTTTTTAATATTTTATATATTGGCTGGGGATTTTATTTTACTATATTTCATTCTTATATTTCATACATACCACATTTTTTGGTCGCGGACTTTGTAAAAGAAATTCAATTGCAAAATTCAATTTGTCATAAATTCATTATATTGGTTTTGACATTTCAAATTAAAACAGTTTTGGTTGCTAAGTTACCATATTGTCAGATTCAGATACTATAGGGTTATTTCGTTCTGTTTGGTAACTGCTACGATAGCCTTGTGGTTATAGTAGTTGCTTAATATTAGTGAGGTCGAGGGTTCGATCCTCAGCTATGGTGCAATTTTTGTATTTTTCTAAACATTTATATTTCTAGTAAAAGCGGTATAGAGCATTATTTATCGGTATTTAATGCTAATTACGGTACATAAACAATTTTTCAGGGGTTCTAAACATTTTCTTTCAAAGTTAGCGGAATAAATATTTTATAGTATATTAAAGTTAGCGGTTAAAACTTAATATATTAGTTACAAGGTGCGGTTTAAATTTAAAGATTTATTGCGGTGTGCGGTACAAATACATTAAAAATAAAAATAATTTGTAATTGTAATTTGTAGCTTTCATGGTGTGGTTCTTGTTCGGGTTCGGGATCCTATTGCTTATATTTATTTGGATTTCGTATTCAAATACTAACGTAAACATGGCGGCAGCTAGGCGGATACAGTTGCTGCAAATGAAATATCATACGGCATGTCGTAGTATGGATGTTTTGAATGGATTGGCTTGTAATCCCGAACTGTCTTCGGAACAAGAAAGTGATTTTATGGTGCGGTTTCAAGATTTAGAGAAAGTTTATGAGGCATTTACGGAAATGTTTTATGAACTTCAACTCTCTGCTGCGGATATAGAGAGTTTTGATTTGGAAGGTCATCTTCAGGAGTACGAGACGTACAACAAAATATATTATTTTATCAAACAACGTCATTTAGGGTTGACTAATTTGAACGCTTCAGCTAATGCGGACAATAGCTGTAGCAGCGGTAGCGGTAATGACAATCCTAAGAGCGCGCGGAATAGGGCAGTTCTCCCTAAAGTCAAACTTCCTACCTTTGCGGGACAGGTGGAAGAGTTTGTTTCTTTTATGGAATTATTCCAATCTTTGGTGGGCAATGATACTACTTTATCGGATACTGAAAAAATGTATTATTTAGCGGGGTCGCTTTTAGGTGAACCAAAGTCCTTGGTCCAGCATTTGTCGGCCACAGGGGACAATTATTCGGTCGCGATAGATTTATTAAATACGCGGTATAACAACAAAAGGTTGTTGGCGGATCGTCTGTTGCACAATTTGTTAAGTGCACCTCACGTCACCTCTAAAGGGGTAAGTGGTTTAAAAATGTTTTTAAATACTTTGATGGAAAACACAAAAGCCTTGGAAAAGATGGAGTTTCCTGTTGATTCGTGGTGCTATTTGCTGTTTTATATTAATTTTCAAAAGTTAGACGGCAACATGAAGAAACATTTTGAAGACAAGCACGCTGATAAAGAATTACCCACATTCTCGGACCTTATAAGGTTTTTGGAAACCGAAATACGGATTTTGGAATCCAGTGCGGAGCCACAGGCCGGTGCGTCAGCGGGAAGACGTAGTGGAAGTGGACAGAGCCATGTGGTAAAGGCTTATGCGGCATTTCAGAGTGCGGGTTCGGCGTCGTCGTGTCGACTATGCGGAAAAAGCGGACACTTCATTGCTAAGTGTGACAAATTCTTGGAGATGAAACCTGCGGCTAGGAAGCGACAGGTGGTATCGCTTAGGTTGTGCTTCAAGTGTTTGAATGGTCACAACATTAACCAGTGCACTTAAAACAAGAACTGTTACAAGTGTAATTCGGCTAAACACCATTATTTATTACATTTCGATCTTCCGGCAACTGGTTCAGATCGTGAACAACGTTTGACGTCAAACAATTTTACTACAAGTGGGGAGGTTGACAACGCTAGCTCGTCCTCTCCAAGTGCTCCTATTGTGAGTGCACCTTTTCCCAGCGGCAATCCAGAAAGTGCGGTCCCTGGAGTCACTGGACTAATGGCATCACAGGTCAATAAACCTAATATGTATCAGCGAAAGGTGCTACTTGCGACGGCAATAATAAGAGTACTGGACAGTAGCGGAAGCTTCCAGGAGGCGCGGGCCTTACTGGATGGAGGAAGCGAGAGTACATTTATATCGGAGTCATGCGTGCAGAAGTTGGGCTTAAAGCGGTTTAAGCCTGACGCCTCAATCACAGGACTGAACTGTACTCCTATAAGCGGTTGCAGGGGAGCAGTTAACTTAACCATGGCACCTAGGCTGACGGATCAGCCTGTGCTAGTGACCACGGCTACGGTCTTAAATAAAATCACACATAACCTACCTGAATATTCGTTGCCGGCTCAATTAGCGGATAATTATCGGGGACTGTATCTTGCGGATGAACAGTTCTTTGTCAGTCGAGAGATTGACATTTTAATAGGCGAAGATCTACTTGGTGACATTGTACTTAGCGGGCGCATTAAAATAAATGATCACATTCCACTGATGACGAAAACGGTGTTCGGCTACGCGTTATCGGGTCCAGTCACTATTGCGGCTTCCTTTCAAGTTCCTTGTGCCTCAAATATTGTAAATACTGTACCATTAGCCAAGAAGCGGTCCTTAGCTATTGGAAAGCGGTTCCTTGCAAAGGGGAATCGAGTTCACAGATTGTGAATCGCGGTTTAGACATAGCCTGGAGACACTTACCTTCAGAAATGAACCCTGCTGATGTCGCGAGTCGCGGTTGTCGCGCATCAGTACTGCTTGAGCACCCTTTATGGTGGGGTCCTCCTTGGTTGTCAGGTGATGCGGAGACCTGGCCCAGGAATATAATGGATAAAGCAGAAGATCCATTACCTGGATTACGGAAGGTAAAGGTAAATGTTCGGGCCTTAGCCGGAATTGTTGACGAAGATAATATTTTTATGCGGTTTAGTCGGTTGGATATGTTATTGGCGGTCGTAGCATATTGTTTCCGGTTTGTCAACAATGCCAAGAATTCGTCTGAAAGACTTATAGGGGTGTTGACAGTCTCAGAGCGACGGTTCGCTTTGCAGCGGTTAATTAGATTGGTCCAGCAGGAGGAGTTTGCGGACGACATCCACTGCTTGGCCCAGAATAAACAATGTTCCACGCGGCTACGTCGGCTTCTGCCGTTTATTGGGGATGACGGCTTGTTGCGCGTTAGAGGTCGTTTGGAACATTCGAGTTTATCATTTCCAAGGAAGCATCCGGTGATTTTGCCCAAATCACATAGTTTAACGATTTTGATCGTAGATCATTTTCATGTGACTTATTGCCATGCGGGAGCTACGGTGCTCATGGCGGTATTACAACGGCAATTTTGGATTCTTTCAGCAGGACAAGTGGTTCGTACACGAATTTACAAGTGTATGAAATGTTTTAGGACCAAGGCTACGCCTACAGCGCCAATTATGTCAGCGTTGCCCTGGGATCGGGTTAACGCGACTGGTGTGTTTCACACTGTGCAAATTGACTTTGCTGGTCCGTTCAGCATTAAACATTCTCGTTTGCGGAACGCAAAAATTCTAAAGGCGTATCTTTGCGTATTTATATGCTCTGCATCCAAAAGGGTCCATTTAGAGTGCGTCACTGACCTTTCGACGGAAGGTTTTCTCGCGGCTTTGACTCGCTTCACATCTCGACGCGGTATGCCGAGTGTGATACGTTCAGATTGCGGAACTAATTATACCGGTGCAAATAGGTATTTGGATGATGTGCGTAGATATTTGGCTTCGCAGGAAGTACAGCAAGGGCTTAGCGACGGCGCAGCCAAGCAGTCAATAACATGGCGGTTCAATTCTCCAGCGGCGCCACATTTCGATGGTCTATTTGAGGCGACCGTAAAATCGGCTAAAACATTATTGCGGCGTGTCATAGGTGAACAGGTTTTGACGTTCGACGAATTGGTAACGGTATTTACCAGGGTTGAAGCGGTTCTTAATTGTCGTCCGTTATGCCCGTTGTCCCAAGATCCTCATGAACTGGAGGTCTTGACGCCTGCCCATCTACTCATAGGTAGACCTTTGCTTTCGGTTCCGGAGTACAATTTTGAGGATATGCCAAACTCGCGGTTGAGTCGTTTTAACTTAATTCAAGCTATGTCTCAACGCCTGTGGAGAAAATGGAGTGAACAATATCTTCATTCTCTTCAAATGCATAGAAAATGGACATCTCCAACTGATCCGCCTAAGCTGGGCGATCTTGTTCTTATAAAGGAGGAAAATTTACCTCCTCTGAAATGGAGGTTAGGAAGAATAGAGGAATTGCTACCCGGCAAAGACGGTGTTGTTAGGGTAGTGCGTCTTAAAACTTCTACAGGTAGCTTCACGCGGCCGGTTGTTAAAATTTGTAGGCTTCCTTTGGAAGATTAAGCGGAGGTAGCGATACCAAACTGTTTTAGTTTAGTGTTTTAATTTATTAATAGAGTTGAATTTTGTTTATTTGTTGATAAAGGCTTTAGCCTTTCTCGGGCGGGGGAATGTTTAGTTTTAATACCAAACTATTCGGAACGCATCCTTAAATTGTTTCGTTATGCCACTTTTGTCATCTCGTTCATTCTCACCTTTTATCTTATATATATCTCTCGTTTGGGGCATGCGCATAACACAAACAAAAGGAACAGAATTTTGAATTTGATGGAAGAAGAAGAAAGAAAATGTCAGAGCTCCGTGCGGTCGGATTTTAAATGTGATTCGGTGAATTTTATTATTAAAATACTTTAAAGAAGATCATTGGATGTGAAGATAGTAAAAGTGAAGTTACACTTAAAGTGGAGTTTAACTGGAGCCACGAAGACCTGCACAAGCGCCACGGGGGTGAGTGTAGGGATATATTTATATATACGTTTTTTTTTGTTTTATCATTGCATCGAGAAACGGGTGCAAATTCTTCCGAGGCGCGAACTAGAACCAGCGCAACAAAAAACAGTCAAAATCCAGGTCAACCGGGTGACTGGAAGGCTTAGAATCCAGATGGATACAGTCTAAGGAAAAAACGTGCCTCGAAAATCAAGAAAATTTGATTCTCGTTCAGAGGGCGCTACTAGTTTTGGCCTACAGTCGTATAGATGGCGTTGACGGTTTCGTTTGTTATTTAACAATTTTAACGCATATCAGTGAAAGAACATGGGTCAAAGTCATAAAAATAATTAATGCAAATAAAAAAAAACATTTATCTATATTTAAATACATTCTATCGTATTTTTATAAATCTTCATTTTTAGTTTTAAAGTGTGTCGACAGATGGCAGTGAATTTACTGGGGTTACAAAATTTACTATGACAGTACCGCTCTAGTATAAGTTACTCTATGCCCGACGGGAACGCATCCTAACTAGAGTTAGGTCGGGTTGTACCAAACCGTCTGTCACCGTTTTAGTGTCCGCCTTACTGTATGGGAAGTTTCATAGTTCTCTGCTGCTTGATGTTGATCAGTCTGTTAATTGTGGTTGGTGCAACTGGCCTTATGACCAAGATAAGTCCCTAACGATTTTGATAGCACACGCAGTGTCTAACTAGCACCACTGTGGCACACAGTAATACCTACGGCAGTCAATATCGCTGTACGATATACTTTACAACTGTGTCTACTAAGAGTTATTTTGTCTATGGTAAAAAAAAAGTATGTTTTTTTTTCGTCCATCTGAACAGGCTAAAGCTCTAAGCTATACTGCCTCAAAAGAATGATACTGATTAAGAGCTCTACAGACCTTGTAATAAATCGCATGCAATATTAGCGGAGCCCTGAGGCAATCATGAATTGGGCACCCTGGTGTAAAATTTTACTGCTATTTTAGGTATAGGTAAACAAAATTCAATTATTTGTTTCAGACATGCCTAGAAAAGTTACTAAAAGAGATGAAGGACAGCTTTAAGGACATTTGGACGAACGAGCTAGTTATAGAGGCGACTAACGCCGCCATAGCGGCCCTCAACGTTCCTGAGGGCTGCAGCGTGCTACCTCAGGGTATCGGCTCTCTTGGTAAGTGTTTTAAGGCAATCGAGTACCGACCACGATAAGGCGACCGCCAAGTTTTAGGTGAAGGCTGCCAAAAGTGCCAAGTCGGTGCGAACTTAGCCTCTAACATGACCCGAAAGTCTAATCTAATTTGAACCTTAAATCGGATTGTTCAGGTTGAAATTCTATGGACACGTGTGGTCGTTAAATCGTACTATGCCTGGAAAGAGGTTAAACACCGTAGATTATGAATTGTTGTCTTGTGCCAAGACCCTAAAAAAGTCAGTAGGGGTAGGGTTAAACTGTTTCTTTGGATTTGGCATATCCTATAGATTTGTTAACGATTGCTGCGCCATCTACGTTAACCCTTTGAACGCCACGCTTATCGTGTGCAGCGCGTCATCTTGAACCTTGTGGAAATTGTTGGGCTGTAGCCGCACGCGACAGTTGACGTCTTTGGCGGTCAAAGGATTAAGCTTTTTACGTTTATCCTTATTACATTATCAGCTCGCTCACACTCGTGCGTGAATCGTGGCGCGAAGCCGCGAACGCGAGTGTGGAGCGGGCGTCGCAGATCTGCGAAATCGACTCCACACCCGCGTTCGCGCATAGGGTTGCCATACGTCAGGATTTATCCGGACATGTCAGATTTTTGACCCTTTGTCCAGATTACGGCCGGAATTGGCAAGTGTCAGGATTTTTAGGAATGACCCACCGCGGAGCGCAGCGCGCCGCCGGGGCGTCGTTGAAGCTACGCCAAATCTCTGTTTCAAAAGTCGGGATTTTTATCAGGACATTTAATTCTTATGGCAACCCTATTCGCGCATGAGTTTGGAGGGCCCTATTGGCCCTATCGACACTTGCAGAACCATTTATCAAATTTCTATCGGTGACTCATGTTTTTGGGTTTCATTAATGCTTTGATTAAAATTAAATTTTCTATTTCAGAACCGCATATGAGGATAGCGCCCATTATTCAAGATATAAGCTGGAAGCTGGATGGCCTAAACTAGTAAAACTAGGAGAATAACATGCAAGAAAATTAAAATGCATAATATTGTATATTCATTATAAAAGTATTTAATAAATAAGTTAAAAAGTTTATAAAAATAATTCAATACAAGCTTTTAAATCACTAACTGTACCTATACTTTTTTTCAAACAGTTATCTATCACCCATTAGGACCATTATAACAAGCCCAAATTCAATGAAAGTGTGGTTTATTACTATTACACAGTTCCTATGGCCTTCTTATAGACCGCGGGCCAGGAACAGATTTGCAGCTGCCATTCCTCAACCCACCAACGGAGCGGCAGCTGACGTTCACGAGGGTTCATCATACATAGCCGTTAGCCGCTATACGAGTTTTCGCCCGGGAGGCGATGACTGACGAAATTTGCACCTGGCTCGCGGTCTATTAGGGTTCCATCATCAGGCCAGCCTGATGGTACCATAACATTGCATTATCACCAAAGCTCAGCTCAGCTTAATTTCAGCTCAATTGGTTTATCTTTTGCTGGGCTTAAATAAAAGCTTGTATTTAAAAAAAAGCTTACATTTAATCAGTCAATTATCTGCTAAAACATCTAGGAGAACAATAGTAACACTCAAATGCAACAGTACAAGTCCTGTTACTGTCAAACACCACAACTGTAAAAAAATCTTTAAGTTCATACTCCTTATTCCTAAAGTACATGTCATTTACCACAGGCATTCCACAGACACACATATTTGCATTGTCTAGAAATTCCACAAGAGTCCATGGTATTATATTAGGTGCGTAAAACATTCTATGTTTCAGCACCACTTTAGATGCTAGATGTACTAAACTGCCGACATAGAAATCCCACGGTGAGTGCTGCTTGAATGCTGGGTTTTCTATGTGATGATTAAAATTGTTAACGGAGATGTCTAAGTATTCCAAATTGCACTGCATTAGACTGCATGGTAGAGAGCACAGTGCATTTCTTGATATGGTTAAGTACCTAAAACATTTAAAATAGAATGTTAGTGTAATAACAAATTTAACAGCATGTTATTAAAATAGGTTCTTAAAAAAAACAAGGTATGCAACATTGGATAGTGTACAGAGAGCCCAGACCACGGGGACAACGCCGTCCTCGAAACGTTGGAGGTAAATTTAAAACTTATTTTACACAATTAAGATCCTTAATATATGACATCTATTTCAGTTTAAAAAGGTTTTTCTTTATAGAGATTGCTCTAAATTGCATTACTTAACATAGTTACTATTACCTTAATGTGCTTATTCGCCCAATAGGTCCTGGTAGTTTTTCCAGCTGATTATTATCCAGTTTGAGAGTTACTAGTTTTTGTAGTTTCCAAATCGCCTTTGGTAGCTGCGTCAGCTGGTTGCTGCTTAGGTCCAATAGTTTCAGTGATTTAGTTATCTGTAAGAATGTTTGCTGGTCAATACAAAAAGAGTGGGTGAGATAAAAAGTATTACTAAGAACTAATAAAATATTTGGACAATCGCACACATTAACCAAGGTGGAAACTAAGCAAAGCTTGTACTATGGCTACTAGGCATCTGGCATCAGTCGACTGGGAAACCGAAGTGACGGAAAACCACGAGCCAGTTGATCGGACGACATTAACAAGACAGCAGGGCATTCAGAACAACATGGAATCCATGAAAAAGGCATATGTTCAGTGGACGCAAATTTGCTGAGAAGAAAATGAAGACATATACAAGTTTACCTGAGGTCCAAATAACCACTTCCAATTTATTTCCTTTTGAACACCTAGTTTGTTGCTGGCCAAGTACAGCTCACACAAATTAGGCATTCTACCTGTAAAGAAAAATAACAGTAGTGATGATGATGATGCTCTCCTGACCGATTTCGGCCACAGCGACTGTGTGCTCTGGAGTAGGCAATTTTTAACTAGGCCACCCCGCCACGGCGGTGCCCGTCCGAATTTCCGGCCTTCACCACTGGAGGGCTTCGTCACTTTTTCTTTAATATATGACATCTATTACAGTTTTTAATTTATATATAGTAGTGTGACTACTTTAAAAACACAAATCAAAATATTTAATAAAATAATTTGATTTGTTCTCAAACTTGTTCAACAGTAGTATAGTTAAAATGCAGATAACATCCATATATCTATGTGAAAACCATAAGAAATATTTACCAAACTCTGGAGGTATCTTGTCAATTTCATTGTTACTTAAATCAAGTACTGTAAGAAGCTTCAATAACAATATATCTCTTCTAAAGTTACATAAACCAAGCCCATTTATATTCAGGGACTCTAATGTTCTTGGAAGACCTTTCACAGGAAACTCGCTGCGGTCATGAATAACAAGTTTTGTGGGTGCATTGTCTTTAGAAGTCACACTTATACTTGATAAAGTACCAAGCTGTAGGCCCTTTGCATCTCCTGTTATACACGATTTGAGTATCCGCATAAAACATTTCAATTGTATTGTCTCACTTTTGATGCACAAATCGTGCGGAGGTTCCTCAAATCTTATCGTAGCTTTACCTTCGTTTAAACATTTTACAAACACTTGCTTTATACTTTTGACCCTGTACTTTGTTCCAGTTTTATTAACTGATGAGAAATGTAATATAAAATACTCCGTTTCAGACTTCGGTTCCTTGCCGATGGCTAAAGTTGATTTTAAATACTTCCCACTTTTTCTTACATTTAAAGCATTATGCAGTCTATTCACAACTTCTACTTGGCACTGTAGTTTCATTGTTTATTTTATTACTGAAATAAACAAGAAATAACCATTTATTATTTAAATCTAAGTAAATAACGAATTTCTCGCGCTTAAACCGATTACCATTACCAATGCCAATCTTACAAAACTGTCATAATTGATTGACAGCCGTCAAAATGACAGTAACAGATTCAATTTTGTTCGAGTATATAAATTAAACGCTGTTTTATTTATATAGTTGGTCAAGCAAATATTGTCTGTAGAGAAAGGCGGCAAATTTAAATAATGCAGGCGTGAAGGGTTATAGTCTCAAAGAAAATTTGAATTTCTCGCCTTTTTCTACTGACAAGATTTGCTTGACCAACTATAGGTATATAGTTTGTCAAAGGACTGTCTCATTTCAAACATAGACAGAATCATACTATCTTTGTCGTACACTAGTACTAGCACCCAAAAGAAAAGGATGAGTATAGTTTTTTTTGTTCTTATTTACTGACAATTTGGTTTGACCAACTATAGATATTAATTCTTTGCTGTATTTCTTAAGCGCTTGCTAGACGGTCGCCGACTAGCCCTTCGGACCGCGTGGCCTTGGTCTGGACGGACCGTGTTGACAGTTGTTTCCAATAAAATTTCATACAAACATTACCAAGGTCAGACCAAGGTCAGACGGTCTGAAGGCACAGTAACTCTAGCACACGCTTTAGAGCCAATTTCTATAAATCAACTGAATTATGCCAGAAATATTCAAATAAAGGCAAATAAATTACGAATTATACTTCTATTTTCTGAATTATTGATTTTACAAGATAGAGGAAATAAAAATAAAAAATATATGGGCATGATGGTAACATTGAAACAACAGAAACAAGTATCTTAGTATTCCTTGCGTCTACAAATTGCGGTTTGCCGTATTTGCCTTTACTGTCATTGTTTTTACTTTTTACACTTTAAAGATTAAAATTGTACGGGTAGAATTTAACGAGAAAAATAAACGATAGTTTAAAGCTATCCGTAAGTATTGTAATGCTGTTTTTATATCATTTTTTTTTCTTATAATTATTGTAATGTTACTGAATGGTCTTATAAGAATTCGTGTACTTTGTGTAAATTCTGTTTTCCTGCTATATTTTCATATCAAGTTTTCATTTATGTTATTAATATAAACTTTATTATGCCCCATTACAGTATCAATTCGTTAAAAATATAAATTGAAAGATGGCCGGTCTTGTTGTTCAATCGCGCTTCGCGGGGCTTATGGTGGAGGGCGAAGATTATTGCTCGGATGATCAGAAGAAGAAAAGCAAGAATAACGTTGCTAAAAAAGCTGAGCCTGCAAAAAAAGCAAAACCTGTCCCAGCTAAGACTCAGGTGTGTAATCATTTAGCACCTTTATTGACTTGTATTCTATGAAATTTCCTGTTTTTACTCCTAATTTCAAGTTGGAGGTGGTTTTATATACATTTCTGAAAGTATTTCATAGCAAAATATTGAAAAAAAATTAATAGCTTTTATTTTATACAAATTTAGGGTAAAATTTATGTTTTCTGTTCTGAACGTTTCATGTGATAAATTCTATTTTTGGATGACTTAAGACAGTTGAGACATTAAAAACTGAGAACTTCCTTTTTTTGAAGGCAGTTAAAAATAAGGTTTTAGTGAGACTTAAGAAAATATAAATAGATTAAGAGTTTTGTTTGTTAGCTTTCATAAATCATTTCTGAAATAATCAGTTTAATTTTTTTTATGTATGTGACTTTAGTTATTATGTGTGTATATACCCCTGACTAAAATCAAATTCAAAATGAACAATGGGGTTGGCTGGTCGAAATAGTTAGCAGATGGTGCCAGCATAGCTTGCCCTATTCTCCATGGCTTGCCCTGTCAATCCCTAAAATTATGTCAATTTTTTTTTTTTTAAATGCCGTGGATGCCAGCCCTTTAAGCCATATCTCATAGAAAAAGGGGCAAGCTATGATGGCGCCATCTCTGCAAACCTTTGAAAGTTGCCAACCCCATTATGATGATATGTTGTGCAGGTTGCTAAGAAGAAGAAGCCAAAGCAGGCTGCTCCGTCATCCGTTCAGTGGGAACAGTGGAAGGAGAAGGATGAACAACTTGTGGATGGAAATTTTGAAGATGAACTGCAACAGGTAATAAATTGGTACACATATAATGACCACCAAAAAGTGCCCAAGTGTCCGACTCGCGCACAAAGGATTCCGTACCATTACGTTTAAAAACTGCAAAAAAATCTTGCTTGTTTTATGGGCCCCACTTATTATTTTATTGTTTTTAGTATTTATTATAGCGGCAACAGAAATTTTAGCTGTCTAGCTATCACTGTTCATGAAATAAGGCCTGGTGACAGACGGACAGACATTCAGCGGAGTCTTAGTAATAGGGTCCCGTTTTTACCCTTTGGGTACCAAAAAAATCTTGAAAAGCAAATTAATGCGATATTTTCACCTAAATTAACCACTATGATTACCAAAAAATGTATACATATTACCAAATAAACTAAAATGATGCCAATATTACTAGCTTGCCTTCAAAAATGAACCTTAGGCCCAACAAAAAGCACGCATATTTGACCGATGTATCCTGCCTGTTCTCACTTATGGACCTGAAACCTGGGTTTTCACCATAGACATATTACCTAAACTGAGCGTTGCCCAGCGGGCGCTAGAGAAAACTGGTGAGGATCACATTGAGAGACCGTAAAATGAATGAGTGGCTGAGACAACAGAGCAAGGTCACTGATGTTGTAAAACCTGTAGGCTTAGCATGGTAGCATTCTAACAAGTATGTAAGTGCGAAAGTGACAGGCATAGTGACAGGTGATAAAAATGCTTCCATGCTGATACCGCTGTAGCCAGTAAGTGGGAATGGGCTGGTCATATAGCACGAAAGACCGATTCCTAAAGTAAACAACTACTCGAGTGGCGACCATGGGGGGAGGAGCGTCCTCGTAGACCCCAGATGCGTGGGGACGACAACATCAAAAGGACTGCGGGGAAGAAGTGGCTCCAGGTCGCACAGAATCTTGACGAATGGCGTAAAATGAAGGAGTCCTACACCTGAAGGGTAGAGAAGGGCTAAAGAGAGAGAGAGAGAGAGAGAGAGAAGAAAAATCGGTTTTCAATAAAAAGACACGTCAAGATTGTTCACCATTTTTCTAATGCTAAAAAAACGAGATACTACTTAGTGACATCATTTGCATTCCACTTTGGATGTTACTCACGAATCGTAATTACTTGATTATAATTACAAACTTTAGATTTATCTAATCAATTTATTGTGTACTTACAACTAAAGTAAACCTGGCTATTCATTTCAGGCTATTTTACTCTCAAAATTAGACTATGAAGAAAAGAAAGATGTTTACCAGCAGATAAAGAAAGAAACAGAAAACACAAAGAAGAAAGAAGAAGCAGCCCGCACATCCTCAAAGAAGCAAAAAAAGAAGAATGTCATGAGCCTGGACCAGTTTAACGACATGGTGGCTGGTGATGAATCTAAAAGTAAGCAATGAAAGTAGTTTACTTTTTACTGGTATCAAAGAGGATATAATAAGATAGAGTGGTACTGTCATAGTAAATTTTGTAACCACATTAAATTCACTGCCATCTGTCGACATACTTTAAAACTAAAAATGAAGATTTATAAAAATACGTTAAAATGTATTTAAATATGGATAAATGATTTTTTTATTTGCTTTAATTATTTTTATCTGATTTTGACCCATGTTCTTTCACTGATATGTGTTAAAATTATAAATAACAAACGAAACCGTCAACGCCCTCTATACGAGAGTAGGCCAAAACTAGTGGCGCCCTCTGATCGAGAATCAAATTTTCGTGATTTTCGAGGCACGTTTTTTCCTTAGAATGTATCCATCTATTACGGAGTTATATCTATCTTTGTTGGTATTTAATATTTGTATTAAGTGAAATTAATTTGTCTGATAAATGAAACAACTCCCACACTCCCACGCTTTGTATTGAGAAAAAATTGAGATATAGTCTTTATAAAAATAAAGCTAGGTACTCTATAAAATAAAAATACAGTACCTAGTTTATACTAATCAGTGATCAGTCAGATGATCTACTTTTTTGCCTAACAAATGCTTTGTTGTTATAAAGTTACCATGAGTCGCAATGAACTAATAATTGAAAACCAAATCCCATACTTACTCCCTTGGTTCAGTGGCCCAAAATAAGACTTGCCCAAAAACATGTTTGTTCTTTTTTTATTGTGTGTAAATTAGATTTCATGAAACAATTTAGTATGTATTGTTTAGAACTGTAAGGATACAGACAAAATGCCATACCCTCAAATAATATCACTTATTATAACAACTACCTATTTTAAATTAGGTATCGTCTCCTAAACTTATGTTTGAAAGAACTAATTCTTTAATTTACCTATTTCCAGCAAGTCAAGAAGACGATAAATCCATAGAACCCAAAAATGAAAAGCCTAAAGACGACACAGAGTTCTTTGAAAGAGTAAAATCAGAGACAAAGAACGAATTACTGAAAGACAAAATCATAGACAGGGTGAAGTCACAAACTCGTCACCACACCCCAGATATAACTAAGGCACAGTTTGTTGACGCTTTGGAAAAGAAAGATAATGAGATACAGGCGCTAAAAGAGGAGGTCATAAATTTGAAAAAAGAATTATTAACAGTCAAGTCTAGAAATAAGAAGTTATGCAGTATACTAGGACAGGGAGAAAGTAAGTTTAGAAATTTGTTAAAATCATATTAACCGCTCAAGATGCCAACTGACGCAGCTACATCCCAATATCAACCTTCTTGCATTTCTTCAAAGTTCATGACGACGCCGCACACTATAGGCGTGTCGTTCATAGGCTTAAAACTGTTCATGTAGGATTAAGCCGACCATGCTGAAGTAATTATTTTATGATCTCACCAAAATAACTCCACACTTTTTTTTGCCGAAACTGAAATCGAAAGTTTACACTTAACCATAGAGTAACTGATACTAGAGCGTTACTCTCATAGTAAATTTTGTAACCCCAGTAAATTCACTGCCATCTGTCGACACACTTTAAAACTAAAAATGAAGATTTATAAAAATACGATAGAATGTATTTAAATATAGATAAATGATTTTTTTAATGATTTTGACCCATGTTCTTTCACTGATATGCGTTAAAATTGTTAAATAACAAACGAAACCGTCAACGCCATCTATACGACTGTAGGCCAAAACTAGTAGCGCCCTCTGAACGAGAATCAAATTTTCTTGATTTTCGAGGCACGTTTTTTCCTTAGACTGTATCCATCTATTACGGAGTTATATCTATCTTTGACTTAACTATTTACAATCTTAATCGTCATTTTTCCAAATGTCGAAAACATTTAGCCCAGCGAACAACCTTACCTAACTGCGTCGACGGTTCCTAGTGAGCGCCAAAAGCATTCGAGGACAACTTCAATCAATCAATCAATGTCTTTATTTTGCATAAAAAGTGTTACATAATAGACTTAATAATAGAATAGTGGTAAATAGAATGGTCTTTTTGACGTTTTTTTTGTATTTTCAGTGAAAGACAAAGCGGAAGTATTGGTAGAAGTGGAAAGGCTTCGGGCCGTCCAGGACGAGCTGACGGCGGAGATCGAGTCCCTCCACGCCGACCTCGAGAAGGAGCGCTCCAAGAACGGGGACCCCCGGGCTAAAGATAAGGTAACATATCTGCAATCACATCTTAACCCCCTCGAGTCCCGCGGACGCGATATCGCGTCGGCAGAAAAGGTGCCCTTAGACCGCCAAAGACGTCCACAATCGCGCACGGTTACGCAGCGTCTTACGTAAGCGAATAACTCGCGCCCACGTAGGACACTTCTATAGGTATCAAAGGATTGATTCATCCCGCGTCGCATCGCTTTGCGTGTTGTTCACCTACGTAGTACGCTGCGTTACAGTGTAAAGCGAGGTTTAGACTAGCTAGAAATGTAATTTAAATTGCATGCAAGTTCTTGCTAGTCTAAACCTCGCTTAATATTAATTAACCTACGTGCATCCCGATAAAGTTACAAAGTTGGATATAATAGGCATGGCGCGTTGAAAGGGTAAGTCCCACAGGCGATTTTTTTCGTTTTCTATGCCTGCGCCTCGAGGGTTTGTTTAATCCTTATCTTTTATATTTGGTTAGTAAAATTACACTTTCATTGCCCCAATGTCTTCGACCAATCTGTCGCTTTAGTTTAAAAGCATTGAAAAAGCAGGAAAGTGGTAAATTGGCAAATGAAACTGTCATTTCAGTATCTGTGTTATACAAAAACAGAGGTTAGAACGAAAAAAGATTGTTTTATTTGTTTTAGATTACGGTTCAATTTGGAGTCGAAAAAAAAGTGCCGACTTTTTTTCTACTCCAAATTGAACCGTAATGTTAAAATTAAAAGGTTCAATTTGAAGATTGTTTCGAGAAGCGGCGCGACCGTACGACGACTTCAAATTGAACCATTCATTTTTATCATTAAGGTTCATTTTTTAATGCGATGGAACGTGTCGCTGACGGTTGCGGTTTGCATCGCCATTGTACGTTATCTCAACACTAAAACTAGGAATTGCAAACCGGATTGATTTTCAATCCAGCCAGATCCGGCCAGATTTTAGCCACTATCCGGCTGGATCCAGATTGGTATAGGGATATTGAAATTAATTAAAGGACATATTTTTCTAGTTTTTTTGTGTAATACTAGAAATAAAGGATAATTATTCAAATTTATTCATGGATCAAATAAAGGATTGGATAGACGCAGAGTCGCATGTAAGGAAATGAAGGAACTTGCAGAAGATTGGATGAAATTCTACAGACGCAATTAGCATAAAATCACAAATGCCTTTCATGGCAACTACTACTTTTAATTTTTTTTCTTACTAAACTTAAACTTTTTCATTCACTATTTGTTCTGTTCAGCTTCATATCTTCCATCCGTCGCCTTTTACCTCATCTAAAACGCACAGCGCGTGCTGTTTAGGATTGCCTGAAAAGTGCCGAATCCGGCCCGTTACCGGATCCGCCGGACCGGATTGCAGTCCCTAACTAAAACTTATAAGTATATCTACTGCTTCAGTCTTAAACGTGTATGTAGGTACACTGTATTCTCACAAATAGAATTTTTTTAAGTCAACAGATTGACGCAAATCATACGCGTCAAATTACATTGACTAAAAAAAGATATCGAAGTACACAATTGTAAGGTTAATCCTCTGGAACAGCCGTATTTGGCCTTAATGCAAACACCGTCTTGATTTTATAAATGTATTTACTATAATATTCAATAATAATTACCATATAATTGTCTTTTCTTGATCGCTATCTAATTGACGTCCCACATTTTCTGTCCGCCAATTCTAACCTCTCTTTCTTCTTTTTTTTTCGATGACGTTCGAATGGCCGTTCCAATACTCGCAAATCGAGTCGCGCCAATGATTGGTAAAACGAAACCTTATTAATTGTTTTACATTATTTTAATAATAATTAGTGGTAAATCGCATAAAAAGGACGGTTCAAAGGGATTCGCTTACACAATAAATATGTTTTACACATTGTTCCAGAAAAATAATGCAAAGAAGAAACACATACGTTTTGACGTTTCATCCGAAGCCTTAATATCAAAAGAGTCAAGTTCCGGGACTGCCTGAGAAGAGATTAATTTATTTATAAATGATATGAAGAAACTAAAGTGATAGTAAAAGATAGAAATAAATACCTAATTTACAGAAACGATTTTTATCATTTTGATTTGTTAAGGTAAATGATTGCAATCTTTCGAATTCAGTATGCAAATATATATGATACCTAAATACTATTACAAAGAAACCTATTTAGTACCTATGTTTCATATATTGTTTTCGTAAATATTATTCTTCTAGCATATAAGAGTTTAGTTTATATACAATTATGTTAGAAGTCCTATCGCAACCTCGAATTTTTTTAACAGATCATGATTCATTGTAGTTTTTTTTTTCTATGTATGTTCGTAAGTATGCTTGAAATGCACTGTTAAAATATTATATGTTCTACGTGTAACATTTAAAATACATATGCATGATACATGATTATGATTACAAAATTATAATGGTTATTTACGATACAAGTGCGAAAAAGAGGAAATTCGAAACGAGTGGCGATAAATTAAAACACGACCGAAGGGAGTGTTTTAAATCGACACGAGTTGCGAATTACCTATTCACACGTGTATCGTACAACGTTTTACAGTACATATGGCAGTTTAAATTTTTGACATAGTTACGAAATGTGCTAATTTACGCACTAGTGCAGAAAAGTAGCACCATATGTACTGTAAAAGTATATTAAAGGTAAATCGCTTATAACAATAAATAATTTCGTTGTCAAAACTCTAGTTAGGTTTTAAATTGTATGCTATCTCCATTTTTTTTTGATCTCTTAAAAGTTAGGGGATAATTTACATTTAGTTGTAATATTATTTCTCAGAAACACTGTGATTTAGAAACAATTAAAACAAATGATGATTTTTCGTAATAAATTTTGTATGAAAAAATGAAGCAGTTATTTTTGTTAATATCACTTGCGGCACAGTCAACATCAAAGATATTGGCATACGAACACAGACACAGAAAGCGACTTTTAGTGGTTAAGCATGTGCCAGACGGCAGACAACCATAGTTTCTGCAACCTTGCAACCTTGGTAGAAAAACAGTGGTTTTAAGCCATGTAGCAAGTGGTTGAAACCAAATTCTGCATGACCTTTAAACGCCCTTGGTAGACAGGCGTGCTCTGCCAACCAATGCAGCAGCAGCAGCAGTGGTTTAAAATCGTGTAGCCGCTTGTTGTAAACCACTCGCTTCTACCAAGGTCATGTTGCAGAAACTGTGGTTGTCTGCCGTCTGGCACATGCTTTAATGTATAACACGTTAGTTGCCATAAGAATAAGGATGTGTTGCGATATGTTTGGCCACTTTGACTGGTACATTGATCGTAGTTATTCAGTAAACGACAAACTCCCATTTAGGGTTACGTAGCCAAAGAAAAAACGGGACCCTATTACTAAGACTCCGCTGTCCGTCTGTCTGTCACCAGGCTATCTCATGAACCGTGATAGCTAGACAGTTGAAATTTACACAGATGATGTATTTCTGTTGCCGCTATAACAACAAATACTAAAAACTATAATATAAATATTTAAGTGGGGCTCTCATACAACAAACGTGATTTTTTGCCGTTTTTTGCGTAATGGTACGGAACCTTTCGTGCGCGAGGCCGACTCGCACTTGGCCGGTTTTTGATTGATTTTCTTACCGAGCTCCGCCTCCGTTTAAAAGGAGTTTTCTCGTTCGTGCACTTCCAATAGAAATGTAATTTCCCGGGCTCACTTTCTCTTGGATCTTCACGTTTCTTGACCCGGCTGGTATCACGGCAACCTAAAAAAAGCCTATTATATGAACAATACATGTTTATGCCTACTACATATTTCGTCAGTTGGCAACGCACCATTTTATACTAATAATACTCTGAACCAGAACCGTCTTTACCATAAGGGCACACGGGGCCCCCGTCCTCAGGGGGCCCCGAAGAACAGACAGTAACAGTGAGCAACCGAGTCTGGTAGGGTCGGGCGGGTGTTAGTTTAATTCGATTTCTTTACTTTCCAAAAGGGCCCCAAGTTCTTGAGTGCCCAAGGGCCCCAGCATAGTTTAAAACGGCCCTGCCTATACCATATACCAAATTCACTTAAGTATATGTTATGTTAGGTATTGATAAAAAAAATTTGCTCGCTTTCTGCAGAACTGCGGCCAATTAACTAGGCAGTAGCGAGAGCGAGTCTTTTTCTATCGTAACTGTATCTTATTATTTCCTTTAACGGGACTTAATCGTGTATCTACTTGAGTTTTAACCTCCAGCCACCCAGAGGCCTATGAAAGGATCTCGAAAAATTATTTTGAAACTTTATTTTGACAAATCTAAATTGCATTTGTCTGTAAGTTTTGACGTTTGATAAAATTATCCCCGATGTGCCGACGTTTCGTTTGGTGGTAACCAAGACTCAGCCAGTCAGTGTTTACGTATTCGTATTTCGTGGCCACTACACAAATATTAGGCTCCTTTACTTACCACCAATGTTATTTGGTGATTGGTGACTGAGAGTTATCTGTGTCGTCTTCAAGCAAAAGGTGCCACTTTGTCCCTTGCCATAAGGACGCTCTGACAGGTTATTTGTATAAATGTAGCAATCGTTTTATAGCTATGAAGATTTTTTTTATACCACGTCGGTGGCAATCAAGCATACGGCCCGCCTGATGGTAAGCAGTTACCGTAGCCTATTCATTTCATTTCCTTTTTTGAAGAACCCCATACTGTAGCCCCTCGGGAAAACCTCGGCAGGGAGCTCATTCCACAGCCGAAGAGTACGCGGGAGGAAATTCCTCTTAAACCGCACAGTTCGCGACCATTTAGGTGCTAGGGTGTGAGGATGAACACCCTGCCGATGGCGAGCGGTGCGGTGATAGAAAGCGGCCGTTGGCATCATGTCAAACAGTTCTTCAGAGCACAGCCCATTGTACAAGCGGTAGGACACGCATAAGGAGGCGAAGTCTCTCCTTAGACTTAAAGGTTCAATACCGCTTGTGAGTTTGGGATCGTCGACGATTCGTACAGCGCGCCTTTGGACTGAGTCGAAGGGTCCAAGCTGGCATCACGGTGCTCCTGCCCAAAGGTGACAGCAGTACTCCATATGGGGTCTGACTTGCGATTTATATAGCAACAGTCTTTGCCCCTTTATTGCGTGTAAGGCATAATGCTTACTGTTATTATATGTTAATATTATTAGTAAATCACTATTATCAATTATTTATTATTGACGTGTAAATTGGTTTTTTAAATAAATTATTATGATTATGATTAAAGATCATTGGTGTGACAAAGGGGCAAAGGCTTCGGTGGCTCGGCCATCTGGAGCGAATGGGAGACGATCGGGCGGTGAAAAGAGCGTTTGAGGGAAAACCGACAGCACGCCGCCCGGTCGGGCGACCTAGGTACCGATGGGGGGATGTGGTGGACGCTGATCTGCGCGAGCTCCAGGTCCAAGACTGGCGAGAAACTGCACAGGACCGGGATCAGTGGCGAACTGTCGTGTTGGAGGCCAAGACACACTTTGGGTCGCTGCGCCAGAGGAGTAAGTAAGTAAGTATGATTAAAGATACTAGCAAATTTCGTCTTTATGGTAAGCGGCAATGTGGTACCTTTTACTTGAAAACGTCACTCTAATCTTCTCCATGTAGTTAAGAACCTTTGATATTTCTTCCTCAGTCCATTCTCACTGCGCCACATATTCATCCCAATTCTCATGTTTGTGTCACATCTCTGGTATCCCAGTACTCTTAACGTCAGTACTAAAAGCACAATAATAAAATAGTGAATATATTAGGTCACTCACGTATTTTAAGTAAAAAATCGCTCGACATGTGTCACTTCGTATCGAGGAATACGTGACTCGTGAGTGACTCGTCTAAATATATTTAATATGTCTGTGTCTCGCGAAAGTTTTGTTAATAAAATAGTCTCGAATATCGAAAAGTGGTGAAGTACCGGGAATTCTCAGTTCCAGGCCGGTACCGGAAATCTCGTCCCTATTCTGAGAATGGTACCGGTCAATTCTGTCACTTAAAAAACCAGAGGTGTTCAATAAAATTCATGAGTAAAACAATGCACAGTTTATTGCCATGTCTAATTACATACACAATTATAATTAATACATCAATGTGACATTTTAATATGTAAAAAATCTATTCATTATCTACATACAAATTACGTCAGCCTAACAGCAATTTTCAAGTTTTACAGAAATTAAAATTGTGTATATGAATCAATCGACAAAAGTTCCTGACGAATCTTAGAACTGAAACATCAGTAACTATTAGAATGGGGTTAAAACTGCTAGTCGCTCACTTCAGAGGGCGCCACTTCTCATGCTCACCAAGCCGTCATCTTTATTACCTAAGCAATAGAGTTCACTTAAGTGTCGAGCGAGTGGTAGACTCAAGGGGCTTTTTAGTGGTCAAAGTAGGTAGGTAGTTAGGTAACAGTAGTACCTAAACTGAGATAAATATTGCACATCGGTCCTTGGAAAGAGACTCAGCTAATTTTGGGCTTGGTGACGTATGTCAATTATGTCATATTTAAAGTACACGTCATCGATTTGACGTACTAAAGTCCATAAAATGCAGTATTTATTTGATATGAAACGACACTTAATAAATACGATGAGGTTGATGAGTGATTTGTAATCGTTATAAAAAGCCAATGAGGGCTAACGCGTATGAATTCGCCGCTAGGGGCGCTAGTGTAGATGGTGGTCTTTTCCACAGTTCAAAATGTCAAATGTCACTTGTCACTTCAATGACTGACAGCTGTTCTTTAGTCTTTTGGACCACCATCAACAGAGGCGCCAACTGGTGAGCAAAAAAACGATAGCCCTCATTGTCTTTCCAAAGACCGATGTGCATTATTTATCTTCGGGTAGGTACTGTACATATTCGTGTTCCATTTACAGTGTTTGTGTTCTGACGGGCAAAAACATGTTTTTTTTTGTATCCTGGCGTGTTTTTTTCGTTCACATTGTAAACTGCCAATAAGTAATCCTTATTCTAAAGTCATAAGGTCCACCGATGGTCAGTTAACCTCCTAACGCCCTGGCATAGGTACAACAAAAATCTGTTATTGAAATTTGAACCAATAGCGTAGAAAATAGTTGATTTTGTTTTGTTTCAAAATCGAACGAATTTTGAATTCAAGTGTGGTTAAGAGGTACTGGAAGAGGCGGCCTTTTGCAGTGAACTCTACCTTTTTAACACCATTTTATTTACAAAGTTCAAATAGTAATATAAAAAATAGATACGTATAAGATAAATAAAACGTAACTACAGTTACAATTATGCATAGTCACTTGAAAACTAAACGGACACGTACACTTAATCATATTAGGCATTTGCTCTCGGGCATGAATATAAAATTCAGGATACACACAAAAATGCAGGTAACAGTTGAGTCGCTATACAAAAAAAAAAGACAGGAGAAACTATAGTTAATAATTAAAGAGGTTAATGAAATTGTTCAAAATGTCCCAAATAGTTAAGCGAAATTAACTAAGAGATGCGATGGTCTTAGGATTTGTCGCCTTAAATTACCGGTACTGTTTTGAAAAGTCCCGGTATACAAGTTTTTATCACGTCCCGCAGTTTGTTTTAGGTACTCGTTCGTTCTACCGGTTTTAATACGCAGGCTGTGTATTTTCGATTAACAGTACCGGTACCTACTGCAAATCAGATTATGTGAATTTTACATTATTAATAGAAATATTTTTTATTGACCAGATCGCATCACGAAGGACATATGCCATTGATTTGACTAGCGGTTAAAGTTCCCATAGGCTTTGTCATATTTAGAGTAAGAACCATTACCGGTATTCATTTAATACATGATGTCTCGCGATGATTTGAATTTGTGCTGTAATAGTAATGCTGTATAATTAGATTAAATAGTAGTTATATTGTATAAAAAGAATACCGGTAATCCGTAATCGGTCCCAGATTTCAACTAATATTTTCTTTACTAAATGCACTTATAACTAAGTATTACACATTACATTTGATCTTAATAATATTGTATGTATGAAACACTGATCGGAGACAATACAGTAAAGCTTACGTCTAGTAGATCTCACACTTGCAAAAACTTTAATCTAAAATTATTATGTACGTCTTTCTGAAATTGGTAACAAAAAAGCAGTTTTTAAATGGCAGCGAAATTATTACAGGTCATAAAAAGAGGGATTGCCGTTTATATAATAACTCAGTCTCAAAAGTAGACGACTTTTTCTTATTCTTGTTCTGGTTTACACGTAGGTATAGTAGTATAACACAGGTGATTATAGTTAATGCAAGTGGGGTTAGTCGTACGAAAGTAATTGGCAGTAATCGCGATTACCTATGGCAACGTGAATTTGATTGCTTAAGATATTTTTGGTCCAAAATTTAAATTATCTAATCACTTCGCACATTACGTTTATCTGAATTATTTAAAGATATAAATACACCATTTTAATACTGATGTTACAGAATATATAATTATGTATTAGTAGTTTAATAACTAAGCGAAGACTATGTTAAAACTAGTAATTTCTTACGTAATATGGCAGTATGGTCGTATTGGAAATTTCATTTCATTTTATTTAATTGCTATAAATAAATGAAATGAAATGGCCTTATGTGGGTTCCCTGCGAGATTCGTCCGAAGCTAAGGCACGCATAGCGCTAAAGCGTTACCTTATTCGATGGGTTTTTACATTCCAAACAAAAAACACTTCACTGGTTCACATAACGAGTCCACTAGCGCTTATTCGCTGAATGTTCATTTCGATTTCACGATATAAAGTTGCATTGTCCTTAGTGTCACGATTTCACTTATCATTTCATTCATTACACAACACACTACTACTACTCAGATTGAGTTGGAGACTTTAAAGTGCCCAAAGTTTTTGTTCGTGTTTCACGAAGATTTTGGCAACAATTGTGCCGTGAACTCATTTAAGAGTTTACTGACTTGGAAACCGCACCCAAGTGGCTTATTGCGGTCTAGTTTCTATTACTTATCGTGTCCTGAGTTATCCACTGTAAGTGATAAAAACAAGACCCTCATATCGCAAGGTACATTGTAGTGGCTCTCATTGCATATATACGGTTTCTTTAGCATGGCGGTATGTCAGCACAGATGATAGTCGATATCGGTTTCATAGCGAGGTCGCAGTCAGCATCACTTCGCCGCTGGCCTGTCAGGTTGTCCACGCAGTAAACTCGTCTGTGCTTCGTTGGCTCCTTCCCCTATAAGAAATAAAATGTATTAATATTGTTACACCATAAATTATCAATCATCATAGTGGCCTTAAGCAATTAGCGCTACCCTTCAATGCCCCCCTATGCTATGCTATGCTTCAATGCCTAATGAATGGAATTAGCGGTTCCCGTATTTTCCGAGGGCCACTTTGGGTAAATTCGTGCTAGCCAAAGCTATGCTTTTTATGGCTGCTGTCGATGCCGTGGACGGGACTTGACCAACGAGCCCCATTTGGAGACACCTAGTTTAATAGGCTATCGAAGTTCGGTGGGTTTGAGATGGTAACGTTTTCGATAGGTCCTCAACTGAATTGTCATATAGAATCGAAAAATGCTGGAAGTCCCTTTAAAATGGCTATGTGGGTCTCATAATGACATTTTATTCTGACAAGATTTTCAACCATCATCGTTAATGCGTAGAAAATCATCGTCGACTCTATGATAAGTTACCAGTTAGTATTACCGGTTACCGAATCCTTACTGGTATTCTACAGGAGGAGTTGCACCGCTGCCACGAGTCGACGCGCCAGTGCGTGCGCACGGTACACTGCGGTCGCATGCATATTTGCACGAGCGCCTCCCTGCTGAACTGCTCTTGTTGGTCACAATGTGACTGATCCACCTTGTCTGTTAACAATAATAATTTCAGTTTATGAAAATTATAATGAGTTCAGTCCATAGCTTTTAATTCGCAAATTGAGTAAAGTGGAATGATTCAAAATTGACAAATACCTAAGCTTGTATTCGTATGTACGGTAACCATTCTCTGAGCCGGTACCGGTATTGCGTACGGTATACCGGTAGCATCATGTGTAATGAAAATAATGTCGATGACCGCTAGATACTGCCCACAGTGTATCGGTAAAACGCTTTAGGTCAAATGAAAATTTGGCAAATGAAACATCGGACAGTTATCTTCGGAAGTGCGATAGGTAAGAAACCCAGTATAGGTACTCACGGCCACTGTCAGTGACGCACTCGTGTTGGCGGTACATGCGGCCGCGTCCGCATGTAGCGCTGCACGGTGACCAATCGCTGAGCCGGTACCGGTATCTCTTGCTGACGGTATACTGGTAGTTCACGCCGGGGTTGCGGTGGTTGCCGCGGTAAATTCGTTGCTGTAACAAATCGCAAGATAAAACATGTGGAAACACTTTCATAACTTTGATACTTGGTACTTTACCGGGAAATTAGAAATTACCTGTCTTGCGAGAATTCCCGGTACTTGCATAACTGCACATCACTAGCTAGTGGTATTCAACACATTTAACGATTTACGATATACCTACCTTTAGGTTAACCCTTAAACGAATGCATAGTGTAGGATGCAGCCTACACAACAAAAACTTGTTCCTTATATTATTTCAATAGTAAAACTAATCTATTTTCCGATTTTTTTACTTAAATTTACGAAGTATTTTAAATTATAAAAATTACATTCGTTTTATGGCGAAATGTCGGAAAACTTGGAAAAATCCAAAAGTTGATGATTATGTGATTTTGGACGTTTTTTTCGGGGTTTGTAATTATTTCATATTTAAAAACTTTATCATATGTATACATAATTAATGTCATTTTTTGTGCACTTTTACATCATCAACGGGCTTTCTCACCAGTGACAACTCACGAGTTGTAGTTAGGTAAAGGTACTTACATAAACTTTAATATCCTCTAGGATCGGTCCCATTATCTGTACTTTCTCCCAGTCGCGGTCTCTTTCATAGATCGCCTGGGAGCCAGCCACGAAGTACTCGGTCAGGGTAGCATTACTGAAAGAAATCATTAAAACATTCAATATACTCTTAGTCTGACTCAGAAAATCGAACAAAACCTAGCCGTGTTTGGACGAAAAGTAACTTTGAAGAATTGTATGGACCTAATAGAGACCGAGGGCACACCGCTAACGGAAGATTTACAAAAAGGGCGCCACAAGTAAAAAGTAATAGAAATGCTACTCAAAAGTTTCATTTTCAATAATAGCTATTATTGGCGCCTATAATAATATAATATGTACTTGCAAGATTTGGTCACCTAAAGAGAAAAGTGAAACTAAAATAAAAGCCCGTACACGAAAACTTATGAAAAACCCCGTTGAACACACCGTAAACTAGCATACCATGAAAGCAAGGTGTCCGTAGCGAATCGATGGAAATCGATTGCCATTGCCATACATTCTTAGGGTTCCGTACCCAAAGGGTAAAAACGGGACCCTATTACTAAGACTCCGCTGTCCGTCTGTCCGTCTGTCAGGTCTGTCTGTCTATCACCAGGCTGTATTTCATGAACCGTTATAGCTAGACAGTTGAAATTTTTCACAGATGATGTATTTCTGTTGCCGCTATAACAACAAATACTAAAATCAGAATACTTAATATAAATATTTAAATGGGGCTCCCATACAACAAACGTTATTTTTTTGCTGTTTTTTTTTTCGTTATGGTACGGAACCCTTCGTGCGCGAGTCCGACTCGCACTTGGCCGGTTTTTGATTGATTTTCTTACCGAGCTCCGCCTCCGTTTAAAAGGAGTTTTCTCGTTCGTGCACTTCCAATAGAAATGTAATTTCCCGGGCTCACTTTCTCTTGGATCTTCACGTTTCTTGACCCGGCTGGTATCACGGCAACCTAAAAAAAGCCTATTATATGAACAATACATGTTTATGCCTACTACATATTTAGTCAGTTGGCAACGCACCATTTTATACTAATAGTAGGTAAATACTCTGAACCAGAACCGTTTTTACCATAAGGGCACTCGGGCCCGTGCCCAGGGCCCCCGTCCTCAGGGGGCCCCGAAGAACAGACAGTAACAGTGAGCAACCGAGTCTGGTAGGGTCGGGCGGGTGTTAGTTTAATTCGATTTCTTTACTTTCCAAAAGGGCCCCAAGTTCTTGAGTGCCCAAGGGCCCCAGCATAGTTTAAAGCGGCCCTGCCTATACTGATAGAATTTGAAATCGTTCAGTTAAAATCTTTCTGCGCGCGACTTATTACAAGGTTAAGTAAGTACTGCTAAGTATAATGTAAAAGTTAAATCTTTAATCGATTTAGTGTCAAAACTAAGCTATACAGGTGTAGCGCATAATTGTTTTCCATCGTATTTTCTCGGAAACGTTCGTATTTGTCATGCTACAATCAGTCAACCTCAGTACTTTTTGTATCGAGACCACTCGAGACTGACTGATATAGCAAGACACGTTCGTACGTTTCCGTGAAAATACGATGGAAAATAATTATGCACTACATCTGTACATTTTACAAGAAATCCTCTGAGAAAAATCTCTGTTAAAAGGTTGTGCTGTATAATAATATTATTGTTGATACTATTATTGTATATAACACGACTGCTCAAAAAACAGTGTTATATTTGTTGCTACAAGCTTCATAAATATTATGAGAATTGAGCGCGAATCTTCATAATTGTTTAATATTGACGACCGGTCTGGCCTATTGGGTAGTGATCCTGCCTGTGAAGCCGATGGTCCCGAGTTCGAATCCCGGTAAGGGCATTTATTTGTGTGATGTGCACAGACATTTGTTCCTGAGTCATGGGTGTTTTCTATGTATTTAAGTATTTAAATATTATACTGACTCTGACTGACTGTCTGACTGTCAGAGTCTCACTGTCTGAGTACCCATAACACAAGCCTCCTTGGGCTTACCGTGGGACTTAGTCCAATCTATGTAAAGCCCGCTTCAGACTACACAGCGCGAAGCCGCCAACGCGAGTGTGGAGTCAATTTAGCTGATTAGCGAATTAGACTCCACACTCGCGTAACTCGCGTTCGCGGCTTCGCGCCGCGCGTGTGGAGGGCCCTTAAGAATGTACTATAATTTAAAAAAAAAATATCAAAAAATTGCGGGATCCAGTGACAAATGATCGTATAGGTCAAACGCCTTACCTCAGTAAAGCCGGACTGTTTAGTGGTGCCCTTGCTATAGATGCCCTGCACAGTCTTGCACGCCGAGCCGTCCCCTCCGCAGATGCCGCAAGCGTCCTCCTCCAGATCCGAGCCGACCACCCAATCGCACCCCACCTTGTAGCACACGCCTGAAACAACAGTTGACTTATCATTACCTATTCAGTTTTTACTATATACCTATTTTTTAGGCTTGTAGGTTATTCCCGCACCCAAAACCCCGGGGTATGTTTATTTGTAATATATTCGATAGCATCCTCAGTCCTCATCTAAAGGTTACGCGCTCTGTAAATGGCAAACTTGCATGGCATTGTGCAGCTACCGCGCATACTGGCCGGTGATAAGAAGAAACATACCTTGAAAGGTAGGTTGACTCACGCTCGGCTTTTGTTTAGTGGTGAAAATTTCTCTGTCATTTCGCTGGTATTTCAATTAAAACACAAAATACGTACCTATTTAATACAAATACGTAGGCAATTCATTATTCTGACTTAAATAGCACTTCTCAAATAACAAATAAGTGCTGATACTTATGCAGGTAACTATCTTATTTTTGTTTTCAAGGTAACTGATAAACTCAATCCAAGTCCCGTATTCTTTGTCGCAAGTCTGTACCGAAATGAGACTTGAATTGAGTTGCGAACTAAATTAAGATTCAACGATTGTCTTGTTCCAGCTTTCATTTTACATCTAAATAAAGTAGTTACTACGGGAGCTGGCGAATCATTCCACTGTTGAACTGATGTGGATGCCGAAACTGACAGTTGTGCATCTTGAATAGGGGCCCAGTTGTACATATTTGCTTTTCATCGTTATTGGGAAGTTTCAACGAACTGATAGCTGAAACTGAACCTGAATCTATCGAAATCTTTACGAGAAGACAGGGCTGACTGATTACTACGCGTTCTACGGAGCTACTTCAGTATGAGGTCAGTGACTGTTATCCTTATAGTATGTGTGAACGGCACGTCTGTACACGCGTTATGCGTCATAGTGAGTAAGTTGCTTAAAAATAGTACTGAGCGGCCGGCAAACGGCCGTCAATCTGCTGTCGCGGGGCGAGAGCATTCGAGTCGGGGCGGGACGGGGCGTGGCCGTTCCGTATGATAATACTATTACTTATTCTGTGGCAATGACTCCCCTACTGACTGAAAACTACTAGTTTTGTATGTTATGTTGTGTGAACACAGTGAATTTCTGCGGGCGATGGTCTGCCAATATAAGGCGTTCCGTCGGCCACGTAGCCCGCCAGTATTTTGTAGTGCTATTATTGGGTAAGATGTAACGTATGGTATAGGACACTTACCAGATATGCACATGTCGCGCGAATTTCTGCCGGCGATGGTCTGCCAGCAAGGCGTCCCGTCGGCCACGTATCCGGGCAGTATCTCGTAATCGTTGCTGTTGCGAGGCACGCACTGCAGCTCGCATGGTTTGTCTGCAAAACGAGATGGCTGGTCAAACAATGCTTGTGACAATGGTAAGGCCGGCAAAAACTAAACGTAGATGTCGCTTTTGGCGAGGGCGGATCCAGGGGCCCTGGGCTGGGTCTAAGACAAAAGTAGATATTTTTCTATACTGTTAAAGAAATAATTAGAAGTTGACCATGCGACACTTCCGATAAATAGAGCTGCATAAATAGTTTTAAAGTAAACAAATTAAAATCGTATTCTAATCTTGCCCCTCCTCCCCTAATCCGCCAACTATTTTTATAAATTTGAAAATTATAATTGACATTAAAGCTCTCCAAGGGGTCTCTACGTGTTGGATCTATATGCCCACGCAAGCCTATCAAAATACCGGGATTTTTAGGCCCGCGAAATCCAGAAGGAGGTACAAATAATAATAAATCCATTTATTCAAAACAACATAGGTCCAACACAATCATATCACAATGTAAAACGCAGAATTAAAAATAAAATAATACACAGTATCGAAATTTTGAAATATTTGAACATTCCTGACATTTATAAAAATAAACCAACCATAATATCAAAAACCAGAATAAACTTATCATGATACAAGTTATACTGGAATTATGATTTAATGCTAGTTAAGGCGAAGTTATCTAATAAAGGCGAAGGATTTTGCCAACCTTTATTTCCAATGAACTGTACGAGTAACATTGATGACGGGCTTTGGTGCTCACCTTGGTCATAAAATGACACCCAATCAGCGATGACGGTGTCGTTGTTTTTATCCGTCTTGTTGTTGTACTTCGCGCACTGGACGTCTCTGAACAACGGTTCGTTTATGGGGCATTTTTCTCTGTTGCATGTGCGGTATCTGCAAAATAAAAGTTTTATTGAAATGGGTAGGTATATGACACGACGTCGAGTTTTTCCTTTACTTGATCTATGTGTGTTCTTCTTGGTCTCCCCCTCTGTCTCCTTGCCTCAACTCTCCCTTCAATTATGTTTCAACGTCGTGTCGTATCAGGCTGTCAAGGAAAATGCAGAGGACCGACACATATGGAAATCGCTCCACCGACAAGTTTCTTAAATATATGATGATGGGATAGGTACTTGAAATTTACTGTGTTTTTTTTTGGCTTGAACCTTAATCTGTTAAACAAAAGGCATTTTTTCTTTTATGCAGCAAAGTTTCTGATCTAGTAGTAGGATTTTACAAGTAAAATTACTTCTATGTACCTTCCCATGGTTTTTGTGAACGCTTAATAATGCGGTGTCTATGTAGTCGGTGGCATGACCTAATATTTTCCTTCAGTAATCATACGTACCGGCTTCTATCTCCGACGCAATATTTCCCGTTGTTGGACGGCATAGGGCTGTCGCACTCTCTGGTCTTGATCTCGACGCCTCCGCCGCAAGTTCTAGAGCATTCGCTCCACTCCGACCACTCGCCCCAGCCACCGTCCCGGGCCTCCGGCGGCCTCTCACGAGGGACGCACTTCTGGTTCTGACACCACTGTAAACAAGCAGAAGTGACTTAGGTAAATGAATATAAATTGTATCAGAAAGTTTGTTGGCATAGTTCAGAGAGTTATTAGACTTAAATAGCGGTCAAGAAGTTGGGATTTTTCATTTAGACGTCTTCGAACACGTAATATGATTATGATTAAAAATTAAAATTAAGCTTAAGCATAAATACGATTTGGCGACGTAATTCTAAGGCTCATCAATGTAAAGAATTAATAAAAACCGGCCAAGTGCGAGTCGGACTCGCGCACGAACGGTCCCGTACCATTACGCATAAAACGGCAAAAAAAATCACGTTTGTTGTATGGGAGCCCCCCTTAAATATTTATTTTATTGTTTTTAGTATTAGTTGTTGTAGCGGCAACAGAAATACATCATCTGTGAAAATTTCAACTGTTTAGCTATCACCGTTCATAAGATACAGCCTGGTGACAGACGGACAGCGGAGTCTTAGTAATAGGGTCCCGATTTTACTCTTTGGGTACGGAACCCTAAAAAGCAAATCTCCAACCCTAGCTTAGTGTAATTTATTTCTTAGTTTCTTGAGAGCTAAGAATTATCTTAATTATGGTAATTATACCATGTCGACTCCGCAAGTGGTGCCTGAGGCGGCAGGCCGCAGCATGGACTTGCAGGTCCCGTTGACGAGACACCAGAGATGCTGGCACAGCTCCTCAGGATCAGTACCGGTACAGACGGTAGCATCCGTTCCGAACTGGAGCACGCATTGTTTCGTCGCGTCGTACATTACTCCTGCAAACGGAATAAGTGTTCAGTAATGTCACAATGAGTAACAGAAGGAAGAGTGGTTACGAAGAATCTTAAAGACAAAGAAACCACGCTCGGATTCATGAAAGTTTGTTTTTCGCTCCTAAATATTAATAATAACATTAATAACCAAGAAAAAATAATAATTAAAGACGAAGGGATATAGATGTTATTAAATATACAATATACAATAAATAGTGTAAAAAAAAGGTTTATTCAATAAATGTCAGTATAACAATAGTAGATTGTTAACCAAGGGATGAAAGGCACTCATTTTTGCCGAGGTATTTTGGTGCTCGAATGCAGTGAGAGCGCCAATAGTCCGAGGCTGAAATGATGCCTTTCACCCGAGTTAAACACTCTACTTTTCATTTCGAATACGAGGAAAGTAAAATGCATGTGTTTTTTTTAAACATGACTAAGTATACATTTTTATAGTATTTCTTGAGGGTACTTTCAATTAACAATTAAGGCAAAAGTATCGTTATTTATGGAATGAAAAGTCAAATATCGGAATGGAAATTGTATAACAAATCCATTTAAACTCTAATTTCAATTGTTTATCGTACAAAATATTAAAAAAATCGTACTTCGAACGTAAAATGCTCTAGTGCAGACACGTATCATTTTCTGCACACCTTTTAGAACAACAATGACCCTCTTTCAGAGCATGAGAAATGAAAAAAAATATAACAATACAATAACAACTTAAGACTAAACATAAGCCTGTAGGTATTTGTATCATCTGGCTAAGGTGGGTAGCATCATACTCGCATACAATAAACCAATACAGCTCGGTGCCCGTGTTTGATTCACGACTCCCAAACTGCGTACCTTGACATGGCGCAGTCGGTAGTCAAAAAGTCCCCCCCGAGTTGTCCCTGGCGCAAAGGTGCCCATCACACTAGCCGCGTTACCACGTTGAATTGCGATGGACAACCTTTGCACAGTGTAAAAATATTTTTCATAATGCCAATATCTAGGGAGGAAAGTGGAAACTACGTGTGTATTATGGAGAAGCGGTCGTAACTAATATTCTGCAAATAGGTCGATGTGTCGACTCAAATGTATATTTGATAAATAAATATAAAATAAATAATTAACACAACTACTTAAAAATTATGATATATGCACTTACCTGCGGGGAGTTCTGGATACTTATATTTGTCAATTTCAGTAGACGGTTCGTCGCCCAAGCACTCTCCAAATCCATTGCTGCAATAAAAGTAGAAGGTACTTATGAATATTTACCACAAATACAAGTACATGTAGAATCTCGATTATCGGAACAGTTACTTAGTTTATCTGAACGAATCCTCAATTAGCCAAATGTTGCAGCCGTTCGTTGGTCAATAAAAAATTAACGATTTTCTAAAAAAGATAGTATTATGAAAAAAGCATTCGATTTTTTTCAGGTGCTTTATATTTCAACGTTAATATGAAGGTACGTAAAATTTTAATGTACTGTATTGTCTTTATGTAGAAAGGTATTATTTTTGTTTGATATCGTTAAAAAACCCACTTTTCGATTTTCCGAAATTTTAATTAATTACCTACTACCTATGCGCGAACTAGTTTTGGTCCCAATTAGTTCGGATAATCGAGGTTCTACTCTAAAGATAATTTCAATCACATATCGATATCACTCAACTTCAACGCCTCCCATCTCATAAAAACTGCAAGCGATTTGTTAACAAAATTGATTAAGTACGTATTTAAACTTCGGCTCCGATTTATAATCCTACCATTCACGAGTATTGACATTTTAATGACAAATAACTCAAATATTTTGTGGGTCAACGTTAATATTGGTTGATGACTGGACGGTCACAGTCAATAAATAAATAAGTTAATTAACTGGCCTTGCCTAATTGACGGTTTAGCAAATAGGGGGTAAATCGCCAATAATCCTTATTTTTTATAGAGCCGGACCATGGGTAGAAATGGAATTGATTGGCATGAAAAATAGCATGTGAAAAATAAGTTTTCATTTCCATACTAATTGTATAGGAAAAGTGTTCCTCGATTTGTGCTTCTAGGAATAGGATCAATTGTCATAAAAAAAAGTTTGTAAAACTGCCCTTTTTTCGCACTCTGTATGTTTTTCCAAAATCTGTAAACGCCAAACTTCATTAATTTGAAATGCGAGAAGGTCTTCTAAGACCATTTTCGCGTAGCAGCACGGGATCTGGTAGCTGCCCTCACTGACCCACTAAAAAATCCACCCTGTATAATAACTACATTTGTAAAAACTAGAAATATAACAAAATCTTGCAAGTCAATTTTAACCTACTTATTAATATGTTGAAAATGTGAAAAACATCCATAACTCCAGGAACTAACTTATTATTCAAGAATTACCGTTTGCGAATAGTAAGTATTCAATAAGTACCTAATTTATTTATTTTAATCGTTTTATAATTAAATATCCACTAATTGAAAACCGGGACCAATATATTATAGTGTCCATCATATTCAAGAATGTGAGAATATTTAAATTCCTATCTCAAGGACAGTTAGTGACTATTCATACAATTATGAAGTACAAATCTATTATTAATTTATATTCGATTATGTTTACGATCAGTCATCGAACGAGCGAGCGAAGCGAAGCGAAGTTTTACATTCAACTTGGAACCCACGACTAGGGGCACGTCCCGGCAGCGTATTTACAAAAGCTAAACTATTTCAGTCACGCCTTAGATTATAATCGGGGAGCTTTTGTTTATGCATATTAGTTAACAATATCTATACCATTTCGGTAAAAAGTAGTCACTCAAATGGATTAGCTTTTTGCTTACATATTTTCAAATATTATTCACGACAAAACCTAGTCGAGTTTAGTAACGTCAGTATGGTTTGAATATGATATCTAAATTTTAATAATACTTATTTACTCAAATGTATTATTCCTAGCCACGGTTGGCAAATGTTTTGTACCTAACTGTCTACAAAATGGGAATCCAAAATTACACTAAATCAGTAGGTAGGTTAGGTTCGTTAGGTAGCTTTAAATGCCCGAAGGGCAAACCGCCCAGAAATAGGAGCCCCGCGAAGCGGGGCTCCGTCTAGTTAGCTGGAGTTCGTCGGACTGTTTCTTAAAAAAATTTACTTCACAACGCAACTAGACGGAGCCCCGCTTCGCGGGGCTCCTATTTCTGGGCGGTTTGCCCTTCGGGCATTTGAAGCTACCTAACGAACCTAACCTACCTACCTACTGATTTAATGTAACTTTGGATTCCCATTTTGTAGCCAGTTACAAAACTTATTTACCAAACAATTCCACTCTGGCCCAATTCGTAACTGGCTACATACAAGGAATTTTAAATTCCTGTTTTGTAGCTAGTTACCAAATTTAGTTACCAAGCGGTAACACGCTGGCCCAATACGTAACCGGCTTCAAATTAACTGGGAATCTTGATTCCCATTCTGTAGCTGGTTACGAAATTTTGGTTACCAAACGGTACTAAAGGGAGTACTCGTACCTATCAACTGAAATAATTCTAAAAGTAAAAAAAAATCTTAGGCATTGTTAAGTAATTTGCATGAACGGTAATTTTTTTAATACAATCGGAGTCGTTACTAAAATATGATTCAAATTTTAGATCGCAACAGACTAGCATTTGTAGTAACAATATCCGTATGAATTTAGTTAATAAAGTCTATACGATTTCAGTAAATTTCTATACTATAATAGATTAGGGTTTTGTTAAGTTTTGTCCAAACAAAAGCTAATCTAGTTCAGTTCGCATCTGAACCATATCAGTATAGCCTTTGTAAATACGCGTCCCGGCATTTCGATGTTTTTGAGCTGAAATATCAGAGGATTGTTTGATGGACAATAACTTAAGTTTTGTTTTAATTGAAATGAAACTGGGTAAACGTGTATGAGGGCATTTTAGGGAGGGAAGTTTATTAAAACATTTTTTTTTTACCACGTCGGTGGCAATCAAGCATACGGCCCGCCTGATGGTAAGCAGTTACCGTAGCCTATGGACGCCTGCAACACCGGAGATATTACACGCGCGTTGCCGACCCTAACACTCCTCTCCCTCGTTGAGCTCTGGCAATCTTACTTACCGTCAGAAACACAACACTATGAGTAGGGTCTAGTGTTATTTGGCTGCGGTTTTCTGTAAGGTGGAGGTACTTCCCCAGTTGGGCTCTGCTCTAGATCTGGAATGACATCCGCTGTCCTGTGCCCTACCACACAAAGCGAGATGTCATTCACAGTGCCCATACCTCTCTTTTGGACGTAGTTTAAGGACATATCCGGGCCCGGACGCAGTTTAAGGACATACCCGGGTCCAACCTGATTTAAACCTGATTTATCGCGAATTTATTTTGTTACCTTTATTTCCGACGTTTCGACGCAGAATTCACTGATCGTGGTCGTGGTCGCGGATAAGTGATATCCAGCAAAATGTGATTTCCCGGTTTAAATAGGTTTTTATATCTGTTCAACACGCTAAAGTTTTAAATGTTATATAGAACTTTATTGCTGTCGGAATTATAAAAATATTATATACAGAACAACATGATAAAGGCTGTTGCAAATTTATAAAGAGAATGGTAAATAGAGCGATAGAGGCAGATAATGTAATTTTTCGCGGTAGGCTCTCAGAAATCGATATAATCGATAATAATAAAGACTTATAAGCTTATAACTTATTAAAGCTACCGCATCTCACTTTACATTTTACATTTGATATGCATATTTAACTTTAATTAATTAAAAATGCTTTATAAGGCTTATACACACAAGCACACACACGCGCACACGCACACACACACACACACACACACACACACACACACACACACACATACGCGAGCGCGCACCACACACACATACGCGCTAGATTAAGTTAATTTAATGTATGAATAAATTAATTTATAGCATGTCTTATAGTAAATTATAAGTACCATATTGCACATATTGTAACATTTTAAATAAAATTTGGTTGTACCCCTTCAAATTATGGAAGAGCGGGGCCTTCTGCCACAAGTATATTAAATTTTATACTTAAAAGAAGGTTCCAACCCTATTGCCATTTAAATGCACATTGTAAACCAAATAAATTATTTTTAATTTTTTTTTCTTTTTTTTCAATTAAAAATGCTTTATAAGGCTGTGAGTGGCGGAAACGTGAGCAAAATATCTTATCATAGAATCTTATTGTTACTCCCGTTTACAGCAGGTCTTACGGGTCTTTTATATTTTATTAAATTTACGCAAACATATTAATTAGTACTTTATTATCCGTACTAATTAAATGTCAATATCATCGCCCGATAGTTTTATAACGGCAGCTGTCCAATTAACCTGTAGACCTCTCGTAATGTATTTTTCACTACACTAGCTCGTAAAGGCTCTTTTAATGCTTTAAAAACTGATGAGAAAGTTGCATTTTATACACAAACACAAGAGTGGCAAAGTAATCTGATGCTTTTAAGTTGTTTTCTCATGTTGACTTTTATTTTAAGTTATGATTTTGAATGATAAATATTTTATAACGTTCATTTGAATTTAATCCCTTTGCCCTTGGCTTGTTTCACCCTCGTGCCTTGAAACCGTCGCAACGCTCAAGATTCCACTTTTCGAAACGATCGCTACTCGTGTTTCAATTTTGGAATTGTTATAAGTACTTTTAACTATTTTTACGGGGCTCTATTTATTGTGAATCCAATAGATATATATTTTTGGTAAAATTATTTATATGTGGTATTTTTTATAAAAACTTTATTGTCGATGGCGCTTACGCTATTATTATATTAACTACGCTCCGATATAAATACAATGCCGCGCGACGCTGTGCGGCGTAAGCGCCATCAACTATAAGGTCCCTTTTCATAGAAAATGCCCCATATTAGGTAATACTTGGGAGAAGTTTGGCATCAATAGTTAGGGTTCCCTACGGACCGATAGATAGTTTTGCCAACCCTAATTTTCAATGAATGGCAACATTGATAATGGGGTTGATTATTATACACATGACTTACTCTAAGAAATTGGTGACATCTCGCTTGCTGCAGCGCGACCAAGCCACTTGGACGCTATCCGCCTCAAACACCGGCGTCATGATGTGCAAGGTAGACCCCTCTCGCCTGCTACACCCGATCTTCTCTGTGTCGTGGTACAGGCCGAAGCTAGAACAAGTATTGATTCATTTAAAGTCATATTCGTACCATTGGGCTATACACATATTGGATCTAAACATACAAATTAAAATCTCACACAACACAAAAACACATTTAAATAATCCTTAATAACTAATCATCGCCTAAACTGCCTTAATTAAGAACACAGAAATTAAGTATACATGTAGGCGAACAACTCGCGAACGCAAGGTAAAGCGGTGCGGCGCGGCGGGCCCACGGCGTTCGCAACGAGATCGCACACGTAGGACACTTCTATAGGTATCAAAGGATTGATTCACCCCGCGCGTAAGTAGTACGCTGTGTAAGAGTCACACGAACCTAGCTACATTAGAGCGAGTAGAAGTTTTACATCAAAACACTTCTACGCGCTCTATTTTATTTGTATCTTGTATCATATCATAATTAAACCTATTCTTGATTAACATTTGGGTATACATGTCGTACAAAGACTATCATAGGGATAATATGATATGATATGATATGGTAGGTAGGTATGGTCAAGATTTTAAAGGTCACCTGCTCAAATTGACCCGATTATACAAGAAACAATAACAAGAAGTATTTTATTCATAAAACAAAAATAGAATTATCACTGGTTATTAACATTGAATAGTCATGTCATTGTATGTCACAATGATACATTACATCGTTTATTGCTTTATTGATGTAATTATCAGGCGTGATGGTCACACACGAACGGTCGACCGTGGTTAATAACAATAATAACTACCGTCGTCCCCGTTGTTAATTGACAAAACTTAAATCTTATCTCAAAGACATAAGGTCTACAGATAGGTATGGCCAGTTGAGAGGGTTGATACACGTTTCTAAGGTAAGTATCGTATGTAATACCGGGTGGAATAATAAACTTAACTGTAGACTTTAATAACAAAACTACCGTGAGACACAGACATATTAAACATATTAATAAGGGGTCACTCACGCATTTTAACTGTAGACTACTCCTAAAACCAACCAACATTTTCTCAGCGACCTTTAAAAATTTGTGTTGATGTTTATTGTTTAGCACATTTTAAAGTTTATTCTAAGACGCAATGTATTGCGAATTTTATTATGTTTAAAGCGTAACAAGCACCGTCAACTGCACGGATGATAGTACGCTAATAATATTTAATTTGTATGAAAAAGAAAAAATCTAAAGGATTCATAATAATAAATAAAACCGGCCAAGTGCGAGTCGGACTCGCGCACCGAGGGTTCCGTACGTTTTAGTATTTGTTGTTATAGCGGCAACAGAAATACATCATCTGTGAAAATTTCAACTGTAGCTATCACGGTTCATGAGATACAGCCTGGTGACAGACGGACAGACGGACAGACAGACGGACAGACGGACAGCGGAGTCTTAGTAATAGGGTCCCGTTTTTACCCTTTGGGTACGGAACCCTAAAAAGTGTGCGTGTAATCTTTACGCGCGATTGAGGCAATACTTCTCTGACGATGACGTTTATCGCTATGTTGGCACTTTGACGTGTGTCCTATTGTGCGTGTATCACTACTGAGCGTTACTTCCGTCAGAAAAAAAAATCGGAGTTACCCTCTAGTCGCGCCTAAAGAAGTTTGATTTAAAAAATGGTCAAAGGCTTTATCGTTTGAGGTGTACACTCCATGTTTTAATTATTTGCTTGTGTTACAGCAGACACCCAGTATAAATAATGAAGTAATTCATGATCGCCTAGGTTATCGGAATAGTAATTAGTTGGCATGCCAACGACATACTCGTCCATTGATAAATAGCTATTAGTTGTGAATGGCAACAACAACACGGTACTTAATTGATGTGTTTGTCTTTGTGTCTTACTTCCCTTGTATTATTGAGAATATGAATTTACGTTAGGTACAGTGAGGTTCAAAATTGCATGGAGAAATTATGAATGAAATTATGGATGCAATTTCGAACCTCACTGTACACGTTCCAGAAGACCGATCCAGATTGAACAACTTGTTACGGTATTGAGTTTTGATTTTATTTTGATACGACCTTGTAGATCGCTCACGCTGATTAGTGCATGTGAAATGAAGTGAAAGACGCGCCTGAGATACAATCGCGAAAATCGAAGTTCGCAAATTGCGGGCATTTTTCCCTGTCACTCTAATTACACCTTCATTGAAGTAAAAGAGAAAGATCCGAACTTGCGAATTTCGGTTTTCGCGGTAGCTCCTCTGAGATGCACGCTAATCACCAAGACGAACGTCAAGGTCGTATCAAAACCGTAACAAGTTGTTTAATCTGAGTCGAACCCCTGGTATTGTATTTTTAGGCCTCAGACTTTAATCCGTTAAACAAAAGCCTTTGTTTCTTTTATGGAGAGGCGCCTTAGTCGCGTGCCGGGCACGTGCCAAAGCAACCATATCATTAAAAAGCAACTATCGTGATAATATTAAGGTTCAAAATATAACAGGTCATTCTGAGATAACAAGTTTGGGTAATGAAGGACGAACGGTTGCCTGTGTGTGGCCTCAGAATACAGAGCTGCTACATAAATACAACTGTTTTTAAAAAAGCACGTCTCACATTCCAAAAGAAAGTTAGGTTTTGTCAAGTACTTGACTGTTAGGGGATCTTCTACTTCGTAACTACTTTACTAAATTAACTTAGTTTACTACAGAGATGTTTAATATCGATAGAGAAAATTACAACTTTCGTTTGATAGAATTATAATTTTCATAAATTTATCACCAATCATGCTCTTAACTAAAGCGTTCATCATATTAAACTTAAGTTATTAGACAGTTATGACCTCAAGAGTCAGAGCGAGACATCAACAACCATTCAAAACCAGATAACAGAACACGTCAATCATATCCTGTAGAACTTTCTTCAAGTCCTTTATCATGTCTTTTATTAGCCCATTCATTATTCTTTGCTCGAGATAAACCGAACAAAATACTTGTGTGGGCCGATATCTCCACGTCAATGCACCTCGGCGCATTGTACTCTCCGAATGATGCATTCATGTGTCTAGAGTGAGTGAACGCGAAGGTCATTGCCTGGTGCCTGTTTGCACTTACATAATCGTGTTTGTATTATGATTATGCGAGTTGTCTAAACGCTCCTTGTGCTTCAAACAATTGTGTAATTTATTGTCAGATGCGCTTATTAATTCATTTGTTTCCTGTTGCATTATACGTATAGCACGTCACGATTATGAAGATAGATTTCAGCATCTTATTATCATAAGAAGATGTCTATACATACTAACAATGAACGCAAAATGTGTTTTGTATTACGCGTATTTTTGTCGCTTTTTCACTTTACGCTCTAGACTTTGGGGAAGTAACAAGCACTTATTCCAAGTTCAGTGGTGCGACAGATCATTTAAGCTGCGTACCATTAGTACGAATCTGAAGATTGAATCCAATTCATCTGATGAGTTGTTCCAGTAGTGAATTTTTATAAGTCTTAATTTAGGGGTCACATAAAAACTAACGCATAGAGTGTAAAAAGAAGTTGAAAACGCTACGTGATTACCATTGCTGAAGAATAAAGCGTGTAACTCGATCTGAATGAAAGTAACCTAGATGCGGTTCCAGCGTAGCAATAGCAGTGACTCAGCCGCCGTCCGCGGTCAAATAAACTGGATGGTGGATGCTGCATTATTTTCACAAATCAAACTACCGCTTACCACTTAGTTACAAAATTCCAAAATATCGCAGTTGCGGTTGACGATACGTTTATAAATTACACGAGAACGCGTGATGTTTTTCTAGCACTAGATTTTTCTGCGAATAGTGATGAAAGACCTAAGAGATACGCTGCGTTATATGCGTTCTATTAGGTATACATACCTGATGATTAATTTTAGGCGCGTATTCATACAGACCATTAGGGGATTTAAATTTGCATTTGCAAGTTACCTACAAAATCATTTAATACCAACAGTTTATCAAGCTTGTCACGGTCTTAGGTCAGACTAGGTTAATTAAATTTAGCATACATGTGATCATCATTAGTTAAGGGAAATAACGTTAAAGTTGCTTAAGTGTAGGGTATACTTAAGCAACTTTAAAGTTATTTCCCTTCTCTTGATAACTTTTTGTCCAAGTATTACCTATATTATTTAAATTATTATCAAGCCGTATGCCCTCTTGTCACGTAGTAATATCAACAAAAAATTAGTTTAATAAAAAATCCAAGTCACATCCAAGACAAGCGTTGCAAATCAGTACAAATAAATGGTACCTTAGTTTCTCTATTTTTACATCTTCATCAACAATTCCTTATTAGAGTCACGTAGCGTATACTGGTGGGATGACTAGACGTCCAAACTGTACGAGTCAATTCGAACATTTCGAACGTACACTCATATTAGAATGTAATTCTAACTGATGTCATTCGGTTATCGTGTATTTCGCTCGTAAATGTCTGTACAAATACTGGCGCAGGCGAGACGCATGATAGCTAATTATCTAATATGATTATCATTCTGATGTCAGTATACGTTCGAATTGGCCTGTAAGACGTGTAAATTTATACAAAATCAGTGTTCTTAGTTTTTTGTATGAATTATTTAAAAATAGACATCAAGGCAAACAATGCAATGCATCCTTTGAATTTTTATGCAATAGTTAAGGCACATATTTTGAATTCCGGATTGAGTGTTCATAATAATTTAACCGTAATCTCATCGTAATCTTGTCAATTATAGACGGATTTTTTGACGCGTTGAAAAATTGGGTCTGCTAAAGTACCTATTTAGATATTCTCTCGCAGACCAACTTGAAAGAAAATGTTAATAATACTGACTCAGACTCCTAGACATGACAGAACGTCTTCTGTACATCGCCTACCGTCATTTCTCAGCTGTGAGAGGAGCAGGTGAGGCAGATAAAAACAGTAGTCTGATTGTGCTTTATCTACCCATACTCTTGGTTCGGAAGCCAAGGTCCTTTTTGGATGGAAGAGTAGTGTTCTCTTGTGTTGGCCGCTAAGCCATTGAGTGACTAGACCAGTTTAGTGAGTATTAGGTGATACTGACTTGTGTCCAAGCTCGTGCGTGATGGTGTGCGCCAGCATGATGCCGTTGTCTTCATTGACGGAGCAGCTGCGATCCGGGATGCACATGCCGGCCACGTGCGCCACTCCCAGGGTGCTGGCAACAAAAACATCTCGTTAATAACTACTAGTACCTAGTAGGCTCAACATGGAAAAGAATCACGAGACGCCGCATCAGTTGATAAGTTTATTTAACTATAGCGTTTTAGATCGCTGTCAGACACTACCCATAGTGAGTTGCAATTTTATTGTCATTGCTTTACAAGACGCAGCTATAAACAATATTACTAGAGCCATGACTTTAACCAATACCGGTCGATCGTCCACAAATAAACGCTGTTTACACTATAGTAACCGCGATAGTAAAGTGCGTACGTGTGTATGAGTTTATTAAATTTATTGTATAGGATTTATAGAGCCCGCCTCCCGCGAGCAGTGAGTCAGAAGACGCTTATAGAAGTCTATTCCCGGCCGTCTGCGGCCCGCGATACGTTTACATCGATATGGGAAAAACGTTTGTTGCTAAACGAAATTGAACTAGCTCTTTAAGTACTTTGTGAGTTTAGTGAAAAGAACTTATGTTACATTGCTATACACGGTGGCTAAGAAATAAGTGCATTCCCGTTGCCAGGGAGGTTTTGAGGTTATACTGAGCAACTTTTACTATGGGACCATAACGAAATCGCGAAAAAATTTGGCTATTTCATATATTTTGGCTGGTCCATTTTCTATGGGGGAGAAATTTTTTTTCGGGATTTCGTAGTTGGTCCCATAGTAAAAGTTGCTCAGTATACTCCCAAAACCTCCCTGGCAACGGGAATGCAATTATTCTTAGCCATCCTGTATAAGTGAATATAGCCGTGCGTTCTGGAGCGATATACTGTTAATTTAAACTCGTAATTAATAATAGGTAGTCTAGAAGTAAACCTTTTCTTAACAAAACTTCCGTGAGACACTGAAATGTTATATATATTAACTTTATAAACTTTATAAAGGTTTAATATATTTATACCTTTTCTTGTTTACAGTTTATTTTTACTTTTATGAAAATACATGTCTAAAGCTCAAATTGAATTATATATAGATACGGTAACGAGGAAAAACCAAAAGGCACTGGACAATGAATGTGAAGTAATGTGTTCTCTATCTAGAACGAGCGCGAAAGCTAATTTAATATTGATATCATATTTAATGCAGCTTAGGTAATACACAATCGAATGGCCGTAATTGTTCAAATATTCCTGACCCATTTTTCGTAAATAAAAGGTATCCAGCCATACATCGGCATAACAATTATAAGAAACCATTAAGTGAATTTTGCTGGCATTCTCAATGTGCCCCCAGGACAAATTGCATGTTAAACGTACTGCGATCATTTAGTTCGACTTTGCAGTAGACATGTGTAAGTAATGCTCGTAATATCACAAATGAGATCTCTCGAACACGTAATATGGCATTACATATCACTCCGAGAAATCAACCATTACTTAAAACATCACTCATTACGCGAGCGCAAACGACCGGCCGAAGCGCGTAATGGATATGATTCAATATAGATTGACGCGTCGATATGAATGGTCAGTTCAAGTATATACACAGTGCGCGTAAAGTATAATGCCGATATAAGACGCCCTAGACTCTAGGGCCTAGAGTTCTGTAGATGCGATGCGTAATGTAGGTGATAGCTCTGATGATGCCATTTCTCGACCAGCGCCGGCGATTGTACAGTGATGTGATATGTGATATCTCAGTGTAATATTACGTTTTCGAAAAAGTGATGTGATATAGCATTACTTTTTGAAGCACTGTTTCGCGCATGTCTACTTTGCAGCCAATTTTCGCCGCTGCCCCCAATAACCCACGCTTCGGTAATTTGCATGGCTAACTACTCGGCGCTGACATGTAGTTAAGTTGTTCCTCGTGTATTTATACATACTCAATTACTCATACATTCATCAATAATTTAAGAGCTGTCTTAGGTGTAGTTTTGCTTGTAGTAGGCGTCCATTTTGATCTGCAAGTGGTGCCGTATACCTATCATCATATTATCATATAGCTTAGTACATTAAAAGTGGAAAAATTCACTGTCACACTAGTATTACACTTCTTAAACGGCTTTAGAAGTGTAATACTCTTCCGGTAGATGTCACTAGGCGCCTCCCTAAGGCGCATATGGTGGAAATATTCGCTGTCCTCGAGTAAAGTCTCGGTAGCTCAGTTGGCAGAGCGATGGGCTAGCGATCCAAAGTCACGGGTTCGAGCCCGCCCGAGACAGTGAATTTTCCACTTTTAATTTATTTCTAAGTTTTATGGCATCGTTTGTAGACTGCTTAATACAAAATACCTATGACATTTTATTTGTTTATTTTATTTTATTTTTTATCCTATCATAATATCATTTATTAAATGCCAACCATGCTATTACAAGGTGTTAACATAACAATTATATAAAGTGCAACATGGACCCTGCTAGGGCGAGACAAATCATAAAGTTAACAACCTAGGTAATAGATAGACAAATCAATGTAACTAACACCATTGATGACTGACTGACTGACTAGATCATTTGCCTATTATTACTTTCTCTGTTGACGTTACCAAACTGACCTTATGACTCCCTATCACGCACGAAGAACTACTCCCCTATCTATTATCTGTAATTATCTCGTGCAGACTTCGTAAATAAACATGAGTTACTTCATGAATTCAACTTTGTCTTAGAAACTAACAGAATCCTTGAACGGTACAGTTCGCCGACGATATTTTTAAGAATTTGCTGTAAATAAATGTACTTAGTTCGTGTTCGATTGTAAATAGCCGATAAGTAATATTAATATGGCAGCAAGATGCAGTGCTAGCCCAGTATGAGGTCTTAAGGTGATGGAGACTTTTGTAGTAATGTACCTACAGCAATACAATACAACTCGAGCTTTATGCAGCCGTGCAATGCGATAACAAACCAGTAGGGCTAAAATGGTCGGCTCTTTATCATTTGTCACCATGCTTGTCACGTTCTAACAAATATGTAAGTGCGAAAGTGACGCATGGCATGACAGGTGATAAAAATGCGACCATCATACCGCTGCTGGAGGCGTATTCTGTTATGAATTGGATCTGGATTTGTTATGGATATGATCTGTCACTATGAAAAGTGACGTTCCTGGCTGAAGAAATCTCACTTTCGACACTGACGGATAATATCCATAACAAATCAAGATCAAATACATGTTATTACAGTTAGAATTTGCCCCCTGGATGGCGTTTTTTAAAGCTGCAAGTTAAAAGTCCGCTGTTAGCTTCCGTTTCTAACAAAATAAATGTTAAAAAGAAATGTTATTAGAGTGTAGAAGCAATACGCTATATGTAAAAAATAGTAAAAAAATAATAGGCCTATTGCTTTTGTTGCTTTTATTTGTATTAAAGGCGCCTCGCTCATGAGTTAAAGCCCTCTCCTTTAAGCTTTATATTTACGGCCCAGTTAAAAGGGTTTCATGCGCGAATTTATAAATACGTAAATAAAAGTCATAGTAAATCAAAATAAACAGTACCCGTGTTACGACGGTATTGAGAATACGCCATAAATCTCACGGCTAGCCGCGTACAAATGTAAATAACTTCTATGGAAATATATTTTTTAATATTTCCGCGTACCAACGTGTTTTCAATTATGGCTTACTAAATATTTGTGCTTGACACTTATTCGACTCGCTACGATGTTTAGATAATTAAGCGTCAATATCGTTAATTAACTTTTTTTGCCTGGAAACTCGGTTACATATAAGCTGATTATAGGGGGTAAAAGGTGTGACATCTGAATAAAACATAGCGAGTAATGTAAATGAAGAAAATATAAAGATACTTTAAAAATCTGGCATCAGAGAATTCATTTTCAATAACAGTCATACCCAACACTGTGCTAAAGAACTTTTTCTTTAACTTGATAATTAAAAAATTAATCCTTATGTATGGTATGGTATTGCAGGCAGTAAACGTACAAAATTATGTGCCCATTTGGGTGCCAATCAATGGATGTTTTACCCTACACTCCACTTTTACTTTCCCTTTAACTATACAGCGGTTACATACATATACATGTCGCAAATGCGGCGTCAATCACAGGTGTTGTATTCTAATTGGGTACAAGAGTAAAGGCCAGAAAAGTTCTAAAGGCAACCATTATAAATTGACCTTGAGAACTCCTTAATCGGTCTTGCTAGAGCTGCATTAGGACTTTGAGAATCTTAGCTCGATCGTCTTTGCTGTCTTTGGTGCGTGTGAGATGATATTAGACTACGAAAAACGGGCCAAGTGCGAGTCGGATTCGCGCACGGAGAGTTCCGTACCATTACCCTACATGAATGTTTTATTCACTTCACGATTATTTAAATAACTCATAATATAATGTATGAGACATAATGAGATACATTATGTATATAATGTAATAGATAGGTACTTATATAGTTTAAGAAATAAATTTTAATATTTGCATGCTGTTTGTGGACGGTTGAATTAGGAGAAACTTTGTGTATATAATATGTAACAACTTGTAATCTGACCCTATTCATGCAAATAAATAATTTATGATTTTTCCCCTCACTAGCTCGGAAAGCCGTCTTTTATCCTTTAAAACAAGCGGGGAAAAACGCATTTTATCCACTAGTGGGGAAAGTAATTTGACCTTGAATGGAGCGTGTTTAAGTAGCTTGACAGATAACAAAACGTAAAACGCTCATAATAATGGTTCGTTCGATATTAATTATCATTAAATAAATGGTTTGAGAATCTAATAAAAAATACCAAATTCAGCTTTATTTAATAATTTTAAGTCATAAACCTGCAAATTCCATAAGAAACGTTAGATTTTTTATAATGATGTTAAATTCTGAACGCACAAGTTGAGTCGATGCAATTTCAAAACGCATCCTTGACATTTCATACGTCAGAACAGAAATGTCAACATTGTCAACAAAATTTTTACTTAAAAACACTTCTCACCGACTCACGTAAAAATCAGAATTTCCAGTGTTTTCTGTTATAATATCGTAAAAAAATAAGTGATTCCAGTGATGAAGATGATCTAACGTCTGTGGATGTTGCACTTTCCTCGCTAGTGCGCTCCTCGTTGTGCTGCGACCTCTCGAAGGCATTCGATGTGGCCGACCATGCAGTGCTTACAGGCAAGCTGCGCCACTACGGCATTCACGACAAATCGTTGTCCTTGTTCACGAGCCTACTCCAGAATAGGACACAAGTTGTGGTAAGTGATGGTGGGAAAGTGAGGTCGGATCCATTGGGCGCACAGATGGGGGTTGCGCAAGGATCGTCAGTTTCAAATTTGCTTTTTTCGCTGCTCTTAAATGACCTGCCAGACGCTATAAAAGCCGGCGAGGTATTAATGTATGCTGACGACGTTGCTGCAATTGTTACTGCTCCAAATGTCGATGGCGTCGAGAAGGCGTTGAACGAAGCAGCGGCGCAGCTTGCCCATTGGTTTAGAACCAATGGCTTGGCTCTTAACCTACGGAAGACGCATTTCATGCAATTTGATTTATCAGGTCGTCAGGCAGCGCCGCTGGCAATAAGAATTGAAGAAACGCTACTCGATCAAACTACTAGCACAGCTTTCCTGGGCTTTGAAATAGACTCGGGCTTGAAGTGGGATCGTCATGTTGACAAACTGTGCGGCAAAGTAGGCAGCGCGTGTTTCGCCCTAAGTCAAGTCGTCAAGTCTGTGACTCCGGAGGTAGCCCGTACATGCTATTTTGCTACAGTCCACTCTCTAATACAGTACGGGGCGGAGCTCTGGGGGCGCTGCGCCGAGTGGGAGAGAGTTTTTCGCCTCCAGAAACGTGCTATACGCATCATCTCACGGGAGCCGCTAGATGCTCCGGCGAAGCTACTGTTCAAAAAACTAGGCATTCTCACATTACCCGCAGTAGTAATTATGCAAGTGGCTGTGTACGTGCGTGAACACCTTACGTCCTATAAAATGAACGCAATGGTACACGAGTACAATACGCGAAACGCACACAAGCTCGTGGGTATTAGCCACAAACTTGCGAAGTCGTCCAAGCTAACTCACGTGATGGGCCCAACGGTCTACAACAAGTTGCCAAGCATTGTCACTGAGGCTACAAGTCTGCATAGCTTTAAACGCCGTCTAAAACACTGGCTTATTGAGCGCTCGTTCTATAATTACAATGAATTTTTAATGTATAAGGGCAGCTAAATGCTGAATTTTATTATTTTTATATTGCTATTATAGATGTTATAATAATTTCAATGAATTTGTGACTTTACTATTTATATACTTAATGAATTATTGTAATTTTTAATGTAAGTTATTTTACTGTTATTTTAATATGATGTAACTTAATCGATGAACTTTACTGTATAGTAATTTGATGTTATTTAGCAACTGACTTGTAAATTGGCTTTATAAAATAAATGACTATGACTATGACTATGACTATAGTGAGGGGAAAAGTTTTGTGTTACACACGGGTGCAAATGTATTTTACTTCTCGTGTGTTGAAACACTCGCGGGTAAAATACAACTTTGCACCCTTGTATAACAAATAACTATATGATTTACGCAAAAAACGGCAAAAAAATCACGTTTGTTTTTATGGGAGCCCTACTTAACTATTTATTTTATTCTGTTTTAGTACTTGTTGTTATAGCGGCAACAGAAATACATCATTTCTAAAAATTTAAACTATCTAGCTATCACGGTTCATGAGATACAGCCTGGTGACAGACAGACGGACAGACGGACAGCGGAATCTTAGTAATAGGGTCCCGTTTTTAACCCTTTGGGTACGAAACCCTTAAAATGTCCATTGTTAAACGTCGAAATAGTCACGTGACTTTCCGTAGCATCTGTCATCCTCATCCCGATAAATTTTTACTTTTCGTTTAGCGTTTGTCGACATTGTCATGTTGGCTAGGCCCCTAGATGTCTACGGTTCTTAAGTTTTTATTTGCACTTGTTTTCCTGAGACTTTGGCTCGGTGAGCAAAAGGAACATGAGTTCTTAGAAAAGACATCAACGGGTGCCATTACGCCCGCCGCTGGGTAAAGTGCAAAAAGGAGTTTTGTGTCAGGTTTAATTTGAATAATATTGAATTGAACGCGTAAAAACGCGATTTATGTATGTTCTGAGTACGGTTTAGTTGAAAATTAAAGTTTAAATCGATGTTATATTGATTTGAACTGAATACTGAATAGTCAGTGAGAACGAGGAATCAGATTCAGATTGAACAACTTGTTACGGTTTGGAACTGGTTTTGATACGACTTGTACGATCGTCTTGGTGATTTTCGTGCATTCACGTAACAAGTTGTCTCATCTGAATCGGGCTTAACCTTTTGCACGCCAAAAGCACCGCATATATCGGCACCGCAGGTCCAACGCCAAAGACTGATTAATCCGTCACAGACCACAGAGCAACATAGACCTACGTGCATGTGCATAAAGTTCAATTTCAGTTTTGTTTGACACTTCGGTGACGTGACGTCCGAGTGACAGCTTTTGTGTTTGACACGGCGTCGAAAAGGTTAAAAGCATGGCGCACTGATAATCAGGATTGCAGGTGAAATGAAAATCTAAATATTAAGTTGTTCAATGAAAGCTAAATACGAGTAACATAGTAAAATATTACATTCCAACAATAAAACTATGATATTAAATATAAGGAAATAGGCCATTAAGCGCCACTTGCACCATACCACTAACCCGGGATTAACCGGTTAAATCGTTAACCCAGTGTCAAATTGTACTGGTAACCATGGTAACTCCAGGTTTAACTGGTTAACCCCGGGGCCCGGGTTAGTGGAATGGTGGAAGTGGCGCTAAAAGGAGTAATATTTTTATATTTTTATTTAACGTCAGTAGCAAACAAGCACACGGCCCGCGTGGTGGTAAGCGGTCATCGTAGCCTATGGACGCCTGCAACTCCAGGGGTGTTACATTCTTGCATTAAAGCTCCTCAGTCAGAAACACCCTAATATCCTCCTGTATATCCTCCTGTATATCATCCTGTATATTCCTGGTAAAAACTATAGAGCACTTTCACGAATTGTAAAAAATTTAAAGTATGTATGTATGCCGAAACATAAATCTGAAACGGCAATAAATTGAAAGTACGCATCATCATAAAATGCTTCGGCCAGTTTATTTTAAAATATGCCCGCCTGGCGCCTACAATACAATTGTAAGGAAAATTCTCTGAATAATTACAAAGGAGGCAGAAAGCTCGTATCCATAACTTATTAGTTTTTTGTTGCATATGTATAGTAGTATTTAAGGTTAGATCTGCTACGGCCGTATTTAGGGTTCGGTACCTTAAAAATAGAAACCCTAATATAAGGAAGAATCACTTCTTTATCCGTCTTACCCCTTCACGTGTTATCATGTTATCTTATCGAGTGGAAATGAATAGCAAATTCTTAATTTTACCTACTGTTACTCGTAAAGCTATGGAAAAATCAAACTTAGGCCGTCGTAATCAAAAGATACGTCCAGAGATTTCACGCAGAAAACCTATAGGCAGGGTACCTGTACTTCTAGTTGAACTAGAAACATGAAATTTGGAGAAACGGAAAGTCCAAAACAGTAAATTTGTAGCATTACTCAAATATTACCTTATATGTTTATGCATTTGTTCCTGAGTTATGGATGATATCCACGTATTTAAGTATTTGTAAGTATATTATACAAATTGTTGTCTGAGTACGGCGAGTAACCACAATACAATAAGCCTTCTTGAGCTTACTGAAAAGCGAGTGGACTGTAATTTGTTAAACAAATATTATTTTTTGAATGTCAACGTATTTATTTGAAATAACAATTGCACCTCGCCTTCCGCCATTGTTTGTCACGAACAAAATGTATGACGAATTGAATATTTTATTGAGATAAATATCAGTAAAAACCGTAGAAAGAAATAGGAAACAGCGAGATAATATGCGGATACGATCCGCAGGGAAAACGCAACGGTTGCCTATAGAAGATAGGATTTGGGGAAAAAATAAATTTAGGAGGGTTCAAAATTTAGAAAAAATTAAGATCCTGCTTTATTTATTTATTATTTATGTTTAAGTTTATAGGTACTTATACCTTCTGCAACTGACAGTAGGTACTATAGTTATTTAAAGCACTTATGACATTTTTATCCCTAAAGGGTTCTTTTGTTATGAGCTCACGTGTGGTCCTTCAAAGGCGGTGAAGCGTGAACTTGGATTTATTACAGCGACTTAATCGAAGTGAGCGCAAGCCGCTATTAGGCGCGAATTAAATTAATTACATGTCCAATAAATTATTTGCCCGTTCATTCGGACACTGAAAATAAAGCGAAGAATATGAGTATACTGAGTATTGTGTACACTTCGCTGGAAGTGCAGATGGGATACTTTTTAAGGTTTTTTTTTTACAAAATGTGACCCAATGGTATATAATAGACGCATCCATTTGATATGTCTGGCAGAGATACAGACCTCATTCCCGCCATACATTGACAGATTTGTCCGCCAGACATCTGTCTATAATAATATATTCCTAGCTATTTTGATCCGCTTCGTGTATGATTGTGCAGTTATAGGACACAATACTTATCTGACAGTTGACAACCGTAAAATTGAATGAAGATGTGATCCCATTTACGTTAAGTAGGTATACAATTTCCCCACGCCATGTGTGATAGTGGGCTTGATTTTTCCCAAACTTAACTATTTACTGATGCAAAGAGAAATATTTATATTAATTGGGATAGCTAGGACAACTGTACTGTACCGATATACAAGTAAATAAGGAAGAAGCCTGTCTTAATGTCCATATACTACAATAGCCTTGCAATTCGGTTATGTTTTCATTATACACAGGTTTAATTATCTGGCCACCTTATTATCGGACGCGGTTTATTGCAGTTTGTTTGCAATTTCCTGATACCGTAAAATCAATCAATACACTGCTTAAGACGACCTCACTGACTTAAATCTCTGCACTTGCATTTAAAGACTTAGTCGAATGCTAAGTAAGTTTGTGGGTGGTATATTTTAAGCGTAAAAAGCTTATTGTAAAGAGCTCCAAGCTTTGCGGGAGCGGCGGCTTCAAACAGGAGAAAGCTACCAACATAAACCGTTAAAAACGCCCTATAAATATTTATAAGTTTCAATCGATTACAAATTGTATGCAAAACATAAATACTGGATTTACTTGGAGAGAGAGAGAACAAGTGGGGTAGGCCCATGAATTAATTAAGCTTATTTAGAATGTTGCCGATTTGAAATGGAAAATTGAGTGAATATAATTACAGACCTTGAAAGCTTATAGCGCTTTTCCGAGGTGATGCTAAGCTATCAAAGATAAAGGCGACAAAATACTACTGGAACAGAGCTAAATAAGCATATTATTGGACTAAACGTCAGATTAAGTAGTTAAGGCCGACACAAATTTAATATACACAAATGTATATTATACAGATACACAAATATTTCGCACGCTAACCTAACCTTGATAATGTACCATTGGTTACACGTATCAATGTGTACATATCTGATTAACTTTATCTATTAGTACCTATCTTTAAAACATCACTACCGTGATAACAAATATTGCAAATATCTGACAAGAAATCAGTAGCAAGGACGTTTTATACTATTTTTTTTTATTACTCATTTACATCTAAGGCTTATTCGTAAAGAAATAAATATAATATGTTACGGCAAACCAGCGGCGCTAGTAAGCGCCAGTATCAGTCAGTGTGACCCCTTTAGTATTGGTCCTTTATTCAAGTCAACGCCTCTACTAGGTAAGGAGCTTCGGGGCTATCGAAAGAAGTTGACATCGATATATTCAATTGTAAAGTTCCTAATGTGAGGCATAGTTTGGTTAAGCGGTGTTTTATGTGAGCGACATTTCTATTAATGTATTTTTACTCGTACATGTAATTTTTTTTGTTTCGTTTTCACTACGCGAAGAAATGCATTAAATTTATCAACTTAGTGTATTAGCGCCTTGTCACTATATATGTATTCTGTAACTTCATTTGAATCTGAGTAATTGTACTTTGTTTGTTTTCATCTTGAACTCTGAGACCTCTGTTGTTATAAGAATAACTTTAACTATAACTAGAAGCCCCTAGAGGGGCTAATGAACTAAGTGTTCAAAACTTAGGATTATTGTAAGGCTTCTATTGCCATTAATTTTCAATTAGGTATGCTTTTTTTTCTTCTCCTTTTTGTACGCATGTGTGTGTGCGTAAGTGCTAGCATTAGTTTAAAATTGAATACTTTGTAACTACCTGTGAGTTCCTGTAATTGGCTTCCTGTTTTAATCTTGTTGTTTATTGTAAGTGTATAGCTGTTGGTTCTCCTTAACATAAATAAATAAATAACTTAGAAAGCGGGAGAAATAAGAAAATCGCTAATACATATCTACTAAACGAGAAGCACGTTACGGTTGTACTGTATCAAAACTTCAAAAGTACGCAAGATGCTTTGATAAGCGGAACAGTAGGGTGAGCGTTGCCAAAGTATGAAGTCTTTCTAGTTACCCCAATGTATTTTACGTGATTTGACACAAACTTTTTAAGTATCAAAATCAATCCCTCATGTCATGTTAGTTCTGATTACTTCTCAGATTACGCTGTTTATCATGTATTACGCACCACTAAAAATAAAGTACAAAAGTGATATTGATAAGTCAAAGTTGCGGTATTTATCAGCAGCTGATGGCATCGGTATCGAACGAAACTGCACATTGCATAACGATAAGCCGCGAGACGGCCTGGCGGCGGCGCGGCTTTATAGTCGGTGTAACGTAAGAATTGATTTTTGATGGTTATGAATTGACCCTTATGCATATAAAGCTAAAGCTATCAATTAAACGGTAGGTTGAGCTTCATACATATAAAGGTTAGTACATAACTCTCACGTTCGTGGATTTGACAGCTAACATAAAGCAAATTGAGGACTAATATCTGATTATATTTAATTAGATTCAACTTACCTATCTTCAGGGGCGTATTCAGAAAAACGTATATCTATTCTAATGTATCCTTAACTGTATTTTTATCTGAATAATCAGATAAGTTTGGGTTATTCTACTTATAATTTTGATTATTTATGATAGTTACTGAAATGTTATAGAACTGACTCAATTTTCCAATATAAAAGTGAAGACATTTGAATAGAGGAAACTAATTTTTTCTCAACTTTCGAATAAAAGTAAGGTAAGTAAGTTCCTAAAGTAACTCTTGTTTGCTTATTTATACAATTTAATAGATAAGTGTCCCCGTTGTTTAATTATAGCAATAGCTAATGTGGTTAATGGTATGTTAAAGCGAATCATGCCATATTTTAATTTATGTCAGAGTTAAAAAAGTTAAACAAAAAATGGCCCATGATTTTCAAAACTTAATTAGATTGTAATGATTTCAGTAATGTAAGACACCTCCACAAAAAATATGAATCAATACCTAATTCATTATCTAAGATTTATATACAAAATGATCCCCGTACCTTAGTGGTTTTACGTATAAAACTATTAATAGGTTTATTTTAGGTAGGTAACTGTGTCAATACCTATTTAGATTTCTTATAAATGTTTTAATTTACGATACATATTTGTGCATTTTTTAACACCCTTTCTCACAGTTCCCAAAATATGTGAATGCAACCGTATTCTGTTATCTCAGCATCTTACAAAAGTTTAACTGTAATCATCAATATGGATACATGTTTACATATTGATGATTGCTTTTTTATGCGATTCGATGCATAATGCGCCAACGTAATTCGTACACGAATCAAGGAAATTTAAACCTTGTTAGTAAAACAATAAAGGTACGGCAGCGTGTAAAGAAAGTTTGGTGACTACTACTGTTATTAGAAAGGAAAGGCATTAACGAGCTGTGAATTACGTATGAACTTAATACCTTTTTGGATTGAGTAGGAGAGTATGGCTACTGCCTGCAGACCTTACCCGTTATACTCATTGTTTTTGATTGCCGACTTTTGCTGCAGTATTCGAGACTTTTACTCACAAATACTGACATGGCAACCTTATGGTAATTTCTGTATAAAGTGACAATGTACATAGTGAAGATTACAGAATGATAAAGTGAACATAACGGCTAAAATCGTGAGGTCAAAATGTAACACGATTTGTGATTTCGATAGTTGTCGAAAAATAGAGTCGAATGAGGCTTCTGACAGTTGGGCTTCTGTATCGGAAAATAATGTCATAACTACATTGCCGATCAAATAAGATAGGTCCTTTCTTCTTAGGGTGGTTGTGTGTACCGTTTATTGAACGCCGAGTTTTCTTATTAAGGCCGTTCCATCGGTTTGCCGCTGTCTTTGTCACATTTCGCAAGAAAGAACGGGAAAGAACAGACGCGCCAAGTGTCAATTTTAATCGAATTTTGTCGGTTTTTATTTATTTTAAAAACGTTACCTTACAATATCGAAATTCTAAAGCTATGAAATTACTATTTATGTTAAGATTGTTTTTTCTTCTTTTTTTGTTTATAGTATCACATAATAAATAACCGAGTAAAGTAGGATTAAAAGTCCGAGTTAGAGGTTACTTAGGGAATTAATTGTATCGAGCGAAGTGTCATAATTCGTGTATCGGAAGCTATGTTGTTAAAGATAATATAGTCAAGAACTACATATATTTTTTCCACGTCTACGAATATCAACGCCTCTTAGAAAAACATGATCATATGAGGAGATTTTTCGCCTTCTGGCTCAGGGAAGCGCCTTAAGCGCGGCTTTTTTGTAACGATACGTGATCTGTGTGTAAAAATATTGTAATTAACATCGAGTTAATATTTATTACGAGTGTGACCCTTATACCGACGGCTGTGTCATTCAACGACATTTGTTTGTTTTGTGGTTTCAGTTAACACTTTCCCACACATTATAATTGAGGAATTAGGTACTGATGTGTCAAAATTTCTACAAGGGAGAATTTCGGGAACATGACATATTTTTGTATGGAGATCGAAACCTTCCTTCATATCATATCATATCATATATACATTACCATGAAATTTTCCAGACATTTCTTAGTACATTTCTAACTGTTATGATTTTTTCCGTAACTTTTACATCTTCACTATAACTGATAATATGATAATGCATCGCAGTGTAGGTATAGTGCGACATAAAATAGTAGAAATTAAATAAAATGGAACTAAAAAAATTCCATACAAAATTGTTGCCATGTTTAAGCATTTTACGTCAATAATGTGACAGTTACGTAGAAAGTGGCGCCCTCATTTATTTTCTACAATTTCTTGTCGGACTATACGTCAGAAGTACCTAGTTACATTACGTCTGCAATAGTGCTTGTCTTACAAGCACACAGTACAAGCAAGCAGGGTACTTTACCCTGTTATATTTATAATATAAAAAGCATTTAAATTTCATAGTTTTTTCTAACATATAAAATGTATATTTATGATAATTATGATTCTTGGAACAAATCTCATACGTAACGGTAGGTTAGATAAAAATGAAACATATTACGAAAGGAAATTAACAAGTTTTGGGCAAATTTTTAATATCGATCGATAATTTTTTTGCGCAGAACAGCCTTACTGTGCAGAGGGGGAACGCGGCCAGTGTCCAGGGAACAATGCCTCAGGGCAGGGCAGGGGTTAGGTTTAGATTTTGTTTAATCTCTGTTTTGTGATAATAAATTTCGAAATTAAAAAAATATTTGATAACAATTAATATTTTATTGTTGAATATATATCTGTTGAACTGTTTTTATTAAATATCGAAACTCATCACTAATAAAGATATCCTAAAGCGCTGTATGTGAATACCTAAATATAATAAAACTACACTATTACAGCACTGTAGCGATATAAACACGTTTTGGCAAATTACATAAGCTAGCTTCTGCTCAGCGTCAGGCGAGAGTTACTGGGTTACCGCGGCTCAAATATTTTGTTAAAACAAATATGTTACGGTAAGCCGACGGGTGAGAGAGAGATTTAGTTAAATTAAACAAATATCTCGCCCAGCAACCGTGATGCAAGCCAATGCAGAAATAAGTTTGTATTTTGTACGTACACATTGGTTGAACACGACAGATTTAAGTACGTTTTACAGTCAAAAGAGTAGTGACTATTAGAACAACGCTTCAAAATTATTTACCTACCACTTTAAAATCTGTTTTTATATAGAGGGATATCATTATCACTTTTATTAAATACACTTTTGACTGTAGTCTCATTCACGACTAATGGGGTTGGCCGGTCGAAATATTTAGCAGATGGCGCCAGCATAGCTTGCCCTGTCAATCCCTAGAATTGTGTCAAATTTTTGTTTTTTAATGCCTTGGATGCTAGCCCTTTAAGTCAAATCTCATAGAAAAAAGGGCAAGCTATGATAGCGCCATCTCTGCAAACCATTGACAGTTGCCAAACCCATTGATGCTGACTTAAGGTACCATCGCCCATACTGTTAACTGATGAATAACTGACAGTTCGTAAACCTTATTACAGTCTGGCAAATAAGAATAGAAATTAAAAAGTGGCAACACTGTAGTGTCGTCCCGTTTTTCTTAGATTGATTTGAAAGTGACGACACTGCAGTGTTGCCACTTTTTAATTTCTACTCTTTTTTGCCAGACTGTACAAAAGGCGTAAGGTCCACAGATGGACAGTTAATAGTGTTGCTGTTTGTACCTTACCGTTTGTCTTTTTGTATCAAAATCGGCAAATGTCAAATCAAGATAATAATATATTCTTTGAAATTGCAATGCGTCAAAACAACAGTTTACTTAAGTAGGTCATTCGTCATTAATATAATCCTTCATCAGCAGTTTAATAAGCAAAATATATGCACACCTCCAATATTTAATTAAAGATTTCTATAGCGAAGCGCTAATCATCAGGCAAATAATTTCCGTGTTTCTTGGGTAATCTTGTACTGGTTATGTTAATTTAAGTTGGTATGTTTTAGTTTACATCATACACACAAAAATAAAACGTAAGAATAAAAGGTACCACAATCATTTTAAACTCAATTTTAACGCAGTAAAATTCAAATTTAAATGGAATTAATTTTTAGCTTAATACATTTTAGTGTCTGAATTGGTAGGATCTTCTTGTTGATTATTAATGAAAGCAGGCGCACCCATCCTTGTCGGCTCTCTGAAGTCAATACCAAAAAACAATCATAACTTTTTCATTCTTTTTGCAGAGCTAATAAGGGCGATATTTGTTTGGATTACGTCGTTGCAAAGTTCATGCCGGAATTTTTTTGGTAAAAAAGAACTGAAGAGGCATTTAGCTTCCTTTAAACATACACCTTTTTATTTTCGACATTGAAGCCGTTAGCGATCAGGGAATTGGCGAAAATTCGATAATTGCGTAAACAACAATTTGTCGGGCACGATTAAATAAAATAAAATTTCGAAAGCAAAAAAGCATAAACCATTGTCTTAATTCGAATGTCGTAATGCCCATTTACACATGACACATAAGTAAATAAATTTACTTTTTAACATGTCGGTGCTAAAAATTCCATTGTAGGTAATACAAATTTTTACAACTTGTATTAAAACAATTGTGGGCCGCCTGCCGCCCACTGTTCGCCAGCAGCGGAGTCATACATATATACAACATTGTATATATTTAAAACAAAAACAACAAGGATCGAACACATAACTTGTTAAATCTAATGCTACCGCTACTAATATTACACTTTCAAACCCCCGTTTTACGACAATACTATGACCCGGTACTAAACTGTTCAGCTATTCTTGAATTTCGACTTACTCGGAATCGCAGGCCTCTAAACTAAATAAACGCTCGTAATAAACGTCAAAACTACACTGTTACATTACTGAACCAGCGCGACTGCTATGGCGAAATCCCTTTTCGAGATTTAATAATCCGATTTTCATTAAACACTTAAACAGTTTTTTGCCGGCACTTCACTGTACACTTAGCAACCCACACACATGTTCAGTTCAGACATAAGTACATTAATATGCGGCTCCGCCGTGTCTGATAATGAATCGACATTGTACCAGATTGTAATGATGTCTCCATTGAATATTAATTTCCACCACACTCTTTTCCTTGATGTCTGCAAAGTGGCATATTATTATCTTTTAGAGTGTGAAGTAATTTCTTATTTTATTTTATTTGATTTAATAAAAATCTGGAGTGTTGGACTAGATTTTTAGTATTTCCTTGAGTTGGTGTAGTATAAAACTTTGTGTTTAGCTCGGATTTTTGGAATCATTCTCTTGCTTGGGTCTCAATATATTAAGGATACGAAATTAAAACTTTTGCTCCCTACTCTCCCTAGTTTTTTTTTTTTTTACAAATTTTGCGTGATTAAAGAGATGTTCAAATTGATAATAGACTGAGTCACTGCAAGTATCTACGTTACGTAATAAAGGCGCGGTATAGGCGTAGAACCATCCCAAAATCGGCTTGAAGCGATATCGAAACCGAATGCGAAAATTCAGCGACTAACGTTCGCTATTTAATATTCATTTTAATATGAGGCAAACGACATAAAAAAGCAAGATATCGTATCGAGTTATAGATTTATAGTTATTTTTACACAAACGCGCGTGTGGCAAAACTACCTTTACATAAGTACGTATAATATTATATATTATATTCGGGTAATTCCGAAAGGAAAAAAAAAAAACCTTTAAAAACACTAAAAAAGTGGCGGACTCTTATTACAACAGAATATGAGTGATTTTGAATGATTTTCACGATTACCCAATTTCCGAAATTACCCTAATACACCTTACCTATATTTAAACTTTTGATTTTCTCTACTTTTGAGAAAGTACCCATCTTTTTCAAGTGGGTTATTTACCTACATTGTAACTACTATTGAAAATGGGGTATTTACCATATATTTATATTTGTACTTATGACTTCCCGATATTTCGGCACTGGGTACCCTCTGTACATCGATAAGATCCTCACAATTAAAATTCACAGGGCATTGATCAGTTACTTTGTGAAGATGGATATAGTGCAACATAAAATAGTAGAAATGAAATAAAATGGAACTTAAAAAAAATGTTGCCATGTATAATCATTTTACGTCAAAAATGTGACAGTTACGTAGGAAGTGGCGCCCTCAATTATAAATACGCTGTTTTTAAAAGTGGTTATGTCTAAACTCAAAGTACTAATTATAACTTTATTTTGATAAAAGTCACTACTTAACAACTAACACTTACACATCGATGGTTGAACAAAACACACACAGTTGAAGGAAAGGAAAAAAAGTTATATTTATTTCGCAGCGCATATTACATCCAGTGTACCAAGTTTCTCTAAATACATTAAGAAAACTGTTGCTAAACGGCCACTTAGCAACCCTAGCGAGGGTTTACATACGAAAGTGTTCTATTTCGGAATCGGTTACTCATGCAGCTCTATTTACTTCAATACCAGACGCCTTCTGCCATTGACCTTGCATCGTTGCGAGCTTGTTAAAAAAAAAACTTTAAACTAAAATTAATGAGATCGTTGAATTTTCCTACTCGTTTCTGATACTTTGGAATAATGTTTGATAAGAAAATGCTAGTATATGTGTAGTGTATGTGGGTATTTTTGCACTTTGTAGTTTTACCTCAGTCACCCGTTGATCACGAACGCTGTAAAGGGTTCGAAACGTCGGAATGTATTATAAATTCAATATACGCGATATAATCCGTTTTCATTGTTTTATTTCATGAGTAACTATCGCGGTAACCGAAGACAATATTAAGAAAATGCTAGCTTTTTTATAACGAAGTTAGCGAACTAGTGCAGGGCTTGGCTGCGGCTGGTATTAACCTTTATCTCGGCTAACAGTTAAAAATGACAATCAAATGTCAGTCTTATCATTAAATACCTACAGGACACATATTTGAAGTAGTAGCTAAATCGTCTGTCTTGACAAGATCGAAGGAACACTTGGCGACATCGACACCCTGGTACCTAATATTTACTTCGCTCTGTTATTCTACCTATTTATAATGTAGTACAATGTGTCAGAATATTTTCTCCACCTCCATGGGCTTTCTATTAACCTGTGTTTTATGTGTTATGTTCTAAAAAAGCAACTTACTTGCAAGGCTGGTTGTGAAGACTGCAGATATCCTGCCTGGTCACCAAGATAGCTACATCATGGTGCTGAGGATGCGAGTCGTTGACGGGATTCAGCTGCTGCTGCCAATGGCAGAAGAGAGACAACGTCGTGTCGGCGTTGGTCGACACATGCAGGTCGCGCGAATTCTGCAGGGTCACGATCTTCACGACCACCACTTGGATCAGGTTGCCGATCGAGCGGTCCTTATAAAGGTCCGAAACCTGTTGAAAAAGTTAATCAATAGATTGTCTTAAATTATAATACCTTAAAATAAGCTTGAAAATTATCTCTGAAGTTTCCATAGTAACAAGTGAGAAAGGCTCGCTAAAGGCTAAAGTTGACATTAACACATTTTAAGGTGCGCCATAGAGATAAAAAGTGAATTTTCGAACTACCTTTGGTCTTGCTATGTTACGTCGACGGTCATTTACAAGCATGTAATCACGATAAAGGCCCGTTTTAGTTCTGTTAATAATAATCAACACATTGTATTGATCTAGGTACTTATTTTAACGAATTCTAAAAGTATTTCATAATTATCTAACTTGATTGATAAATTTCCTTCGACTCATTCAACAGCACACTTACCATGTTCATGATGGTAAGCAAGTAGGTCTCCAATGATTCGTTGTTTTGATGGAACTCCGTCATGGACTTGTCGGCGACCAGCAATACTTCCACGTGCTGAGGCTTGCTCACGGACCTAGGTCGCCGCGGCGCGTTACCGGAAGCTCGTTGATTATTAATAAAATTGTTCTGAAAAGAAAATCACTATCAGAATTAAGTCTATAGAAATTATGGTGAAAATTAATCGCGAGTAACCAACAGATTCTTATGATCAAGACTTTCTCAGGCGATAATTACTACAGTGATTTAAAAAGAACTCAATACTGGAAAAGGGATAGTACATAGTACCATGAAGCTTTGTTGTAGTTGTCGTTCCGATGGTGGATTGAATAACACAGTATTATTTTAAACAAGCAATTTGTTTTCCTTACCCTAGTTCTGTCATATTCTCGAGCGCTTGTGATGTTCCACGTATACGGCGGTTGCCTGGTGGCACAATTCTTTGCTTTCCTCCTACGCCTCCTGTGCTTCTTCTGACCATCCCCTCGTCTCCTATTCATCCTCTTCCGTCCGTTTCTCAGGTAAGGCATCTCCATTGATCTACTGTTGCTAGTCTCTATAGAATTACTCTTTGATAATGATTGGTTGATTCTATTCTCTCTTCTTCTTTGCATCTCAGCTCTAAATGCGATAGGATTTTTCCGTGCGTTTTCTAATCGTTTCAATCTCTCGTATTCTCGTGATCGCCTGTCCGCTGATTCTTTGCTGTCGTGGTTTTTTCTAACGTTAGTGTTTGTGTTTCTCCTAGGATGAAACTTTTGGTATTCCCTTTCGTAATATCGTTTATATTGTTCATTGTTGTCAGTTCTGTAGTTTGCTGCTCTCTTTTTTCTGTGGTAAGCTTCAACTTTGTCAACTGCTGATCGTTTAAATATCACGTGTGGCCTCCCCACCGAGTCGTCGCTTGTCACGTGATTAGACGGCTCGATCCAGTATTCACCATGTTCTGTCCTTAACAGGCCCGCCTGTAATGAAATATTATTTATAGCAGCTAATAAAATGAATGAGCTATTTCTAGATGTCACCGGAAACGAATAAAATCTGGTTACACACGACATCCGTCCACTTATTTCGTGTATGATTCGCAGAATTTACTATCTCATCAAACTTTGAAGGCTGTGTGCTCGTTTATATTGCCACCGATATCCATTTATTGTTTGGTTGAATTAGACAGAAAATTATTCATATCATGAAAGTTCTGTGAGACTATTATTTTAAAGTCGTAGTTCTAAGGCTAATACGAACCTATAACGAACTAAAAAAAATAAAGGTGTTGATACTCATTGCATATTGAACTCGTGGACCATATTAGTAGTATTTAGGTTTTAAGGTAGGTACGTAAAAATTTAATATTTATGTCTAAGAGCGTGCAGTACATACCCCACCAGGCACAGTTCCTTACGTCACGTTTAGTTTCTATTCGACATTATATGCTCAACTATAGTTATGACTAAACATTCATCAATCAATTCGCCAAATGCAAACCAAACGTTAGAAAAGCAACACTGAATGGCTCCATTGAGAGTGCGAACTAACAAACCGGTTGGCCAACCAGTGGGTCAACAAATCCGCGTCTTGTTTGCCAGTAACGGTAGATAAATTGATTGATAACGATGTGGACGCAGACTGCGCGAATACTGGAAACACAAATCATGGACCTACTAGATGGACCATATTAAGATTAGTCACGGTCACCACACATTGCGGCACCAATACTAATTTAGTAGCAGCTGTTACTTTTAGTTGCGTCCACCTAATGACATATATAACTATTAATTTACAGAAAATTACCTATCTAAAATAAAGTTCAAGGGTAAACGTGGATTGTAGTATACAATGTTATAGATGCGCCTGGGCAGAGTTGTACAGTACTTTTCTTTACAAGTTAAAAAATCCTGTTACGGTGAGCCTGCGTAATAGTGCGTAATGCGAAGTCTGGAGAAGTAATCTATGCTAGAAACTAAACTGTTTTGCGATAAAATGTAGTATCTTAGAGTTTTCGTTGCACTTATATGCCGTTTCTTCACTAAACTATTATACCTTGAGTTGAGACGTATCGGAGTCACTGTGATTTTGTGGAATGATAAAATTTTCTTCTTGTTATTGATATGGAACAACTTAGAAATATATCCACTAGAAAGTCTACGATTGCAAATACAGATAGCGTACCTAAACAATCCTGTTCATAATTTAATACTTTCTGTCTGTATAGTGATAATATCGAGGAGATGTCGTGATTTATGTGCATTTTCACTTAAAAGTGTACCGTTTACTTTTTTTCATCCATCAAGTTTTGGGTTATTTCTACTCAGAATCACAAGGAAAAAATGAAAGTTTTGTAACGCATTTTCACATACATTTTGTATGGACCGTCACAAAACTGACACCCAAAATTTGTACCAAAAACTGGGGACACATTCTGAGTCTAAATAACTCAAAAGCTGGTGGTTTTTCGAAAAAAAGTAAATGGTACCATTTTTTCTGAAAACCCCCTTATAACTAATAATAGTAAATATAATAAAGAAATATAGCCTTTCTAAATTTTATAGTGTCCATATAACTTAATATGACTCACGAAATATAAATTCGATTAAAACGATTATCTAAATCAGCTTCCATTACTTTTGAATTTTTATAGGTGGCTTTTTATTACTTAGTTATTAGTTATAATTTTGTCTAATCTCACAAACAAATCAATATTATAATCATCCAACTATAAAACCGATGAGTTTTAAAAGAAACATAATTTATACAGGCCGTTTTACACATCGTGAATTAAGATTCAATTCAAACTTAATAAATATATTCCGTGAATTGATTCTACCTATAATAATTTATGCTGGTTACTTTGACACGAAAAGTCCTTAGTTTTTTTTTATATTGCAAATTTATTTTGATCTTCATATTATATTCAGGTTCATATTATGTTCACATTGACAAAATATAATAAACTGCGCAAAGGATTGTACGTTCATTTACGAATTCTCAAATCATATTCACCATAAAATTAACACCCCGTGCGTATTTACGAAACATAATGATTGGGTGTGGGCTTTAAACGCTGAATACATTAGTATAATCTTATCCCGTGTTGTTTATGTATTATATAAATTTATAATTGTGCGATGGTCGGCTAGTCGGTCTGCCGCCGGCCTTGTGGCGCGGAAGGCCGTGCTCGTTCGTCGAACTACGGTGTCCGCATTTACACTTGTAAGTTTTACACGGATTGAAGTTACATACGGATAGTGACTCAGAGTCAGAGTTAGAGTCAGAGTCGGAACAAGCTAGAGTTAGACCAAGCAGCGATATTGTTAGCCGAGACTGTGTTATTTAAACGTCATAATTTCATAGAAGTTTGCCGTTTAAAATGCCACTTGAACACGTTTAAAATTATAGATCGGACTATCAGAATGGCTGCCAACTTAGCTTGTTCTAACTATAACTCCGCATGGCGTTTGCGATGACAAAAGTGTGGCGATGTCATCATTAATGTAAAATTTCTGTGAAAATACGTCGTTTATAATGACACTTTGTTGTGTTCAAATTGGTGCAAAGTTAGATTAAAAGCCAGAAGGCGAAAAATCTCCTTATATGATCATGTTTTTCTAAGCGGCGTTGATATTCGTAGACGTGGAAAAAATATATGTAGTTCTTGACTATATTATCTTTAATATCATAGCTTCCGATACACGAATTATGACACTTCACTCGATACAATTAATTCCCAAAGTAACCTCTAACTCGGACTTTTAATCCAACCTTACTCGGTTATTTATTATGTGATACTAAAACAAAAAAAGAAGAAAAAACAATCTTAACTTAAATAGTAATTTCATAGCTTTCGAATTTCGATATTGTAAGGTAACGATTTTATAATAAATAAAAATCGACAAAATTCGTTCAAAATTGACACTTGGCGCGCATGATCTTTCCCGTTCTGTCCTGCGAAATGTGACTGTGACAGCGGCAAACCGATGGAACGGCCTTAACTTAGTTGCTGTTGCAGCGTTCCTGCTAGGTACGGCATTGATGTGGGCGATGTTACAGTCAACTACCTTGATAACATCAGTGACGAAGAGAATGTTCAAATCGCTACAGCAATCTGGTAAAGACAGCAACGCAATTTGTCACAGATATTGACAGTGATATAGGCCGCGTCGACGCTGCATCATCAGCAGTAACGCTTCTGAAGTCGCCACCTAAAACCTTTAATTATATATATAGGGCAGGACGTATCTTGTCATACTCGTACTTTGTGAAGAAAAGTTCTATACGTAAATTTAGGTTTCCACCTTTCTATTGATTCTAGCGTAATTCGGGTTATTATTTATTTTTTCTCTTCATGACGCTATAATTTTGCAAACAGAAATTATGCATCATTGTTTAACTGTTAACAGTTTTTTATACAGTTCTTGCAGATTAAGTCAAACAATGACGCTGGTGGGTAGGAGGGTGGGAGGAGGAAGCAGAAATATGCTCAAATGAACCGTATTAATTAATACCTACTACATTTTTCTTTAGGCTTTTATTGTTTAACGACTCGGGTACATATATCACATTTTTCTTATTTGAGTTTAAAGTTACTTAAACAAATGTATCCCGCCCGCCTGTGCCTGTAAAGGAGCAATGTATTTAGCTTTAGATTCCCCGAAAGACGCGAATGAGCATACTATAAAATATGTATGGCCGATTATTATAATGGACACTTCACTGTGTTGCGTGCGCTTAAATACTTAGGCAAACACACTAACCTAGCATAATACTGATAGAAAAAATAAAGGAGCACAACATAGTAACGTAGAAAGTGAACGTGCTATACACGAATGCACGTCACTACGATGGCAATATAGTTCTCATTGTTGTGAAATTTAAGTTGAATTTCGTGTAAGTATCGTGGAATAGAATATTAATTCGTATGGTGGAGTATCCACTCGAGATGTCCAGTCAGTCAAGTGTTTGTCTTAGCCTAAGTGGATATGAATGGCGGCGTTTCTCTGAACAATCTAATGTACTGCATATCCAGTATGAGATAAGGATCCATTGAGAAACGCCTTCGGATATACTCGTAGACGAAATATATGGACATGCTTCTCAATGAGAGTGTTTTACAAATAAATAAGTATTATGAGACAGTGTTACACAAATCGACCTATGGCTTGTATTGTGGGTCGTACTAGACGACGATATAGGTATATATAAAAATACTTAAATACATAGAAAACATCCTTAGCTCTAATATACAAATAAATGGCCTTATTAGGATTTGTACCCTGAAGTCCCAGGAACTCTAGATTCTTTGGCAGAGCCACTATTCACTAGGCGAGGAGGCGTTTGTATTGTAATACGAGTATCAAGAAAAACATAAAAAATGATATATAGTCATCAGTAACTTGAGTAGTTGTATTTTATGTAGGTACTATTCAGATTTAACTTTTTCTATATTGCATTACAATTTCATTTATTTATTTATGAATCAATAAAAAAAAATTGGTTACGCATTTGGATAGAATTTATAGTGCGGAAGAGATATGATATGAGTGAATATCCTTCTCTGTCACACCTACACAAGTAATCAAGGCAATACAAAGTAATAACAATAATCAACTGCACATAAACGCATTGTCTTTTACTTTCAGATTAACCCGCCTACGAATAATAATAACTTAATTCCTCGTATTCATAAAATTCTATATATAGGTAGTGAACGAGCATAAGTCGAATATGAATTTTGATACTAGTATTTTGATAATATTTAGTATGAGACTTAGTAATGTTTTTTTGCAAATATTTGGTAAAAATAAATCCATCATACACAGATCCACCTAGCCCCAAACTAAGCAAAGCTTGTACTATGGGTGCAGGTGACGATAATATACATACGTATATAGATAAATACGTACTCATATACATAGAAAACACCCATGACTCAAACAAAAAAAAATATACCGTCATTATTTTGATGATAAAATTTCGTGAATACTTGCACGCGCGATACTACGCACTCCGAATATTATTGAATGCTTTATGGGCGTTTGCTAAAATACCTATAAATATTGAAAACCTGATTTTTTCAAATCTGGACATTCTTGGGCTCATTCTACTCAGAATCGACAGCATCCTCCATCCTGCCATTAAAAAAAGATGCCCCAAAATGTCCATTCCATTACGTCACGTTTTAGTGTTTTTTTTTTCATTTGTATGTGCGTGATGTAGTATGCACAATTTTCATACAAATTTTTGGGACAATTTTTTTATCATTAGGATTGAATATGCTAGTGATTCTGAGTTGAAAGAACCCAAAAACACCAGGATCTGCGAGAATTATTTTAGAAAACGCCCTTATACGGATCGCATAGGTAATACTTATGAAAAATAATATAAATATAGAATTATTTTTTGCGATGATTCTTGAGAAATCTACATCTCTTCCCTATACGCACATTATGCAAATGACAATTTTTGCAATAGCAATAGTAATCCCTATTTATAGTAGGTACATATCGAGGTCTTACCTTGAACGTCTTTAACGATCTCAAAAGGAAGTTATTTCGATGCTCGCCTATTAAATATTCAATTAACTTTTAAACGCAAACTACTAAGATTTGCATCTTAATGCGTACACGCTTACGTTAAGTTTCTACAATATGTTGTTCATGTATAGCTGTCATTGTCTGAAAGAGCTTAAGCACCACGGTTTCTTTACTAAAGTTAGCTATATTGTTTAACCAAGAAAGAGGAGCGCAAAAAGCAGCGAAGCCATTTTAAAACCTACGCATTTAAGGTAGTATAGGTAGGATTCAATAAATATAAATGAAAGGGCTAAACCGCACCACTTAAGTTACTATAAAAAGATTAGGCAAGCCATATGCTAGCATGGTTCCGCAAGAATTGTCTAATATTAGCACATGATTATCTTACTTGATTAGTTAATGAAATTCACACGGTTAGCTTGAACTTTATTGTTTTTTTAAGATTAAGTGATTTTTTGCATTGTTTATGGCTTTTGTATTTTATTGAACTGATGTAATTTTACTACAGTAATTACGAATAGGTATATAATATACTTATAGCTAAGTATTTTAGGAATGATATGATAAAATAATAATTTTGCACAGGTGCAACTTCATCAATTTCCAACTTGTACTTCGAGTAGAAACTTCCTGACGACCTGAAGTGTTCTGAAGCGAACACAAATAGAAAAATACCACCGCCTTGTAACGTCCTATAAAACAGTGAAGCATGTTTAAACAATACAGAACCCTAACAAATGTTCATTCATATTCATAAAATTGATTACACGCGCGCTTTGAACACGTAAAAATTAATGATTCGCAATAGAAACAAGCTATTAAGTGGCAGCTCTGCATTATCAATTCATTCACCTGTCTGTCGGTTCATTCATTCAAGATTAGCACTACATTTTACATTCACAAATAGCGTATTATAAAGGCATTGTAACACAAGTTAAGCCTTTTTAACACGGAGTAACGTTATTGCCTCGCAACTCATAATCTGCCATGAACTATGACCGGCCATCATTAATTAGAAACATTGTATTTTACATGAATTCTTTGTTTTTATCACAAATACATTTTTGTCGAGAGTTTTTTATTAATTTATCAGAATGTACCTACTTGCCGAATGTCGCACCAAAAATGTTTTTTTTGCCGAAACAGAAACTGAAGATTCGGTTCTTTTTAAGTTTCGAAACATGATGTTTATGCCGAAGTTTCGGTTTAGGCAACTAAACCGAAACATTTAAAACTTTCGCGGTTTAAACACATATTAAATCACATTTAGAAACGGGTCTATCGCGAATTTATTTTGTTACCTTGTGACAGTTAAACCTGTGTCGAAACGTCGGTAAATAAAGGTAACAAAATAAATTCGCGATAGACCCGTTTCTAAATGTGATTTAATATAACTAAACCGAAACTTCGGTCGGACACCATATTTCACACCTAGACTTAAATTTCGAGGTTCTCAATTCTGGACATTTTCTTCCTCAAAAACTTAACAATTTTTTTCATATTAGGTATATGCAAAAAATATCATGCAATATATCAATACAATAAACAATAATTATATTACACCGATTCATTATTTTTGAATGATCGTGGCATGGGCACGCAATGACACTTGCGTGACTTGCGTAGTAGGTAATTGGCTTGTTAGGCGGCATAGTTACAATGATCACTGAACCTGTATTACACCACAATAATAACATTCGTTTTTTGCCGCCATAATTGTAGTGGAAGTCGAACATAGATGTTCTGTCTTATTAAAATAAATGATTATTGTTGCGAACGAGTGCCAGATTATACCTTTATAATATAATTGTACCTGAAGGCGCAAATCGAAAATATGCCTCTTTATCGCTCGAGTATGCAAGTAATAGGGACGCAGATAATGAAATTTTGCCTTCGATCTCAAGATTCTCAAGGGATTGAAAATGCCAATGTTACCGACGTTTCAATTAATATGATTGGACAGGAGGCGGATAATTAATAAAGGAAACACCAACGCATATTAAGTCATTTATCTTGTTAGTTTTTTAATGAATGAATTATGTACGCTATTAGCATCATAATTACATAATAAAATTTAGTCCAAAAGAGCAATGATTTAATTTTCAGAAAATGCCTTAAGACAAATTCCACCTCTTGTAATTTTTTGTATTAAATAAGTAGTTATACAGGATGACTAAAAAAATAAGTGTATTCCCATTGCCAGGGAGGTTTTGGGAGTATACTGAGCAACTTTTACGATGGGACCAACCTCGAAATCGCGAAGAAAAAATTTACCCTTCCATAGAAAATGGACCAGCCAAAATGTATGAAACAGCCAAATTTTTTATCGCGATTTCGGTTTTGGTCCCATAGTAAAAGTTGCTCAGTATAATCCCTAAACCTCCCTGGCAACGGGAATGCACTTATTTTTAGCCACCGTGTACATAAAGTTTAAAAAAGGTAGTTTTGGTTGTGCCTGTTGGGCTGCGTTTTAAAAATGACGTAAATTTTAACCGCTGTTTGCAGCTTTTTCTAATAACCATATTTGTTAGAAAGAAAGGTAAACAGTAATTCGAACCGATCTCGATTTCGCGCCATAATTCTCCCGATTACTGAGCTTTGAATGAGCGTGAAATCTTGGGTAAGTTTGCTGCAATTTGTTTACGAATGGCTTTATAGCTACTTGGGTCCATTTCGTGATGCACACTTGATGATTTCTTCTTCTCTTGCTGTTGTTGTCTGTACATGTTCGTACTTGTGTTGTGATCGTCACGAATAAATATCTTTTGTCTTTTCAGAGGATTATTCAAATAGGGCGCTTTAAAACGCGAAAACATTTATTGACTTATTTATTGAATATTACGGATCCATCACATCCAGAAACTTATGTTCCTACTTATTATTATTATTGTTGGGGTGTTGTGGGCCTGTGAGTATCACGTCGACCAAGCAGTGATCTATTTTGACGGCTCTTTATAGTTCGGGTACTAATGCCCGTTGAGTCCAGAAAATTCCAGATTCTTTGGGCCGTAATGTTCTGTACCTCATAGGGTTGCAGTATGTTCCTACTTTGATGAGCCATCAAAATAACAACAGTTTATCCTGTCGTTACCTTTCTGTAGTAAGTTAAGTCGATTACATTTGAGAAATACAAAGATAAACAATTTAACTGCAAAAATTATAACTGTAAAAGTAGGCTGTTCGTAAATCTACGAGTAGGTAATAAACCTACGCACGGTTTTCATTGCACGCGTTTAATTTTAATGGCGGTTTAACTGCAAAACTAGAAAAGCGTTAATAGTTAATACCTGATTTCCAGCAGAGAAAAGAACGATAGCGAGCTATTGGCATGACCTACGATGTTCTATTTTTATGTGGATAATAGTTTAATAACCTAACACATTCTAAGTTTAAACTAAAAGCTCTTCTCGGCTATAGTTCATCAAATTATTTGATTCAAATATTAACTTTAAACAAACATCTGCTTTTAAAAAGTCCTAAAATGTTTATAAAAAAGACAAACCTAAGTAACCAAAATGTCGGGAACTGTCAACAAAATTAATCAAATTTAGATTTAATTAATTTACTAAAATTGTTCAGTACTGTTAAAGCTGTATAAGTTTAAGGAGGCCTTACGATTCATAATAAAATCGTAATTTATAAACAATTTTGCGGACATAAAAAAATATGATTGCATTCCTTCTAAGGAACCAGAAATACGCAATCATCGCCCACATTTGATTACTTCCATATCAATATATAACTAATTAATTAATTTTGAAATTCGCAACAGTATCTCACTCATCGATCAAAAGCAAGGCCGCAATATTAAATTACGAATGTGGGCACAAGATTGGACAAAAAAGCATTTTATTGAGCTGAATGATAAGTATTTTTTTGAAATTATTATAGTGGGTGTTAGAGAGAGGGTTCAGTAGACATAAATTATTACAGTTACTCACACCTAGAGGTAGAGACTAGTGGCGTTAGAGTTTTGAATGATTTACGGTTAGTTTCACTAGACTTATATTGACCGGGATATAGACCGTGATTACCTTTTCCGTACTACCGTAAGGTAATCACGGTCTATATCCCGGTCAATATAAGACTTGTGGCGTTATATATAAACGCGTTATTGGCCTGAATTATCTATGAATCGTTTGGTCTTTATCCGTCATTTTGACTTATGTATTTGTAAGAAAGGGATAAAACATAATTTAACTAAATCAGGCCCGTGAAGTTTTATGAATAAGGGGGTTGATATATACGAGACTGTTACGCCAATTCGAGTTTTAGTTATTCGATCTGCTTCCGATATGGTACTGATCTGGCAGTCAAAAATGATGTTTTTGGTTGAAGAAATGTCACTTTTTACACTGACAGATCAGTATCATACTTCCACTAATGGTGATTACCGAGATCAGCATGACTAACTATAAAAATACCTACCTACCTATAATATTTGAAGAGCTCCCTCGACTTCAAGAGTCCATTTTCAGATCCTGACCTGATGACTGTGGGACTAACAGTAATACTTATAATATTTCTTAAAAGGATTAATGTTGAACCCTAAAACGACAAGTCGTAGCGGCTGTATCTGAATTAATTAAGCAAACACTAACAATGCCAAATAAAATTTCACTTTTAACAGCATGTGGCCAGCCTGAGCCGATAAAGACGGGAATGAAAGTAAGAGTGCCTCCCATTGGCCGTCGAAAGCTTTTTTTGTGCCGATAGAGTGTCATTCATAAATTCTGTAAACTTTGTCACTTTGGTATTTGCGTTTCTTGTGCCAGGCGACGCCGGTATCGGTATTGCAAGTTGTTTGTGCAACTAAAAGCACTTAGTAAATGTTACAGTAGCTTGTTGATTGAGTGTTGGCTTTGTCGCTACTGACAACGCTTCATTAGGTCTACAGTTTGTTGTCCATATACGAGTATTAAGGCATGCCTACTGATGTTTAGTATGCTCATTAGAGTAAGGTTTTGTTAACGGATTCTTTGACTTAATGGCAGCTACAAGTACGCACATGTAGAACTGTTCAATAGTGAAATCGGGTCGGTGTTTCACGCAATCGGTCAGTTCTGATTAACTGTGTGGCTACCACCAGTTTTGCACTGACATAAACGCTATCGAGAACGTAACTTACTTTCTATGCATCTCGCTCGTACTGGCATATTAGTGCGAGCGAGATGTATAGTGAGTAAATTACGTAGACGTTAGCGTATATGTCAGGTTTGACATTGTCAGTGACTCATGGTACGGGTACAGGTGCCATTAAAATCTAATGCAAACGTGTAGGCGTATATGATTTCGCGTACCCGTACCTATTAGATGAATCTTGATATATTAAGAATAAGAATAAGAATAAATTTATTATCAATGAAATATATAACAGAGAATGTATTATTATATTGTAGAGTTAGATCAAAGAGCCAACGCTATATGTATTACTTAACTTGTTCACTGCGGAATTTGCGGTAGGAGTCGAAAGCCCTATGGTCAAATTGTATAATTTGACTTACAGTGTGATGAGTGAAGATATCGTTAGACGCTGGCAGCATTTCGCATTTTGCCCCAGAGCGTTATTTTCGCGGCTCACTTTGGTTAGACATGCCAAAATAACTCGTTTAAAACTAAGGTCGCAGTACACTGTTTGTTGCGTCACTAACTCCTTTGTAACAAGTGAACACATTAGGGGTAATAATACCCTTTTAATCCTACAGTATTCTTCCTAGCCGCAGGCCAAATTTCTGCCAAAACCAACAGATAAATAAAGAAGGATGGACCTAATGTTTCATCTTGAGATTTTTATAGTTAGTTAGGTATGAGCCCCGCAAGGCCGCATTGTGATTTATTTGAACTCTTCGTTTATAAATAACTGACAATAAAAATGAAGATTCGTAGACTAAACATGCATGATGCTTATGGTTGTGGTTTGATGGTTTATTTAATTAGATGTTTTAGGTTAAATAGCGGTCTTTTGTAGTCTTTGGAAGTGCCGCGTATTTATTTGACACCGTAAGAAAAAAATAAAAACTTTTTATAAGTACCTCAATGTAAGGAGTTAGTTCATAAGTAAGTAGTAATGCAAGCTTGCTGTTTTGTAGCTATAAATTACGTGTCTATTGAATAAAACTTTAGTCTTTAATCAGCATTCATTTGTTTAATTGCTCCTCCAACTTCCCGCACCACATGGCGACCCTGCCAGGATCAGGCTTCAGTGCCGTTTCAGGCTTTTGTTACTAATCTTTATTTTTAAGCAGCATTATAGTATAAGGCGTATACATGTTTAAAATTGCACAATCACAGAAAAAGGTCTTCTCAGCAATGCCGTAGTTTTTAATTAATACTTGAGCTCGAGTACTTTCTCACTAGGGAACGAAGTTACTTATAACTTTTTTTTGATACGCATGAATACGTTATTTATAATAGTATCTGAATTTAAAAGTTGAACCATCAAACGTTTATAGTTTTGCCATGTATGTCTGTCTGTCTGTCTATCTGTCTGCCCGTCTGTTACTAAGTGGGCGTTTTCTACAAGTTTTAAAATGATTGATTATAATATTTAGGATACTTGGGCGTTTTCCAAAACAAATATTGAAAACCTGATTCTTTCAAATCTGGACATTCTTGGGCTCATTCTATTCAGAATCGATACCATTCTCCATTCCATCATTAAAAAAAGATGTCCCTAAATGTCCATTCCATTACGTTACGTTTTAGTGTGAACAATTTTTTCACTTGTACGTGCGTGGCGTAATGGAACGTAAAATTTTCATTGAAATTTTTGGGACATTTTTGTATTGAAAGTGATTCTGAGTTGATAGAACCCAAAATCACCACGATCTGAGAATCAGGTTTTCAATATTTGTTTTAGAAACGCCCAAGTATAGGTCCAAAATATTCATAAGTTCTTTCCTCAATAATTTTAAAACTGTTGGTCAGACAGTGGTGACCACAAACCATCAAAGCTTCTGTGTGGGCTGGGCATGAAATTTAACAGTTTGTCCGAACTGTGAACCACACGTTCAGGTAACGCTCACGCCAACACTTAGTGGTCGCGATGTGGTTACAGGCAGTTTTAAAAAGAAGGGCAGTCTGGCGCAGACGTATGAGAAACGACCACACGCGAAGTGAAAAAAGATTTACGAAGTATTTTATAGACCACTGATTTAGGTACTACCAGTAAGGTGCCACACAGTTTCAAATTAATACAAAAACAATCAATCGGATAAACATAGACAAAAATTATCTAAAAATAATAACTACTTATTTTTTTTATATGACACGCTTCTTACTAATAAATATAATAATAAAATTAACGTCCAGCTAAGTCTTTTGCTGTAGTCTCGGCAAGATAGAAGATATAGATATTAGACAACCTTAAATTTTTCGCGTCACCGACATAATGCCGCTCCACAACCGGCGTATTTTATTATGTTTCAATTTCAAGTTAACAGTTTATAAGTCCAAAGCGGCAATACTGAGCAACCACCCCTCGGGCCTAGCCATTGGTTAAGTGCATGTATTAGACCTGTACAATTTTAACTTATAGCTTTACAAAATGGGTACAGTTGGGTTGCAGCTACAGTACAGATAAGGAACTTACCAGTCCATCACAGGCCGAGAGCGCGACCCTAGATTTGGGCTGGCCCCTAATGGAGCCCGTGTAGTGGCACCCAGTGGCGCCCCCGTGCGGCCTGTGCCGCGTCCGCTCGCCGTCGCCATGCCGCTCCACAACCAGCGCCGGCGCAATGAAGCTCACTGACGGCCTGTGGACAATCACATCATAATTAGTATAAATGATGTGCCGTATTTCTTAAAACTTCTGATTAAGCTAAGGTGCCGATATTTGGCATGATAACGTTTAATAACAATTTTTGTAGGTAACTAGTTTACACGTCACAAAGTAGACGTTTACTTGGTATGGCTGGCTTTTGGCTTTTTGTTGTTACCTGGTTTTATTTTTCTTTAAAATTTCTTTGTAGTTTTACATGTATGTAAAATGTATAATTTTGGTGCAATAAATAATATTTACATACTTACGTACCTTAACTGAATTTAGGTAATTTTTATATTTAATTTTCTATAAATATAGCATCATATATTTCGTATCCAACAAATTTCGTATCCAATAATGAATTCAGCTGATAGCAAAAATATTTAGAATAACATGTGAAGAATTTTAACAGAATCTGAACGATCTCAACGATCCATTCATATAAAATATGATCAATTTGTTCAACGATTTATGAAGTGTTGCGAATTAATGTGCCACAAAACTATTTCTCCATTCCAGAAATGTAAGACATGCCTGGCATGATTTCTACCCGCTACGATCCTATCTCCACATGATTCACATTTTCTGCTTTAATAGTTTACCAAGAATTTTCAATCCTAGTTCCGGTAGCGAGTCAACGCTTGCACGCGGCACGCAACTTCTGTTACAGTAGAGAGTTAACTTCTGCAGTGCTTGAGTTACAATACGTCCCTTTACATTGAGTTGTGGAAGTTAAGGATATTTTCTCAACAAATAAAATAAAAGAATCCGCGGCTCAACAACGATCTACCGATTAAATCGCAGCTTTGGTCTGTATGACACGTAATAATTGATTACGACCGGCCTCCTCTCAAGCTTATTTAAACATTTAATTTAAAACGCCAATTCACAATAAAATAATCCCAAAGATTATTATGATTAAACCCGGATCTTATCATTGAATACTGTTAAATATTAAATACGATACCAAACGAACGCAAAAACATTTAAGGAAATATTCCTCTTATTTCTATCTTTTTCTTATTCTCTTCACTCTCTCACACTCCCTGCTCCGTTACGCACTCCTCCATATACGTGGAGGAGGGCGTAACGCGACAAGCATTGTATTGAAAAATAAAAATATGTAGTCCAATTTTTCTCAATCGTTTTTTTTTCTATCTTAGGCTTAGAACTTTTCAGTCGCCCCTCGTATGTATTTTAAGATTTAATACTGGCAATCTTTGAATGTAGTTGGCAATAAAATTAAAAGGTTAGATAAAATGCTTTCAACTTTTATATGTTATTAATATTTTATTATAATCATTAAAAATAGTACTTAATCGAGTTATCCTCGAAAGTCGAAGGTACCTAGTTTGAATTATTTATATGTCTCGCAAAATGTTTTCATAAAACTTCAGAAATTGTAGGACTGAATTTTTTATTGTTTTATACTTATTCAAAACCATACCGTTTTCATACAAAGTCGTGGGTCGTTCCTGTCGGCTATTACCCAGATTCTACGGCCTTCACTAGGCATAAGCTATATTTATGCCAAATTACAAACGGTCTATTCCAATAGTGAGGCCATGGAACTTAATCAAACAAACAACTGAGTTTCTGGGCTAGTACTTTTTGGATATTACGTTTTGAACCTGCTGCGTCTGGGTCAAACATAGTTTAGAAAAAGGTGACTTCTGAGAACAATTCAATAAAAGTTAATGACCCAGGTACAAAAATATCATGTTCTTCTTATTTGAGTCTCGAGTACTACTGATAAATTGTATCCCGCGTATTCTTTGCGTTATCTACAGGAAAGACGCAAATGAGTTAATCATACAATAGAATGTGTATGACCCGTCTTAGATTTGTTGACAAAGAACCTAGGTGACATTTAGGTGCCTATGGGTAGGTATGTGAATCACTAGTTAAGGGCTATATAAATAATTTAGTTACAGATAAAATAATTTGATTCATCTGAAAGTTTTGTATCCTATTGTGTTCATGTTAAAAAAACTTTACGGAACAGGCCTTAATACATCTTATTTAATGTGTCTGAGTCTCACGAAAGTTTTGTTAATAATATTGGATTACCTTAGGACCCACCCGGTACCTAAAACTCTAGATCTATCGATTTGTTTCTGTACCTAAACGCTAACGAGGAAAAATTGTCGAACGTTGAGTAATGTGCGGCGATAGCAATAAATTGTTCGTTTTAGCGCATATCGGCCAAGGGATCTGACCACTATGGCGACGACCATAAAAAGTAGATGTCGCACAGGGTCAAGATTTATCGAGAAACAGCCTTAGATACCGCGGAATGTACCTAACGACTTCAAAAGCCTTCGAGAAATGGCGAGGACTTGTTGCGGATTGTCTTTTGGTACAACTCGCTTCACTAACTATTTATATTGTAGCTTTATATCGATACAAGAAAAGGTTCGCAGTCTGGGTATTAGTGACGGATTGCCGCTTGTATAGATCCGGAGAAATGTGTATTTACCTATCCCCAAAATCAAAAATATATTCTGCGTAGGTATAGGTTATCGAATGCAATGACGTTTTTACGTGTTATGTTAGAATATTTATCAGTACGGTTTTTACTCACTATTATTTTTAGTCGCTTTTGGCGACATGTTTCGGATTCTTTGGGAATCCATCCTCAGGCACGAGTGTCCGCGGCGGTTGTACGTCGTGCACTGAGGATGGATTCCCAAAGAATCCGAAACATGTCGCCAAAAGCGACTAAAAATAATAGTGAGTAGAAACCGTACTGATAAATATTTTGAAATATGTCTCACGATAGTTTAAGTGCGGTTATGTTAGAATTTGGTACTGTAAAGGGATACGCCTATCAGGGAGGTAATTAAAGATGGATTATCAGCACTGCTGTATTTCTTTTCTTTCAGGTTAGCTACGTGACAATTAAATATGACTATCCTAGATGTATGCCTCTTTCAGAATGCCCATCCGCGCACCTCCGTTCCATTCTCGAGCTCGGATTCTAAATTTAAATGCGTGTCTGCTGCCAGACACTGATCAAAAAGGCTGTAAAGGTTGCAAACCTTTACAGTACATAATAGATAATTCAATTCAATATTTTTATTTCGAATAAAAAATAAGGGTCATTAAACAATTATTAATTAAATATCTCGATGACATGAATGTTGTTTATCTGGGTGCGTAGCCATGATGCCAATCGTTCTCTCTGTAGCTCTGTAGCGAACGATATGGTACTCTCTCTCGCTCTCTCTATCACTATTCCAAAACAAATGAATATATTCCACTTTAATTATTTCATCAAGAAATCGACATTAAAAGTTCTATATCAATTTGACCTTATCTGACCATAGAAGTGACTTTATCCATTAACATCGATAAAAAAGCACTATCTTAATGGCTAGCAGAAGCCCAGCGGTGGCAGCATGGTTGCGTTTTTATCGCCTGTCACTATGCCCGTCACTTTCGCACTTACATATTTGTTAGAACGTGACAGGCATGGTGACAGGCGATAAAAATGCTACCGTGCTACCGCCGCAGTACTCTACAGTACACTCAAACGTGTCAAAAGTGATTTTGATGGGTTATCACTATCAGTGATCAGTAAGCAGTGATGATCAACAATTTTATTTTTTATTTGATCGTTATTTTTTGTATTTCTGTGGGTAAACGACCCTTGAGCTGGTTAGTTGTTCCTATCGCTTACAGAGGCACATATTTTATGTAGTTATAAGTTCTATCTACCTATGTATCTATTAGAATAGAGCGCTTCATCAGTCTTTTCCAAATGCGTCAAATCTCCAGTAAGGTCTACCGTAGCGTCGTATAACTAAATATTACACAGAATACGGCGTACAGCTATCTCTTCCAGACAACTGAACAACAGACAACTTAGTTGTTTCAGATCTACGGGTCATCTTATAGTGGTGTGGGCTTAACTTGTTAATAGATGGGAACACAGGCCCAGGGCTGTCGATCGGCAAACACATCGGCTGAGCACACAGATAAGGCTCATTACGGCAATTAGTGAAGGTAAACACGGATGCCCCGAATACGCGGACTCGTGTTGACACAAATGTGTGCATCTGTACATTCTGTACACATTCATGCGTGTGCCCATATTGCCCACTGGACGGGCGCCATGCTTAACGCAAACTTTACTACTATATGTATCAATACCTACTATACGCTCTACTGAGCGATACTGAGATACTGAGCTCTAATAGCAGACAGGTCCATTAACAATGAGGCATTAACTTGGATTCGGAAGATAGCATGCACTATCTTATCACGAAATATATTTTTCCTCTCACTAGCTCGGAAAGTTGTCTTTTATCCTTCACAACAAGCGGGGAAAACGCGTTTTATCCACTAGTGGGGAAAGTAATTTGACCTTGGATGGAGCGTGTTTAAGTAGCTTGGCAGATAACGAAACGTAAAACGCTCATGATAATGGTTCGTTCGATATTAATTATCATTAAATAAGTGGTTTGAAAATCTAATAAAAAATACCAAAATTAGCTTTATTTAATGATTTTAAGTCATGTTTGTTTGTTTTTTTATAATGATGTTAATTATACATCATTCTGAACGCACAAGTTGAGTCGATGCAATTTCAAAACGCATCGTTGACATATATTTCATAAGATAAGATAGATAAGATAAGATAATTTATTCCATAACAATTTTACAATCATGTCGTAAATATAACTTACAAGCTACTAAAATAAATTACAAATTTATAAATAACATGCATATCATACGTCAGAAATGTCAACATTATTAACAATTTTCTTACTTAAAAACTTTATTCACGGACTCGCGTAAAAATACACAACTTCCAGTTTTCTGTTTTAATATCGTAAAAAAATTAGTGGATGTTGCACTTTCCTCGCTATAGTGAGGTGAAAAGTTTTGTGTTACACACGGGTGCAAATGTATTTTACTTCTCGTGTGTTGAAACACTCGCGGGTAAAATACAACTTTGCACCCTTGTATAACAAATAACTATATCCATTTCTTCCGAAATTTCAAATATATGATAATTCAAGAACAAAATTTAAAAGTAAGGTTGAGTGGTAGAGAATGCCTTATGACATTAAGTCCGCCTTTTATACTGTAAGGTTTTTCTTTAGTGCAATAAAAATTAAATTAATAAATAAAATCAAAGGCGGTTTCTGTTTTCAATATCAGAGACCATGACTCCATCAAATAGTATGTACCTACCTATTAATTTTTAGGGCCATTCGAAATTTTTTCAGGATACCATTTTTTTAGTGAACCTATTCTTGAATGTGTGACAGAAAAACTACACAACCATATTTATTAGGTTCTTATTAGGCTGCCTAGAATAATAATATACCTAGATATGCGTGTCCTATCCGCTAACTCCCTATGAGAAAAGTCGTCTCCTCAATCAAACAAAACGGTGCAATTATGTACCTACATGTACAAGCTGAGTAACTGTAATAGACTAGCATTTGAATGAAAATGCGTAGGTAGTTCAGTTCTTAATAGGTGCAAATAAGCATTGGCACAGGTAACACAGCGTAGAAGCATAGAGTAACTTATACTAGAGCGGTACTGTCATAGTAAATTTTGTAACCCCAGTAAATTCACTGCCATCTGTCGACACACTTTAAAGCTAAAAATAAATATTTATAAAAATACGATAAAATGTATTTAAATATGGATAAATGATTTTTTTTATTTGCATTAATTATTTTTATGATTTTGACCCATGTTCTTTCACTGATATGCGTTAAAATTATAAATAACAAACGAAATCGTCAACGCCATCTATACGAGTGTAGGCCAAAACTAGTGGCGCCCTCTGATCGAGAGTCAAATTTTCGTGATTGTTGAGGCACGTTTTTTCCTTAGACTGTATCCATCTATTACGGAGTTATATCTATCTTTGGTAGAAGCCAATCTATCTGTTTAGGGGCGTAACGGCGTAAGTGACATATTTTTGCCGCAAGTGTCCGCTCTTTCTTTTAAGGAGCACTAAAAGTCCAAAAGGTAATCTGTTTAACTCATAAACAGTCGAAACGTCATTCTAGTATCACGCCTTCAGGAGGCCGATTCTGTTCTTTTTTTTTTATTTGTTTAGAAACCAAACAGTCATATCAACATGTCATAAATTCAATACAAAAGATGTACCGCTAATAAACAATATTAGCACGAGAGTTAAACAACAACTTTGCCCCCTTTTAAAACAAATAATTACACTAGACTAGCCCAGGGGTCAGCAAACTAATTAGAAATAAGTTTTTGGCAAAAATTTCATTTTTAGTACAAGCTTTTATCGCTGACTGTACTTTTTTCCACAGGCAATCGAGACAATTCTAAAAACCCCAAACACAATTAGGTTTAGTTGTTTTACCACAGAGTTCATATGGCCACCTCCTGTCTCCATCATCAGATTAGCTCGATGGTATCATAATATTGCATTGTCACCCGACTTACATATGTATGCAAATTTTCAGCTTCAGTGGAAGTCGGGAAGTGGGTCAAATTTAACTTGCAAGATTTGACCCGTACATTACATACATACATGCAAAGGTACATTGCAAGTTAATAAAAAGCTTGTATAAGAGCCAAGCCCAAAATCAGCAATAAAATGTAGCTCAAAAAGCGACAAGTGTTGCTTTCGGTGGTCTAAGAACTCCCAAATGTTAATTTTTTGTGTGGCCTAAAGAGCCGCAATTGTAGCTTCAAAGAGCCGCTCGCGAGTTGCGAGCCGCGGTTTGCCGACCCCTGGAATAGCCAACGAATTTTGAAAGCAATCTACTTCGAATGGATGATTATTAATTTATTATAGTAACTAGAAACTCGTCTGAAAAAGGTATGCCTGTTTTAATAATTTGATGTGATATTCTTCTTATTTTGACGAGACCTTGAGTACCGTCTAGCATAGAGTAACTGATACTAGAGCGTTACTGTCATAGCAAATTTTGTAACCCCAGTAAATTCACTGCCATCTGTCGACACACTTTAAAACTAAAAATGAAGATTTATAAAAGTACGATAGAATGTAATTAAATATAGATAAATGATTTTTTTTATTTGCATGAATTATTTTTATGATTTTGATCCATGTTCTTTCACTGATATGCGTTAAAATTGTTAAATAACAAACGAAACCGTCAACGCCATCTATACGTCTGTAGGCCAAAACTAGAAGCGCCCTCTGAACGAGAATCAAATTTTCTTGATTTTCGAGGCACGTTTTTTCCTTAGACTGTATCCATCAATTACGGAGTTATATCTATCTTTGCGTCTAGTTAAGTTGTAAAGGAAATGTTTTTTGAAAAGAAACAGTCGACGAACTCCAGATTTGTAGGACACCCCGTTTTTAATTTGGCATCTCACGCGCACCATTAAGTGCGAGCGGGATATTTGAGAAGACGACTACTCCAAAAAGAACCGCTTCTGTGAGTCAATTGGTCCTCATGATTAAGGTCGTATCAAAATAATATGAAAACCATTGTCAATTTTTCAAAACAGAAGTAGCCTCCTGAACAGGTGGGCGCTAATTTTATCACCAATATTATCCTTCTACGTTTAGGCGACAGCGAGGCGAGACATTTTACACTAACATAACTACGATTAATTTAATCGCTTACCATTAACGTAAATGTCAACACGAATAAATCTTGTAATAGGCACTTCGCGGTATATGTTACCTAAAGTAGTATCGGAAAATCATCATAGGTTTTACGTTAGATCCATACTAATATTATAATTATAAATGCGAAAGTCTGTCTGTCTGTCTGTGTGTTACCTCTTCACGCTTAAACCGCTGAACCGATTTAGTTGAAATTTGGCATATAGATAGTTTGAGTCCCGGAGAAGGACATAGGATAGTTTTTATCCTGAAAATCATCCCTTAAGAAGGTCAAAAGCGGGGTGGAATTGAGATAATTAATGAATTGCCTGATAATTTGTGTAAGCAATTTGTGTGCTCAAATTGAATGATTGCTATTACACTTTTTCCAGGCGCTACACTTACTTTAACTGATTACTGATTCCACGCAGACGAAGTCGCGGGCAAAAGTTAGTATTTTATAAACGGCTTGTTACGTAGTTAACGCATAGCAAGGAATATAGCGTGGTATTAAAATATACTACAGTATGGGGTTCTTCAAAAAAGGAGTGTACAGGTTTTTAAAGGGTCGGCAACGCGCGTGTAATATCTTCGGTGTTGCAGGCGTCGATAGGCTACGGTAACTGCTTACCATCAGGCGGGCCGTATGCTTGATTGCCACCGACGTGGTATAAAAAAAAACTAAAGCTAGACATATTTTTTTGTTGGATGAGTTTTCTACAAAGGCATCGGAAGATTGTTAATTCAGACAAATCTTGGGTACTTCATATTTAATTTGGTATTTTATTTTGGAGAAACCGTTATAGTAGCAGTGAGACGCGTGCAGTTAAATGTGTATTAGAAAAAAAATGTAACTGGTATATGGACAGATTTTTCTTGTTTGATAAACTCTGGGCTAAAATAGTTAATATGTGTCCGTGACGCAACCCGTAAGCAGGGTCAAGGAAGGATGTGGTTGAAATGCACATTGGTGACTTTGTAATAGTAATTTGATTTCGTACTTAAGACTAAATGTTATCGAACTTCATAATTTAACATTGAAGTTAAGAAGTTTAAAAAGTTTGTACGTTTTTCAGATTTTTATGTTGGTTATGGAATCAAGTTTAACGTCTCATATTAGCATATTACCATAATTCTGAATTGCAGGTTTGCCTCTTAATATTCTCACACCCTCAGGCCTGCTATTTCTTGATTCTTTTAAACTACATTGACACTTAAAATCTTATAACAATAAGTCATACAGAGGTATTTATTCCGTAGCTGTACCAACTTTAAGTATACATGTAAACTTAAAGTGTGTGCAAAAAGGTTAAAATTTGCAGACAACTTTCAGAGGCTCGAGGACGCTGTAATTTTGGCGTCAGCAGCCTTTTGTTCTTTTATCGAACCTTTTACGAGGTCCTTGCACTTGTAAGTCTTGTAATAAATACAGTTCGAACAAGAGTTCAGCGACAGGGTTTAGCTGAGGTTTTGAAACACTGTATTTCTTCTTAACTGGTGCTTAAAAGTTACTTTATGCTTTCTAAGTTCCCTTAGAATTCTGATTTCAGTCGGTATTCTCATAGCTCAATAAACTCAATTTTATTTGACGGGATTTATGATGTGGCTTAGCTTGGTTGTGATTACGTTAGTTTAACATGTATACCTCTTTTATATCCTCCATTGACTCACTACGTTATAGCTAGAACTATTATAACTGTAGCGTAGCTTTTCAAGTCAATAAAATATCCTTTTACATTATATGCTTTCTTCTTTTCTAATATTGGATATGAGAACATGCAATTAACAGTCCAACTGATGTTTTATTTGTATATTCAAACATTATGACAGTGTAAATTACAATAACGAGTAGAGGAATCAGAAAGATTCATTAAATTATCACCAAGTAGTCTCAGCGGCTATGATTATAAGTAGTGACTGCGTATAGCAACAGTATAATCCTTTAGACTTACTAATTGACTATATTTTACCAGAATTTACCAGATATAATATATGACTTGTATCGTGTAAATTAGTTGAGATTACCAAATGGTCCACCATCGAAGTAAACCCTCTTAAAGTGATATCACTTTTGTCGAGACGTCGCTTTTTGTGGTTTTTTATTTTTTATTTTTTTATTTAGGCAACAAACAGTCATATACAAAAATGATGTAATAATAAGCAATGTGTTAATAGACCTTGAGTGCCCTACCTTAATTAAATAATTTCTAATCTAAAGTAGCTAGTGTAGGAGCAGTAAGCGGAAAACAAAGTTATCATTAATTAACAAACTTATCAGTAACTTGAAGTGTATCTATATTCATTCATCCATCCATGTATATGTATGTACGGGCAGGTTGCTTACTCGTACATACATCCACACGGGGTACACAAAGAAAGTTATAAATTATTTGTGCATAAGTTACCTATTACAATGTTAAATTATAGAAGTTGTTACAAAAGTTTAATTATACCTACTTAAATAAACAGTTTGTTATTGTTTACAATTTCGATTTGAAGTGAGTAATAATTTGTTTTTTAAAACTTTCACAGGTTTTATACGAAAAAAGATCAATGTGGGATACATTTATATTATAATAATTGAGACAACGGTTGAAATAAGAATGTGAGCAATATCTTGTACGAGAAAAAGGAATAGAAAATAATTTCTTATGGGTTTTGTAAAAATGATTTTAACTTAACTTCAACTCCGATTAAAGGTTCATTCATCGAGGTTGAACTGACAATAATCAATACTTGGCAGTAACATAAAAATAAATTTGTACAAAATTACGAAAAAAGTACAATTTCATGTAGTTTTATGTAATTTCAATAACATATTTGAAATTCTTGAACGACTGGTAAGTGGATATCGATTAATTTAATATAAATTCAGCTGCAATTTAACGGAAATAAAAGAGCGCTTTCGTAACGAAAAATACCAAAAAAATATTATTCGTTTAAAAGCAAGTTACAATAAATTTTATCAAATGGTGTATCTTTTAGACGGATAATTATTATTTATTGCAAAATAACCCGTCAGCCGCACATCAGTTATTGTTTTTTTTTTTTTTTTTATGTGATGTTCAGCAAACGAGCAGACGAGCCGCCTGATGGGAAGCAGTCATCGTCGCCCATGGACGTAAGCAACATCACAGGAGCCACTTAAGCATTGCCGACCCTTGAGAACCCTAAATACCCGCTGCTTGAAGAATCCCACGTCGTAGCACAAAGGAAATACCTCAGGAGGCAACTCATTCCACATTCTGCACGTTCTGGGAAGAAACGAGCGGGATGCCCGCTTATTCATGGTGTGCCATGTGTCTAAGAAGTGAGGATGAGCTTTGCTCCTTTGGCGGGAGGATATTGATATTAAATGTTTTGCAATAAGGGGATTTTTGTAAACGAATGAAAACAAACAAAATTTCAGTGCACTGCTCTACATACTACTAGTGTAGGCCAGGAAATAAATGCTCAAAAAAGTTATAGAGGAAAATGCTTGGAACACAATTTCTGACTCCGTAACTTTGTTTGGACTTGTTAGGAGGTGAATATATCAAACAGCCGTAACCTTGGTGCCGGGGAGGAGAGGGGGGTTTGAAGGTTCCATTTTCCGGTTTTTCGATTTCGTAGAAATTTGGTATAGAGATGGTTTGAGTCCCGGGACAGTACATAGGATAGTTTTTTTAACGAAAATCATTATTTGAGGATGTGAAAAGTGGGGTGGAAGTTTGTATGGGAAATCAATAACCGCTGGACCGATTTAAATAATATTTGGGATGGTCTACATGTTTAATTTAGTTGAAAATGATACCAAACATAACACTTCAAACCTAAACTTAAACAGTATTAACCTCAGGAATTCAACTTCGGCGAAGAAGCTGAATTGCCCTCACACCAAATTTCACACCGTCCTTCAAAGTATGATTTTTAGAGATTAAAACTATCTTATGTCCTGTCTCGGGACTTAATACATCTCTATACTAAATTTCAACTAAATCGGTTCAGCGGTTTAAGCGTGACGGGGAGTAAAAAAAAGGTATTAGTTTAAAGTTTATATGGTTTTACTTCGGAATGGTGTCAATGTGATACCATAAATAAATTTGGCACTCTCGAAAACTATACAAGATATCGAAAACATTCATTTTGTATAAGTGGCCATGTCGCTCCGACGCATAGTTTCTGAGATATAATCGAAAAATCGAAAAATGGAAGCTTCAAACCCCCTCTCCCCCCGGCACCAGGGTTACGGCTGTTTGATATATTCACCTCCTAACAAGTCCAAACAAAGTTACGGAGTCAGAAATTGTGTTCCTAGCATTTCCTTCTATACTTTCTTACTGCTTGACCTATAGAGCAACCAGTTTATTGACCGAGGTAATAAAATAATAATTGAATGTGCAGGCCCTATACTAACTTACTATTAGTTTTACGACCGTTATTATATCTATTTACGTTAATTTTTAATACCTTAGTTAATTTCTGTTTGAGTTTACTTAATGCTTTTCGTAATAACATCGTTTTACGTTATTTTACCTTGATTTTAAGGGTCCCCGGCAAGCTCGGTTCTCCAAACTCCAAACAAACGTAGTTACGCTCTCATTTTAAAACGAGTAGCTAGTTTGCTCTGAAACTTTGTACTTACAATAGGTTAAGGTATATCTATATCTGTAATTAGTTTATGTAGCTTCAGATACCATAGTTAAAAATACAGCGGATTTAAAATTTTCATTTAAATCTTGTTTTTGCTCTATTTCGTTTGTTTTATAAACTGGAGCTATATAAACTAATTACAGACCTAGATATACCTCATATCATTGTATGGGCCAAATTTCATTACAATCCAACACGTAGTTTTAAAATTAGAACGAAACTCCGTTTGTATAAGAAGGTGTAATTCGGTCGAGCTTGCCGGGGACTCTTAATGGAACGTGAGATCGAAATGGAATTAGCACCAGTGATAATAATCTATACGCTCCTAATGAATAGTACTTAATAACCTCTAGGTATATCTGTAAATGCGAACGTATATGATTGTACGCTGACGTCAAAATATGCGCACACTTAAAAATTTTATTCCATTGAAATAAATCTGAAAATTTGTACATAATAATGACGGCTCCTGTATCAGATAAAGGTAACCAGAGAGTAGAACCTACTGAGAGTCAAGTGGTGTAGTAAGTCCCAATATATTTCAAGTAGTTTCTATCTTACTCGCAACGGATCTTTAGGCTTTTATAATTTCTGCACCACTTTTTCATTCGGATTTTATGTACCTAATTTTTACTCGGAACCACTGTGTTGTATTGCAATTCGTGCCTTTAAGCAAATAAGGCTGTAGTTTACTTATTCCCACGCCTGTTGGCTTAGCAGTATATTAAGACATGGGGCACATCTAGAAAGTACTGAATTAAATAACGATCAACCCGCTCCCATGACAACTACGTTTTCGGTATACCATATTAGGCTCGTCCCCGCTACGGAGGATTGCGCAATGCTTGCAATATTCATCGTTCATTGTATTACAATAAATTCCCCGATAAATATGTATGAACCGAACAGAATAGGTACCTCTTTCAAACTGAATTTTTGCTTTGTCGCATTGAAGATGCACATACTTATCCCATTTCGTTGCAAGGGAGTGTCATTTATGACCTAAAAATCAAGGCAAATTGATTGATCGCTGTTTTTATTTTTATACGATTATGTAACGTCAAAACAAGGTGTATGCTTTATGCATAGGTCTCTTCTCTCCGGATTGACCAGATATTTTTTCTAGAACATAAAAAAAAAGTTTACGAGGCACAGTACGGCAGTAGTTTAGTAGGCAAAATATATCTTTTGTTTGTCATTTTAAAAAATACACTAAGTATAGGCTTATTCCCGTTACTTATGCCGGAGCTATTAGCAGTAAGTAGTGTAACCAATGCATAAAGGAAAAAATTTCTTTTGTATAACAGATTAGGCCCCGAGCCCGAAAAAAACATCTGAGATAATTATACGGATCCCTAAAAACAATATGCTATCTTAATGCAGTCGAAAAGTTCTAGAATAATTATTTGTTATACTCATTCACAGGAGACATACTTATAACATATCTCGGCAAGTCAGCGTAACTTTAACTTGGTAATAACTCTCATTGAACCATTCACATACGGGTCACACTTGCACTTGCCTCCGCTAAGGGTATTATTAACCTTGCAATTAACTTTCTTATGCACCAAACCGTTATCTTAGCGCAAAAACTGCACTTACAGCTTCCGAGTACCCAGTGCGAGTGATAGCAGCTTCCGAGAACCAATGCAAGGCGAAATCCCACTTCCGCGGCCCGCTTTGATCACTTGGCCGTCTTTCCGAATGCGTGCCGAGCGGGCGAGCTGACGGCTCAAAGAACCAGTATAAAGTGTGCTCTGGCTTCTTATTTTATAGCGTGGTAATGTTAGATCTGCAACTCTGCTTTACAATGAGGTTAAACTAAAGTTCTTTAAGTATCTACAGAACAATATATTTTTTTACTTGTTTTTTTTGTTGAAGACAAGCTTAGGTATTTAATTTTTTTTTTTGATGCAAGTGTTCAAAAACCAACAATTAAAACATGTTCCAAAAGTTCTGCTTAGCTGTATTACGGGTTTTATATCCTCGAAAACGAATATTTCACGGTTGTGCCTCCTTCAAGAATCTAAAGACCACATTACACTGGTCCGCACGAAAACTCGCCCACATCAGAATAGGCCTGCACCCGACAAACGATGTTCATGATTGTCGCATAAATCTCCTCTTCGTTATGCAACCTTATCTGACATGCAATTAGCCGAGACGGTAAGCATCAGGACATCGAGCTGTCCGTGTGCGATTCAATTAGACGTATGAAATGTACTGGCGGATGGATTGCTTTTATAGCATCAAGGCCGGTGGGCATCAGTCGCGATTATGTTCGCGGGTCGTGAGAAATGCCATAGGACCAACTCCAAAACTGGTTGAAGATCAGTTGACATTCGGATTATTCCCTATTCAACACGAGATTCAATAAAGCAGCGATAATTTCCGATAGTAATTTTTACATACAACTCTCCCTCGCGAGAATAAACAAATGTTAAAGGAACACAAACCGGTTTTTTTTAAAATTTCTATCATAAAAACAATAAAACAGTAAGAAATATCATAACTTATTCAAAAACTAGTCCCATAAAATCATCCAGTCTACCTTGTATCCGTCCAGACCCAGTGAAAGTCAACGTGCCAATGATTGCCAAACTACCATTAATCGTAGACAAAAGCAAAATTGATAGATAAAACGAACGATTGTCCCGAGATAGCGCTAACAATGAGTCGCCTAATCGCGAACATTTATCGGATTCCTAAATGCGTGTCCTGAGTGCTATTTACCTCACTCGATCACGAGATTATTTAATAACAAAAGTTATCAGTTAATCTCGTGAGTAAGGCGGTGCGTGAGGCCGGCAAATGAAGAGAGTTGTAAATTACAACTAGCTACGATTACATACACCTGTATGAATCAAGAGTCACCTTTTATATTTAATGGAACTAGAAACTAATTTTAGAAATTGTATTATTTAACTGTACCTAAAAAAACGTAGGTATTTTAATTATAAAACAGGGACGAGTCATTTCAATTTGTACTTATATGCTGGGAATAATATCTGATAGAATATAATTACCTACAAGGCGTAAATTATTCGTATTATTTAGGACAAGAATGTTGTTACAGCGCCCGATTAGGAAATCATTATATCTAGCCAAAGATAAACAAGCTTTAGGCTCGATTCGGAAAATGGAACTAACAACGGGATTATTGATAATTAAGAACATGTTTTCAAAGGAAGTTTAGTAAAACGTAGTGCTACTTGTATTAAATGCACATTATATGTATATTATATGTATATAGGTATTATACGTATATCTTATATTCAAAATCCTTTTTTGTATCTATACCACATACAAAATTTACTTAAAGGTTAGCCGAAGGAGATCCCTTAAGGGGATAAGTTCGCCTTTGTATACATTTACTGTATTCTCTCTGTGTTATGCACTTGTTTTGTGCAATAAAGTGTTTACTACTAGGTACTGAGAATGAGAATGAGAATGAGAAATTTATTGATAACATTATTAAATAATCTTACACGTCACACAGCATACACATCATTATCACAATAATACATAATAGAGTAGATTATCACAATATTAAATTATTCAGTTATTTTACACACTACATACTACTACATAGGAGTTCAAGGCTACAATTACATATCCACATATGCAGATGAGACTTTCGAGTGGGTTAAGTACCTTCAAACTTCAACATTTTTTTATTTATTACAAAAAGGCAAGCATTTGACCGCAATCTCACCTGATGGTAAGTGCCGATGCAGTCTAGGATGGATCATGCTTACCTAAAAGATGTCTATTCACTCGATTTAAAAAGATTTATTCAGCAAATAGGCCACAAGGGCACTTTTACACGTCAACGTGGAATTTACATACAAATAAAAACACATCAACAATTATAAAATCCATCTAACTGCAAATATCAATAGTACATATTACAATTACTTAAAGATGTATAAAGTCTCTTAATGTCGAATTACAAAAAAACTATAATAAGACACAAAGATAGATATAACTCCGTAATAGATGGATACAGTCTAAGGAAAAAACGTGCCTCGAAAATCAAGAAAATTTGATTCTCGTTCAGAGGGCGCTACTAGTTTTGGCCTACAGTCGTATAGATGGCGTTGACGGTTTCGTTTGTTATTTAATAATTTTAACGCATATCAGTGAAAGAACATGGGTCAAAATCATAAAAATAATTTATGCAAATAAAAAAAATCATTTATCTATATTTAAATACATTCTATCGTATTTTTATAAATATTTATTTTTAGTTTTAAAGTGTGTCGACAGATGGCAGTGAATTTACTGGGGTTACAAAATTTACTATGACAGTACCGCTCTAGTATAAGTTACTCTATGATAAGACACAACATTTTGTGCTTGTATGTAACATAAAAAGCGGTATAACTTTTGTTAAATTTTATCCTTTCAAACAAACACAAAATGTCAAACAGTTATCAAGTTTGTTAGATTTAACAGACGTTTATAAAAACAACATAAAACGCTACAATATTCTGAAACCAATGTTTAAGTTTAACGCGTAGATTGAAAAGATCTGCACTGAGTTAACTCAGATTGACTGTAAATATAAACCGAAATAGCTCAACTAATTTATTAATTCCAGTATCTAAGAGCGATGGATTAGGCGAGCGGCCAACGGCTTGTCTTGAATTAATATCTCGTAGCTGAAATGTAGGTATTACGATTATTAGAGTAGCCATTGTCAGTTATAATTAGATAACCAGAGACAATACATCTAATTTATTTAGATGTGGCTTATATGTGTCACCAACTGTTTCTTTACGTCACCGATCACAAACACATCGTTTTCTTTTTCATGAGTAATAATATAAAATATAACCTATCGTGTCGTTGTGGCTAGGTACCTATGGGGCGCATTTTCTATGAAAAGGGACCTTATTGTCGATGGCGCTTACGCCGCACAGCGTCGCGCGGCATTGCATTTACTTCGGAGCATCGTTTATAACAGAGATGGGCATTAATCGATTAATATTTTAGTTAACTAATCAATCGATTAAAAATATCAATCGTCATTTTTTAATCGCGATTAATTTAGTTGCGATTAAATTAGTTGTGAGAATGTTCGACTAACAACTAAATTAGTTTTAGTTTCAATCGACTAAATTTCACGATTAAATCTATATTAAAACTACGTAGTCGCCCGTTTTTGCATTTTTTATCTTGCAATATGTAACTACAAGTACGTATGTATGTAACATACGGAGGTACTCGTATGTTGTAACTATGTTAGTTTGGGTAGAATTTTGCGACTTATTTTGAAGCAGATATCTTCATCCGATTGAGCTAAAATTATGTATACACGTTTAATTTGAAATGCTTGAATGACAATGCAAATAATGCCATAATATTATTATAACGATATAGGTAATAACGACAAATAGCGAAAAACTGTATTGTTTACAAATCGCAAACAATAAAGTAGGTTGGTGCATCTATCTATATCTATACTTCTATCTATCTATCTATACTTATAATAAAGCGGAAGAGGGTCGAAAGTCTGTACATGGAAGATATTCGAAAAAAAATTGGCTGGGGATACTTAGAATCGATAACAGAACACATTCCAACAGTTTTTAGAATTTTTGTCTGTTTATCTGTTTGTCTGTTTATCTGTTTGTCTGTTTATTTGACCGCGCTACAAATGAAAACGGCGGAACGGATTTTGATGCAAACTTTACTAATCTGTCGAAAAAATCCACGGCCAGGTTATAGGCTATAAAAATTTGAGAAATTTTACCCCTAAGGGGGTTAAAAAGGGGGATGAAAGTTTGTATGGAGTTCAAGATTTATTTTAAGCTAGCAATTTGAAACTTCGTAAGAAGATATATTATTGAAATACAAGAAAACTAATTTCAGCGTTTTTGAAAATTCATCCCATAAGGAGGTGAAATAGAGGTTGAAAGTTTGTATGGAGTTCAATTTTTTTTTTGAGTGCGTTACTTGAAACTTTGTATAATGGGCATATTATTATAATATACAGGAAAAGTAATTTTAGCGTTTTCAAGAATTCGTCACCTAACAGGGTTAAAAGGGGGTTGAAAGTTTGAATCCATTACAAATGCTTTGAAACTTCTTAGAAATGTATGATAGACGATTACAAAAAAACTAATTTTGACGTTTTTGGAAATTTAACCCCTCAGGGGGTTGAAAAGGGGATGAAAGTTTGTCTTGGGGTGCAAATTTTGCAAAACGTTAATTATATTAAAAAGCAAGAATTTTTTTTCAGCGTTTTTAAAAGTTCATCCCCCATGGAAAAAGGGGTTAAAAACTTTATCTTCATAACTATATCATTTTAGCTACTAGGCCAAGTTAGGTATCGTTTTTGTATAAATCGGGTATGCCGAATTCATTTATGATATCAAAATGACACCATTCCCGAGTGAAAACACAAAAAAAATGAAAAAACTTTTTTTAATTTCTCTTTACGCTTAAACCGCTAAACCGATTTAGATAAAATTTGGTATAGAGATAGTTTGAGTCCCGTGGAAGAACATAGGGTAGTTTTTATCCAAAAAATAGAGACTGCGTTTGCATGGAGAAGCGGCCGTGCCCTTTCCTCTTAATAATGGTCACGAATTTTTCAGTAAATGTCAAACGATTTGGGACTTATACGCGTTACCATGCCTTCCCGAAAAAAATCGAATCTTTCGCGAAAGTCTCGCAATGCATTGCGGCCACAAGGGGCACGGTCTCAGGAGTCTAAGAAAAACCACGGTGAGAGACTCAGTGGCGCTAGCCAGGCAGGTCGCTTCGCTTTCGGCTGAAACGGCAAGCCAGCGCGAGTCTCGATTGTGATCCCAAATACATCGTACGCAATACATATATAGGCGCAGATCCTGACGGAGTGTGGCGCCGGAGAAGCCGTGTTCATCCTGCGTATCCCCCTCCATTCCGAGCAACTTCCCGTTCCGCTTTAAGCGCCTACAGGTCCCCGTGAGCGCCTGCTTCGCTATGACTATCAACAAGTCGTAGGGGCAGACGCTACGCAGTTGCATTTCCCACTCCGAAAACAACAAAAAAAGGGGCAGACACTGCCCGCCGCCGGCGTCATGCTTAGACTGATTTCACTGGAGGACCGATTTGGATGACATGATTTTGATGGGAACACCCAAATATTCCGAAATACGTTTTTTCGATTTTTATAACCACGACTTTCATAATCCCGATTATTTATAAGTCCGAAATATCAAAATTACGATTTTTAAAAACACGATGGAATAAAATCACGAATGTGCTATTTCCGAAAACTTTAAATCCGATTGTCACTTGACAGAAAGCTTAAAGTTCCGATTTTACACTTTTCCGAAAATATTTTTTTTCCGAATTCCTAAATTCCGAAAAATCATTGTCCGATCGGAAATAAAATAATTCGGTATTCAGAAATTCGGTTTTTTAAGATTGGAAAAATGAAGTCCGTGATATTCAAATGAAGACTCACGTTTTAGTAATTATTACGGGTACCTGTCGTGCCGCGTCATGGCATTCGGCATAAAATATTTTTGGCATAAAAATTCGGCATAAATAAATTAGACAGAACTGCGAACCGGAACTGTTGCTAGAAGTGGGTTAGGTTAGGTTAGAACTGCGACCCCCAAGAAAACAAACTGTTGCTAGAAGTGGGTTAGGTTAGGTTAGAATTGCGACCCCCAAGAAAACGAACTGTTGCCAGAAAAGTGGGTTAGGTTAGGTTATAACTGCGACCCCCAAGAAAACGAACTGTTGCCAAAAAAGTGGAAATTTAAAAATTGGGATATTTAAAATAGGAATCGGATAAGGGCAATTCCGAATTCGTGATTTTGAAAATCGTAAATGTTAAATTCGGTGTTTGCCACCATCGGAATTATTATAGTCGAAATTATGTAGTTCGGAATTTACAAAATTCGGCTTTTTGGGTTTTCGGAAATATAAATCTTCGTGATTTTCATCATTCGTAATTATGACAGTCGGAATTTTGATGGGTCGAGCATTTAAAAATCGGAATGATAAAATTCGACATTCTAAAATTCGGAATAATATTTTTTCGGAAATATGTAGTGTACCCGATTTGGATAGGTACAGTCAAGGACGTAAAAATACAAAAATGGTACTGTATCGTTCGATATACACCTACTACTCTATGCCGTTTAAATCACGTCAAAAATTTGAATAAGGGCAACAAAAACCTTTTGGAGTGTAATTTTATTTAGTGGTAGCAAAGAGGATGTAATATTATAGAGCGGTACTGTCATAGTAAATTTTGTAACCACACTGCCATCTATCGACACACTTTAAAACTAAAAATGAAGATTTATTAAAATACGATAAAATGTATTTAAATATGGATAAACGATCTTTTTTATTTGCATTAATTATTTTTATTTTTTTGACCCATGTTCTTTCACTGATATGCGTTAAAATTGTTAAATAATAACAAACGAAACCGTTAACGCCCTCTATACGAGAGTAGGCAAAAGGTAGTAGCGACATCTGATCGAGAATCAAATTTTCGTGATTTTCGAGGCACGTTTTTTCCTTAGACTGTATCCATCTATTACGGAGTTATATCTATCTTTGGTGGTAGGTACCTAATTGTAAAATATTTTATCTGGACTACAGTCCTCTAGCGTATCCATTTGTCAACTTTACTTTAAGTTCCGTCTCCCGGGGACAGGGAGATAAATTAGGGGTGAATTAGCCGCTTACTGACACAGACCGAATTCCACGCAGGCGAAGCCGCGGGCACAGCTAGTTATTAATACTTTGAATTATACGATACTGAGTAAATCTTAGACATAGAAACTATCAATATTTTGCTGTCTCTGACAATAGTAAAACTCTTTTTAGTGTCACGCGGTGACAAAACAATGGGATAATCCTACTTACCTGGAACTGGAAGTTGTTTGTTGCATTTTGGTGCAAGTGCCGACGCATCTTCTAAAAATAACACGTTCTATTGAATGACACATCTGCATGTTGTTTATTATATACGCGGTCTATTTTGTTTTTAACGTGTGGTCATTAAACTTACTTACTTTAGTAGCAAAATAATAGTGAGAACAGATCTCACTCCTTAGAAACGGTCAAAATATCGTAAGTAATACATGACTATTTTATTTTTAAACATCCGTTAAGATGTCCTAATCAGTCTGTCAACATAGCCATACCGAGGTATTCTATTCAATTTGCTTCTAACATTAGTCGCGAGAAAATAGTCTAACTAATTAGTCGATTACAAAATTTAGTTGTCCGAAATCAATCGGCAACTAATTTAGTTGCAACTAAATTAGTTGCACTCTATACAACTAAGATTGATCAATCGTCGTTTTCAATCGTCAGTCGCAATTAATTCTTGTAATCTTAATCGTTAATCGTTAGTCGATTACATTTTGCCCATCTCTGGTTTATAATGACGTGATGAGCGCCATCGACAATAAGGTCCCTTTTTATAGAAAATACCACATATTAGTCTGATTGTCGTTTGTATTTTATGGTAATTTGTATGCTCAGACCATTGATGTGTGATATTCTTTAAGCCACTAGAAAATATCACAAATTAACTGGGTCATAATGTAGTATGTAGCCGTATGATAAAAAAACATACATTTTAATTTATATATGTTGACCTAATTTCATAATTAATAAATTAAATAAATTCTACTTAAACGCTAACAACTACTATAAATATGTCTTCGCTAATCTTTGAATAAAATCTAGAAACGTAAATAATCAAGGAATTGGCGCCGATGTACAATAGCAACAACTATGATAATCCAGGGTTTTAGAAAGACATCATAAAGATCTTGTTTCGTAACTAGTTAAACAACCTAGACAAACCAGATTTCAAACTTTTTTTCTGCGGTTTTCTTTGTGCGCTGGCCATTAATAATATTCAAAAGTAAACAAAATAATTTAAAAAACAAACAAACGGACAAGTTGAATAGGTAGGAGTAATTTATTAGTATCTTATTATGTTAATTAAAGTGTGTAATATGCGCCTAATTATCACATTCGCATGTCTAAATAATGTATCACCTACAGGCGTTTTGACCAAAGACAAGACACGCCTTGTACAGATTTGCGCTTGATTTAGTCCCATACATACATATTTCAATGTTTTTTTGCAATCTGTCGATTTGAGTAGGTAAAAATAGTAAAAATAAAGCATTATGTTGCACCGAGTTAACAGATAAAAGTTAATCGTGGGTGACATAAAGTCACAGTGGTGGTGGGTGACATAATAATGTAGAGACAGTTTTGAAGGTCTAGTCTAAAAAATTAAAAAAAAATTGTTGGGTTTGGGAGCTCTAAATTTCAGTAAAAAATCATTGACGTTACTCGTACTTATTTATTGAATAAGAAAAATCTACCTTTAATAACAGTCAGTAATGGTGATTAACAATTAAACTCTTTTATTGAAAACAACTAAAATATTTAGTATGTATTAATACAACCTCATTCCTTTTAAAAGTCGGTTAAAAATGTAGCAACATTAATTGAAATCACCTTGTATCGAAACACACGATAGGTAGGTAGGTAAGGTACCCGTGCAGGTTACGGTAGGTTAAGGCTACATACTTACATAGACTGTTAAAATCATATTCCTGTTGCACCGCGCCGTAGGTTCTACACACTAGGTACTATATTATTCTATTAAAAACTCTTCTGATCAATATTCAAATAACTTTTAGGATTGAGGGATGATTTTTAATAACAGCTCAGTAAACGCTATCAATTATTAATGTCATGTCTGTTACCATTGTTATCTCACAGATGGCATAATTTAAATTATCTTAATTTCACATGGTTTAGATACTACAAGAGACCTCCCAAAAGGAATACAAAACACTCATTCAACATACAAAGTAGTTTTACGACTTTTATTACAAACCTTGAACTTGTGACTTGAATAAATATGTGTGATTCAGTATCAAATCGTCGTGAGATTGATAAGTTCAGCAGAAGTTCTAAAAATAGTACTGTGTTGTTTTCTCATGACTTTTATGAGTTTCATTAGGTACTGATTGGATTGTGTAATTGACAATTCAGATTGTTGTGATAAGCAAAACAGAAGTTTGTACGATAAACAGTCACCTATCTAATGATGAAATCACTTTTTGTTAAGTACACAAAAAATGTGTCACGGGACATTTATATTGTGCCCATGACAGCAACTAACTTATCATGTTTTATTGAGGATATGGTCACGTCTCATAGCGCGTATTCAGATTAGTTTTTTGTTCCTAAAAAAGTAAGTAAAAGGTTCATCACCTCACTAGCTCGGAAAGACTTTTTTGTTGAAAATCGGCTTGCCAAGGTTTTTTTTTACTAGTTGCTTTAATTGCTTTTCCACTCTAGTGGATTTTGTAGTAAACTTTTAGTCGCAAATATTAATTGATAAATAATTAGGTGTAAGGGTTAGACTATACTAGAGATCTTTTCTATCTAGTTATATCCTTTTTATATCTAGTTTTAAGTACAGTACTTAGAGCGATGCTTTAAAATATTACAAGTCCAGCCAGCGAAGGACTCTAAAATCGAACCAAGAGCAAAAGGTGGAGAAAAGGGATGTCTCTGTCAGCACAAGTACTTAGTTTAAAAAGTAGGCTTCTGAGTGGGAAGTGTTGTGATTGTTTCAAGCTACGAGTCGCAATTTTCACATATTTTTTTAACTTCATGCCTGCAAGGATAAAACTAGATATAGATACCTACAGTTACACTTGTAACTGACCCGTGACTGCACAAAAAGGGTTGTTATGTTGTCATGTCACCGTTTTATGCTCTTCATGAGCTAATACACGATTTGCTAAAAAAACTCACTACAGTATATATTAGTGTCCTGCAATGTACAGTAAAAAAAAAAAGCTAGATATAAAGGCTTATTAAAAACGAAAAGTAAAAAGAAAAATAGGCAAAATGGAGAAAGGAACTCACCGCAAATCAAGCCTCAACTCCCGGCCATCAACAGTGAGGTTATAGTGCACGGCGTGCGGCAGCGCGTGCTCCACGCCACGCAGGTCGCGCCGCGCGCGCGCGTGCCCGTGCTCATGCGCGTGCGCCACCGCGCGCGATACCAGCCGCCCGTCGCGCGTGACCTTGACCGGTGTTGACACTTGCACTTGCGAGGGGTCCAGGTGCACATGGGAGTAGAGACCTGGAATGAGGTGTTTGGTGAGGATTCTTGGAAAAAACGCTTGTCAACACTAGGGTTTGATGAAAAATATGAAGCAAGTGAGTGAATGAGGTCCCACAGCTCTTTCATTCCATTTCATTCAAATTCAATTAGGTATATATGGATCGGAGATGTCAGCATGGAGACTACAAAAAGGAGCCAAATCTCTATGTATGAAAAGTGTCCATCAAAAAACAGTAATTAGGCGGCGCCACCATACACCGAAATACTACCAAAAACAACCTACGTAATTTGGTCGGGTTATTTGTTGCCTTATATGGTTCATGTTATACTCATGTCCCAGAGCCTAACTAGCGCCACCGGAGATATTAGGAACTATTATTTAAAGCTGAAAGCGGTCACTTTTGCAACAATTCTGCCATAAGAGATTGGCATCCTTTCTATACCATCCATAGATGTCAGTATCGAAAGTGACGTTTTCGTTTGAAGAAACGTCACTTTTGACACTGACGTATCCGATCCATGTCGTATATTTAGCAAATTTTTCTTAAAGTTCGAATCAGGCCGTTACTCTGTATAATTATAGCCTAGCAATAAGTCACTAGATAAAACTCTCCTTTTCGTATGTAAGATGTGCAGATTCGCGTTTTATACATATAAGGGCTGTAACTCTAACCTTGTTAACAGCTAAGTATTGCAGATGTTTGTCTTTCTGTCTAACAACCATATTTAAAAAAAAAACCGACAAGAGCGAGTCGGACTCGCCCACCGAGGGTTCCGTACATTTTTTTTTACAAATTTATTGTTTTTAGATTTTTACCCCTTACTTGTAGTGTAATGCGATATTACTTGCCTTTCGTAGTTCTAGGTGAACGGGAAGTACCCTATAAATTTTGATTCCCTTTTGAGTGTGTCGAAATACTTGTATCTTTTTTTTTACGTTTGAAGCTGTGAAAAAATCAAACAGAAGTTTAATTTTTCCACAGCTTCAAGGGACTGTAGACTATAGACTTGAGTATATGGTTTATATCGACAAAATAATGAGAATTTCTGCTAGCACAACCGTTACCACGAAGTGATTGTAATGAAGGCTACCGTGTTTAATTTCGCCGCTAGGGGCGCTAGTGTAGATGGAGGTCTTTCAAAATTACTTTGACTTTGACTAAGCATGTTGAAAAAATTGCACATTTAGATGTTAAAATACTTTTGTGTATATTAGAACGTATTGATTTTATAAAAATAAGCATAGAAGAATTTTGAGATCTGTTTTTCTGGACCTACATCTACAGTAGCGCCACCTGGTGAGCACAAAAACGGTAGTCCTCATTTGTCCTCTATTCACTAAACATAATGCGATTGATATTCATGGTTAGAAAGTAATATGCTATTTTAAAAGAGTATTCTACAACGTGTCCAAGAAAATCGGAAGTAAACGGATATTACGATTAGGTAAACAAACGGAAACGCGGCATTGACTATCATAATGCTGATAAAACGTATCTACATATGTATAATAATATACCTATACATATATTTGCTGTCATCTTTTGCACATGTTTACTAATGATAATGATGCAAGATATATCACACCATATTTGCAATGTGATACCGTTTGTGTAAATAGTGAATTGGGCAGGTTATAGCGGTTTTGTCATTATCATTGTTACTATCTTCTGAGAAAATATTGACTATTAAAAAAATATGAAATAGTAGAAAAAAAAAATGTAATATCACAGAACTTAGCACGAATATTATTCAGAACTGTGAGGCTTGAAATGACAGTAATATGAAAAAAAAATTACATATTTTTTCTTCAAAGTATTGATATAAAGGTGTGTACAGTATTTTTAACGTAAAACTATTCGATAGCTATGCCTATATGCAATATATCAACTATGTAGTAACTTTCTCAATAAAACTATTATACAGGTTCTGAGTTTCTGGTGTGTACCTAACTAAAGAACGCACACCTACAATGGTTTCGGATTCGAATTTAAAGGGGAATATCACAGAACTTAGCACGAATATTATTCAGAACTGTGAGGCTTGAAATGACAGTAATATGAAAAAAAAAATTACATATTTTTTTCTTCAAAGTATTGATATAAAGGTGTGTACAGTATTTTTAACGTAAAACTATTCGATAGCTATGCCTATATGCAATATATCAACTATGTAGTAACTTTCTCAATAAAACTATTATACAGGTTCTGAGTTTCTGGTGTGTACCTAACTAAAGAACGCACACCTACAATGGTTTCGGATTCGAATTTAAAGGGGATTCCTATGAGAGTTTCATATATATACTTAATATAAATTAATTATTGCTATTAAGTTAGTAATATGTTTTCCTTGCTTCAAAAGGCAATCATTATTGTATATGTAACCCTTCAAGTCCTTATTGGAGCTAATTTAGAACGAGTCGAAAATACTTGTGTTACGAGACATCGGCATGTCATGTCAACCAATAATGAAAACAAGAAGCATTGTCAAAGCTCGTCATTTAGACTGGTTTTTTTCACTCGTCATTGTGTATGGAAATTACCGCTGTATGCCAAAACGATAAAGGCAGACTCAATATAAATGTACAGGCCTTAACACTCATAGGCATACACTTAATTCTTTATTCTTTCGAGCGGTAGAACAATCGTTTGGACAGAACTTATATGGACAAGACTGACAATCTCCATACAGCATTTCCATTAAACTATACCCATGCACTGACCTTATTTGGCATGGTTATATATAGTACAATATCTGAGATAAGACCTAGTTAGATCGATTTTTTCGAAAACCCCCAGCCGTTTCCGAGATTCCCGAAATATATGAATATATATACAAGTACGTTTAAAGGTATAAGAATGTAGTAATTTTTTACATTGTTACCTATCTAAATGGTACTAAATATTATAGATTTATAATCTATGGACGATGTCGTTTGTCTCACTTATAAGTTTCTGTTAAACTAGAATTTAACTATTACCTTGTGAGTTATACTGTATTTTTTGTCCCAAATAAACAAATAAAAACGTCATGCCTCATCATTGCTGTAGGTAGATGCATCTCGCTTTCGTCGCAAAACAACTGTTATCTCACTGCTATTTAAAGTTGGATTTGTCTTAACTAATCTACAATAAAAGCGCCGTTAAGGCTTTATAGACATGGAAATTAAAGTGCAACCATGTAGTGAGCTTTCTGAGAGGGTTAAAATAGATGGCGCTGTCTAATTTCCGTGCCTTAAAAGGCTGTATTAGGTTTTAAAGTACATATCTAATTACATGTTAGAGGCAACAATCTTGCAAGTAGAGAATTCACAGTTCTCATACGCACAAAGAACTACAAAAGCAGATAAAGGGCGTGTATGTGGCATTTAGATTGTCAATCTCCTCTATTAACTAGTCTCTGATTTAGGTTAGGAGCGGGTCAATGTCACGCCCCGCGGCCCGCGCCCTAGCAGATGGCGCCACTGGCGGTGGCGCCGGCGCACCCGAAAACATTACCCTACTGTCAACTTTTAAACAACGTAACAACATAGTGCTACAATGCGGGTTAAGACGTTTTTAATATTAGTGTATCTAACGGTGTTTTTATCAGGTTGATTACACTTAATGAAGCCTATTAAATTAGATTGTTTACGTTACTCGCTCGTACTTATAGGTGCTTACGACGCGTGCGTTTACGTTAATAGCATAGGTATTTAATTGCAAGCATTTATCACATGCGGCTTTGGACCTTAATTGGTGCATAATTTTTACATAAGAGTGCGGCCATTCTGAAGCGTGGCGAGATTAGCATCGCTCGCTAATATGTATATAATTGAACCCATACCTTACCTTATACTTTAATTTGACGATCATTACGAGATACTTAGTTATAAATAGCCAAATTGACATCTTTTTCGTAATTATGCTATTATTTGACATTGTATATTTATTTGACTTTTTGATGAATTTATTTTGCTATTGATATTTGATGATGATTTTTATCTACATTGACATTTGTATATAATATATATAGGTAGTTGACAATCATAATATAGATTCGTATGGATTAGCTTAAGGGTACAAATTTAGTTCCGCTCTCATTTTAAAACTACGTGTTGGATTGTAATGAAACATTGCACATACAATGACATGAGGTATATCTAGGTCTGTAATTAATATATAGGTCCAATTTATAAAACAAACGAAATAGAGCAAAAGCAAGTTTTATATGAACAACTTAAGTTCGCTGTATTTGTTTTTACTATTCTACCTGAAGCTACATAAACTAATTACAGACCTAGATATACCTTACCTTATTGTAAGTACAAAGTTTCAGAGCAATCTAGCAAGCCGTTTTAAAATGAGAGCGTAACTACGTTTGTATGGAGAAACGAGCTTGTCGGGGACTCATAAGTTCTGATAAACAAAGTTTTTGCACGGAGCATTTAATGCACATGCGAATGCAAGTAATTCGTAATTGAAGTATGAGCCTAGGAGGCCAGTGCGTGTCGTTTTTCTGCCACTGGATGGGCTAGGAGCAATTTTCTATGAAACTCGGGAGCATTGTCAGCGCGCCATTCGACACTTAGCTGACCGCCACACAAGTTCCAACGACCCGCTTTTAGTGTTATCATCGATAACGTCATAGATTTTGTCATTATCTGAATGAGAATGAAGGGATGGTTACGTTTTGTATATGTATTTCTTTACCACGCCATGACCTGCTATCATGGTCGCATTTTTATCACTTGTCATGTTATTTTTTTTTTTTTTTTTTTTTATGAAATAGGAGGCAAACGAGCAGACGGATCACCTGATGGAAAGCGATTACCGCCGCCCATGGACACCCGCAACACCAGAGGGGTTGTAAGTGCGTTGCCGGCCTTTAAGATGGGAATACGCTAATTGTTATGCGTCACTTTCGCACTTACAATTACATACTTGTTAGAACGTGGCAGGCATGATGACAGATGATAAAAAACCGACCATCTTAGCCCTACAGCTTGTTTAAAGTTTTAATTCATAAAAGATTTAATTCTGGATGGCTTTAATCAACACGTCAACAGTGAATATTGAAATTGTATGCAAATGATTACAAAAATACGTTGCGGTTTTGAAGCTGTCTACCAGAATGAATTTTTGCGGCATTTTTTGTGATGAAATTAAGTTCGTACCAGATTAGTTTTTTCTTATTTGTTTTTACTTAGTAATACAATTTAATGTAAGAATTTTTATTAATTAAGTAGATAGATTTTAATAGTTCTGGAAACGACTTGCGGTCCTAATTACAATGAAGCCTAGAACTGGTATCGATTGACCAATACATATCAGATCGATTGCTAATTGTTAGAGTTATCAGTATCACGAACCGACATACAGTTAACTGAGCCGGTCTTTGTCTTCATTACACTAACGATTCGTTTCCCTGGTTTTTCAACATAAATGGAACACTTACATCATCGTATGATAATAATTGATACGTAATGATATTTTAATTTGATTCAATTACTGACATATACTCATGCCAAAACGATTTGCTAGATTGCATATCTAATGGTGAATCTTTTGCATTTGTCAGTTAGTACGGTATTCCCGGAATATAAAAATCTTTCTCATAAGTTGGTGTCGACCTATCAAATCAACAATTATTTTTAATATCCGACTGTCTGACTAAACTCCAACTTAGAATAATTTATTACCAAAGAATTTCTAAAAGCTCTCAACCAGGCTGCGAATAGAAAAGACAAACAAACATTAAAAAAACACCAAATTCCCTTAGTAAGCATCGTTGCTCATTTTTCAGACCTTTTGTAATGTTTTTGTGCACGCGTGGGTGCCTGCGCATGTCTCCAGGCCAATAGACGTGACAGCAATTACTAGCCATTACCCCAGGGTACCGCCCCCTACCGCGGCAGAGCACCGACCTAGCCATAGTAAGCGTAGGAGGACAACTGGGCATTTACTTACACGCTACAACAGATTGAAGCATTATCTATAATCTATAAATTACACTATAACGAGTGTACATAATACAATTTGGCTTCAAGTAGTGTAACGAAAGCGATTTGACGTGCCTACCTTATATGTGACATTGATATGTAGCTGGCATCTTTTAGCTTCTTGCCGTAAAAAAAATAGTTAACGTGGAATTTAAGTATATCCTCAAACAGATTACGTATAAAATTGTTGGTGGCGAGACTTTAAATAGTTTATAATAGTCGGTCTCATGCAGCCGGGAATGTTTTTTAAAGTTATGATTACCTATGTTTTTTACTTTGAGAAGCTTGATTAGCGCAATGCAGTTTTAGTTGTCAAGTATCTCAAGGAAGCGTTTAATTGGGCAGCTTTTTGCGAAAATCGTGATTCTATCTTAGACGTAAAGTTATCTCATTAAATAAGTAAGTTTTTATATACCCTACAACCCTCTTGCGCATGAGAGGAGGCCTGAGGGCCTACCGTGAATACCGAAATTCGCAAATTGCGAGGATCTTTCTCTTTTACTCCAATGAAGGCGTAATTAGAGTGACAGAGAAAGATGCCCGCAATTTGCGAACTTTGATATTCGCGGTTATAGCCCTGTGCCCAGCAGTGGGACGGGGACGTGTAGGTATAGGCCGAACCATTATTATCATTATTTTGTTTCGACGAACGTTTAAAAAGAATTACTGATATAATAAATAAATAAATAAAATATAAAAATAAAAAATAAAAAAGCCATTTATTCCTTAATATCGTTACAATATTATAAGAGAAATATCGAATTAATAGTGCATGCATAACTTATATTTTAAATTTTAAATAATTTACTCCACAAAATAATTATTTAACATTTTTTCATTATGTTGATTTTAATATAATTTATAATTCAATTATTTTAATAAAATTTAATTTTTCAATTTGGTGTATAAATTATGTCTTAGATATTAAGGACCTCTCTCGAGTATAGGCCTCCTCCAACTCCTTCCATTTATCTCTAGTTTTTGCTTCTTCAATCCAGTGTTTTCCTGCTATTTTAGTAATTTCATCTGACCATCTTTCTAATGGTTTTCCTTGCCTTCGTTTTCCCTCTGGACCCGGCCACGTTGTCACAGTCTTTGTCCACTTGTCGTCATTCATTCTTATTACATGACCCGCCCATCGCCATTTAAATTTTTTGCAGTATGTCAGAGCATCAATTACTTTTGTTTTTTGTCTTATCTCTATGTTTTTCTTTTTATCGATACGTTTAATGTTTAGGATGCTCCGCTCCATGCTTCTTTGGCATGTGTTAATTTTATTTTTCGTGTAAGAATTGAAGATCCACGTTTGACATCCGTAAGAAAGGCATGGTAATATGCATGAGTCCAGGATTTTCTTTTTCAGTTTCAGTGGCAGGTTTGATTTTAACGGTTCTTTGTAACTCCAGTACTTGTTCCAGGATATTTTAATATATTATATATTAAATACATATTACGTGTGCTAAGTTTTAATAATAATGTCTACCTACCTAGTAAAAAAAAAATTTAGTCGCAACAATCTCAACATCTGCGTACATGTATTTTCTATACCTAAACTCGTGTCGGTTTCTGAATATTTTTTACTTAGATTAATCGGACTCTTGGTCCTTGTGCGGTCAAAAGATGCCCCCTGCGGTTATAATGAGCAAAATAGATTTAATTATTTATTCATCACGTAGGTATCATGTTGCCATGCCAGATAAAAACCAGTCGGAACGATCTGCCAAATATTAACCTGTAGGGCTAAGATGGTCGGCTCTTTATCATTTCTCACCATGCCTGTCACGTTCTAACAAATATGTTAGTGAGAAAGTGACACATGACATGACAGGTGATAAAAATGCGACTATGATACCGCTGCTGGGTGTGGCCGGTAATTCGGTTGGTTAAGGTGGTAAGTAATCATTATTATAATTTGAAGCAAACAATTTTTTCATGTTTAATGAGCATATTACGTTTACGGTCATAGAGCATTTTTATAGTATTGATCGCCGATTCGCCGATTACCCATTTTGAAAGAGACATTATACACGCATGTTATATGTAAATAACAGCTGTTGATACCCTTCTTTGTACAGATCATTAATATGTATACCTACACAGTGAACAATTAAAAAAAACTTATTCTTATAACCAACTGTTCCTTTCTTGAAATAAAAATAACATTACTGTAGACTGTAGGTAAGTGGTAGGTAAATATAAGGAGTTCTATTAAGCAAAAAACTTTTAGAAGTTCTTGAATACATAAATATAAATTTAAGGTACCAAAAATACTCGCGAAATAGATTTATAATTTTAATTTTGTACTTTTATTTTTTAACACATATGTACATTATAAGTGGGATTGTATGTATACTGACTCCCAGAGACTGTTAAACGCTGGTGTTATTACGAATATTAATTGTATATTTTTCGATCCCTTTCTATCTAACTTTCTGTCGTACAGTCAGCAGCAGAAGCGGGCGAGGTGTTCAAAATTACCTTGACACGCCTTATTCTATTAACAATAAAGTCACGTCAAGATCATTTTGAACACCTCGCCCGCTTAGCAACTTCTGCTGCTGACTGTACAAGTAAAATCAACAGAACAAACGTTATCTCTCCGTACGAGTAACCGGGCAATAAAAACTAATTTTACGCTGCGATAATAGACACTAGGTTTATTTAATTACATAATCAAAGTAAACCTTAGCAAGTCGAGTGAGACGTGAACGGATGTCTTTAATCATTTTCACTGTACAACATTATGTGTAACTATTTATTCTGTGACTAACTGAAGATTTCCCATTGCGAAATATGACGTGATATATCAAAGGAACCTTCCCTTTTATTTATAACAATCACCCTAGTTTTTTTAATGTCTTTATATCCCAATTTTCATTCATTTTCATCAGGGTTTACTCATTTTTTGCCATATCAATATTCCCAATGACTTTTCTGTGATCCACCTGTTTTACAGTATGATATCAGTGATATCACTTTTCAAATAGGCGCGTAATAAATAATAATAATGAGATGCATATAATATAACCCTCTTTTATATTAATTAATACACTCGCCGATAACACCAAGTTCGTTATTAAGTTCTGTTAACACAGTTTTTGCGGAAAAATAGATAGCGATTTTTAATTATTCATGTATACAGTTGTAAAGCTTATTTATAAGTGATATGCTTACAATACAACCTAATAAACATTGTTGTTCTGATTTGCAAAATTCCTTATAGCACTTGGAAAAATGGCGTAAAAAAACACGTCAAAAGTACGCTCCCTGTTCATGTCATTTTTAAATGCTATTTATTTCTAATCATATTAAGGATGTATCAGCCTTGCATGCACAATTCGATTGCTTGATTATTCATCTTTAATTTAATGTATAGTTTACGTGAGTTTCTTTGATTAAATACATGGTATACAGAGTTTTCCAAGCCTGTATCCCGCACAATTGTCTAAATCTATACGTTTTCGTGCGAAACTGAAAAATATGCAATGTTTGGAGAATATAATTTTAGGTATAAAATAGTAAAACCATCTGGCAAAGTTGCAAGACTGCATTGGACACACTTTTGTAAAGTATAATTTTCATAAATTGACCGCGTATTTACGTCTTCAGGCAATCTCGGACTTGACAAGGATTCCCGTAAATTCTCCATCTGAGTTTTATATTATTATATCACGTTTTGATCATTACAAAATAAGCTATCAAACTGTGCTAATTTTTATTTTATTTTAAGCTTTATTTTATATTTAATCAGTTGAAAACCTAGTAATAGAAAATAAAAAAAAGAATAATAAAAGTTTTTTATTTAGTTTATATTGTGTACCTACTTACTTATCCATCATTTTATTAATATAAACAAATTTCCAAGAAGTCAACTACAGACCAACTGATGCCGACAAAATCTAATCCGCTTTAAGATAAAAGTTTAAAGCTCCCTCGCTCATTAGCCGCTTTAATCCTAATTAGTAAACACATGACGAAGGACGACCACGCCACACATGTCTACTATGTTACCATTTAAGGCTACTGCTAACCTCGAAAATGAAACTTTCGTCTATTTGCCTCTATCACTCGAATATGCAAGAGCGATAGAGATCCAAGTAGTCGAACGAAGAAACGCGAAGTGGTTCGCGGTTATACAAACAGGCTCTGATAGTTTACGTCACATAAACGTCACGATACGAGTGATACGACGGATTCGCCGTTCGCAAAATGATAAGATAGCCTCTGCAAATATTATCACGGCGATAAGGAAATCAGATCGTTACACTTTACACTTTCCAGTGATAAAGTTGGATTATAATTACACTTTTTGATAATGTAAATCTAATTTAATATATGTAGTATTGTTATTTTATTATATGTTCAGTTTGGAGTCAAATTAATTTAGTAGTGATTGTTACACTATATTTATTTTTTACATTGATTACTTTTTTCTTTTTAGAAACATTATTAACTAGTAGGTACCTATAGTACTATATTTTATTTTTATTAAAAAAATCGGGCAATACGATTTCGAAAATTACATTGTTCCTACTAGTTCAATACATTCAGTCAGTATATTTGCAAGAAGTTCTCGTTAATATAACAACAAAATGGCTATAGATTAATTTTAAACTGTTAATAAAATATTCAATATATACGATAATTGATATATAAATAAATTTTTAACATAGCATAAGCCATCCAACTTATAGCACGCGTCGCATCCCTAATGCGTCGTGTGCGCGGCAGCGCCAACAGCCTTCTGGAGATCTGGACGATCGCGGAGCGGAGGCTAATGACAGTAATGACAGCCCCATAGTTGGCCACTGGGCAAAGTCGCATGCGTCGTTAGTAAATTACGATAACTGTCATTTAGTGAGACCTGTTTTATTGTTATTGACTAATTTTAATATCACTGAACTATTATTAATATTATTATTTTCCATTTTAATTTTATTATTTTAACTTATGTGTGTACAATTTCGTCTGAATTTTATAATACAAATATGTGTGTGATTATAAGTTTTAACCCATAAGACCTAGTATTATAAGTATAGATGAGCTATACGCGTGCGCCCGTGAGGGACATAACATACGCCAGTGTTGGCCGTAATTGTTAATTTTAATTAACCATTGATCAATTTTATTAACCATTAGTTCCGCCATTAACCAATTGCATTAAAGTTAATTCGGATTAAAGTTAATTCGGATTAAATTTTTGAGACGTTAATGGCCATTGAAGTTAATTCGGATTAACTTTAATTCGGATTAACTTCAATGGCCATTAAAGTTTCAAAAAATTAATTAGAATTACTCCCAATTGCATTAACGTCTAATAAAATTACATTCGTGATATTTTAAAATGAGACAGCAAAATGACCCTGACTGAACCCTGGCAGTAGTAGCAGTACCTACATACTACCTAGTAGAATTCTGGTTTGGTGCAACACAGACATACGCGGTTTTGGTCATTTAAATCGTCTTGATGAGCACTTCGGAGAGCCGTACCCATGATAGAGCTGATGCTGAACCCTGGCAGTACCTAATGGATCTAAGGTTTGGTGCAACATAGGCACACGCTGTTTTAGTCATCCGACTCGTCTTGATGAGCACTTCGGAGAGCCATACACATGATAGAGCTGATGCTGAACCCTGGCAGTACCTAATGGATCTAAGGTTTGGTGCAACATAGGCACACGCTGTTTTAGTCATCCGACTCGTCTTGATGAGCACTTAGGAGAGCAGTACCCATGATAGAGCTGATGCTGAACCCTGGCAGTACCTAGTGGATCTAAGGTTTGGTGCAACATAGGCACACGCTGTTTTAGTCACCCGACTCGTCTTGATGAGCACTTAGGAGAGCGGTACCCATGATAGAGCTGATGCTGAACCCTGGCAGTACCTAGTGGATCTAAGGTTTGGTGTAACATAGGCACACGCTGTTTTAGTCACCCGACTCGTCTTGATGAGCACTTAGGAGAGCAGTACCCATGATAGAGCTGATGCTGAACCCTGGCAGTACCTAGTGGATCTAACGTTTGGTGCAACATAGGCACACGCTGTTTTAGTCACCCGACTCGTCTTGATGAGCACTTAGGAGAGCGGTACCCATGATAGAGCTGATGCTGAACCCTGGCAGTACCTAGTGGATCTAAGGTTTGGTGCAACATAGGCACACGCTGTTTTAGTCACCCGACTCGTCTTGATGAGCACTTAGGAGAGCGGTACCCATGATAGAACTGATGCTGAACCCTGGCAGTACCTAGTGGATCTAAGGTTTGGTGCAACATAGGCACACGCTGTTTTAGTCACCCGACTCGTCTTGATGAGCACTTAGGAGAGCAGTACCCATGATAGAGCTGATGCTGAACCCTGGCAGTACCTAGTGGATCTAAGGTTTGGTGCAACATAGGCACACGCTGTTTTAGTCACCCGACTCGTCTTGATGAGCACTTAGGAGAGCGGTACCCATGATAGAGCTGATGCTGAACCCTGGCAGTACCTAGTGGATCTAAGGTTTGGTGCAACATAGGCACACGCTGTTTTAGTCACCCGACTCGTCTTGATGAGCACTTAGGAGAGCAGTACCCATGATAGAGCTGATGCTGAACCCTGGCAGTACCTAGTGGATCTAAGGTTTGGTGCAACATAGGCACACGCTGTTTTAGTCACCCGACTCGTCTTGATGAGCACTTAGGAGAGCGGTACCCATGATAGAGCTGATGCTGAACCCTGGCAGTACCTAGTGGATCTAAGGTTTGGTGCAACATAGGCACACGCTGTTTTAGTCACCCGACTCGTCTTGATGAGCACTTAGGAGAGCGGTACCCATGATAGAGCTGATGCTGAACCCTGGCAGTACCTAGTGGATCTAAGGTTTGGTGCAACATAGGCACACACAGTTTTAGTCACCCGACTCGTCTTGATGAGCACTTAGGAGAGCAGTACCCATGATAGAGCTGATGCTGAACCCTGGCAGTACCTAGTGGATCTAAGGTTTGGTGCAACATAGGCACACGCTGTTTTAGTCACCCGACTCGTCTTGATGAGCACTTAGGAGAGCAGTACCCATAATGGAGCTGATGCTGAACCCTGGCAGTACCTAGCGGAACTAAGGTTTGGTGCAACATAGGCACACGCTGTTTTAGTCATCCGACTCGTCTTGATGAGCACTTAGGAGAGCAGTACGCATGATAGAGCTGATGCTGAAGCTTGGCACTACCTAGTGGATCTAAGGTTTGGTGCAACATAGGCACACGCTGTTTTAGTCACCCGACTCGTCTTGATGAGCACTTAGGAGAGCGGTACCCATGATAGAGCTGATGCTGAACCCTGGCAGTACCTAGTGGATCTAAGGTTTGGTGCAACATAGGCACACGCTGTTTTAGTCACCCGACTCGTCTTGATGAGCACTTAGGAGAGCAGTACCCATGATAGAGCTGATGCTGAACCCTGGCAGTACCTAGTGGATCTAAGGTTTGGTGCAACATAGGCACACGCTGTTTTAGTCATCCGACTCGTCTTGATGAGCACTTAGGAGATCAGTACCCATAATGGAGCTGATGCTGAACCCTGGCAGTACCTAGCGGAACTAAGGATTGGTGCAACATAGGCACACGCTGTTTTAGTCATCCGACTCGTCTTGATGAGCACTTAGGAGAGCAGTACCCATGATAGAGCTGATGCTGAACCCTGGCAGTACCTAGCGGAACTAAGGTTTGGTGCAACATAGGCACACGCTGTTTTAGTCATCCGACTCGTCTTGATGAGCAAGAGAGCGGTACCCATGATAGAGCTGATGCTGAACCCTGGCAATACCCAGTGGATCTAAGGTTTGGTGCAATATAGGCATGCGCTGTTTTGGGCATCCGACTCGTCTTGATGAGCACTTAGGAGAGCAGTACCTATGGTAGAGCTGATGCTGAACCCTGGCAGTACCTAGTGGATCTAAGGTTTGGTGCAACATTGGCACGCACTGTTTAGGTCGTCCGACACGTCTTGATGAGCACTTAGGAGAGCAGTACCCATGATAGAGCTGATGCTGAACCCTGGCAGTACCTAGTGGGTCTAAGGTTTGGTGCAACATAGGCACCCGCTGTTTTAGTCACCAGACTCGTCTTGATGAGCACTTAGGAGAGCGGTACCCACGATAGAGCTGATGCTGAACCCTGGCAGTACCTAGTGGATCTAAGGTTTGGTGCAACATAGGCACGCGCTGTTTTGGTCATCTGACTCGTCTTGATGAGCACTTAGGAGAGCAGTACCCATGATAGAGCTGATGCTGAACCCTGGCAGTACATAGTGGAACTAAGGTTTGGTACAACATAGGCACACGCTGTTATGGTCATCTCACTCGTTCTAATGAGCACTTGGGAGCGCAATATTTGAATATTATCTTGAGATACATAACTCATAAGATAGATAACATATACTTATGGCAGTAAGCAGTAGGTCTAGGTACTTACTAGGACTCAGGTATGGTCCAATTTATTCACGCGCTGTTTTGGTTCATCCTTTTTAATTAAGTTGATGGGAATAGTAACAAAAGTGCTGCCGAATCAATGTTTTGTAAATTTTTGTATTATTCAACACTTTCAGCGCCAAGCGCCCCATTTCAATAACAAAATGAACCCGACTATCGGGTTCTTGGCACTGAAAGTGTTAACTGATCATGATTACCAATGTCATGGTCATGCAATATTATGTAAGATATGAAAGAATATGTTTGTATTTATGAACTGAATCGGAATCCTTACAGGGATAAATTAAAATAACATATTTATTTATCATTATTTATTTATTTAAGAAAATATATTACAAATTATATACCACTAATTATTTTGTCAATTATAAAAATTAAGTCTTATTTTATACATAATGATACAGATGTAGTGCATAATTGTTTACCATCGTATTTTCGCGGAAACGCACGAACGTGTCTTGCTATTTCAGTCAGTCTCAGTACAAAAATACTGAGGTTGACAGAAGTAGCATGACAAATACGAACGTTTCCGTGAAAATACGACGACAAACACTTATGCACTACATCTGTATCATTATGTATAAAATAAGACTTAATTTTTATAATTGTTAAAATAATTAGTGGTATATAATTTGTAATACAACTTTTTAAATAAATAAATAAATAAATAATGATAAATAAATATGTTATTTTAATTTATCCCTGTAAGGATTCCGATTCAGTTCATAAATACAAACATATTCTTTCATATCTTACATAATATTGCATGACCATGACATTGGTAATCATGATCAGTTAACACTTTCAGTGCCAAGAACCCGATAGTCGGGTTCATTTTGTTATTGAAATGGGGCGCTTGGCGCTGAAAGTGTTGAATAATACAAAAATTTACAAAACATTGATTAGGCAGCACTTTTGTTACTATTCCCATCAACTTAATAAAAAAAGATGAAATAAAACTATGAAAACGGATTATATCGCGTATATTGAATTTATAATACATCCCGACGTTTCGAACTCTTTACAGCGTTCGTGGTCAACGGGTGACTGAGGAAAAATTACAAAATGCAAAAATACCCACATACTAAAATAATGAACAATCATAGACTACAAACTTTAAGGCTGGTTGTACATGCAAAATCGGTTCATAAGGCTAGTTATACACTATAATTATTTTTCAAGTAAAGATATATATATATACGCGATAAAAATAAACTATGCCGGCTCCAACCCTACACCACGGACCCGAGAAGATTTAATTCCCTCCTAAATTGTAGGAGGGTATCCCAATATGGGACCGGCAACAAACTCGGCGGGACACATCTTTTCAAAACATCAGAATGTCCAGCATCATCCAACACTACGGTCTCACAGTCTATGTCTCGCTTGCTCCTTTATCAGGTGGACTACAGGATCCCAAGCTGGTGGTAGAGAAAAGCCATCTTCCCTATTAAAGTTTGGATATTTCTTAATCTCAATGGCCTCGCGCAGCATTCTGGGTATGTAACGCTTCTCCTTGGCAAGAACCAGAGGCTTATCAAACTTGATTGAGTGATTGGCTTTATCCATGACATGCTCACAGACAGCAGACCTAGGTCGACGGTGCTTGACATCAGCTATGTGTTCCTTCACCCGAGTGGAAATGCTCCGTTTCGTCTGCCCGACATATGATAGGCCACACTCACAGTCCAGTTTCTCTACCACCAGCTTGGGATCCTGTAGTCCACCTGATAAAGGAGCAAGCGAGACATAGACTGTGAGACCGTAGTGTTGGATGATGCTGGACATTCTGATGTTTTGAAAAGATGTGTCCCGCCGAGTTTGTTGCCGGTCCCATATTGGGATACCCTCCTACAATTTAGGAGGGAATTAAATCTTCTCGGGTCCGTGGTGTAGGGTTGGAGCCGGCATAGTTTATTTTTATCGCGTATATATATATATCTTTACTTGAAAAATAATTATAGTGTATAACTAGCCTTATGAACCGATTTTGCATGTACAACCAGCCTTAAAGTTTGTAGTCTATGATTGTTCATTATTTTAGTATGTGGGTATTTTTGCATTTTGTAATTTTTCCTCAGTCACCCGTTGACCACGAACGCTGTAAAGAGTTCGAAACGTCGGGATGTATTATAAATTCAATATACGCGATATAATCCGTTTTCATAGTTTTATTTCATGAGTAACTATCGCGGTAACCGAAGACAATATTAAAAAAAGATGAACCAAAACAGCGAGTGAATAGATTGGACCATACCTGAGTCCTAGTAAGTACCTCTAGGTACTTACTAGGACCTACTGCTTACTGCCATAAGTATATGTCTATCTTATGAGTATCTCAAGACAATATTCAAATATTGCGCTCCCAAGTGCTCATTAGAACGAGTGAGATGACCATAACAGCGTGTGCCTATGTTGTACCAAACCTTAGTTCCACTATGTACTGCCAGGGTTCAGCATTAGCTCTATCATGGGTACTGCTCTCCCAAGTGCTCATTAGAACGAGTGAGATGACCATAACAGCGTGTGCCTATGTTGTACCAAACCTTAGTTCCACTATGTACTGCCAGGGTTCAGCATCAGCTCTATCATGGGTACTGCTCTCCTAAGTGCTCATCAAGACGAGTCGGACGACCTAAACAGCGCGTGCCTATGTTGCACCAAACCTTAGATCCACTAGGTACTGCCAGGGTTCAGCATCAGCTCTATCATGGGTGCTGCTCTCCTAAGTGCTCATCAAGGCGAGTCGGACGACCTAAACAGCGCGTGCCTATGTTGCACCAAACCTTAGATCCACTAGGTACTGCCAGGGTTCAGCATCAGCTCTATCATGGGTACCGCTCTACTAAGTGCTCATCAAGACGAGTCGGGTGACTAAAACAGCGTGTACCTATGTTGCACCAAACCTTAGATCCACTAGGTAGTGCCAGGGTTCAGCATCAGCTCTATCATGGGTACTGCTCTCCTAAGTGCTCATCAAGACGAGTCGGGTGACTAAAACAGCGTGTGCCTATGTTGCACCAAACCTTAGATCCACTAGGTACTGCCAGGGTTCAGCATCAGCTCCATTATGGGTACTGCTCTCCTAAGTGCTCATCAAGACGAGTCGGGTGACTAAAACAGCGTGTGCCTATATTGCACCAAACCTTAGATCCACTAGGTACTGCCAGGGTTCAGCATCAGCTCTATCATGGGTACTGCTCTCCTAAGTGCTCATCAAGACGAGTCGGACGACCTAAACAGCGCGTGCCTATGTTGCACCAAACCTTAGATCCACTAGGTACTGCCAGGGTTCAGCATCAGCTCTATCATGGGTGCTGCTCTCCTAAGTGCTCATCAAGACGAGTCGGACGACCTAAACAGCGCGTGCCTATGTTGCACCAAACCTTAGATCCACTAGGTACTGCCAGGGTTCAGCATCAGCTCTATCATGGGTACCGCTCTACTAAGTGCTCATCAAGACGAGTCGGGTGACTAAAACAGCGTGTGCCTATGTTGCACCAAACCTTAGATCCACTAGGTACTGCCAGGGTTCAGCATCAGCTCTATCATGGGTACTGCTCTCCTAAGTGCTCATCAAGACGAGTCGGGTGACTAAAACAGCGTGTGCCTATGTTGCACCAAACCTTAGATCCACTAGGTACTGCCAGGGTTCAGCATCAGCTCTATTATGGGTACTGCTCTCCTAAGTGCTCATCAAGACGAGTCGGGTGATGAAAACAGCGTGTGCCTATGTTGCACCAAACCTTAGATCCACTAGGTACTGCCAGGGTTCAGCATCAGCTCTATCATGGGTACCGCTCTCCTAAGTGCTCATCAAGACGAGTCGGGTGACTAAAACAGCGTGTGCCTATGTTGCACCAAACCTTAGATCCACTAGGTAGTGCCAGGGTTCAGCATCAGCTCTATCATGGGTACTGCTCTCCTAAGTGCTCATCAAGACGAGTCGGATGACTAAAACAGCGTGTGCCTATGTTGCACCAAACCTTAGTTCCGCTAGGTACTGCCAGGGTTCAGCATCAGCTCCATTATGGGTACTGCTCTCCTAAGTGCTCATCAAGACGAGTCGGGTGACTAAAACAGCGTGTGCCTATGTTGCACCAAACCTTAGATCCACTAGGTACTGCCAGGGTTCAGCATCAGCTCTATCATGGGTACTGCTCTCCTAAGTGCTCATCAAGACGAGTCGGATGACTAAAACAGCGTGTGCCTATGTTGCACCAAACCTTAGATCCATTAGGTACTGCCAGGGTTCAGCATCAGCTCTATCATGGGTATGGCTCTCCGAAGTGCTCATCAAGACGAGTCGGATGACTAAAACAGCGTGTGCCTATGTTGCACCAAACCTTAGATCCATTAGGTACTGCCAGGGTTCAGCATCAGCTCTATCATGGGTACGGCTCTCCGAAGTGCTCATCAAGACGATTTAAATGACCAAAACCGCGTATGTCTGTGTTGCACCAAACCAGAATTCTACTAGGTAGTAGGTAGGTACTGCTACTACTGCCAGGGTTCAGTCAGGGTCATTTTGCTGTCTCATTTTAAAATATCACGAATGTAATTTTATTAGACGTTAATGCAATTGAGAGTAATTCTAATTAATTTTTTGAAACTTTAATGGCCATTGAAGTTAATCCGAATTAAAGTTAATCCGAATTAACTTCAATGGCCATTAACGTCTCAAAAATTTAATCCGAATTAACTTTAATCCGAATTAAATGGCTAATGGTTAATGGCCATTAACCTTTTTAATTGTTAATTTTTAATGTTTAATGGCATTAGCGTTCGGCCAACACTGACATACGCAATGCGACAAAATTAAAAACACGTTTTAACATTCCCGATAATATACCAAAAACTACCTACTATGAGCGAAAGCTTGAAAAATTATTTTATTATTTTTTATTATAAGAAATAAAGTAGGTGTACAATTAAATGGGTAACTTGGTCACTGGTAATCTTTATTCAATTTTCTGTATATCAAATGCTGTCTACTGTACGAATGATACTCTACTTTCTCATTATTACGTTTTCAGTCCTTCAGTACGCATGACACATCAGTAATACAATAAAGAGGCACTCCCGGGCTGCGAGATGATAAATGAAACAGGAGTGAAGTCACACAGTTCAAATATGGAGTAGATAGGTATACGTTTGAGACTTATAGTTAATTTATAGTTACGCAAGACGCAAGCAAGACGCAAGTCACTTTGTTTGATGTATTTAAGCTGAACAATTGTCAATTAGTTTCAGCCCACGTTTTGATTTGTCAGTTCAACGTTCGGTTCGGTTATTACAACAAAAAAGCTTTTTTTGTTTAGCGGTCTGCGTTAACGAACGCTTCATTTGGTAGTTTATGGAACATGTGCTGTTTGCATAACGCCATCCATGGTTTATTTTGGATGTTATTAGGTCTGCAAATAGACTGTGTTGCTGTACGTGTCGTCGATTGCTACACTTTCAGTTCGCCGATCGAAATTAAATGCCCAGTGGCTAGTTATTAGAACAAATAGAAGCGTTTGAGATAGAAAGCACATGTTTAAACAATAATTATTGTTACCTCCGATGCATAAGTAAAATTTCTCAACAGTAATAATTTATTCAAAAAATATACTATCAATATGATCGAAAACTTACAAAGATATAAGATAACACACTACAAAAAAAGTGTTAATAAAATCAACTAAAAAAGGCGTGCCACAGGGATCAGTGTTAGATTTGTAAAATATTGTATCTTTCAAATTGCACATTGAACGTAAATTATTTACCGACAAGATGTATATTAATATATTACAAATTATGCCAATAAAAAATCCGACCTGAGTAATAATGACGTCTAATTTTAGCGAAACAATTTGTTAAAATGTCAGACGCTAACATCCGTTTAAGAAGGTTCGGACACTTCGGACCTAAACGCCGATGAGTCATTCGAGCCCTGTCCGCTGTGATACCTGAATCCAATTACGAACCCATCAAACAGTGTGACAACTACAAAACGAATCTTAAGATTAGTGAGATCGCACGAGAGGGCCTGTCATACGTTATCTGTTCGCCGATTTTGTACCCTTTACAACCATCAATTTTAATTATTAACGGTACGTTTAGTAAGCGGTTTACTTTGATTCGCTAATGCCACATGTTTTAAAATAAATGCTAAAGGTACAATAATGTTTTTCTATACTTAAATAAAACGTACGCTTATTGCTACGATATATAACTGCTAGCTTATTATATAGATTTTAATGTAGGTACATTATATCTTAATGAAATACCTATTTACTTAACTACTTAAGGTTTAGTATGGAAAAGACCGTCTACAAGCTTTTTCGTCGCTCTTGCGTTTGTACACACACTCTACTTACAGAGGGTCTACCGCGAAAACCGAAATGCGAAAATTGCGGGGATCTTTCTCTTTTACTCCAATGAAGGCGTAATTAGAGTGATAGAGAAAAATTCCCGCAATGTGCGAACTTCGATTTTCGCGGTTATAGCCCAGGTCTACGTACAGGTCGGTATAGAAGGAGTGGAGCTTTTTGACTGTGTCTGAGAGACCTATGCTCAGCAGTGGGCGATAAAGGGCTGATATAATGATGATGATGTATCTGAGCGACGTACGTATACAAATAACAGGAGTTCTTGCCTTATGACGGTCTTGCCCCGCAAATACATTTTATATGCCGGTCTTCTCTACATTGACCTTAAATGATATGATAGACTTACCGGTATGTATGAAGTTTCTAATGCTGTCCTGGATCTCTTCTTGAACATTGCCCGTGGGATATTCCACTTTAGGCATTACTATAAATTTCGCGCTGCACCACGCCACCAAAGTTTGGAATAATAACAGTATTAATATACACCGCACATCCATTTTTCTAAGCACCATCATTTCGCGTCGTGAGGGACCGTTAGCGTCTATGTCGTTGGCATGACAATACTACTACCGGTGCATTTAATCATTGCGCTAATGACATAACGTAACCTTATTCGAGTTATGATATTTTGTGCCTGTAATTAGACAGCGTTAATGTGTAGATGCTCGGTCGTCGGCTTTGTTGAACGTTCATTATATTCGATCTGAAACAAAAGAAATAAAATGTTAAATTTACGTAACGACTACACCTGGAAATATTATATCAAAATATAATTTATTATTACCATTAAAGTTTTATTTTGTTCGGTATTGATCACTTATCGGTATTTATACACATACAAAAAGTAAAATTTAAATTGAACTGCTATCACTAAAGTTAAGCCTTTATTTTACGCACTATAAAAGTATGCTTCAATAAAAAAGTTTATCAAAGTTCGGGCAGAGAGCCGCAGTACACGTGCGTGTAGAGACGGGCCGCTATCTCGATCTGAGAGCGGAGTCGTCTGTTACATAATTATATCTCTAATCTGTGCCCATATAGACACATGCGATTTGTGTTTTAGTTAGCACTGGAGACGTGATAGTGAGAGTTTGGATGGTTCTTGCCGGTTAATTAAAGGGCATTTAGTGTAGTAGTTTTACTTTCTCCTGTTAAAAATGAGAGAGAGAATAGGAGCGAAATTCAAAGATTCTTAATCGCTACTAGTACTTTCCTAATTTATTACTTACTAGCAGAAGCTCACGACTTTGTCTGTGTAAAATAAGTACTTTTATACTTTTTTTCACTTCAATAGTAAATTCAACCCCTTTTTGCCCCTTTAAGGGATGATTCCCGTGATAAAAACTATTATAATATGTCTTTGCCCGGAACTCTTAACTATCTCCATACAAAATATTATCTAAATTGGTGTAGCGATTTAAGCGTGAATAGGTCAGACAGACAGCGTTACTTTCGCATTATAGTAGGCGTAGATACCTATAAAAAATACATCATACAATTTATGTATTGGCGTTGTTGCGTACTTTAGGACTTTAGGTCACTTCACAATAGGGTATTCCATACATTTTTATTATGGTATCAGTCGATCAGGATCAAATGTCTGTATGGAACCGATTGTCTTAAAGCAATACAAAAATCACAAATGATGGTCAAAGTCTGGCACCCGCACTTTACTGACGATTTGACGAAACACTTCTAACAAATTGGCATTACATCGTGACGTCAGCATGTAACGTCGCTATTGCTTAGAAGCTGTCGAAAACAAGGAAATTGCGATTTTGTCGGTGAAATATTGCGTTAATGTATATTGCTGCTATACTTACAATTTTTTTTTAATAAAATCTAAGGAATCGAATGGTACCATTATTTTTGTCCTATTTGTAAGAAACATTTTTTTTTTACTTTGAAGTCTTGTATTTATTTATTATTCCCATAATTTTTTTAAGTTTCCAATTTATTGTAATAAATTGCTCATTTTCTATCTATTTAACTAGATTTTGTTATAAAATCCAACATGTGGAAACAACCTTATTGTGCAAATTAACCATCTTTCCGAACCTCAAATTCGCACGTTTTCTTCACATTACATAAGACAGCCTTGGTATCGTACGCGGACCGTTAACAATGAAATAAAGAATGATGAATAGGTTACGGCTGAATGTTTACTCAGCAGCAGCTGCAAAAATTAAGTGAATGAGTATACATAGTGACGAAATCGATTCGGCCTGACATTATCTGCCTATCTTTATTTACTGCTAAATTTATTTTTATACTAATTTTTTTCTCGCTTTAAAAGTTTCCCTCCCTTTTCGAATCAAAATGAAAAAAAAAAATACTAAGCAGTATTAAAGTTACCAATAATCTTAACTCATTTTAGTTGTTTCGAACAGTGCGAATGGGTAGTATTGATCTCCAAAATAACTATTTACAAAAGGGTAAACAAAGACAAGAAAAAAATAAAACGTAGAAACTACTTAAGGATAAGGTAAAAGTACACGTAATAAGGGATGAGGTGGCGCCAACCACGTCCATGTGCCAGCCGGAAAGATTTCAACAGGGTATCCTGAGACACAAATAATAAAACCTCAAACATCCTTAATATTTTAAAAATTTGAAACCCAGTAAAGCAACAAATGATATTTATTATTTATAATAATGAGTTCCCGGAATAAAGGTACAGGTAACATCCACGTGCCGATAAGGCGGCGCCAGTGTTATCCATGCATCTGACCTGGGAGTTCCACAGGGCAACGTCTTAATATAGCCAGCCTCTAGTGATAATTGATAAGCTTATTCAAGTCAGGGAATTTGATTTCGTGGAAAGATACTTGAAAGGCACTTTAATGATACTTGATTTTGTATATTTAGATGTTCTGTTCCAGGAATTAATGCAGATGTAGACACGTGCTAGCGATAAAGTGTCAGCTAGCTATACGAACTTCCCGTGGTAAGGGTGTCACAGGGTACTACGAGTATCTTGGGTCTGTAAGGCTACTTAAATAGCCCTTTTTGCATAATAGTGAAGTGTCCCGATACCCATTCTACATTGAAAATTTGTAATGTGACATAAGGGCATATGTGCCATTTTCAACCAAAAGGGTACTTATTGTCGCTTGTCAGTAAGGCGCTATTTCCATATAGCTTCAATTAGAAATCAACCTTATCAACAAGCGAGAATGTGGTACCTTTTAGTTGAAATTCGCATCGTCGCATAATTATATACTTGGGCCAGTTGGTCTCTATCAGCGACAGGCAAGACAAGGAAGTTGAGCGCCGTGTTCAAAATGCCTGGAAGAGCTACTGGTCCATGAAGGAGCTAATGAAGGGCGACCTTCCTATGTTACTAAATCGTAAACTCGTTGACATATGCATTCTGCCTGTCCTAACATAAATGCATTGTAATATGCCTAAATTGAAGAATAAAAAACTTTTACTTTCACTTTTAACATGTTTAGTCCTTATTGGTGACCATCGTCATTCTTCATAATAAATAATGTTTTCAATGATATTTTATGTAGGTTTGAACCTTGAACGCAAGTTAAAAACGAAAAATACCCAAGTCAATGCACTGCAAAATCTTTCGTGGACATTAGCGATTCCCAACTTCTTAATAACATTGAAAAAATGGAATGCTTATTAAGAAATAGCACGTGTTTTATTACGTTTTCGATCAATTGAGCGACGAGTAGAGGATGAGTAGGTATTCATCAATATTCCGATATTTATGGAAAAAGGTCTTACGTGTCTATGAAATTCAAAGTGTATATGACGTTCTTCCTTTGAAAAAGTCCGTGCGACATCAGACACCTTTATTAAAAAAAAATGCAGTGAAGTGTGCCCTAACACTTGTGCAAATTCAAAATTGATACAGGTTTGAATAATAATAATGAGTGAAGTTGTTACCTTCTTTAGCCGGGTATAGATAGACGTTGCTAACTGCCTATTTTTTAACCGACTTCAATTTCATAGAAGGAGGAGGTTCTGTATTCGGTTGTGGCTATGTTTTTTTTTTTTTTTTTTTTTTTTATGTATGTTCACCGATTATTCCGAGACCCGTGGTCCGATTTGAGTAATTCTTTTTTTGTTCGAAAGGAGCTACTTCCAAGTTGGTCCCATATTAATCTGGTTCTGATCTGATGATGGGATCCCTGAGGAATTGAGGGAACTCCTCAATTTTTAAAGGCACATGTATGGTGATTTGGGTGTTTTCATAAGAAACTTTAGCATTTTCTCTCGAAAACGACCAATTTGATGAATTGCACCTGATGATGATGATTGTTTTGAAGATAGTGATGATGATTTTTTTATTGTAGGATGTTCAGCGAATACTCCGAGACCCGTGGTCCGATTAGAACAATTCTTTTTTTGTTTGAAAGGAACTACCTCCAAGGTGGTCCCACATTAATCTGGTGCTGTTCTGATGATGGGATCCATGAGGAATTGAGGGAACTCCTCAATTTTTAAAGGCACATGTATGGTGATTTGGTCGTTTTCTTAAGCAAATTGAGCATTTTTTCTCGAAAACCACCAATTTGATGAAGTGGAGCTGATGATGATGATTGTTTTGATGATAATGATTTCAGCGATTACTCCGGCACCCATGATCCGATTTGAGTTATTCTTTTTCTGTTTGAAAGAAGTTACCTCTCCAAGGTGTTTTCGTAATATTTTTGGTTTTGATCTGATGATGGAATCCGTTAGGAATTGAGGGAACTCCTCAATTTTTAAAGGCACGTGTGTGGTAATTTCGGTGTTTTCTAAAGTTACTCAAGCACTTCCTCCCTAAAACCACCAATTTGATGTAGTGCAACTTTAGCCTAACCACGAGTTTGACACTAAATATTCTTCGTAACTTACTTTGTACACTAATATATGCTAGTACGAGCGAGATGCATAAACAGTAAGTTACGCACACGATAGCGAATATATCAATGTCAAACGCGTGGTAAGGCTACTGATAACTTCCCTCGTATGTGTATTATGATTTTTGATGTAGGTAGTGTTGGAAACAACCAAAGAGACTGAGAGGTGAAGGTAGAGGGTATTAGTGTTTGGGGGGTTTGAGGTTGGGGGTTGAGGGGAGGTGAGTTGATGGGTCGGGGACTGTGGGGTTGGGAGTTAAGGGATCGGGGGTTAGGGTTAGAAGTTAAGGGGTCTGGGGTTAGGGGTCGGGGAATGGCGGTTGAAGGGTTGGTGGTTTAGGGTCGAGGGGTTCAGTGATCAGGGGTTGATGTGCTGTGAGGTTGAGTGATCACCGGGTTTGAGGGATTGGGTCAGTGGCGGGGCGGAGAATGGATTTAGTGACAGGAATGATTTCCCAGACGGACTCGAGGAAAATTCTGATTATTTAATAAAGTTTACGAATTTACAGTTAAACATCATTATGTTTTTCATTCATGCGTCACGCTCTTAACAATGTTTTAAAACTAAAAATGGAAAAATAAAAACTTTTATAAAAAAAAAGATAAACCGACTTCAAAAAGGATGAAATAAAATATTATCCTTTCTAGGGTTCCGTGTTTAAGTATATGCGTTACCAACTGATATTTTTGAAGTCGGTGCCAAGCCAAGTACTCCAAGTAGTAACAATACCAGTCAAAAATAATCAGCTTTATGTCTATAAATCCCATTACAACTGTACAAATATTATAAACGTGAAAGCAATTATGTCTGCCTCTTTGTTACCTTTTCATGGCTAAACAACTGAACCGCTTTAGCTGAAATTTTGCATGAAGGTTCCTTGAATTGTTTTATATTTTGAAATGTAGTCCTCTGGATAAGCGACAGTCCCAATCCCACACTTGCGTGCTATGACTGTTCAAGAATTAGTAAGAAATGCTCTTTAAAAAAATACGACGACAAAACGTATTAGATTTACACTAACGTGCCGACAAGCATGGTACGAACTGCGCCAAGAAGGTTCAACCGTGTGTTTTGTTTTGAGGTGTACAGAAAGTTCGTTTATTGTCGTCGTGTACGCTGTGTCTTACATAGGCGAACACTCGCGAACGCGAAGCGAAGCGACGCGGCACGGCGCGGCCGGCCCAAGGCGTTCGCGTTCGCAACGAGATCGCCCACGTAGGACACTTCTATATCTATGTATCTTTATCGAATTGCACCAAAATCATTATGAATATATGGTTTAAAATTTGGCTTGGCACCGACTTCAAAAATATCAGTTGGTAACGCATATACTTAAACACGGAACCCTAGAAAGGATAATATTTTATTTCATCCTTTTTTAAGTCGGTTTATCTTTTTTTTTATAAAAGTTTTTATTTTACTAAACTTTTTAGTTGTTTCTTCTTACCGTAATTTTACCATTAACTTTATCTAAACTTGGACACTCTTGGTCTTGGTCTTGGTGGACTTGGTCACTTTTTCTTTAGTAGATGATATCTATTTCCGTTTATAACTTTAACTAGTCCGTAGACATAAAAGATCATCGATAAAGTTGCATCTTTCAAAAAATCCAGTCACATCCTGGTATATTTTGTCCCACGTTCCGTTTTGCCCCAGCCTCCCCTACCTTGAGTGTAAAACACTATGAAGACATTAATCTTTACAACTCTGATTTCCCAGCTCCACGTCCTAGGTAATCACTTTATCTCAGACTCAGATAGCTGTGTGTACTGTGTACAGCCTAATCTCGGAGCTGACCCGATTCGGTCTCTGCTGACAGATGACGTATAACCTAGACTGGAACGGGCCTTCTTCAAACAGATAATGGAGATTTAAAATCTTCAAATTGAGGTCACTGTCATTAGTGCAGGCAATTTTTCTCCATAATCGCTTATTCTTTATAAGGAATCGCTTTATCGGGTAAAGAAAGCGCAAGAAATGCTCATCAAGATACGAAACAAAATGCTTATTCGTGACAATGGAAGACTTAATAAGCGTTGTAATTAGTTGATATTGATCGAAGTCGTAAATAACATGCGCACATCGTGGATTCCTGGCCATAAGCAATCTAAGAAAGGGTCTTCAAGCAAATGGTATGTAAGTGTACAAAAAGTTGACGGTGGTGGCGCCACGGCGCGCCAATGGTAGTGTCTGCGGCTGAGAAAGGTTGGATAAAAAGTCAGACGTGCTTAGAAAAACCAAGGCGGTTAAGACTTTTTGTGTAAAAAGGGCAGAATGGGCCGACCGGCGCCTGCTCTGGTGCCTCCATAGTAGATAACGTAGTACAACATAATTATTGTACAATCTTTTTCTGTTGCAGTAAACGAAATGAAGAAACAATAAGACAACCCTTTAATGGTTGCTCCAGTTTTTGTTCTTTCCTGGGAACTTACTTTAAATTAGATCACACACTTAGGTTAAAATGGTAGAGTTAATTATAAATAGAATATGATTGCTTCTCAGGATAGCTTGGATGATTATAAAAGAAGGCTCGCAACATGACTCTAGCAAGTTTTTATGTTTTAACTAAGTACCCACTTCCTATCATTCTAGCTTTCGAAGTGTTTGCAATTTTCTAATGACTTCTAATAGATTAATATATCAAGCAGGTAAACCTGTACACATGACTCCATTGCATAAGTTCTGAAGACATGGAGGCATATTCTGATTGTAATAACAGGTTATGAATTAGATCAAGCTGCGTAGCATGCCAATCGTTAACGCTCGGTAGCGAACAAAACGCAACTGTCACTGTCGCACTAATATGGAAGAGTGATAGAGAGAGGCAAAGCGTTTCGTTGTCGTAGCGCAAGCGATTTTAACCTTGGCTAGGCAGCCTGGATTTGTAATGAATTATGATCTGGCAACGTCAAAACTTGTGTTTTCGTGTCCATTGATACTCTTACCCTTCAGTCACAGAATCTTCAGTGCCGGATTAAGCCAGCGCGGGGCCTGTAGCAAAATTGGGTCTATGGATTGTTTAAATTTTGTCGGACGAAGTGAACTAAGTTAAACTTAGGTTTTTTACGGCCACAAATGCCACAATGCGTAGGTGCGCGGGACTCCCAAATTCGCGGGGTCATTTGCCACGTGGCTAATCCGCCACTGTTACCCTTTCAAAAGTGTTCGAAACCGAAACTGTAGCTTCATGGCTTCATACTACTACTTGAGATACATAACTTCCTGATACGAATTTGTAATTGAAGGGATCCACAAGACGTATTTACCAAATATTCTTTCTATGTTCTTAACAACAAATGAAGTTTTTTATTTATGCTCTTTAAAAAAAAAAGAAAAAAAAAAAAAGAGCATAAATAAATAAAATATAGATACATATACTAATATTAAAAACTATATTGTAAAAACTGAACTGAGGAATAAAGGCTATTTCAATTCAATTCAATTCAAATGAAGTTTAAAGTAAGGTCGTCTTAAAGATGACTCACAAGGCGTCCGACATGTCATTTTCTATGATGGCTGATCGGTGATGACGTGGTGCTTTCCATAGAAAACAAAGCTCCGGAAGCTCCGTTCCGGCCCCGGCCCGGTCTAGCGTGAGTCATCCTTTAGTCGTCTAGTCTAGTTAAAGAAATGTCACTGTTGACAGATGACAGATCATATCCAATACAAATTAATAACAATACCTTCCAGATATTTATTTATTTTTGAATTTTTGACATCCTTTGTATTTAAATACCTAACTATCTTTATACATAATATTGTCTTCGGTTACCTCGATAGTTACTCATGAAACCCACCCGTCACCCGTTGACCACGAACGCTGTAAAGGGTTCGAAACGGCGGGATGTATTATAAATTCAATATACGCGATATAATCCGTTTTCATAGTTTTATATCTTTATATATTTAAGTTTGCGTGCCATCACTTAAGTACACAACCCAACTTACATCTCGCTTTGTACGCTTTATGTGGACCGGTAGCCCCCCGGTCGAGTTTGCCCTTTACTCAAGCAAATGTTGCACTTAAGAAGATTGTACATGATTCTTGGTTGCAGAATTGTTTAAAGAACAGTAAATGCTTTAAATAACAAGGCACTAATTAAAATGGATTTAAATTTAACATTTATTTGCAATTATTTTTTACGGAAAGTTCAACACAGCACTGTACTTACTTACGTACGTACGCAGATACTTATTACAAATGCGCTGAATGAATCGAACATTATTTTGTCCTAATTACTTATCAACGTATGGAGCCTAAACACTTACCTAGCCGTATTTGAATAAATCAGATTCTATTTTCATTAGTTTGTTTTGGTTTAAGAGGCCATCAACGTGCTCACTAGCGCCACTGCTAAATAATTGTGATTATTTAAATTTAACGATATATATTTAAACAAGGGGGCAGCAACGTACTGTATTTTGTGTTTAAGTACTTTTTGTTTTGAGTTCATAGATCGACGAATCCAGCAACATAAGAACTATTTTGTTGTATTCAAAATGTACTTAAATACAAAATACAGTACGTAGCGGCCCCCTTTTTTAAAATATATATCGTTAAATTTAAATAATCACAATTATTTAGCAATGGCGCTAGTGAGCACGTTGATGGGCTCTTAACACAAATGATTTCTTATTTCTTACTCTTTACAATTTAAACTAATATGAAACACAAATATTCTGCTAGTATTACTTTACAATCAAAACGATTTTATTACATCCAAAACTTAAAATAAATAAATAAACAATAAGGCAAAAGCTTGATTATCTACGATAACATTTAAAACAAAACTGTTCTATAAACAAAAAGAAAAAGTGATATTTTTGAAATACCTAAATCAGACACTCGTGCCTGAGAATGGATTCCCAAAGAATCCGAAACATGTCGCCAAAAGCGACTAAAAATAATAGTGAGTAAAAACCGTACTGATAAATATTTTGAAATATGTCTCACGATAGTTTAAGTGCGATTACTTAAATAAGTCTAAAATTTGCCTTTATAAGTGTTACGAGTATAGACTCATCTCTAAAATGTCTGTTTAACTTGTTAGGTGCCTATCTATATACTTATCTTACAACAGTTACTTTTACTACACTTATCTTACAACCGCACTTATCTTGCGAAGGTCATGTGGTGTAGTTGTTACCTACTCGTACTTTATTATACCTACCTGCTTGCAGAATTATTGCGGAAATTAATTTTAACTCATCCTAAATATGTATGTAATTGGCTTCTGGTCCGACCTTTATACACGTAAGAATGTTGATTGGTATGTTACCTAAGTACCTAGTAGTAAAAAATAACAGGACTTCTGGATAAACGAAGCGAAGTATTTTAATCAACTAATTTAAAAAAATAAGTACGACTGTTTTGGAACGCTGCTGTTGATACTGATGTAAATTATTATCGAATAAACACAGAATGTTATTACATAACTACAGCGTGCGAAAGCAACACTTTTGAAGTATGAAATTTAGAGCTTTGTCAAAATCAATTTTATACTGAAACATAAAGAACCTCAAAATACGGCAAATAAGGGAATAAGATATATAAATTAAATTTCCTACACGGTATACACGATAACGAAGTTTGATAATTAATATTTGCATAAAAGCAATAGGTAACTTTTTTAATGAGAGAGTTGAGACTACATAATTATATATTTTACTGTGATAAATAAAATAAAGAAAAACCAAATGAAAAGAGATTTTTTTGTGTTTATTTTAGTAAAATAATACTTACCCTAAATCACAATTGAGTTCATCCTCAATATCGAATCAAAGTTTCATTATTATTCACAACGACGAGACTTAATCGCGTAAAATAAGTTTTAAATTTACCTCCGATATTTCAAGGACGCGCGGCGTTGTCCCCGTGGTCTCGGAATAATGAGTAAAAATCGTGAAAGTTTAAATCAGTGTTGTGAATCAAAGTTTGTTTATAAATCAATTAAATTCCATGTTTATAAATAGGAACCCGGAAACCAGGCCCTAATGGAATCACTTTTTTGTCCTAGCATTGTCTACCGCGTACTTTGACAGCTGCTATTTGTAATCCAGTGAGACTAATGATGCCTGTCGGATTCAGATCTCATCTGAAGCATTCTGTTTTGTCTGGCACTATTCGACTATAAAATGTTTACACGTCTTAAGGTAAGGTTCAGAATTGAATGGACATTTTTAAACGAGACGATGATATATTACAAGGTAAATTAGGAATAGTAAATACGTTTACGGATGTCATGTTTAATTTGATAAGAAAGGGCCTTAGGCGTGATAAAAATAATACATGCAAAGTACTTAATGACGCAAGTAGGTTGGTACATATATAAAACTGATGGCTAGTTCTATATACATATTTTTATGTGATAGCCAGCAAACGAGCAGATGAGCCGCCTGATGGGAAGCGGTCACCGTCGCCCATGGACATATGTAAGCAACACCGGAGGAGCCACTTTTGCGTTGCCGACACTTGATAACCCTAAATACCTGCTTCTTGAAGAACCCCATGTCGAAGCGCAAAGGAAACACCTCGCAGGAAGTAATTGCAATCGATTTACGGTATTTTTTATTCGTTTTTCCTTAGCTGTTTTCATAGAGCTCGCTTGATCTAAATCCCATTCAAAATACAGAACATAAGAAAGATACTTCAACGTTAAAAGCGTTCATAATATCAATAAATTCATATTATTGCTTCAATAACTTTCGCCATGTCTTCTTAGTAAAGTGAAAAGAGTGTGTTTATAACCTAAAGTAAAACCATAAGTTGTCACAGGGTGGCCCAAAAATAGGTACGTTGTCGTTTTTTTTTTATTCAGGTTAAGAGGCCGTAGTCGATTTTGGAGCAAAAATGTAAAATTGATAGATTTAGTCGTTGAAATTATACACGTTTTGTTACGTTATATCTAAATAACAAGTATTGATTTCTATTAGCACGTCTTCTCATCTTGCCTTTTAATAATGAGGTCGCGAGCGTGCGTCACCGGTGATGCATGAAGAGAAGGGGCAGTTTTTAAAAATTCATCAAAAAATCATGGTGGTAAATTATACAAATTGATGCATAAGAATTGGTTCAGCAAATGTTGTAGTTTGTTTAAGTATCGAAATTACGTTGAAACTAAGTCGATTTTCAGAGAAATTGTCACTTGTTTTGAAGTAATTTCTGGAGAAAATTGATTTCGTCTAACTTTCATTTACACTACTCCAAAGTCATAATAATAAAAATGTAGTCTGATAAACGTCAAGTACAGGATATGTGTAATACGAAATTACCATGTTTAGCAGTCCAAACTTTACGAAATTTACAAATAAGAGCGACAAAACCAGTGCTTTACGCGCGTGTCAGATTTATTGATTAAAGATATAGTAATATACTTTATTTAATTAATTAAAATTAATGAAATAGGCAATAAGAAGGTAATGCAGTATTTAATTAAGACCAGTTAGTTACTGCTCAATGTATATGTATTAAAGGGATACCTAGTTATCTACAAGGTTTGAATATGAAAACATGAAAAGTGTAAATATTATTTAATTATGAAGTAATATATTTGTGATAGCGGATATAAGTAAAAGTATATCGTAGACTTACTAAACATATAATCGATTTACATAATCGGCTCCATTACCAAAAATCTTAATATTGTATTGTTAAATTAGTCAAGTAAGTACGCTGCGCAATATATTGGTGGCTTATTATTAGTACTGGCTACCCTAACGTACATACTTGACATAATTTAAAGCAGTACTAAAACTAGCAAGGGCTGGTATATCATATATTACACTGTAATCAGTTGGAATATACGTTACGTAGTAATTACTAAAAACTCATTTTAAATCACGCTTATTAGGTCATCATAGTTCACATTGAAGATTGTAACGTACATACCATCAGACTATAATAAAAGCAAATCACACAGAAAGATATAACAAGTCATAAAAATCACAAATAATAGAAATATAAAATTGACACTTAACTTGGTTCCTCGTCGTTAGCTCTCCAACCGAGAAGTGCCTCACAATTGTCAGACACCCGCTTATATTACATCAGGCTTTACCCCTTCCACCACTTCTTGGTAGGAGAAACAAAGTACGATGTTTCCGGCACATCCGGTTATCGTAATAATCAAATGTAGCAAATACAATTTATATGAAAATAAACCGATTAGTAATTTAGGAAGGCTCATAATAAATAGATTAATTTATTATTAGCTTAAGACGGAATAATAAAATTGTCATCTAAGACTACCGCACATCCGGTTAGCGTAATAATTGAATTTAGCAAATGTATTTGCTACATTTAATTTTAATTTATTATAGAATAATTAACACAAACTAATACACATTTAATCGTGGCTAATTATTATTAATAGTTTACGTTACTTATGTTCTGACAGTTATGGTCACGAAATATACATGAAGGGTAGTTGTGTTATTGGCCGTGCTAAATTATTATAATTTATATCGATATACGGATTACCTTAGCAAAAGTGAACTTTTTCGTGAAAATGTAAGTGTGATCGTTGTTAATAATACGTATCTCACACGGCCATACTGACAGGTACTTCGTTCTCGAAGTACCTTATTTCTGTAATCATATAAGCTGAGTACATACATTACAATCTTTTTTTTTTTACGGCTGCCATTTCACTTATTACATCAAGTGAGGCTCGCAGGCTCTGCAGCAAATCCCTATATTGCTACTTTTTCACATACATCATGTGAGAACGCGCAGGCTCGGCAGCAATTATCCTATTTACAATCATAATGCTACTGTTTCACTTATTACATCAAGTGAGCCTCGGTAGCATATATCACCCTAGGTTGGCTACTGGTCCACTTATAACATCAAGTGGGGCTCATAGGCTCTGCAGCATGTCCCTATATTGCTACTTTTTCACTTATAACATCAAGTGAGGGCACGCAGGCTCGGCAGCAATTCTCCTATTCACAGTTTCATTGCTACTGTTTCACTTATCACATCAAGTGAGCCTCGGTAGCAATAATTAATCCGTTATCATTTTTATATGGGTCAAACATATTTCAAAATGAAGATCTGTTTGGGAACAATACAATAAAATTATTTGAGTCTCAATTACTAAGCAAAAAAAAAATGTATCCGGCCTGTAAATTAGCGTTTGATCTTACTAATTTTGTGATGTCCACAAGAAGTTGACAATCGATCAATGATCTTAGCATGCAATGAAATGTGTATGACCCACGTGCGGAATTTCATTTATAATCATATCATCAACAAATATAGGTATAATTTATATACATAGAAAGAGGATTAAAATTCTAAATCAATTATACTCATGAAATAGATTTTATTAAGCATAATCACGTGTATTTAAATTATAATACGTGCTAATATTAATGACAAATATTAAATGATTACATTGTATGATCGTTTATTCGAATATTAATCAAATAGGTACTAATTTTGTTCGGGATCACTATTAGCAGCGTTCTCATCCAACAATTCCCCCGGCCATTGCCTTAGTTTATCTTTAGCGACTATCATATTTCGTAAGTTACCTAGCCCTCTCAGAGAATATCTATCATGCGGCATTAAACCAATGATTTCGTATGGACCTTTAAACCTAGGACTTAATTTATCGAGACGCCTATGGTCCTGGTTTACGTAAACTATATCGCCGACTTGAAAGACTTTATTATCTCGCCTAGTAGAATCGAAATGGTTTTTGAATTTTTCAGCTTCTAACAATAAACGTTGATAAGCTAGCTCGCGATCTGCCCTGACATTTGTATTCAAATCTGGAACGTTTATTTCATCTAAACGGGCCTGAATACTAGGGATATTTGCATTACAACCTATTAGTAAACGAATAGGAGTAAAACCCGTAGACTTTTGGATGGTAGTATTAACAGATTGTTGTACTTTCCATAACCCGCTTGGCCAATCTGACGATCCATTGCAAGTAGTATTTAGCATGTTTATAACGGTCGCTACATATCGTTCTATCTGGCCATTTCCTCTTGGTGTGCCAGTCGCCACCATGTGATGCTCAACATGTAGTTCGTGAAACAGAGATCTAATTTGATGGGAGCTAAAATTTGTGCCTTGATCAGTGATTATCTTAGAAGGAGCTCGAATTGTGGTGATAATATCCCGAATTAGTGGCACTAAATCCTGGGACTTCAGACTTTTGAGGGGTTTTAATAGACAAAATTTTGTAAATCCATCTATTAAAAGGAGAATATACCTAAAGCCTTCATCAGTTCGCGTAAAAGGTCCTGTACAGTCCAAGTGGACAGTGTGGAACGGGATAGGAATTTTTTCAATGGGGTGTAAAAAACCCTGTTTTGGACCAGAGGTGCCCTTACGTTCTACGCATGTTAAACAGTGTTTAAGATATTTCTTTACAAATACTGCCATATGAGGGAACCAGAAATTTTCACGAAGCTTTCCTATGGTCTTTTCAAACCCAACATGGCAATTGTCATTATGAAACCATTTCAAGACATTGAATCGGCATGATTTTGGTATGTATAATTTAGGCTCACCAGGTTGGACGCTATAATATAGTAAGTTGTCACGCAGCAAATATCTATTTTCATCGAGATCACCAGCTAAAACCCGACCTATTAAATTTTGAGTTTCAGGATCATTTTGTTGAGCAGTATGTAACCAAGATTCCGGCTCCTCGATCAAATTTATATTAAGCACCACATTCGAAGCATCACAGTGCGACGACTTGGTATCTGAAGAGGATTTACATGCAGATACAACTTTTTGGTCAACAGAAATAGGCGTTTGAACAGGATTGCGGCTAAGAAAATCGACATGACCGATATATTTGCCCTTTTTGTACACTATTTCAAAGTCGAAATCTTGCATAAATGTCCACCAACGTGCGACACGAGGTGAAAGATCCTTCTTATTCATAGTGGATTTGATAGAATTACAATCTGTAAAGATTTGGAACCTAATACCCAGAAGATAGACCCGAAAATGTTTCAGTGCATTAAAAATTGCCAAAGTCTCTAAATCGTATGAGCAATACTTAGATTCTGTCGGTGTTGTTCTTTTACTGAAGTAAGCAACCACATTTTTGTTATTATTGACTTTCTGAACTAGTATAGCTCCATAACCTATGGAACTGGCATCAGTGTAAAGTTCTGTAGGCAACTTAGGGTCAAATACAGTTAAGAGAGGTTTGGTGGACAAGTGTTTTATTACGTAATTCCTCGCCTCATCCTGTTCAAGTCCCCATTCCCATTTTTGGTTAGCTTTGGTAAGTTTTGTAATGCAAGCCGTTCGTGCAGCAAAGTTCGGTATAAACTTGCGAAAATAACTTGCTAAACCCATTAACTGTCGTACTTGTTTAACGTTACGAGGGGCTGGAGAATTAACTAATGCTGATACTTTAGTCTCACTAGGTCTTACACCTTCATGCGATATATGTCTACCCAAATACTCTATATTGTCGACAAAGAATTTGCATTTTTTTAGATTTATTGTAAAGCCTGCACTACTAAGGGCCTTAATTGTCTCATCTAAGTATTCTAAACCCTCGTTTATGGTTTCAAAAGGAATGAGAATGTCGTCCATATAAACCAAGAGAAATTTCAGGTGCTGAACCGCTTTTGAAATAGCTCTTTGGAACACAGAGGGCCCATTGCAAATACCGAAAGGCATTTTTAAAAATTCGTAATGGCCGCTAGGTGTTACAATGGCCGTATACTTTGTAGATTCTGCTGCGACCGGTATTTGGTGGAAACCATTTTTCATGTCAATGGAAATGTAATATTTTGCCTTACCTAACCTGTCGATTTGGTCTTCAATAAGAGGGAGGGGGTATCTGTCTTTTTCCAAATTTTTGTTTAATGCCCGATAATCAATACACAATCGGTCACTACCGTCCTTTTTCTTGACCAAAATAACAGGACTGGCAAAAGGAGACTCACTTTCTCGAATTATGTTTTTATCTAGAAGCTCGCGAATTATTTGATCCACTTTCTCCCTCTCTATTGGAGCCAATCGATACGGACGATAATAGACTACATTGTTATTTTTCATACGCAAATTTAATTCACCCGTTTGAACATTACCAGTTTCAGCCAAAACTGAAGGGTATTTTTGAAAGATGTTTTTGATTTCCTCCTGTAACTTGTCATCTAAATGATCTATCTTTGATGATAGATCGCATAAGTCTGATGCTAAATTAATTAAATTTACTTCAGTTTTGTTTGAAACCGATTTTCTAATTATCCGAGAACCAAAACAATCTGATTCAATTTTTATATCAGGGTACTTAACAGAGTTTCTACCTATTAAAAGGTCGTGATTAACGTCGTAATCTCTGGCAACATGAATGTCAAGTTCTAGGCAAACATCATCGAATTTAACGAATACGCTAATAATTGCAAAAATATGTATCCGGTTGTGACCTACACCATTAAGGTATACGGATACTGGTTTGAAATGACACCCTAATTTTCTTGCAACGGACTCTTTTATTAAGCTTACTGCTGCTCCCGTATCAATCAAACAATGTAACATATGATCATTAATAAAGCATCGCGTAAGGTTTAGTTCAGCTTCCCTAAAAAATTAACTTCTTTTGCTGGAGTTACCGTGGTCACAGAAGAATTATTAGATTCAGCACGTTGCTTGTGAAAACAAACTGCCTCAGTATGCCCGAGTTTTTTACAGTATGTACAAATTTTTGAGCGAAAGTCTGTAGGCCTGGGAGTCTGTGGAGCTTGGCTGGCTACTTGCACTGTTTTGTTTTTAAAACATTCAGTCTGAACATGACCGATCTTATTGCAAGTGAAGCATTTCTTCTCGCTATTAAATCTAGATCGCTTAGTTCCACTGGGTCCCTGGCCACTGACATCCTTTAAATTATTGGAATCAGTTGTCCTTTTCTTGGCTTTCGCGTATGTTGATAGTAGGGCTATGAGGGCAGATGATGTAGTAACACCGTTATTCAGTGAAGCCATCCTAATATCAACATCACTTATACCACCGCAAACTATCTCAACCATTTGAACTTCAGTAAAAGCAATCTTCGTATTACGCAGTAATCTCAATTTTTCTCTTGCATATTCACTATAGGATTCGGCAGAGTCAGAAGAGTAAAGAACAGCCCTGCTTAGTCTTTCGGACAAATTTTTCTTTTCAGGATAGGCATTAGTAATGTCAGTACGAAAATTACTCCAGGATCGGCCTTCTAATGGTTCCCAGGATTCGAACCATTTTAAGGCAGACCCTTTAAGAGCCTTACCGGCTTTAGCTGCAGTTTTGATGTCACTCCAGTTGAACTCCTTTGCCAGGGCTTCGATGCTGTCACACCAGCTGGCGGCTCCGCTGTCGCTCCGCTCCGGATCGAATAACGGCAGCGCAATGTCGTCATCCTTCAGATTGTTCCGTGTTGTGGTGACGGCATCACGAATCGCTTTTAAGAGGGCCTCTACTGATGCAGACGCTTCAGTAGACATTCTGGAATTCATAAATGAAATATGTTAACGAAGGTCGCATCCTACACTTCTGATGTCAGATTTATTGATTAAAGATATAGTAATATACTTTATTTAATTAATTAAAATTAATGAAATAGGCAATAAGAAGGTAATGCAGTATTTAATTAAGACCAGTTAGTTACTGCTCAATGTATATGTATTAAAGGGATACCTAGTTATCTACAAGGTTTGAATATGAAAACATGAAAAGTGTAAATATTATTTAATTATGAAGTAATATATTTGTGATAGCGGATATAAGTAAAAGTATATCGTAGACTTACTAAACATATAATCGATTTACATAATCGGCTCCATTACCAAAAATCTTAATATTGTATTGTTAAATTAGTCAAGTAAGTACGCTGCGCAATATATTGGTGGCTTATTATTAGTACTGGCTACCCTAACGTACATACTTGACATAATTTAAAGCAGTACTAAAACTAGCAAGGGCTGGTATATCATATATTACACTGTAATCAGTTGGAATATACGTTACGTAGTAATTACTAAAAACTCATTTTAAATCACGCTTATTAGGTCATCATAGTTCACATTGAAGATTGTAACGTACATACCATCAGACTATAATAAAAGCAAATCACACAGAAAGATATAACAAGTCATAAAAATCACAAATAATAGAAATATAAAATTGACACTTAACTTGGTTCCTCGTCGTTAGCTCTCCAACCGAGAAGTGCCTCACAATTGTCAGACACCCGCTTATATTACATCAGGCTTTACCCCTTCCACCACTTCTTGGTAGGAGAAACAAAGTACGATGTTTCCGGCACATCCGGTTATCGTAATAATCAAATGTAGCAAATACAATTTATATGAAAATAAACCGATTAGTAATTTAGGAAGGCTCATAATAAATAGATTAATTTATTATTAGCTTAAGACGGAATAATAAAATTGTCATCTAAGACTACCGCACATCCGGTTAGCGTAATAATTGAATTTAGCAAATGTATTTGCTACATTTAATTTTAATTTATTATAGAATAATTAACACAAACTAATACACATTTAATCGTGGCTAATTATTATTAATAGTTTACGTTACTTATGTTCTGACAGTTATGGTCACGAAATATACATGAAGGGTAGTTGTGTTATTGGCCGTGCTAAATTATTATAATTTATATCGATATACGGATTACCTTAGCAAAAGTGAACTTTTTCGTGAAAATGTAAGTGTGATCGTTGTTAATAATACGTATCTCACACGCGTTTACCTAAACGTCCATCAGAAAAGCAAACATTACTAATTTAGTGAGTCTGTTTTCAAAAAATTGATCTGATAAAAGGTAAGATAAGAAGACGTGCTAATAGAAACCAATACTTGTTATTTCAATTAGGTAACAAAAGATGTAAAATTTCACGGACTAAATCTATCAATTTTACATTTTTGCGACTAAAATCGACACCGGCCTCTTAATACAGTAAGTTTTGTCTCGGTACACCAACCATCCGCAGTAGATTTTATACAATAATAAAATATGTTTTAACAACAACTTACTGCTGCATATTTTGATAATTTTAACAAACGGTTTGCGTTTGCACGCTAAAGTAGAATATTTTGAATATAATACCTACGTTTTGGTTTAGTTAAATTATTGTAGCTATATTTTTTTTATCGCACTTGCTCGAAAAAGATCTTATTTCATGCAGGTGTACTGAAAGACAAAGACCTATATTGTTCCCGCGGGAGTTATGGATTGTAAAAAAAGCCATAACATTAAGATATAAATCATTAATTTATCTTACTTCACAATAAAAAGGCGAAAGAAACAGATCGGCGATAGGGTTCATCGTGTCGTGTCGCGTGGCCGTGGTCGTGACAGGTGAGTGCGTTATCGCGTCTTTATCGCGGCTGATAACGAGTTACATCATGCATCGGCCGGCTGCAGTGATCTTGAACTTGAGTAAACCAGCGCTTGCGTAAAACGATCTTTTATGCTAGCAACTAGATAAAATCTATTTGATCCTGTTAATTATTTCGATGGATAAACTAATCCATTTCCCGATTTTTTATTCAAATTTGTGCAGTATTTTAATTTAAAATTTGTTTTAAGACGAAATGGTGGAAAATTTGAAAAAAGCCATAGACATATATATTACTTCGTAAAGACCGGCCTTACGAGCACTACGAATGGGGCCGATACATTGGAGTCAAAATCGCATTTAGTTACACCAGCGCGCTCAGTCGTGTGGCGAATTGCGCAGTGGAAAGGCGTCGGTGTTCGGTCGGAATTGAATGCATATGCTTATACTTTGTTTACACCAATGGTGACGTCTTGGCATACCTTATACTTACCTATGCTTAGAAATGGGCCAAGATAACAGGCTAAAGTTGATCATGAGATCATGACACAATAATATCATGAGTAGGACCTAAGTAGGTATGTATACAGAGTGACTAAAAAATAAATTAAAATTAAATCAATTTTAAATTTATTTCTGACGATCACAATGTAGATTCTTATAAATTGACATTAATGTAATTTGTACTGTATTTGTTTGTATTCGTACTGTAATCATATGTTGTAAAATAAATATATCTAATCTAATCTAATAAGTGCATTCCCGTTGCTAGGGAGATTTTGGGATTTTACTGAGCAACTTTTACTATAGGACCAACCACGAAATCGCGAAAAAAAATTTACCCTTCCAAAATTGACCAGCCAAAATGTATGAAACAGCCAAATTTTTATTCGCGATTTCGGGGTTGATCCCATAGTAAAAGTTGCTCAGTATAATCCCAAAACCTCCCTGGCAACGGGAATGCACTTATTTTTAAGCTACCGTGTATAACCGCTTGGCTACTTGCTAGAGCGCGAGCGCATCGCGCGCCCAAAAGACCAATCAAGGTAATCGGCGTCGCCTGACAGATATGCTAAGTACCCCAGTCCCAACTATAGCGAGCAAAAGACTTCAATAGTTCCAGACCTAATTATGAAGATCCTTCTACAGTATAATGCATTTTATTTGTAGTAACTAGACTAACATAGGCGCCATGACACCCGACCGTGTATGTGTGGATCCGATGTCAGTGTCCCTCTTCTAGCCGTTTCCACTGGCTGATTTCGTAGAAATGCTATTTAGGATCGCAAGCGCATGCTTAGTTGCTTACTCGTACAATGAAACATACAAGTAACACCTTTCGAATGCGTAGGCCGTGATTTATCTGAATAACTATCGAGTTATGTCCCATTGTATTGTCGGTGCTGCCCTGATTGCTGAAAAAGCTGTATCTTTATAAGAAATTCTTAGCGGTTGTATCATTTTATTCCTGAGGTGTAGAAATCTGGTGCTGTGTAACCTACAAGACATAGTGTCTTTACTTTCAATTGGACAATGTTAACATTCTGGGAGTTTCATTACAAGTATTTATTTAACATCTTTCATTCGTCTTTTAGAATAATTTAACTAGCTACTCGTAGTTTCACCTTTCACACATGACATGATGTTACAACAATGTACCTATAGTTAAAGATTGTTAAAACATCATCTTTAACAAAAACTTGTTTACATAATTTCACATTGTAATTTTGTTAAAAAGCTTATAAGTTATCGATTTGAATTTATAACAATGTTCTTAGAAGCAGAAGTTTTAAATATATTTGAATAGGTCGCAGAGGTTAATGGGGTGTCGTATTAAAATACACGAATAAAATCCTAAGCTAGATTTTAAACCGAAGAAACGGTATAGGCACTAAACGAGTTCCGAGAAACTTAAACTGAATGTTTGTAAATCTACCTAACGTTTAACATGGGAACTTTAAATACACTAAAACCTAGATTCTAAACAAGAAAGCATATTAACGTTTTCATATACGAGTATGTAATCTCGTATTTAAGAGATTATTTTATCGCTATTTTCATTGAGAAAACGTGAGACGTGAGTCGAAGTCGATTAAAACTAGCGAGATTGTAAGATAAATAATAAATGTCATTTGCGACTACCGGTTTTATATAAAGAATGTTTTAATGGGCCTGCCAAATTATGTGGGTCGAGAGCCGTCCTTCACATAATGGTGTTTCGTCTGAAAGAAGCTGATTATATTTCAAAGGATTTGAACATTCTGCCGTTCGTTTTAAACCCTATTACTTACCTATTTATTATATTTAATAATATGTCTATTAAATTATAGGAAACCTATTTTTTCTTTCAGTATTGTGTAGTAGAAGAATATTTTATTATTAAAAATAAATAGGTGCATAGTATTGAATTTATGACATATAATGTAAGTATATATACAGGAACAGAGGGTATCCTAATTATAATCCCTCCTAAATTCGATCACTAAATTCGAGCTTTTGGCAGATGAATTTATTTTTCCTGTCAGTCTTTAAGTACTTTCTAGTAACCTTGCATTGCCTCGAATATTGATAATTTTTAATTTCCGTGTTAACTATGGATTTATAAGACCTTATAAAATTAGGATTTCGTACGTTTGTGAAGAACGAATTGCAATTACATTACAAAAATGAATTAACTAAGTCTTCTTCTTCTTTGTCCAGCCCATTTCCCAGTTTAGCTGGGGTCGGGCTTCCTCGTACGTCGGCGTCAGGATAATCTATCCTGGGTTGTCTGTGTTGTCAGGTTTTGTGTCCTCATCTCTTTTTCGACATTGGACCACCAGGTTGCTGGTCTTCTGCATCTTCCCCTGGGGTTGCTTGGGATGTTCATAGCCTTCCTCACTGTGTAGTTTTCGTCCCTTCGCATAACGTGCCCATACCACCTCATTCTACTCTCTTTGAGTTTTTCGGAAATAGGCGCTACCTTGAACGAGCCGCGTACATGTTCATTGCGAACCTTATCGAGTCGCGTGACTCCGCCGGCCCACCTAAGCATTTTCCCAAACTAATGAATGACCTAAGTCATATTAATGTTAAATTAAACTAATGAATTAACTAAGTCATATTAATGTTATTATAAAACTATACAACATCTGTTGTATCAAGATTAAAATACTGTGTTTGACACGCGTCCACAATAAAATGCTCTAATTGTGTCAATTCAAACGTTTTCGATGAGCTTGCAACACTTTTACAGTCATTATCGAAAATAACACATTTAATTCATAAAAATATCGCAAACGTGACACAAAGCGAACATCAGATAATGCTGTCCAGAAATAAACCAAATTAAAGAAACACCTCATTCGTATTTCAACCGTAAAATAATATGAATATGGTTGAAAATAATAATTGCATGTTGTAATTTTGCATGTTTTCGTGAGTAGGAATGCAATTACAGAGATAGACAATAGTACGCCGGGTGAAATAAATCGTATGATTTAATTGGCCAATCAACGATAAAAGTGTTGACTCAATTCAATTCCACTTTTAAATTTATTTACTTTGACCTACAATTATTATTGTATCCTACCCGAAAAAGATTTATGTTTTATCTTTTTTACACGCCAAACAGTAAAATGATTTTTATTTTAACTTTTTTAGAATTTGTCGTTAGGTTCAGGATACAAATGCGCAGGCGTCTTTCTTTTGCGAATAGAAAATAAACAGAATATATTTTTGAAGTAAAACTTCTTTAGGCGCGACTAGAAGGTAATTCAGATTTTCAGTAGTGACACACGCACAATAGGACACACAACAAAGTGCCAATAGAGCGATAAACGTCATCGTCAAAAAAGTTTTACTTCAATCGCGCGTAAAGATTACACGCATACACTTTTTATTTGTATTTATTCACAATACAAACAGTCAGAATATTGTGGGATTTTCATGCGAAAAATTTGTTAAACATGATATTAAACATAGTAATGGCATCAACAAATGTCACCAATAATCTCATGCAATTTGCAATACACTGCGGCATTTGATCGACCGATTAAACTCGTTGCTCCTACTCAGCTGGCAATTATCTAAAATCGCATGACATTTGTTGCACCGTCTGTAGAAGTTTTAATGCACATGACCTACCTCTGCTGTAATACGAGTACAATCAGATGACCAATAAACATTTACAGCGGTACCGGCATTCTTATCAAAGCCTGAGCTGGTGTGGTGTGTTGGTGATGGTGTGGTGGTGGTGTGTGTGGTGTGTGGTGGCTGGTGTGGGCTGGTGGTGGTAGCTGGTGGTGGAGCGCTGGTGGCTTGATATTTACCAGTCGCTTTTCGGTGAAGGAAACACATCGTGAGGAAACCGGACTAATCCCAACAAGGCTTAGTTCCCCTCTGGGTTGGAAGGTCATATGGCAGTCGCTTTCGTAAGAACTAGTGCCTACGCCAATTCTTGGGATTAGTTGCCAAGCGGACCCCAGGCTCCCATGAGCCGTGGCAAAAAATGCCGGGACAACGCGAGGAAGATGATGACCGGCATTCTTATCAAAGTTTCATTACAATCCAACACGTAGTTTTAAAATGAGAGCGGAACTACGTTTGCATGGGAAGGTGCAATTCGGCCGAGCGTGCCGGGGACTCTTAAGGCTCGCCGCCATTAATTGAGCCGTACAATAAAGGTGTTAATAAGCTTGTCACTCGCATGCAATTTGCATTCACGTAACTTTGTAGCGGGTCTGGCGTCACAGTTGTTTCGATCAGTAGTACAACTGAAGTTGGATTTTAGTTTTGTCTTTCGACATTTTCTCATGCGTACTTCGTACGATTTTTTATTATGAAATATTTGTGGTGAACGAATAGTTGAATACTCTTTTATTGTGAAAAAATTTGTAGCTTAAGTACCTGTTCGGCACCATTAGATAGCTGGACTAAATTGATACTTGTCTGTTTAAACAGATATAGGTACGCCATCGGTACGCTAAAATTAAGAATTTATCTAATTAAGAGTTTAATCGTTAAAAATATTCTTTAACTAGGTAACTTTAAATAGGTCCGAGTCCATAGAAATACATATTATGTATAGATATTTTTTCGACATCTATATTACATATATTATATATTGTTCTATTTACAATATTCGTACTGTTTTGTCTTCTTTTTTTAATAATTTCAAAATAACAGTTATGTAATAATTATCAATATACACGTATGTTTTCTTTTCGTCCAGGTGGCTTCATATTATAGTAAACAGACAATGCAACCAATATGTCAAGACAATCTCTAATCCGTGTCCCGTGTCGTATATAAACGACTGACCTGACCTACTGCTGTATCTTGACTGCGTACGTGCGCACACGCCGCGCGCCGGAAATGTCCACCGTCGACTTGTCTACACATATTACTTTACACGATGTTTAATGTATCGGTTAATAATTTTTCGCTAATTACCTACGTGCCTGTACAGTAAATAGTATTTAACTGCAAATCCGTTCTAAATTGAGCACAGACTGTTGGTCGCCACGTGTTAAAGTTACAAAAACCGAACGTGAAAGCAATACGGATACCTATACCACGAGTCACTGGCAATGTCAAACGAAACTGACATATACTCTAATGTCTACGTACTTTATTTATATATCTCGCTCGCACTAATATGCCAGTACAAGTGAGATGCATAGAAAGTAAGTTACGTTCACGCCAAACTGGTGGTAGCTGTACTAATGATTTTTAGAAAAAATTAAACATTTGCAATATGAGAACCGCGTTTTTATTTCATCCAACTAACGAAGAAAACTTCTCTTATTTTGGAGTAGGACAACATAATTATAAGTAGATTCATCGCAATGTGTAACTAACGGTGTTTGCCAGACTTCGAAAGTTCGAATACACGCGTTTGCGCTTTACTTACTCTCGTTCTTTTCAGTTTCATAATTAGAGCAAATAAAAATACTTATTTATATACTTATGTAATTTCGCCTCACAATCAAACTATTGTCAACACTTAGAATATGCCAATTTATGCATTGAAATGCGAATGTCTGTTTTTTTGCAGTAATTGAAGAGTCCGTCCGTGTAGGCGAAGGCAAGGATACATAAATCTGTCCCAGCCTGTCCGGAGAAAATAGTGAAACGTGCATCGTACTGCGCTATTTTAAATATCGTAGGCGGCTGAAGTGTCTGCGGTCTCGCTGCGGAGATATAGGGCTCGCTGACTCACAATTTGCCATCGTCTTTGACTGCGCGTGACTTACCGTCAGGTCCAAAAAGTCGGCATAATGTCCACTTCCACTGGCAATTTTTTTATTTAATAATTATTGCTGTGATTTTACTATTTCTAATTCCGAACATCATTGTAAATAAATGATATTTTCCGTATGTTAAATTTCCTGATATATCTACCTATCATTATATCATCGTCATCTCACAATCAGGAAAACATTTTATAAAAGGCTGATTGATGATAAATTTTAGTTATAAGTTAATAAAACTAAATTCTAAAGGAAAAAAAGTCACTACAATGGTGTTGCAATGTTTTTAATATAACATAACTGAAGTAATTATAATTTATTTACTAAATCATACATTGTAAATAAATAACAACCTGCTTAGTTTATAGAAACAATCCGAATTAACGTTTTATAATTTAACACTCTTCAATAAAAACGTTTAATATGAAAAACACGTGCGCTCTCAATTTATTTGACGTGGAATCTCGCATACATATGTATTAGGTGTAATAACAATTTTTATGTTAATCTTAATTTGGCCAGTTCGCAGCATAAAATACCATTTTATACTACGTTATTTCGGGTCTGAACGTTAAATATAATTGTGTTTGTGAAGGGTATAATTCAGTTGGAAGAATGAACCGAATTGAATTGAATAGGTAATAAATAATCATTGTTCTCGTTCCTATGTACAACATTCTCGTTCCTATGTACAACATTTAAGGTGTGTAACTCAAGTATATATGTACTACGTACATTTATGGCGTTATTCATAAACGCGCTACAAGGTACAAGCCTCATTAGCTAATCTTTTGTCTTAATCTCTCATTTTGACTTACGTGTTTGTAAGAAAGGGATAATTTAGGCTTCTATAATTTTGTGAATAAGGGAGTAGGTATGCACGAATATGTAATTACCTATAGATCGATATTTGGACCTTAATTTATTAGCAAAATCGCACTATCTTCGGTAGAAAACATTATATGCGAAACATTAGGTAATTAGGTACCTAATGTTTCGCAACTGAAAGGTTATCTAATAGATATATTTTTAGTTACATCTATTTTAATCTCGTTCTGTATTTTCTCTCTCTCATCATTAGAAGTATGCAATAAAGCATTGCATTTTGCTTGTCGTCTACGCCCCAATACACTTATACGAAATATCGTCTGTTAATTTTAAGAAATACATTTTTAAACATTTAAGGGGCGTATTCAGAAAGGCATAGCGTTAAAACTGTCATCTAAGCATGACGCATTGGTATTCAAATTGGTATCACATACCCGTTCCCCAATTCGCCCCCTGGGCAGCGCTAACTGCCATAATATATTTCATAACGTCGATGTGTACGGATATTCATATTCATCAACCGGCTGCAAGCGCCAAATCTGCTTCGCTAACGACTTCGTAAACTGTTTACGACTTGTACGAATCGCGTTGAACAGATTTCCCAATAACGTTGGCAAAAACTACAAACTTTACGAGCATTCTGCACTACTCGTACATAAGCGAGAGAGAATAGTAAACGGTACTCGGAAACCATCAATATGTGTCATTACATCACGTTTTCATCCAAATTTACTTCACCTAATGACTATGTTAATTCTTGAGTAACACTATTGTAGTAAAGGATATTGTCGCCGGTTCGAGGTAGTGTTGGAACTTCCAACTTGGAAGGAATTCGAGTCTTTTGAGTCTAAATTTGACGAACTCGACTCGTTTTACGGTTACAAGACTGCGCAAAAAACTTTCGAATCTTTTAACCGCGCAACTCTAAAGAACTTGCGACTCCGTCAAATATTTTTTGGCTATATCTAAATATTAGTACTTAGCAGGATACAAAATAAAGTACATGAAGACTATGCATTTTTTTTTGGAAAAAAATGAGAGCTCTGAATAGAACTCAGGTATCTACAAAAGACTCTACCGGTGTGGCATGTAATACGAGCATAAAATTAAACTGTAGGCTGTACTCCTCATTCTGACCAACATTTGTTCAGCGACTTTGAAAAATAACTTTTGTTATGATTTTTAATGTCATTGAGTAGAAATAGAATGTAAGTATTTAAATTAATTACTTCTTAACGTTTAATTCATAATCTTGGTGGGACATCTGCGCGTCCGAGCTGTACCTAAATTAATGAGCTTGTCACTTTTCTGGCGCGACAGAGAACGTGTAGATTTAGTCTTTGTTCTAACAAGTTCATTGTACTGCCGAGGAGATTTTTAGCGCTTTTAAATCAAAAACGTCTAATCTATAAATAACTCCAGACGGTTTAAAAATAGAAAACATTAAAAATAATGTTGATTGTTTGACAAAACCACATTCATGTCACATTTTCACACCGACCTTTTGCCATCACAGAATAATTATTGATTCTATGCAAGATTGCTCATCTTTTTGTACACTTACCTTTTTTGTGTATTTTTATACTGTTTTGTCTATTTAAATAGGCGGATAGTACATTTAGTTTTTCACAAAAACCAATTGCTATTTAGAAATATCATAAAAAATCATCATGTATTCGGTTTCCTTGTGTTGATTATCAGTTGGTTCAATCCTTATGCCAATTTCCATTAATGAAATCACTCGTTTACATTGCTCTTTGAGTGTATCAAACCCCTTGTGTCTATAATCGTCTTCTTTTGATCTAATCAGTTATTATTTAAAAAGCAAAAAACGGTAGCAATAAAAATATTTTTTGTTGAATTATTTTTTTATTGTACCCATGTCCGGTGCTACATTAAACAAGCCATTTAAACCTCGAACCATGTCCACTTACCTACCTAAGCCTACGCAAGTACGTACAACCTATTGTACTTCATAAGGTATCTTGTACCTAGCTCAATTAATAACCAATCTTCATCGCTCCATAGACACCTGCCACGATTATTAAAGGGGATTTAAAAGTGGGCTCGGCCACAAGAAAGCCGCCGACATTGCTAAATTTAAAGTAGGCGTTGGCATTACAATGATCGATATGACCTGATATAAAAACGTAAGTTATCGAACTTACTGTACGCGAAAAAATCTCCGGTAGTTAACCTTCGCAAGGACATCTGACAAGCGATGTCAGAAGATCAAAGAAATGAATGGCGATTGTTTCTGCGGATAAAAGATCGTCTTCGCTCCGTGGACCGAATGTCTGTCGATGACTTACAGCATTCGTAAGTGTCTGTCAGACTTGTCTTTTTTTCTAAGACGAATGTAAAACGTTTACTATTCTGTACGGCGGGAGTAGGTAGGTTATCTTTTAGCTAGATTTTGTCTGACAGTTTAAGTGAGGTAAATCGGAAGAACATTAGGTTAGGATCATCTGAAATTGGTATCAACCAATTTTCGTTATTTGCAAATCTGAAGTGGTGAATATTAGTATTTACAACTTAAATGTAATATTTCAATGAAATGCAACGATAAGTATTGGATTATCCAGTCAAACCCTTGTACCGGTTTTTATTTTTGGATTTTAATTGTTAGCAGTGACCGTTGCAATAGTGCCACAATTTTTGTTGCTCGGATAAATCGGCAGATTTAACGACGTAAATGCTGGCTCTGACGTCCGTATTTCAGGGTTCCGTCGCATCAAAACATCGCAACCCTTTAGCTGCCATGCACATCAGTCTCTACAGGTAGCAGAGCTCAACGAGGGAGAGGAGTGTTAGGGTCGGGAACGCGCATGTATGTAACTCCTCTGAAGTTGCAGGCGTACACAGGCTACGGAGACTAATATCTCAATATTAATTTCATAATTTCTCTACATTATTTCAAATATAAGCAGGTAAAAATGCTGCTGTAATAATTTAGAAAATTTTAAATTTTGGCAAGTGCTCCTTATAAGGACGATTTCCGATACACATATATACATAAACACATAATATTTCAGACTAGCAGTTTCTCATGCTAGGTACTTAGGTAGGCTTTTATCAGCTTAACATAATGTATGTTTTGTTTTATGCATGAAGATATGAAATACCGTTGTTTTCTTAATGATAGTTGTAGCTGAGCACTGGTTAGATAATATTCATTGATAAAATAATAGGTCATCTACATTACAACTTTTCATGCAGTTACCACATGCGTTTCTAGAAATCTAGAGTTTTACATGTCGAGCGTTTTTCGACTTAAAATACGTGAGTGACCCGTTATTAATATATTTAATATGTCTGTGTCTCACGGAAGTTTTGTTATTAAAATCTAGAGTTTTAATTGACAAACATTTTAAGTAATTGTACACACTTATTGCAATAAAAGATCAATTTCGTACATAGTACATAATACGTTTCGTAGTAGTACGTAGTTTTCGTTGTAAATAGTAATGAGTAAAAATCGTGAAAGTTTAAATCAGTGAATTTCGTACAAAACTAATTGTGCATTTTATGCATTGCTTTTAATTTATTTGTGCTTGTTTTTCTTTTTCATGTAAAACGTCTTCAAGATCAAACCAATACATTTTTGAAATTAATAAAGTCAATCTTGTCTTCATTCCAATCTTTAACATTAAAAGCGGCCTGCAGATACATATGAGACGGTTCACGTTAAAACCATTAGCTATGTGACACAGAGCCAGATTTGTTTCCAATTCTTTTATTATATTACCTATCATGATTCATAAAAATCAGATATCGGTTTTCCAGGTATAGGTATACCTACACCTACTCTTAGAAACTCCAAGAAAAGCTATAAAATTTATCACAATGTTAAACAAATTATTTACTTCGGTAGTCATAATAATTGTGAGGGAGATTGCTTCGTATCATCGGATGTGGATAAACTTTGGCCTGAGGTTGTTGTACATATCTTTAACAATTTTGACCATTATCCTTGACTTTAGAAAGTTGATAATACCATTGACTTGAATTGTAGGTATAACATGAAATATGAAAATTAAATAACATGGCGTGCTGGCGTTTTATAATACTTAATAAAAGGATAGTAATTGCAACTGTGATGTTGCCCAGCAATAAAAACTTTACGAGTAGCCCGCAGCTCATAGTTCTAAAATAAAAATCACAAATCGGTACTCATCGGTCACGAGAGTTATCTGTAAACACGTTGATTAGATGCGGCATTTAATTTAATGTGCTCGACCGTCCGTCACGAGTCCAATAATGATAATAATGACGCAAAAATAATATCTTTAGAGCCACTCGACGCAAATCACCGCAAGTGATAGCCAGAAGAGATGTTACGCAAAATCCCTTTACCAATTTGGCACAGCCTCTTAGGTACATTGTTTTAAAGCGACCATATGAAATTATTCTTTGAATTAGTCGGGAAATTAATTATATGCGTTATAATCCGTTTCCGGTTTTATTTTAAAAATATTTAGCATTTCATGTTTTTTGTAATTCCGTTGGTAATACCTTCGTGCTAAATAAATTTCTTTTGTCTGTTCTAATCAATGTTCTAACTATGTCAATTAAATAAATTACCACATATTAGTTTTAAATGTTCTCTTTTTATTGCCCAGTAATCTAGATCAAATGCAACACGTCCTAGTTAGCAAATTCGTAGGTAATTAATCTGTAATGCTATAAACTTATGTATTATAGGTATTGTACATGTCACAGAAATGAAAAACAAAATAAATTCTACTCACCTCGCAGTAGCTAATATAAAATCTGGTCATATTTATAGTGCCGGGTTCATGGCTGAGTATACCTAGTTTATTTCGGTGCGTTCATTTCTTTACGTTCCCAAGTTCACGGAAACCAGATGGAACGAACTGGGGCAATAGGCCAAGTCTTTGAACGTTCTAAAATCATGTTAACGCTATTAATTACATTTTACATCTCTAGACTAACAGTCAATATTACCTACGAGCTAGGAACTTGAGCGGCGCGATATCGATTTAGGTTCGAGTCACTAGGAAAATCACGTACGACCCAAATCTGCAGCCGCAATAGGTGTTCACATATGGCGCGCTGGTTTTGTAGAATTTATGACTAAAAAAATCGGGGACACAGCTGACACCTAGGTGGTTTAGATATTTCTATAGGAAGTAATAAATTATAAAAAGAAATGATGCAGCCCAGTTTCCGCATTTATACAATTCTGGGAGGGCAATGTATTACCATAGAGTAACTTATACTAGAGCGGTACTGTCATAGTAAATTTTGTAACCCCAGTAAATTCACTGCCATCTGTCGACACACTTTAAAACTAAAAATAAATATTTATAAAAATACGATAAAATGTATTTAAATATGGATAAATGATTTTTTTATTTGCATTAATTATTTTTATATGATTTTGACCCATGTTATTTCACTGGTATGCGTTAAAATTATAAATAACAAACGAAATAGTCAACGCCCTCTATACGAGTGTAGGCCAAAACTAGTGGCGCCATCTGATCGAAAATCAAATTTTCGTGATTTTCGAGGCACGTTTTTTCCTTAGACTGTATCCATCTATTACGGAGTTAAATCTATCTTTGGTATTACCTACTTACAAAGGTAGCTATGCGAGGCAAGACAAACTAGTAGACTTAATTACTAATTTTTTAATAAGTAAGAGTGAATGTGCTATGTGGTATCTGCAATAATCCGTAATCATTACTATTCTCAAATTCGTCAAATGAAGTAAATACATTTGCCATCGTTATTATCAGGCTTTTAGTCAAGGTATTGCATTATGGGCACTTTTGCACCGGAAGCGATAACGAACGGGTTTGACTAAATTACCTCGTGTAATTATATAATTATTTGTAACGTATAAGTTGTGACATGTATATTAAATAATATTGTATTTGGTCAAGGTGTAATGGATTTATTTGATTTATTATGGAAACTTATAGTTATTGTTAATTAATAGTTATTTATTTCCGCAAAGGCGTTTAGAGCATATCAATAAATAGTTTGTGTTTACTGTCCACTTCTGTAGAGCTATGGCACGATAACCATACCAAGGTACTTATTATAGCTATCATATAGATCTTATTCATTCCAGATAAGATAACATAAGACTAGAAGATCACAGAATCAGAGATTCTATACTTTTTAGGGTTCCGTACCCAAAGGGTAAAAACGGGACCCTATTACTAAGACTCCGCTGTCCGTCTGTCCGTCTGTCTGTCTGTCACCAGGCTGTATCTCATGAACCGTGATAGATAGACAGTTGAAATTTTCACAGATGATGTATTTCTGTTGCCGCTATAACAACAAATACTGAAAACAGAATAATATAAATATTTAAATGGGGCTCCCATACAACCAACGTGATTTCTTTGCTGTTTTTTTCCGTAATGGTACGGAACCCTTCGTGCGCGAGTCCGACTCGCACTTGGCCGGTTTTTTTTGTGAAGTTGTACAGAAAACAAAGTTGAATCGAATTCGATTTCGAAACAACATGAACGAATACGAAAGAAAATTGTAGACAATGATAAAACTGAACCGTGTTCCAAGTTCGACGTGTTTCCTCTTTATCGCACTTGTGAATTCGTACGTAAGTGTGACAGGGAGGCAGCACGTCGAACGTGGTTGTTGCCCTCTGCCTCTTTAGGTGTTTTATACGCAAACCATCTTTAGGTATTTATTGTAAACTACAATTCCAATATTGTATTATTCACAAATAATGATGATATGAAATGAAAGTCGCTAAAATTATTGGTGGATAAATTGGGTAGAAATATTTTCTTCATCGATATTGGAGCGTATAACTGAGAAATGTTACTTATTGAACGACATCCTAAGAATTGCACCATAAAGAACAATTTTTCCTTCTATCTAATCCTATATGAAATTGCCTGTAGGTATCTACTAAAACACAAATGAGAGAAACTATTATGTAGTCCGTTTTTGTGAAGATTAAGTTAAAAAAATCGTTGTACATTACTCTATCGCAATAAAGTGTCAATGTCTGCAAAGTAACAACATTTGAATATATTAAATCAGTAAAAGTGACAAGGTATTCAAATAGCTAACGATTTTGAAGGCAGACCTACTTCAAGGTTAGAGAGGTCCGTCAGTTTACATACAATACAGCCGTGATGTGCCGTCTTCACACAGCAATGTCTTGAAACTGTCAAACAGTTTTTGAACATTTCAGACAGTTAAATAAAGTTTACGATATATCGTGTACCTAATGCGTAGCAAGGCCTTTCATTTGAAAAAAAAAGAGTAAAAATCAATTCTCTTAAAATACGTCTACGAAAAAGGTCGAAGCTGCTGAACCTAGCAGTCTAGACGCAAAACTAAACTATGTCACCTCAGAATCCAGACGGCGGTCAAAACTCCTAAGTTTAGCGCATAGAGAATCGATATGACACGCATGCTCAGCCATAGTTCATTATGTATCCTGGTTAGGTTTCTTAGGAACAATGAAGTTCCGAAGGCCACGGCACAAGTTCACGCGCGGAGTCGTCGACCGGGCTTATCATTAGCATTCAATACGGCGACGTATTATGGGGCTTTCTAATGCCAGATTACTGAGATTACTTAATTGTTTTTCAAGATGGTGGTTGCTGAAAATATTTTTAGATGACGGTAAATGTTTCTGTGGAATCTATGGTAAGGTACAATTATAACCTAGAACTAAATGTGAAGGATTGTGAACTAATTGTGATATGATATGATTACTTAAATTATAAAGGCAATATTAGAGTTGTTCAATTAAAATTGTGATTATTTTATATTAGCATTATACATATAATATTAAACAGTTTTCGCAATCTGGTCTGGTCATCCATATAATTTGTTTTTAAAATAAGTACTTCAAATTAGAATTGATCAGTTACTGCCCAGAATGTTGCACTCGACATTTTATTGTGAATACTATGGCCATATGCATGCACTCATTTATTTTAAATATCAATACGTGTGCGTAACGAAGACTTGCAGCTGTCATAAGAGGAATTATTCCTGGCGGGTCCACAGTTAGTATAAGATAAACTTTTAAATACTCGTATTTACTACAAAAAAGCTGCAACCCACAATGCATATCAAATTAAAGGTACCAACCTAAGTGTAGTTAATAATAATTTCAACTTAAGAACTTTTAGTGCCTACAAGAATAAGCAAAACGTAACGTTATCGCAATTTTAGCATGTTTAAAATTAAACATAAAGAGGAAAAAACATTAATTATACTTAATATCAAAGTATAATATCAAATCAAAATCATTATAATTTTAAACGATAGGTATACCTATCGTTTGCCTGGTCTTGAATTCGCACAAGCCATTTGAGCATAAGATTTTAACTGAATGATTATTTTCATAGAAATTTTACAGTTGTAGGTACATATGTACATGAGAGGTTAAATCGAATGTCAATCAGACTACACAACACCTAAGCAGCAGACTAGAAAACTAGGTTCGCAGACTTAAGCAGTTAAAATACAAAGAAAGTCTCTTAAATATATTCCATTGCATTTATATATAATAGCTGACGTAAAATTAAATTTGAACGCCGTAGTAAGTTCTACATGTAGTATTTACCTTTATGATACTCAGATTGAATTGTAGTCGAATTTTTAATTTTCATTAGATTAGGGAAAACACGCTGCGCGCCCGCCGCGCGCCGTTTTTCGGCGCTCGAAAGTCGTAACTATTGTTAGAGCCATGATAACGTTCGGCCTTCATCGGGGCCAGGGCTCGGTCCGGCCCGAGTTCACGAGCGAGGGCCGACTTTATTACTCCAGTACATTTAACCCATTTTTACTGACGCAATATCGTTTTTATCTTCATATAAACCAATCAATAAAAGCGCTTCTCCGATCTATCCATCATCGTTTCCTGGCCCATTTATGCTTTATGTTATTCATTAAGATTAGGGCTTACGGGATGATATCATTGGCCTTGAACCTATTGCGTTGCTACCAGTTCTCACGAGCGTAACGCTAAAATTGACAAAGACAATTTAATTGGAACAAACTGCTGAAGGCGAGGACGTGACATAACGTGGTGTTAATGAGCATACATATACTTTACAATGAACTAAATGGCAAGACAGGTCGCGATATGGGCAAAATAAAATGGTATGGCTTACGACTATTATGTTGAACAATATTGAATTTGTTTAAAAGTGGAAAAATTACTGCCTTGGGTGAGACTTGAACTCACGGCCTCTGGATAGATACTCCAGCGCTCTGCCAACTGAGCCACCGAGACCTCATCCATAGTCAGCAAATCTTCCCACTATATGGGTCTAGGGGACCCTAGCGACATCTACCGTAAGAGTGTTACACTTCTTAATCGGCCACCGGAGTTCCAAGTCTCACCCAAGGCAGTAATTTTTCCACTTTTAAATTTATTCTAAGCTTAATAGCATCGATCGCAGACGTTTCTGCTTGTTAAAAATTAATATTGAATTTGTCTTATTAGAAGGTGAGTAAAGAGAGATGATTTGACCTATTGGGAACTTCATGTCGTATATACCGCAATGGTATGTTCCTACAACGCAACCAATTCGCATGATTAGAAGTTTTATATAAATTAAATATCTAATTTTTTTATTAGTAACTGGCAAGTTTATTCGATTTGTTTACCTCACTATTTTAAACGCTTAAAGTAGACTATAAATAGCGTGATATACTCGTAAACGCGACGGAACTTACGTGGATAAGGTATGGTACTCGCACTAAGCCATGCCCATAAAATAAACTGCAACAACGAGGCTATATTTGCATTCAATTACCTACATAATCTACGGAAAATAAGTAACCGTGACGAAATGCTGCGTATGTTGATAATAAACCATGCGACTCGATCGGGCAATAGCTAAATCTTGCAAAATGGTATGTGTTGCAAGCTAAGGCTGGGCCAAAGGAGAGTTAGTAAGGACTCGCATCTTTTGAGTAGGTAGGTGCGAATTTTGTGAGTTCGACTCAGTTTGGCCAAGAGATCAGTACGTTTTAAAAAGATTGTACGTTTTTAAGTTAGCCGTTTTTCGAGCCCTTCTCAATGGTGCCCCGAAAAATATACTATCATGTATCTAATAAAGACTCCGTAATCACTTTTTGAAGTTTGAAATTTAAAATACCTACCTTATAAAAATCATTGTTTTTAATTTTTCTTTTTTGCGTTATTGTGTATTATATATCTAAAACATGAATTATATAGAGGCATAACACATTTCAGAGCTGTGAGATTTTTTTTGTGTCTTCCTTACGAGACCAAGATAACTGCTCGAGCAGTGATCTTGGTTTTTTTTGTGTCATCCTTACGAGAGATTCAAATCCCTATACAAGCTTAGGTAAATTATACGATCGAGTGCTTGTGGGTCTGGACAGGACCCGAACTATACCGAGCACTAGCATCGAGCTTCGCAAGCTCCCGGTAAGTAATAGCCAAGGATGCTAAATAGTGACAAAGGAAGGAATTAGCACCGTGTGAAACAGCGGTCGTTCACCCACGTGGAGCGTTTGCGGACTTGTGCTAAATGCCTGAACAATTAGCCGTTACTAGTGCTGCGATTATTTTATATCGGTCATTTCTTCCTTTAATTTATCCTTAGATATAGCTGGCGGCCTAGGTCATGAAAGGATAGTATTTCAACTCAGCTCTGTTCTGCAGACGAGGAATGGCTGTGCCACTGTACCTTGTCACAGCGACAAATATGAGATTTCTTGGCAGCTTTCATATTTGTTGTCATTTTGATAGGGAGCGAACTGGCACAGTCTAATTCCTTGACAGTACTTAAGTACCTTACCTATTATGTACCGCTGAATTCATCCTGCGTAAAGGATGATACAATGAGACGAAAGATATAGGTAACGTTTATCATTTGAAATTTCAATTAGTAACCTAATCGATTTATACGTAATAGTTTTAACATAAACAGGGAATAACTTTACTTTCGCAATTACAATTTTAAATGTGAAAGAAAGGACTGGTCCATACCATTACGGATACGTTAGAATGTCAAAGGCCACACATGTCACCTGACGCTCGGTATCGTAAGGCGATAACCGGGCGAACGTACGAGATTATTATTCACCGTTCATCTATTTATGAAGTCTTTATCTCAATGAATGTTAATTAAACAGGCTATTTATTAAACATTCGACGTCGAAATTGATAAAACATAATTGTCTAACATTATTTAAAGTTATTAAACGACATGTTATCGGTCGCTTAGTATTGATTATTAAATTTATGAAAGGATAAAATTATACAACCACTTTTTGACACAAACATACTTATATCCATCAATTAATTAAATAGTTAAATAAGCGAAACAATAACAGTTTTGAATGATTCGACACAGTTTTGACTGCGTCGAAATATCGGGAGATCGAAAACAATACAAAGGTAATTACGGACCACATCCCGGTCAATTTAAGTCTAGCGAAACGAAATAATTCCTATAATTTATTGTTGCGTTTTCTAAATTTAAACGGGTAACTGAACTCATGGAAATCATTAAATCGTTTGAAAACCTATATAATAATTATAGCATAACATACGGCAATTCTAATACATCATGAACACCTAAAATACCAAGTGACCTAAATAACGGCTCTATAATTTTGCATTAACCGTAAAAAGTAAATTTAATTTAACTCAAACAAATTTATATGAGGGCAACATTTAAACAGGTGACATTTAAGTAGTACCACTATCATTACTGCTTACGACCGTGTTTTACATAGAGACAGTTGAATGGAACATAAGTACTCGGTGACACTTGTACTATTCTAATTCATATTGGCGCGAATTTACTGCATGTAATAACCCTCCTTAGATTCCATTACATCTGTGAGAACATATCAGGAAATTCGCGTGGTGAATTCGTGAATTGGTAAATGGTAAATTAAGTATAAAATTACATAATAATTAGTGCTTACTTGTTATCTATCCATGGTCCCGCGCAGACGGCTGGCAGACGGGATGAGCACGGGTAAAAGTGAAATTTGTGAGCACGCGCGCTAATTTATTCACTGCCAGTGAAAAACGCGTTCGCGCCAACTTTATATAAACACGTGTTCGATAATTAGAATTTCGAATGTGCAGCGTTTGAAATTTGAATTTTTTTTCAGTCGCAAGTGATGTTCGTTCGGTGCACGCGGGCTGGGAGCGGAGCGCGCGTCGCGGCGACTAGAGGGCCACTGGCGGCGCTCGCGCAGAGCCGGCGATCTCAACTCCATTCCAACTTCCATTTAAAAATCGAACGTGCGTGCGTACGCTTTTCCGATCCTAGCTTTCATAGGGTAAACTTGCATATTGAAGAAAAAACTAGGATATAACCAAGGTAACCAATAAAGCGTGGGGTAATGTCTGGTGTAAACGGTTTGTCTACGTAAACGAACAATTAACGATTCAGTACTTACGTATACTAGAATACGTATTACTAGAAAGACCAAAAAAAAATATATTTCACGTACCTATTAAAATTTTACAAGAAAATAATAGATAATTGTTAGGGCTGAAATTTATTATTTTTTGCGAAATATTTTAAACCCCACGCCCAACCATATTTCGATCAACATATCGCATTACCCCTTGTAAATGATGTGCCCCTAAGAAATAGTTTCCTAAATAATTTTTGAAATATCTATTCTTTTTCAGATTAATTTCCTTCACGACTACTACCCACAGGTTGTCTGGAAGAGATCGTTTTAGCGATACAACATCTTTCTCTGTCTGTATTAAAAATAAAAATTTGAATTCATTTATTTAAAACCAACTAAGGATCTAGGTATTGTCTGCCTCAATCTTTTATCGATTGTAATTTTTTGTGCCTGCCAATTTCTTTTATTGTTTATTAATTACCTTTATTTTTTATGAGGGGTTTGACCCGAGATAAGTATGATTACTTTTAAAGCCTGACCGGATATATGATCACGCGCCATGTTGCAGAATTTCACTAGAACTATTTTTTTCATACTATACAGGGGCCCTATTCGAGATGCACAACTGTCAGTTTCGGCTTCAACATCAGTTCAACAGTGGAATGAATCATTTGTTCATCAACTGTGGAAAGTATCATTTGGTACAACCAAAACTCATTCATTGAAAAAATTATGCAACAAAAATCAACTTTGTTTTCTTACTACTATACGGTTTAAAATGGCTCTGAACTCTGCGTGGTTCGGTTTGGTTTCGTTGTCACCTAACTGTGGATTGCCAATGTCAAATTTACCTATTCGACAACACACGATTTCTTCCATTCAACTGAAGTTCAACACGAAACGTCACTTAACGCATGTTGAATACCGCTCCAGCTGAACTGTCACCCTATACATAAGAATAACATATACTAATACTGGTCAGGCTTTACTTATGCAACAAGCGTTCGTCCCTCTATTGTTCACTTTTGTCTTCTTTTCTATTTCTTAGCCATCTTCAATCTTAGACATGCAGGTCTCCTTAAACTTTTGCCATTCTGCTCTATATATTTTGCCCATTCCCTATTACCCATTTCGATCCAGCTGTTCTTTTGATAAAAAGACTCGCATATTTGACCAGTCTATCCTACTAGTACTCCCTTACGGAGCGAATATCTGGATCATTACAAAAGAAATCATGCACAAATTACAAATAACCCAAAGAGCGATGGAAAGAAAAATGGTAGGAACTCACTTAGGGACAGGAAAACAAACAAGTGGCTTCGGCAACAGTAAAGTCACTGATGCAACCAGGCGAATGGCAAAACTGTAGGAGTGGGCTGGGCATGTGGCCCGAAAAGACGGCTCATGGTGCAAGACGCTGGTGCTGCTAGAGTGGAGATATTGGGGAGAGTCGAGCCAGCAGGGAGGCCAAAAATGCGTTAGTATTTTAATGATAATATTTAAGGGACGAATCTCTCTTCTTCCTCGCGTTGTCCCGGCATTTTTGCCACGGCTCATGCGAGCCTGGAGTCCACTTAGCAACTAATCCCAGGAATTGACGTGGGCACTAGTTTTCACGAAAGCGACTGCCATCTGACCTTCCAACCCAGAGGGGAAACTAGGCCTTGGGATTCAGACTCATGTGCTCGGTTCTAGTTGAATTTTTCTTATCCTTTACAATTCTTCCACTACCCATAACTCTTTGAGTAAGTATATAATGTTTTTACAACAAACTCAGCGCAAGGTTAAGGATATTACGCCACATGTGAGCCACGGGGGCACGTGTTAATCTTAGTTTAGTAAATTAGGTGTGTGTTTATAGCGGCCGGTACCTTCCGCGGTTATCAAGGGCAAGTTCGATTCCCATGGGTTTTGCGTCTTTAGTAAACTGATTTAGTATTTGTACCATGCCATTTAAGGCTGAGAAAAATCACCTCATCTACCACTCATTTGAGAAGGTTTCCAACCTAACCTTTGTAACTTCAATGATGAATGTAAGTCGAATATGATACGAGTATAGATTTATACAATAAATGTATGGAACCAAATTTTGAAGATTTCTTTGAGTCAATAAATGTTTACTAACCATAAAATTGGGGTCCAATCGGCTTTGAAGGGCCTCTATCGTTTTACCTTCGTGTGATCCGTAGGTACTAAATGCGACAGCCTGTATAAAATTTGCCTGGACTTAAATGTATAAGTAGTAATTAAATTAACATCAAATAAAGATTTAATAAATTCATAAATCAATAAAACTAACAAAATAAATAAGAACTGTTACCATGGAGAAAACGCAAGATAATAAGCACAGGGTTATTGAATGAACGCCCACCGCCCAACCGTATGAATTTTAGTGCTCAATTTAAGAAAACTATTTATACTTCCGTCCCCGTCGTTCCCGTGGGAACAGTTAGCTATGTCCCGGACTATCGTTTGTGTAATGTCCCGCAAATCACGCGCATTTTCCCATGTGAGACGAGGAAAATTGTACATTAAATAGATACAAGTACAGTTAGCAGCAGAAGTAGTTAAGCGGGTGAAGACACGATGATCTGCATTTTATTTCATTAAAAATAGAGTTGTGCTCAGATCATTTTAACAGATCACCCGCTGTTAGTTTCTACTACTGACTGTAGTGGTAGATTGGCACCATTCTGACACGGGGTAGCTTTACCGTCACTCTTACAGCATATCAGAAGTAATCAGAGCTGCGTGAATAAGTAGCCGTTTGCGAGTCAGGATACGGCCTAAAAAATAAGTATTTATATGTTACCTTTTTTAGGTAGTTTACTAATGTAGTTTTATAAGTGTCTTGTAACTAACAATCTGAGGAATCTAAAATTATTTTCAAATTCATCAGATTTATATACTTTTTTATTTTTATGTTTATTTACAGCTATTATTCGCAGTGAGGCAGAGTAGTACGAGTGTGGTCTAGTAAAAACGTGCTCGTCAATGCGTAAACTCATGTAAATACGGCCATTACGGCCGCTGATGTCACCAATGAGCGCCTGATTTATAGTCTAGTGGGATCATTGCCGGGATATAATGTCAAAGAGCCCTTGATGATGTAATGATTTATTTCTATATATACTATAATTATACAAATTCACTAGTGGGTAGGAAGAATTGAGTGGGACTTTAAAGGGAGACAGAACGTCATTTCTTTTTATGGATATACCTAGCAGTGGACGTATTTCAGCTGAAATTAAAATACAAACACACACATTTTTTAAAAAAATAATTTGATTTATTCCCAAAGTTGTGCATATACTTCTGTTTAAATTGAGATTCCATAAGAATCGATATTGGCGAAATTAATACAAAAATACAAACACACTCATTTGATATATCGTAAACGATCACTTCTTCTCGGATAATTACAGTCAATTTGTCAGCGCGGAGTAATAACAAAATAACATTAACAACATGTGTACTACTCGGAACACCAGCACAATCAAAGCCTGTAACGTAGGTGATTAGTTTAATGTCTTAATTAACACGCTACTCTTTTTAGGGTTCCCTAATCTCATTGCAACAAGCAAACCTGTTTGTGATGTCAATTGGAAGGCATTTCGCTCATGTCGGTGAGGTTAGCAACCTACGCTAATAAAAATGCACATGTGGAAATGAACAATGAACATTGTGCTACTAACTACTAAGTACTAACTAGACAATAAGATAAGATAAGATAAGATAATATTTTCATTAATTCCTTTATGGCTGACCTTTTTACTCGACGACGATTGACGAAGTAGGAAAAGTAAATGTATGTATAGGTATGTAAACACTTTATTGCACATAAGACAGGTTAAGATACGATTAAACAGAAAATATACAATATACAAAGGCGAACTTATCCCTGTAAATGTTCTAGTCAATACCAAGATATTTGCTGTGTGTGTGTGTGTGTGTGTGTGTGTGTGTGTGTGTGAGTGGGACTTATAAAGACTAACCCCCTTATTCAATAAAACTTTACAAGCCTCAATTAGTAAATAATAGTTATTTACGATACCTATAAGTGCGAAATTCGTAACGAAGAGCGAATTTTAAAATACGACCTAATCGATCGAATTTAGATCGACACGAGCTGCGAATTACCTATTCGCACGTGTATCGTGCAACGTTTTACAGTACATAATGGCCCTTTAAATTTTCGTAGCAGTTACGTAATGTGCTTATTATAACACAGGGTGTCGTAATGAAGCACCAGATGTACTGTAAAAGGTTTTATACCGTTCTTGGAAATACATAGTCGAAATGACAAATTAAAACCAGCGATTAATAGCTATGTGAGGCTTGTAGCGCTTTTATGAATAACGCCATAAGAAAACCCAGAGGCATTTTATAAAATCATAAAATACGAGTAATGCAAGACGGAACTTTCAACGATAACAACCAAAAACCGGCCAAGTGCTAGTCGTACTCGCGCACAAAGGTTTCGTACCATTACACGAAAAATGGCAATAAAATCACGTTTTTTGTATGGGAGCCCCACTTAAATATTTATTTTATTCTGGTTTTAATATTTGTTGTTAAAGCGGCAACAGAAATACGTCTGTGAAAATTTCGACTGTCTAGCTATTACGGTGCATGAGATACAGCCTAGTGACAGACGGACAGACGACTGAGTCTTAGTAATAGGGTCCCGTTTTTAACCTGTGGGTACGGAACCCTAAAAAAACGGACTTGGCTAAATTTAATTTTAATTATTATAATTTGGAGCAATGCACATAAATCAGTGATAAGTAGAACGCCTCTTCCAACATTTATTCTACTGAGAAGAACTGAGTCATCGTTTAATTAATATGTGTCTATTTACTTACAACAGTTTCAAGTTTTTATATCTACATGTACAGCCAGTAATAGGGGATATTACTGCAATGTTCTGCAACCAGAGTGCAGCACTAGCCTTTTTAGTAAACCATAGATTAAGTTATACATACTGTAGCTTTTGTAGGTTTTTGACAAGTTTTCAGAGATAATAAAATATGACATTGATGCATCAAGGCGGTTTGTTTACAGAGGACCTACTGGGAAACGCGAATCCGCAATTTCGCTATCTGCCTCTTTATCGCTCGAATATGCAAGAGTGACAGAGATGTTAGATAACAAAATTTCGATTTTCTTGCTTCGCGATAGACCCTCAGATTGTGGTAGTGACGCCACCTACTACGCAGTTTCGCGTAATATTCCCTATTAGTAGCGGATGAAACAACGCACCAAAATTACCTGTCACAGTCTAATTATTCTTCTACATTATGTGTCGTTTCCAAGCAAAAAGTCCCACTTTGTCGCTTGCCATAAAGATACTTTGACACGTTATTCGTATAAAGATACAAGCAAATCTCATCCTTATAGTAAACGACAAAGTGGGACCTTTGACTAGACTTCGACACAATTATAACCGTTAACTGCAACCACACAGACTATTTAATGTCCAAGTCAACAATTTAACTAAACTGTTTTCACATCAATTATTACATATTGACAGACAAATCTAAAATATTTACACTGCTATTGACATGCTCTATATAGGTAACGTTAAGTATCTAGGACATTGACTTATACATACTAGTATATATAGTCTGCATCTTCGCCAATGATTTTTACGCCTAAGACGGTAATCTGTTTAAGGCTGGTTGTACATGCAAAATCAGTTCATAAGGTTGGTTATACAATACAACATTTTATTTTATTTTATGGCTTTAAAGAAGTCAAATAATTATATTGCTTTAGTACTGTAAACAATTTTTTTTATTTAATGCCAGTGTGTGATCTAGACCAATTTAGCTATCATCGCACTTAAACTATCGTGAGACATATTTCAAAATATTTATCAGTACGGTTTTTACTCACTATTATTTTTAGTCGCTTTTGGCGACATGTTTCGGATTCTTTCCGGGCGGCGCGGGCAGTGCACGACGTACAACCGCCGCGGACACTCGTGCCTGAGGATGGATTCCCAAAGAATCCGAAACATGTCGCCAAAAGCGACTAAAATTAATAGTGAGTAAAAACCGTACTGATAAATATTTTGAATTTAGCTATCAACCAGTTAAATCAATCGTCACCTCTAATCTTATAAGTCACGGCTTGTCATCGAACGTATCATGATACTTATAAGAACTAATAAGCCTTCAATGTGCGGGGCTAAATGGAAATCAATCTAACGTATACTAGCTGAAGGTTCAGATTTAGTTGGATGGTTTATTTTAATCCTTTATTCTCAGTACGGCAGACATCAATAGTAGAATATTTTAAGGCATGTTATCACGACCACAGGCAGTCTTCTCAAAATATTAACTAGGCTTAGTTTAATATTGCTATAAATCAAAATCCCTGGACGGATCTTTCTATTCACTCATAATTATGGGACATATCATGCGAATTCAAAAACCGTTGTAGATATTGGAACTAAATTTTCTAAATGATATAGGTAGAATACGATACGAGTCTTCAAGTCTATATAAAGAGATAAAGGAGAGAGTTTGTAGGATTATTGTGAGCAGCTAATGCGGTTTAATTATCTTAACATTATACGCCATGATATTGTAGGTATTCTGGTTATTATGAAATAATAACCGGATTGTATTATTTGTATATATCGTAATACCGTGGGACAAAAATATACACTTGCCTACGAGAAAACGTTCGATTTAAAATAATTCCTGGCACGATAACCCAAAAATCAAAATTATCCCAAGCCATTATCATAAATATCACAGCAGTTTTTACAAACGCTTAGGTACTGGATTCGTTATACTGAGTTATAGCAAACCAGTACTGTTTAAATGTACCTATGGCTCAGGGTATGTTAGCGACCAACTTATGGACAGTTCGGATATCATTGCAAAAATTTCAGGCCCAAAGTGGACTTTAACAGCACAAGACAGATCGAACTGGCACTCTGTGGAGGCCTTTACCCGTGAAGGGGTTCTTGCTTCGTAGGAATATGTTAAGTAGTATTTTAATTCAATTTTAATTTAATTTTTGTATAAAAAATGACATTACGAATAATTTTTAACTATCATAATTATGTATATTCCTTTCAAATTTATGCTGACATTGTAACTTGCAAGAAATAAAAGGCTTTTTTTAATTTTTAATTTTTTTTTATTATGGACAGTTCAAAGCGGGTTTGTGAATAGGGTCACTAAAATGCATGAGTCACTGAAGTGCCAAAAACAATAAAACGTCTGACAACATGTAATAGCTTTCAGACTGAAAAATTCAGAACGTTTTCTCTCGACACGTGTTTCTGGAGTCCTCGATCTCTAAGACTCGAATCGACTAATTTTTTTACATCTTAGTAGGTATTTTTCTGGTCGCATTTTAACGTCGTTCTGCTTGAAATAAGCCTTAGTAACCTCAATTTTTGCATATTTTACCATCAACCGCAAAAGTGCAAGGCGACTTTATAAATGAATTCATAATTTATTAATGCAATTTCGCAGCTCACTGTACCTATGTTCTAATCTTCTCATAGGAGGGATTAGGCCGTTTTACTTTGAATATTTTTCCTAAATCAACTTCCGTAAGTTTTAAAACTACTTTGTAGCTTGGTGCTCAAAAGTTTAAAAGACGCATACCTGAATCACTTTCTTACTCAAGCATCATAATGCAATTATCTACTTATATTAGCGATTTATTATAACATAATAGTGAACAAGAAATGATAACAAATGCATTTAGTTTATAAAGAATTGGCGCGTTTTTCTTCTGAACATCCCAGTTGTAATTTGACTTGGCGTTGACAGTCTATCATAACATCTCCGGCCCTGAGGCTTCTTCAAATAAATCTGACTCCAAGAATAACAGAGGATTGTTTAGAATTCTCCTCGAAACGAGATAGTTTTGTCTTTTGAATTGCATTACGACCGTTGAAACAAATTCCGCTTTCTCATCTTAGCGCTTACCCGGTTGCATGGATGCTCCGGATGCTCGTGATCCGCTTTTGACAACCTAACCCCAAGAATACGCACAGTCGATATTACACAAACGACCCTTATCCCTTATTGGGATTAATTATCTTTTCTCATGTTGTTTTCCTGCTCCCAAACCACTGGTTACCTAATATTAAATAATACATCGTTCACAAGTTATAAGAAACTCACTGGTATATAGATACGGTGGATAGCATGAAACCGCTCTAAACAATGGCCTGACACTCTTTGATAGAGATAGATAGTCTTATTGCAATTCCTATCAGAGAAAAGAGAAAATAGTGCCATGCTTTGTCTTTATCACCGACCGGGTGGCATCATAGGTAGGAGGTGATGGCGTAATACCGAAACTTATAAGAGTAAAAGAAAAAAATCCTATGCTGCCCAAATTTTATATGAATATTCTTTCTCTTACCCCCGGACGCTCGGTGGCGCGTCTATAACTACTTGTATATACTGTGTCTATGGCTCTAAATGTGTGCATATTGACATTGACATTTATGTGTTCTGAGTTCTGAGTATAGTCAGCAGATGGTTTTATTAAATTATTCCTGTTTAAAAGCGAACATTTGTATTCGCACTACATACCATAAATTAAGAAATAGCCATAAAACCATAGCCGCAAACGTATTTATACTAACCACTACCATATTAAATGTAACATGTTAACGATTTAATTGAGAACATTTTCAATAACGTCTTTAATTTATTGAGGAAACCGAAAACTGGTCTAGATATTGCAAAATTATAGCACTAAAATCTTGATTTTTTTGTTGGCAGTTCAAAGAAGAATTAGTATCTGTCTGACGAGTCGAATAATATCTGTATATTTTATATGTATATATGAGTATATATATATTACTAATCTATATTTATGTATTAAAGAATTATGAGATTAGATGTTAGATGTTTTCTTTTGGTTTTCAAATGCACTGCCTACAATCTTTTCTGCTTTGCCTTAAGCTTGACTGGTAGAGAATGCCTCATGGCGTTAAGTTCGCCCTTTGTACATTAAATTGTTCTTTTGTGCAATAAAGTTTAAATAAAATAAAATAATTCGTATTAAAATAATTTCGTATTGTGTTAATAAATAAAGCTAATAACATTAAAAATGTCAAAGGGTTTTGTGTTTTATTCGCCTGTGGGCTGTAGGTACCAGCTTCAATTATTAGTAGCGGATGAAACAACAACGCGCCTAAAGTATCTGTCAATCTGTCATTGAAATACTTTATTTTTGGTGCTGACTGTACTTTCGAGTAAACTGAAATAGAAGTCATATTATTATTTGAAAAAATACCTAGGCCTCAGGTACCTGGTGGTTATGGCCTCTGTCGCGAATGCAGAAGACTGGGTCGCTTCAAGCCCTGGCACTGAAGTCCTTGGTCAGTTTTTTTTTCGTACACCATTTTCAGTTTATATTTGAGAGATCATTTTCAGTTTACACTGTAGTACTTCTTTTTAAAATAGCACAGGTCAAAATATTTATTTAATAAAATAATTTGATTTGATCTTTAGTTACACGAGTTCTGAACTTTAACGACACGAACAATTAAATACGAAGTGTAAAAAGCTTATTTTCACGCACTCATAAATCAGAATCATCTTCTGAACAATTTTCTTGACGTTCTTGATTTTTTATTAATTGTTTGGAAAGCCAGTCAGAAAGTTATAAATGGGAGATAGGTAGGAAAAGAAGTAATGGCCGAGAAGAAAGAAGAAAACAAGGTCGAAAGGATAATAAAATGTCAACCAATAAAAATTGTTAAAAACACGAACGTACTATCACTAGTATAAATGAGTCAGCATCTAAAAAATTGGTTAAACAACTAGAGTAGCCTCGTCCAAAAATAATCATAATAAATCTTAAACCCAGTAAATAAGACTTAAATTCGTATAATAATGTTTCAAGATAGTCTCGGCGCCGAGTCTTAGCGTAAAGTGCCTAAAATATGACACTTGGTTATAACATGGCTAATTTTGCTAGCGTTTCATCCTAGCACCCGGCTGTTGCTGTCAGTAATAAAAACAGAGCGTTCACTACATACTAGAAATAAACAAAGTTGCCGTAAACGGTACACTGAACCCTGTCGTGAACTGAAAGTGTAGCTACAGTCTACAGGAAAAGTGCATGGTCTATTCTGTATTTACATTTATTTTGAATTAAAGTTATTTAATTTGAAAAAGGACCTGCTCAAGGTTGTACTACTTAGTTCCCTGTCGAATTGGTGAAGAAAAATAGATAAACAAGAAGTTCGAATGTGCGACAAAGTAAATATGTATTAAAACAGGACCACTGACATTGGCATACACATACTCACAAATATTACAATGTGCAGAACATAAGAAGCGGAAAATTACAACGTGGACTGATGGATACCACAGCGTTTTTTACATGCAAAACAGATATTGTGACCCAAACAAATTCGTAGTTCATATTTTGCCAATGCCATCTAGATCCCATCTACCTTTTCTTCGCCCCGCAACAGACTAGCTAATTATAAAACCACAATATGTTCGCACTCCTAAGCACCAGACGACAGATAACCGTGTCACTATACACGCGACATGTTACAGAGATGCTCCTATTTCAAAGAATAGCAATCACTGCTTCAAGAAGTGACACTACTTGCTCCTCATATAATTATTATGAGTCAATAAATGTAAAACTTTGTTACAAGCTACTGAGAAGAGACAAATATGAGCATTAACACAGCCCAGATTTGTCCAGGTGAGAGACTTGAACCATTTTATTAAAAAGGAAGCGCTAAAATTATAATAGCAATGATTCATTTTTAGCATGCATCTGTCAACTGTCATGTAACTCATGTACGAAGGTATCGTTAGGTGGTATTGGCTTGGGTCAGTCACGAATTTATTTTGTTACCTTTATTTACCGACGTTTCGATGTTATTTTAATTTTGGCATTATTTTAATAAAATGATTCCTTACTCACCTGGGCAAGTGTCCCAGACTTGGGTCTAAAGCACTCAAAGCTCTTTATACAAGGGGTAGACTCTGGTTGGAGCAAAAAGCTTTGGAAACTTAGCAAACGGCAACTCCAAATAATAACGGGGGTGTTTACTGGCCATTACGGGGTCAAGGGAATCCTGGCCAAGATGGGGCACGCTGACAACACCGATTGTCGTATGTGTGGCGAAGAGGAAGAGACAATAGAACCCCTTATGTGTGAATGTCACGCCCTCGCCAGACAAAGAATGAAGGACTTTGGAACAGGCTACCTGGTACCAAAGGAATTCAAAAAGCTACCCATAAGGTCCATCATCCGGCATATGGAGATGGTGGGGAAAGCTCTTGAGTAGCGGACGGATCTTTCCTAGGTGGTAACTGCACAAAAGATCCCTATGGGTCGAAGTGTATCCGTAAGGGCCCCCGAAACTATAAGATAAGATAAGTGTCCCAGACTTCCCCTACCTATACTTTTTTTTACCCTTCTTTTGAAAGCGGAGTGGCGTGTTGACCGTTCTTTGTCAAATCTCTATTCTTTGGCAAGGCGGCGCGTTGCCAAATTGTATGATTTACTGATGAGAACCGCAAAGGCGCCAGTGTGTCATATCATATAAAAAGGCTGAACATTATAATTACGGTTTTACAATGGCAGGCAATTTTTTTTATGTTGTCGTTTGTGTTGTTGAGGTTTCAGTTTACACCTAAGAGCATTGCAAATGGATTTCTTATTTTTATTTTTGACATTTGTATAAAATTTTCTTATGTTTAGTTTAAATTCATTAGTTTGTTTGAATGATTTTTTCTTATTAACAATAAACACACTGAGTACCTATTACTCTTAAGTATTATGAAAAAACTTATCAGCTGCATATAAATATATTATACTTACCTACTTGTGATCTCTTTTTCGAGAATCGAGATAAAGCAAGAAAAGTTTACCAAAACCAGCAACTAAAACAAAAATGTACGTATTTTTTTTGTTCTCTTTTTACATAAGATAGTAGGACAACGAATTACTCCGACCTGGGATTATTGATTATTGACGTCATCGTCCTGAATTTAATTTTGATGTTAAGAGGCCGTAGTCGATTTTGGAGCAAAAATTTTAAATTGATAGATTTAGTCGTTGAAATTATACACGTTTTGTTACGTAATATCTAAATAACAAGTATTGGTTTCTATTAGCACGTTTTCTCATCTTGCCTTTTAATAATGAGGTCGCGAGCGTCCGTCACCGGTAATATATGAAGAGAAGGGGCAGTTTTTAAAAATTCATCAAAAAATTATGGTAGTAAATTATACAAATTAATGTATAAGAATAGTTTCAGCAAATGTTGTAGATTGTTCAAGTATCCAAATTACGTTGAAATTAAGTCGATTTTCAGAGAAATTGTAACTTGTTTTGAAGTAATTTCTGGAGAAAATTGAATTCGTTTAACTTTCATTTCCTCGAACTCTAAGTCATATAACAAAAATGTAATCTGATAAAGGTGAAGTACAGAATATGTGTAATACAAATTTACCATTTTTAGCAGTCCAAACTACGAAATTTACAAATAAGAGCGACAAAATCAGTGCTTTACGCGCGTTTACTTAAACGTCCTTCAGAAAAAAAATCATTACTAATTTAGTGAGTCTGTTTTCAAAAAATTGATCTGATAAAAGGCAAGATAAGAAGACGTGCTAATAGAAAACAGTACTTGTTATTTCAATTTGGTGACAAAAGGTGTACAATTTCATCGACGAAATCTATCAATTTTACATTTTTGCGACTAAAATCGACACCGGCCTCTTAAAATAAAGAATCAAAATAGAATGGAATGGGAGATCTTTTAATAAGCCTATGGGTTGCTAGAGGTTAACGAAAAATTAATAAATAATCCACAACTTACTAAAGGAGGCTCTACTCTACTCTATCGGGGATTCAAAAATTTTATATTGGCTTTCTAAACTTTGGCTTTCATAAATCTTATTTACTATCTATTTTGATGTTTCATAAGTAATCTTGCTTTCAATAATTCATTGTCAATTGCATTTTTCAAATTATAATAGTATTTGGTTCAACATAAGTCTATCAACTGTGTGCATGTCGCCAATCGAAATGCGTGCCAGCAATAAACCATGCTCATATCGAATTAATTGATTTAATCGAATTAAATCTAACGAGCAATCAGCCGTCATGAGAACTGTCTCCGACAACGATGAGTGACTGTAACGAACTGCATAATCTTGTAACATGAAAGACGTAAGCGGCAATCGGTTTTAGAGGCACTTGTGACATTACTCTTGTGAGGTAACGGGTAAACTTTGGTTTACAAACGTCGTAAGAAGTTGGCTTTATCGCAGATTTATGTCTACATAGACGTCACATGTTGCGTGATTTGTAAGAAAGCTAAGCGTGCTAATAGAATAGAATAGAATATTAGAATCGTTTTATTGCATATCATAACATAATGGTAATGTTAGTTCAGTAATGTATTTACGACGCAAGTGACATCGTTAAGGTGTTATTCATACAGCTATACCTAATTCCTACAGCGTTGCTTTGCAGCATAAATGCCGACTGCATTGCACTAGGAAATATCAACTATTTGTTCTGAACTAGTTGTTCTGAAAACTAGTTGTTCTGAAATTCAATGCTTTGAATCATTTATAGTTGGATTTCTGAATGATGATTAATTCTACATGTGGCAACTATCCTATGTTCTCTAGTTGCAGATTGCAGATCATTAATAACACCCAAGATTTGGCGCATTTGTGTGGTCTACCTTAAAATGTCTGTAAGAAGTATTCCACCTTACGTCATTTCGATATTGTGTCGGCAGGCTATTAGGGCTGCAGACGGCGCCATCACTCGCCAATGAGGAGATTGATAGCGACGTTTAATCACTACACGTCAAACGCCAATGACAGCCCTTATGAGTACAGGAACCCGATTCACATATAGCAACTTGTTGCGGTTTTGATCTAGTTTTGGATACGACCTTGAGGATCAGTTTTGCATGCGAAATGAAGTAAAAGTCGTGCGTGAGATGCGCATGCGCACTAATCACCAAGACGATCGTGAAGGTCAATTAGAATAAAAGAGAATGAGCCACTGTTACAACTATTATTTTAGGGTCTTAACTATGGAATATTTATATAAAGAAAACTAGACACTCCAGTTACAGCTTTTATTTTCAAAGAAATAGAATTTTATACCACAGGGGCCTTAAGGGCACCTTTCCATCGACTTAACAACAGATATATTTTATAGTTAGCTAGTTCTTATCGTTTTACGAGAACATGAGACACTAATTTAGGTAATAGTCAACCTCCAGGGTCTTATATCCTAGCATTCCTAGCCAAACAATTCTGTATAGAAAACGCCAAATGAAACTGAAATAATATGCCTATATAAAGCAATTTTGGAAAATGTTGTAGGTTGTGATAGGTAAACATTTTATACATTTATGATTCGGTTATAATTATTACGTTTTCAATGTATGGAAAAGACAAACTAATTAATCACTTTTTGGTACTAAGCAGCAGTTAGGTAAATGCTAGTAGAAAATACCCAAGCAACTATATTTACACTAATCCATAAACAAACGGAAATCCATAAACATAACGTTTATAACGAATGACATTATCGCCTAGAACTAGATCATATCTCCCATGTAAAAGCGAACTGGGTTAATGGCGTTGGATCCTATCCCAAAATAAAATATTAAATAGATGTTTTACTTATGTATGTTTCTTTTCCGTTCAATGTTATGGTGTCAAATCTCATTCTTTTTACAAATCCGTGCCTATATTTGTACATTTATTATCATGCCTACTAATATTAGTCTGTCAGTTACGTCCTCACGCTGAACCAATTTCAGTAGACAACAAACCATAGAAGCGTAGCGTGAGTCTCGCGACCTAAACGCGTAAGAGCCATGAATTTTTTACGGCGCTTACGACGTTTTGTTCTCATGGCACAAGTTGCGATTGCGACAATTTCATCGTTTGCTATGGCTTCTCTATATTAATTAATATCTCAATGGTTCGAGTTGGCCTTTACCTACGTATTCTAAAAACCTGGAATTGACAGCTGAATATTATTAGACGCGACTATTTATAATTCTGGCCCAATTTTATAGGAAAAAGACTAATTTCCGTGTTTCATGCAGACAACCTAATTTTATCGAAGTCATAATTTCAGTTGATTGACTTTATACTTTGCTAGGTAAATATGAAGGTTAATAAAAAACTTATACTAGTTAGATGGGGGCCTTTTTTGAATATTCATATTCATATTCATATTTATTAATAAAGGGCTTGAAGGCTCTTTATGAGCCCGGCAAGGAAAAAAATGCAGGCAAGCAAAATTAAAAATCTTATCGCGAGAAGCCAATTTTTAACCAGTATCAATATATTAAAAGTATAAAGAAGGTTCTCAATTCGGATTTTGTCGCGTACCACTCCAGCAGGGCGACCGCGGGGTGAGGTGCGAGCGGGGGGGCAGCCAAGTGACCGATGACTTGCCAACTAGCCACCGCGGCCATAACTCGGCTCCGTTGCATTTGTATATATTTTTATATCATTAAACTCATAGTATAATTATTATGGAGTTCATATTTAGCATCCAAACATCAGGATAGCCCCTCAACATTGGTCCTTCGAGCCTACAAATCAAGAACCAGCGAGTAACTACGAATTAACTGTCCAGCCAACGTGTCCGTGCACCGCCATTGTCACAGCGCAGTTAACCATTCGAAATTACAAGCTAAGTTACGTCGAGTTCGCCGCAAAAAACAAGCTAAGTCCACTAAAAATACTTCAACAAGGGATCTACAGATACGGATTTAAGGAACCAGAAGCGCAGGATTACTAGAAACCAGCTAAGTTCCCATCCACTCCCTTTGTTATAAGTGCCTACTTAGGTATATATCATTTCAAAATTACTAGTGTAATCTTATTAAAACTAGACCACAACTTAAATCATACCTTATTTACATAATAAGCAGTGAATTTAAATACGAATCCTCATAAAGTGCAACTATAGATATCTACTTAGCCATCGTTATCTAGTTGCAGTTAACGGTAAAAATCACATGTTTACGCCGTCAGTACTAGTTGCCGGCTTATCGCAATTACAACTAAATTAACTAGAAATCCTTACCTATTGTGATCAAAGTGCAGTTATTTAAACTTCTAGTGCATAAAACAAGAGTATTACATATACATTTTCAATAAATACAACTAGTGTTCAAAGATATTAGACCAACAAAGATAATAGTGCAAATAATCTTAACCTAAAATTACTAATTACGAGTAAGTGTTGTTTACATTCATTTCCTGTTGATTGTTTTTGCATTGCAGTGTCGTTTGTGGAGGTGAAAAATGACTGAAGCCATTTTAAAAGAAAATATTAAACGTCGTGGTACTTGTAAGGCTCAGTTAACTAATTTCAATACCTATTTGAGTGAATTACCAGGAAAAATAACTCCTCATCAAAGGTTTGAGCTCGAGCTGCGCATTTCGAGGTTGGAATTAGTGTTTAATGACTTCCATGACGTACAATTACAGATCGAAAATAACATAGAAAATTGCACTATACAAAAACAATTAGCAAGGTTTTGGGAACTAGATTCCATAACAAATGATTCTACGTCTTTGAGTGTAGAGGAGATGGAATGTGAACAAAGCTTTGTACAAAACACGACACGTTTACCTGACGGTCGATTTTTACTTACCATTCCACTCAAAGAATCGCCTACCGTATTAGGTGATAGCTATTGCTTAGCAAAGCAAAGGTTTCTTTCTTTAGAAAATAAACTACAAAAAAACCCTAGCTTAAAAGAATCCTACACAAAATTCATTCATGAATATATACAGTTAGGTCACATGAGTGAATCACATAACGATAGGTCGCAAATTACCTATTTTGCGCCACATCATGCTGTGTTAAAAAGCGACAGTATCACTAGCAAATTAAGGGCTGTTTTCGACTGCTCAGCTAAATCGTCATCTGGCTACTCGTTCAATGATTTGCAGCAAGTTGGCCCGACTATACAAGACGATTTGTTTTCAATTTTAATGCGTTTTAGACAGCATGATGTGGCCTTGACTGCAGATATCGCAAAAATGTATCGCCAGTGCGACGTCATTGAATCGCAACGACCTTTGCAACAAATATTGTGGAGGGACGACCCCTCCCAACCTATAAAAACCTTTCAATTAAATACCTTGACTTATGGTACGTCGTCGGCGGCTTTTCTGGCCATCCGCTGTTTACGACAATTATCAATTGAGTGTGATGATCCTATTATAAAAGAAATCATAGCTAGGGATTTTTATGTCGATGACCTTATCACCGGGTGCTCCTCTGCGGAGGGCGCCACTAGGATCTACACAAAACTTACAGAAGTTTTGAATAGTGCTTGTTTTCCACTGAGAAAATGGAGATCAAACGACACTAGCGTACTTCAAAATATAGCTAATGACAAGACTGTAGACGCCGAAGGAAACCTGGACCTATGCCCTGAGCACAGTTCCAAGGTTTTAGGCATTACCTGGAACAGCATCTCCGATAGCTTGTGCATCACAACCAATGTAGACCTTAAGGGCTCTGTCACTAAGCGCAGCATATTGTCAACTATCTCTAAGATTTTTGACCCTTTAGGTTTAGTCGCACCAACTGTTTTAGAAGCCAAGGTCATGATGCAGAAGTTGTGGTTGCACCAGTTATCGTGGGACTCAGCTGTCCCTGATGACATTAAAGATGTTTGGCAAGCTTTTGTGCTCACGTTGCACAACCTCAACGAGGTACAAATCCCCAGACACGCAATATGTCACAGTCCTGTCAATTTACAACTACATATCTTCGTGGACGCATCCGAAGTAGCCTATGGTGCTTGTGCATACGTGCGTTCAACAAACGAAAACAACGAAGTGACTGTCAACTTGCTGTGCTCAAAGGGGAAAGTGGCCCCACTTAAACCATTGACCACCCCCCGTCTGGAATTATGCGCAGCCCTACTAGGTTCTCGGTTGCTAGACAAGATTTTGACATCCATGAGACTGCAATTTGACAGTTGCTTTCTGTGGTCTGACTCAACTATTGTATTGTGTTGGTTGAGCATGCATCCAAGTAAGTTGCAAACATTCATTCGTAACAGAATAGCAGAGATACAGTCCACTTGTGCCAACCATACTTGGAGACATGTTCCAACCAACGAAAATCCCGCAGACCACATTTCACGTGGATTGACAGCCAACGAAATAGTGCACAACCAGTTATGGTGGAACGGTCCACAATTTTTATCCCAACCAGAGCACTCATGGCCTCAATTAAAATCAGAACTAAATAGTAGTAACTTACCTGAAGTCAAAACCCAAAATACATGCCTGGTAGTCAATTCCGGCACGGATGAGCCATTTCCCTTTAACAAATTCTCAGACCTGAAGCGCATGCAACGCACGTTTGCTTATATTGCACGATTCATTCACAACACGCGCTTTAAGTCCAACAAAAGAAATGGCCCACTCAGTGCTGAGGAATTAGACAATGCATTAAAACATTTAATATTAATTTCACAAAAGGAATCGTTTCCCACAGAATATACTAAGTTGAAATCGGGAACGTCCATCAAAAAATCTACAATTTCGTCACTGAACCCGTTCATAGACACAAATGATTTCAATTTAATTAGGGTAGGTGGCAGATTGTCGAATTCGGATTATGAGTATGACAAGGTTCATCCGATTCTATTAAGCAAAAATCATCGTATAACTAAATTGTTATTCGAATGTCAACACAAAGCTCTCATGCACGCCGGTCCTCAGCACTTGCTTTATTCGGTAAGGGAACGGTATTGGCCTATTGGGGGACGCGGTATAGCGAGATCAATTTCACACCAATGTGTAACTTGCCGTCGTTTTGGTGGTCGTACCGTAACTCCAATCATGGGCAATCTACCCAAACAAAGACTTCAACCAGGCTCTCCGTTTTTGGAAGTCAATGTGGACTACGCTGGGCCCGTAATGATGGCTAATCGTAAGGGGCGTGGTTGTCGTCTCATAAAGGCCTATATTTGTATCTTTGTGTGCTGCAAAACTAAGGCCATACATATCGAGCTGGTGGGCGATTTGAGCACAGCTAACTTTATTGCCGCTCTCAAGAGGTTTATTGCTCGCAGAGGAAAACCTTTAGACATATTTTGCGATAATGGCTCGAACTTTGTAGGAGCGGCTAACGAGCTCAAACCTTTTATTGCACAAAACGCTTCTGACATTTCAGACGCTATAACTTCAGAATCAATAAATTTTCATTTTTTGCCTCCATATGCGCCACACTTCGGTGGCCTACATGAGGCCGGTGTACGATCTATAAAACATCATTTGCGCCGCGTACTAGGTTCGGCTAACCTAACTTATGAGGATTTGTATTCTACACTGACTTATATAGAGGCACTTTTAAATTCTCGACCCTTGACCCCACTTAGCTCGGACCAGAATGACCTATTGCCACTCACACCTGGCCACTTCATAATCGGGCGAAGTATGACAGCGATCCCGGAGGTAGATCTCACTTCACGTACCAGATTAGTGGACAGATACCAGAAGATCCAGCAGCTACGCCAGCACTTCTGGGCACGTTGGCAACTGGAGTACATCAGCGAACTTCAGATCCGAACTAAATGGAGGCAATCGACGAACGGGCAACTAAAGATTGGGACCCTCGTCGTTATTAAAGATAAGCAACAGCCTCCAATAAAATGGCTCCTAGGGAGAATACAACGAGTCTTCCCAGGGCGCGACGGTGTTACCCGAGTCGCAGAAATTCAAACTGCCACTGGGCTGCTGCGCAGAGATTTTACCAAGATCTGCCCCTTACCTGTGGACACTGCAGCTGAAGACGATACTTCAAGGTCCGCCGGCATGTCGCGTACCACTCCAGCAGGGCGACCGCGGGGTGAGGTGCGAGCGGGGGGGCAGCCAAGTGACCGATGACTTGCCAACTAGCCACCGCGGCCATAACTCGGCTCCGTTGCATTTGTATATATTTTTATATCATTAAACTCATAGTATAATTATTATGGAGTTCATATTTAGCATCCAAACATCAGGATAGCCCCTCAACAGATTTAACAGTCCGTTTTGATGCCTTCTTCCATGAAGCTTGCAGCTCTGAACTTTTATCCAAAACGGCCTTAATTTGCTTTGGTTTCGTTTGTCCTAAATTTCATAACAACTTAGTCCCAAAAAGCCGAAACGTCTTTGATTTTATTGCCACGGTGCCACCCGTCAAAAACCAATGCCAAATGGCGCCCAACAACCGTGAATTCGCCACTTAAGGGCAACAGTTAAACCCAAACCCGTTATCGTTAACAGAAACGTGCTGTTCCCGAGTTAGCCGAGTTACGATATTTTTACTACCTGCCAAGCCATCAATGTCATGGATGCCGCGACCCATTTCCCGGTCGGACATTCACCTAATCTGCCTTACCATTCTAAAAGGTCTTATGTGTTTAAAATCAGTATCAACATGTGATTTTTTGATACTGAGGAGTTAGGTTAGGAGTGATCTCACCGCCCCAGAAAAAAAACTTACTCATTTAGACCAATTGATTTTATTGTTTATATGCTTTCGCATCTAGCGTTTTCATTCTATTAACGCTTGCGTTTGAAATGTTGACTGTTACCGTCAGCAGCCTTCGAGCAACACCGGGAATGGAGTCGGCATTCGCACTATTTTCCCTCTGCCGAAGCACATGCCCAACTGGGCATGCACACAACTAGCGCTTATCCGTACACAAAAAGAGATCGAGGTGTGCAAGATTTGTCTTTGACGTAGTGTGTCATTTTCTATGTATTTCTGTCGGCATTACAGATTGGATTTTGTATGTAGTGAGTGAGAAACTAGTGTGGCTGTGTGCACGTTTCCCCCCGCAAAAAATGGCAGAACGATTTGTATTTTGTACGTTAAGATATTGCTTGGGCTCCTCCCTTCCGACGTGTCGCAAGCCGGTGTTGCTCGAAGTCAGCAGCACATCTCAAAGAAGATCATTTTAGAGAGCTGCAGCCTGGGGCGGCATTAGAACTTTAATTATCTGAATTGATTTGATATTGTTTTGACATGAATAAAAAAAAAAACAATTTGATTCAAATATATAATGCATTGTCTATTAAATACTAATAAATAAAAATTTACACAGTATTAGTACACAGTATATATATAGCTAGTATTAAACGTATGTTAAAGATTATTTAAGGAATGGAATAATGTACTATTAATTTAATTTTATTTATCCTATTTTCAATCATGGTTGAATGAGGAACGGGCTCATGTAAAAAAATACAAAAACAGTCCGCCGGTAAGCGGGCACCGTAGTTAATTTTATAGACGCTTGTTTTCATATACGCCTTGCTGACACTTGGTGATATGTTGACAGCTCAAGTGGCAATTGCTTTTGCTGCTAACTGTACTCTAGGTACCAATAACGGGATAATAAAAAGCAATATAATAACGTGTCGTCCTCTTCCTTAATATCCGTTAGAATTGTTTTAAACTTCCCGTTTTGCATTTCAAATTTCCATATCCTACTGAGTCATATACTGTATATGGGCACTGACAATTAATCCATACGTGTCGTACTGGATACATTGTTATGTGTCAATTCAACCAAACAACAATAAAATTGATTCAAAGATTCGTATACATATACCTAAATAAGTAAAACACTATAATTTCCTATGACTTTTAGACGTACCTATGTAACGTCCTGGTTTCTAAAAAAGGTAAGATACGGCGCGATTCGGGAAAATTAATTAGAGATCCACTACATATGAAATAGTCAATATATGTGACGTTCCACGGCAAAAGGTACGACGTAATAATTAATTGGAGCGGCGTATTACGCTATTATTAAATAGCGTAAGCGCCAACCACCATAAGGTACCTTTACCTGTGGGACGTCACATATCTTCACTAGTTCATATCTAGTGAATTTCTAATTCATTTCCCAAATCGCGCCGTTAGGCTATGAGAACATTAAAGTTCATAAAGTACCTACATGTTGTACAGCACAATTATGTATTATTTTCTCCTAATATTAAAATAACATTTATATCTACCTCCGCTATATGACACGTATTTATCATGTCGACTAATGTTGCCCAGCGGGCTTAGCACGGTAGCATTTTATCGCCTGTCACCATGCCTGTCACGTTCTAACAAGTAGGTAAGAGCGAAAGTGACAGTCATAGTGACAGGTGATAAAAATGCAACCATGCTGACACCACAAATTAAAATCGCGCTGCACATTTTTTTAGGCGTGATATTAAAACAGAAGCGCCTTTAACTGTCTTCAAACGCATTATAATATGTACAGACATCGCAATTTTCTTTCACACCTATTTACTTTAAACCGTACCCAAACTACCGCTCGAAAGATTGTCTTCTGTGTGTATTGGGATAGAGTTCAATATCCAATGACTTCGTAATATAGAGTATCAGGCTGCGTTAATCATCTTAATGATAGTAATTGTTTTAATTAGCACGGAGTGGCAGTGATATCATGAGCCTCGCACTTCATAAAGCCGGTCAGTTGTTAAGAGGAAAGGGGACCGCCTCTTCTCTATACAAACGTAGACCCCATTTTCCTCTCTGGATATTGTCATGGAAAATATTTTTACATAATTTGATGTATCTTAACCGTGGCTATCATTTGACATTTTTAGATTTTTTATTATTGTGAAAATTAGGTGTGGGTTAACTCTTATGGGGCATTTTCTATGAAAAGGGACCTTATTGTCGATGGCGCTTACGCCGCACAGCGTCGCGCGGCATCGTAAGCGCCATCGACAATAAGGTCTCTTTTTATAGAAAATACCACTTATAATAATTCAAAATTCGAAAAAAATCTAACGAATCGAAATAGCTGTGGTTGATACACAACTAGTTGTGTTAAAATATTTTCAATAATGTTATTATCCAGAGGAAAATGAGGACTACGTATGTATGAAAAGGCGATTTCGCGCGAGTCCTCCACTTTCGTCTTAAGTTTTAGGCGGTAAATGATTTCAGTTTTTTTTTTTTTGTCTGGAAACGTCTGGAAAAAACTGGATCCAAATGGCTCAAGACAGAGACAAGCGGAAATCGATGGAGGAAGCCTTCACCTTGAAGGGCGTCTAACGCACAAAACAAAAATATTTAAAAAAACCTAAAACAAATTTCAAATAAAATGTTTTGTATACAATATATGCAATGTAATGTAACTAGGGAAACTCAGTGCTTAGAATAAAAGGCTTTTTTATTTTTATTTTATTTTTTATTTATTTATTTTATAATGATTTCAGAGGAGAGTGTGGAAGGAAACAATGGTGCATTTTTGCACGTTGGTTTTGCCCGCCGTTCCATTAGTGTGCAGGCGGCTGAAAATTACAGTATAATTAGTGTACATTTACATCTCTTAAGATATGTCATGAAAATTACACTGGTATTGATGATGCTGAATTATCTTGATACCTTCTTCTTACTCGTTTCCTCATGACTAAGGGTAGCGACCACATGAGGTCTATTTTTAGTGCACCAAGGCTCTCCATTCTTTCCGCCTTCCTAATAATGGGCGCCTCTGTAGATCCCTAAAAGGCCTTATTTATAATGTCCACCCAGACTCAAGCCTCATCGCCTCCTTAAAGTCCTATGAATTCCGCACAAGAAAAAAATACAAAAGATGATGTTATAGGGTAATAGTCATTTATGCTATATAAATTCTAAGTGTTAAAAGCCCTGACTCCAATCAATGTTTGCAAGTCAGGACTGACTCTAATAGTATTATTATTATTAACTTTTGCCTTGTTTAAACTTAAAACATTTATTAGCACAAAAAAGAACATATTACATAACTCGCGATACATAATTAACTGAAATCTACTTACAAAAACTAACTTAACTATTAATCCGTTTTCATAGTTTTATTTCATGAGTAACTATCGCGGTAACCGAAGACAATATTATATTACAAAAATCTTAACCTAAATTAAACTAAATCCTAAACTAACTATATTCACAAAATACGCCCCGCGCCCCTCCAGATGCAAAGGAGCCCATCATGCTCGCCGCGTTACCACGTCTGCCCACTTCCCCTATAAACGACTTGGCCTCAGCACACCAACACCCAGTGGTTTCCACGGCGAGAGGGACAAATAAGTAGTTCGTCAGCCCTTGCCTTTGACTTGTTTTAGATACTTGTTGCCATACACAATAATAGTTCACACGTCACACGTGTACAGAAAAACCACGGTTATTTATCGTACTTTACAGCTCTCATTTCTAATAAAACAAAGTTTAATATTGCATGATTCTCGTGTCGTTCCTATCCTATACTGGGCTAATATTCAAGACTTTCAAGAGCTAATGTGAAAAGTTGCATGTTTACGTACGAAGCACGCAGCGCACGCACTCGCCGTTACCCCCGGAATGCTACATGGACGTTCGATCTCTTTTGCCGGCTACATACGTAACGATATATAGTAGCGATTAGTCTGTGCAAACCGATATGCGCAGATCGATCGTGTGTATGACGAATCGTTATGATAATCTACAACGATTTGTCTGCGCGATCGATCTGCGCAAATCGGTTTGCACAGATACTATTGCACGGTTTACTACTATACGATATATCGTTACGTATGTAGCCGGCAAAGAAATGACATACAATGTGAAGAGGGAACGATGGGATTTCAAAATTCAAAATTCAACACAGAGCAATGTGGTAATACGGACTGAATAGTTGGCGTAATCCCATCTGTCCCCGTCCCACGTAACCACCAGGCGGCGGTCACAAATGGGAATGATTTGTATATATATAGCGCCTATTCCCATCTGTGCCCGGCGGGGACAGATGGGAATACACCGAATAGTTAGATAGGTAGATAGAATCCCTAGTTAACATGCATAGGTACGCCTTCTAAGGGGAAATTTCTTCATTATTCAATAGAGGCACAAGTTTGAAATAAGACTTTCAAGAGATGTAAATTTGAAAAAACAACCGCCTGAAAATTATCAAAATCAAGACCGAGGTCAATTATTTCGGTATGTTTGCCAAATTTTGAACGAAAAACGAATAATCATGGCAAGTTTTCATAATTCAGTCGACTAATAATCTTCCCTGCTAAGCCAATATCTCAAATGAAAATTTAATGCAAACATGTACCTGAAATTATTTATCTGAAAATCATATTTCAATATCAATGTGTTTGAGATACCGCCATTTGTTTAGTTAGGAGGGCAGTAACACAGTCAGAAACTGTTGACGAACAAACGTATCAAAATATTTCCTAAGGTCATTTTCCGGGAACTGTTCGGGAAACACGTTTACGATCGTTGCAGCTAAACCATCTGTAACACATGCCAAGCAAAAACAGTCGCTCTATCTTCGATATATGGTCTAGCCTGGCCGCACATTTTCCGCGGTTCAGTTTTAGGTGTGCAAGTCTGAAAGGTGGCCAGCGCAGTAGAGTTGTGTGGGTTTGGGAGACTTTTTAAATTTGGAGGGGTATAACAACGGCTAGTGTAACGTTTCCGAGAACCGATTGTTTATGTTGCATCCAAACTAAACAAGGGAGCATAGATGATCGTCCGTCAATTCGTGATCTTGATTGGAGATTAAGTGGGATTAAAGACGGTGTCAGAAGTTCGCGGTTCTTTTTATCAGGTTTGAATGTTAAGAAGCTCTTAAGAGGGTTAGTTACGTAATTCCCAAGCGCTGGTAGCCTAGCGGTAAAAGTGCGCGTCTTTTAAAGCGGAGGTCGCGGGTTGAAACCCCGGCCCGTACCAATGCGTTTTTCGGAACTTATGTACGAAATATCATTTGATATTTACCAGTTTCTTGTCGGTGAAGGAAAACATCGTGAGGAAACCAGACTAATCCCAATAAGGCCTAGTTTCCCCTCTGGGTTTGAAGGTCAGATGGCAGTTCCTTTCGTAAAAACTAGTGCCTACGTCAATTCTTGGGATTAGTTGTCAAAGCGTGCCCCAGGCTCCCATGAGCCGTGGCAAATATGCCGGGATAACGCGAGGAAGAAGAAGAGTTGAGTAATTCCCAAGTTGAGAATAAATTCCACAGTTTTTATATATTTCTTATTTAATAATACCTATACCTATAGGTATATTAGTTTTTGAACTGATTGGTGCCTGCGAAAATAAGTGAAAGTTGTGCGTGAAATGCACGCCAATGATCATGAAGATCGTCAAGGTCGTATCAAAACCAATTTAAAACCATAACAAATTATTTAATGTAAATCGGGCTTCTGGTCCATTAATAGTTACGATATAAGTGCGAATTACCTATTATACAGTATGACCCTTAAATTTTTTGACGTAGTTACATAATGTGCTTATGCACAGAGTGTCGTAATGGAGCACCATATGTACTGTAAAATGACTTCTATCACTTCACCTGTTTGGGAACTCAAATAGTTAGGTACATAATTATCTGTCTTCCTCTCTATACATTTAGTAAATATATCTTCAAAGTATACTCGTAGGTGTATAGAATTAATATTATACCTAACATTTTTAACTGCACATTTAACTTTCTTGATGATGAGATATCTTTTTGTTTATTACTTCACAGCACAGTGGGTGTGCCTCCTACGCCAGCACAACTATCTAGCAACGAAAACGTAACTATAACTTACCTACGTAGTTAGTGAAATACCTAGTAACATATATCTTCCGCCAGGACAGCGGACCAGTTAGGAGGAAGCTGATTCACTCGCTAAGTGGTTCCCAAGCGATAAATTTCAATAGTTTTAATATTCGCAACACACTTGATTTGTTATTATTAACGCTTAGGTACGTACACGTACTGGGACCAGGCAAGCTCTCGCCTCAAGCCTATTTGATACAACGTTTACCAATCAACACACTATACTGAACTGAGCCAAATGATTAAGCCATAAAAATGCACAAGATTCTGTTTAGATGGACAGTCCTCGATATTACAATTACCAAAGACAATCCACGAAAAATATATATAAGCCATTAGCATTAACGGTTTTTGTTTACATTGACATCGGAAAAACTGAGTCCTGAAGAGAGTTCATTAAGCCATTTTATTACCGAGACAATCTACTAAAGCCAACTCTATTTTAGTTACCGAGAGGATCCACTATGACCAACCAGCATTAGTATTTAACTGTATAGATAAAAGGAATCCTTTGCTCATAGCCAGTCAATTTAACCCATAAATGCATGATTTTTAGGGTTCCGTACACACAGGGTAAAAACGGGACTCTATTACTAAGACTCCACTGTCCGTCTGTCCGTATGTCTTTCACCAGGCTGTTTCTCATGAACCGTGATAGCTAGACAGTTGAAATTTTCACAAATGATGTATTTCTGTTGCCGCTATAACAACAAATACAATGTATTAATTTACTATCAAAATAATTATACAGGAACAAATCGATTTTATCTAATTATGCATAAAATTATATGTTTTATGTTGTGTAGGCTGCGCTGCATCCATCACTATGCATTTAAGGGTAAAAAAAAAAGATTTGTATTTGATGGCTCTTGGTTACTGGCCTCGTGTAAATGCTCGACGGTTGTTACTGGTTTAGCGGAGACGAACGCTCGCTCCTGCTCGGCGAGCATTGACTATGTACTTGTATTATAGCATGATCCGCTTGCGGAAGACCGGACATTTTTTACATAAAATTATGACGTCTATTTGTGGTATTTTCTATAAAAAAGGGACCTTATTGTCGACGGCGCTTACGCCATTATTAACGATGCTCCGATATAAACAGAATGCCGCGCGAAGCTGTGCGGCGTAAGCGCCATTGACAATAAGGTCCCTTTTAATAGAAAATGCCCCATTTATACTTTTTCATATTTTTTTTTGTATGATGAATAGGCAGGCGTTTGAAAGATATAGATATTTTAGCTAGAATAATTGATTAAAAAAATTTTTGGGGCCTGTGAATAATTTGTGTTAACACGAAATACTTATTAAATAATCAAGACAAATTAGGAGGGCGATTCAAACTTACAAATTCGTATCAATTTATATCTTATTTTGTCATCACTTACTTATACTCTCGTACAAGCGAGATGTGCGAGGGATAATAAACATAACCCTTTTTAGGTAGTTGGGTAAAAAATACTTAACTGTTCTGATGTTACATTCGTCATAAACATTGTATACGTTTAGTTTAAGCATCAGTGGTATCACAAAACTAATTCAAAGTAACTCCTCAACAGCTCACAAAGTAGAAGAGATTGTTCCAACGCAGGAGAAATTGTAATGCCATAATTTATTGCAATTCACCTCAATTTAGAACAAATAGAAATAGATCAGGCTTTTATTGTCGTTTTATTGCTGAATTGATGGCCGCTGATTGACCCGTTCTATTAATCTACACGGTTCATCCAAACGGCAAATGCATTAAATTGATTTTATAGCTTTTTATCTGTTTAAAGTGTCTGTCAAGTAATAAGAGCAACACAATTGATAGTTTGTGGACTTTATCTCGTTGCAAGAAGGATTAGAATGGTAGGACAACTGTGTCGAGGATAGACTCACCAAAGTGACCAAATTGATCCATTGGCGCTACCAGAATCACTAGATTCTGGTACTAGCTGCGCGGACGATAAAACTTACCTCCCTTTTTCTATTTAATGCTGTGCAAAAAAATTTCTGCCCGCACTAGCTGCCTATGAAATATGAAGGACCACCTTCCGCCATTTTGGTGGGAGTAGATAGTTTTTTTTCTATATATGGTTTGGCATATAGTCGAGAAATTCGGACGGGCACCGCCGTAGCGGGGTGGCCTAAGGGTTCATGGCGTTAGCCGCGATAGCTAAAGACGCCGGTTCGAATCCGGCCTTCACCACTGGAGGGCTTCGTCACTTTTTCTTTAATATATGACATCTATTACAGTTTTTTAGTTTTTTTCTAATTTAATTAATTTTGTGGATATCCGTTAACTGACTCTGGCAAATGGCTCAGAGGCCGCCATTTCTCTAATAGGTATGATCTATGAATCTATGAATGTATCTATGAAAGATCTGTGCAATTTTAACCAGATAGACCTGCCCACTGAACTAACATCGAGCCCACATGAGGTGATCGCCACCCAAGAACAGCTGAAGCATTTTCAGTAATCAGTGTGTTGCTTTCATAGGTAACACAAGATCATACATTTAGTTTGTTCAGCTATGAAACCGTGTAAGACACTGCGATATAACTTAATATTTTTGTCTACGAGCAATGTGCCCCATACCTACCTACTTTTTACGCTTATTCGAGAATCTTCATTTTAAGAGTTTTTTAATGATTCACGGTTAGTTTCACTAGACTTATATTGACCGGGATATAGACCGTGATTACCTTTTGTATTGTTTATGAGCTCCCGATATTTCTGCGTCGAAGTCTAATCTTCATTTTATTCTATTATTCTGCGTATTGTCCCAGTACGGGTTAATGTTCCCCAACGGCTTTTGGCTTTACGAGCAATGTAACCCTTACAATTTTAAAAACTTGAGGTAAGTCCAGCTGCATGCACTTCCCGAGGCTTCGTTCGATATGTCAATCATCCATTGACATTTAAACAATTGAAATCGTTCATCAATATTCTATTGGTCTACAGCTTTCATTGAGACAGGAGGTCACAATAACAATTGCAATCACACGAGCTGGGTATAATTTTTTAGGGTTCCGTAGTCCAAGTCCTTATAATGTTTCGCAATTTTAGGGGCTAGGTCAGCGCATGGATATAAATACCTTTTATGGAACGAGCGAGCCAAGCGAAGTGAAGTTCTTACATTCAACTTGGAACACGGCTGGCTAGGGGCAAGTCCCGGCATTTCGATGTTAAGCTGAACCACAGAATAAGTAATAGTATTATCATACAGAATGGCCACGCACCGCCCCGCCCCGACTCGTATTACCTCGCCCCGCGACATCAGATTGACGGCTGTTTGCCGGCCGCTCAGTACTATTTTTAAGCAACTTACTCACTATGACGCATGCCGCGTGTACAGACGTGCCGTTCACACATAGAACGCAAGTGATTTTTTATGTATCTCGTGTCCGCCCTGTGGCTGAACTATCAGAGTATAATAGTTTGATGGACAATAACTTAAATAAAAAATTTCTAATTAAAATGAAATTCGGTAAATGTGTAGATGAAGGCATTATATTTTAGTCAATAAGTTATGAGCAGGCTCGATCAAGGGGTTATGGAGCTAGAAAAGCCTAGAAGGCCAAAAAGCAATTTGTGAGGGGTCTTGCTATTCTGGTCATCTTATTTGCAAGAAGGTATGGTCGAGTTTGGTATCAAAACTATCAAATGAAAGTGTTTGCGCATTTATAATATTGTTTTTTTTAAATTTACGATATTAAAATAATTTATAAACCTATACCTATAGTACAAGCTTCGCTTAGTTTGGGGTTAGGTTGATCTGTGTAAGATGTCCCCTAATATTTATTTATTTATACCTCTAGGGGTTTTTTAAACCACGTAGTTTGTAATTGTTAACTGGGATGATTTTTGATCATTTGTTTCCTACTTATCTCCATAGAAAATGTAATCCTATACGAGTATGATTGTCTAATGTCCACAAAACAAGTTTTATTGAGCCTGTTGTAATAATATGTGTAGTAGGTATTTGAAAGTAGCGTATAATATACAAGTAGAAATACAAAACATGTAACATCTTACTACAGACTTTCAAAACCTTAGCATTTGGTTCTTTCTTGTCCATTGTTCTCATTTCAGTCATTACGTCCCTAGTAAGCGCGTTAATACAATATGTGCATACATTTTAGAGATGTTATTCTTATTGCTATTAAGAGCATTTATCCTTGGCAAGCCAGTATAAAGTCTCTTCGCTCAGGATATCCCCTGATATTGCACTGAATCCGCGCCAAATAAAAAAAAGCGATTACCTACTGTGTGACTAATTAAAACATTCATTTATGTATGAATTCAATACGTATAATTCAAGTAGACGTCGACAATAATATGCCCACATTAAAAGAAAAACCGGCCAAGTGCGAGTCGGACTCGCGCACGAAGGGTTCCGTACTATTGCGGAAAAAAACAGCAAAACAATAACGTTTGTTGTATGGGAGCCCCATTAAAATATTTATATTATTCTGTTTTTAGTATTTGTTGTTATACCGGCAACAGAAATACATCATCTGTGAAAATTTCAACTGTCTAGCTATCACGGTTCATGAGATACAGCCTGGTGACAGACAGACAGACAGACAGACGGACAGACGGACAGCGGAGTCTTAGTAATATTTTACCCTTTCGGTACGGAACCCTAAAAAGCGATTACCTACTGTGTGACTAATTAAAACATTCATTTATGTATGAATTCAATACGTATAATTCAAGTAGACGTCGACAAAAATATGCCCACAAAAAAACCGGCCAATATAATAGGGTCCCGTTTTTACCCTTTGGGTACGGAACCCTAAAAAGTGCGTGAAGAATACGTTTAAAATTTTCACTTTATACATTTTTACAAATTTTACACGTTTCTAAATGCGGCGATTCGCTAAGCTACAACAACATAGAAAAGTGTCGTTCAAGAGGAAAATCATTGTTATCGATTATGCACACGAACTGATGCAATTGCAATGCCTCTGAACTGCGAATGGCTGTATGTATATTAAAATAGTTGACGCATAAGAGCGTTTTCACATTGTCCGAGCCGATATCGGATCAATCGGATGTAGGAGTGTAGGATCCTACATTCGGGTAGTCAGGTCGCGGGGGCGCGCCCGGGCGCCGTCTTTAGCGGCCACGCACACTACAATAAGCATTATGCTTACACATACGCACACAAACAAATAAATACTAGCGTTTTCACATTGTCCTTAGCGGCTACACACACTACAACAAGCATTATGCTTACACATACGGCCACAAACAAATAAATACTAGCGTTTTCACATTGTCCTTAGCGGCCACACACACTACAACAAGCATTATGCTTACACATACGCACACAAACAAATATTTACAGCGTTTTCACATTGTCCGATCCGATATCGGATCAATCGGATGTAGGAGTGTAGGATCCTACATTCGCGTAGTCAGGTTGCGGGGTCGCACCCGGGCGGCGTCTTTAGCGGCCACGCACACTACAACAAGCATAATGCTTACACATACGCACACAAACAAATAAATACTAGCGTTTTCACATTGTCCGATCCGATATCGGATCAATCGGATGTAGGAGTGTAGGATCCTACATTCGGGTAGTCAGGTCGCGGGGGCGCGCCCGGGCGCCGTCTTTAGCGGCCACGCACACTACAACAAGCATTATGCTTACACATACGCACACAAACAAATAAATACTAGCGTTTTCACATTGTCCGATCCGATATCGGATCAATCGGATGTAGGAGTGTAGGATCCTACATTCGCGTAGTCAGGTTGCGGGGGCGCGCCCGGGCGCCGTCTTTAGCGGCCACGCACACTACAACAAGCATTATGCTTACACATACGCACACAAACAAATAAATACTAGCGTTTTCACATTGTCCTTAGCGGCTACACACACTACAACAAGCATTATGCTTACAAATACGGCCACAAACAAATAAATACTAGCGTTTTCACATTGTCCTTAGCGGCCACACACACTACAACAAGCAATATGCTTACACATACGCACACAAACAAATAAATACTGGCGTTTTCACATTGTCCGTTCCGATATCGGATGTCGGAAGGAAGTAAAATGTAAGATATGTGCTTCTATGTATTTATTTATGCATTTAATAAATCATTATTACTAAAAAACTATAAATAATGCTAAAGGCGGACTTAATGCCAATGGCACTGTCCTGCAGCTGTTTTTGTCATAGGTGCCTTCCGATGACCGATATCGGAAGGGCGCAATTCAGCCATGTCGGAACCCCCCGTCAGCTGTAGGACCGATAATATTTGTTTGTGTCCGTATGTGTAGACATAATGTTTGTTGTAGTGTACGTGACCGCTAAAGACGGACGCTGACTACGCGGATGTAGGATCCGACATCCGATATCGGATCGGACAATGTGAAAACGCTCTAAGTCCTTACTATTAGCTATCGTCGGCGAAAACCAAATATGAATGAAGTTAACAATTATGTAACCTACGTAGTATGGTATGACTAAATAGTTATTTCAGACTGTAACGACCATTCGAAGTGTGTTGACATAATATATTGTGTTATCGATTATTATATTATAAGAAATAAATAAAAACCGGTCAAGTGTCAGTCTAACTCGCGCGCCGAGGTTTCCGTACAAAAAAAAATATTACTTCTAATATGCACGTAGTTTAATTAATTAGTTAGTTTAGTAGATTAAAAATTGTGAAGACAGATATATAGGTATACTTTTCCTCTAGTATTAGTAATAATGTTACATTTTGTAATAATTTCATATTTTTTTCTTTGTAAATTCCAGCATAAACCAAAATTGTTTTAAAATGTGCAACTCAATTTTTTTCATATGATGCCCTTAGTTCATCTAGTAACTATGATAGACTTTGAACTTATGCCAACAATTTCAATTTAAATAGGAAATAGTGCAAGATACACTAAATGTGATTCAGACATAAAATACATTGTACGCATGAGCGTCTTACTAAGGACGAATTAAATTTGGCGCAGATTTATATTTTGTTGTCTATTTTTCTTTTCGTCAAATTTTGATAAAATGTGGTAAGTTTGAAGAGCTCGTAATTCTGGGCGGATTCAACACAAAATCCCAATTTGAAAAAAAAAACCATTCAGTTACGAAAATTCTATACGTTTTCAAAACTTCGAAGATTTCTTAGAACAATAGGTACGGTGAAATTGCACTTAAATTGTACAGAATAATACTCAATCTATTAACCAGAAAAACACGACGACAAAATAAAAATTCAAAACCGGCCAAGTGCGAGTCGGACTCGCGCACGAAGGGTTCCGTACCATTACGGAAAAAAACAGCAAAAAAAATCACGTTTGTAGTATGGGAGCCCCATTTAAATATTTATATTATTCTGTTTTTAGTATTTGTTATTATAGCGGCAACAGAAATACATCATCTGTGAAAATTTCAACTGTCTAGCTATCACGGTTCATGAGATACAGCCTGGTGACAGACAGACGGACAGGCGGACGGACAGACGGACAGCGGAGTCTTAGTAATAGGGTCCCGTTTTTCCCAAAGGGTACGGAACCCTAAAAAGGAGTCACGACTTATATTGACCGGGATATAAACCGTGATTACCTTTTGTAATCACGATCTATATCCCGGTCAATATAAGTCTAGTGACTCCTAGTGAAACTAACCGTGAATTATTCCAAACTCTAAAAAGGAGTCCATGTAAAAAACACCGCTTTTTCTTCGACTTAATCGGGCGCATACACTACAATCACTACATACAGCCATAAGTCTAGATTTACATAATGCTTACAATTACTATAATATCTGCATCCGCTGTCTCCCAGACAAAGCATCATTCTTATATTGCTGTTCAATGGCGTATGTCGTGTGTAAATAGCGATGTAAACGCGGCCTTATTCGGACACGTAACTATAATATGAGACTTCTTTCATTCCTTTTACAAGAGAGGGCCTAAAATCAAAACATTTAGAAGGGGACAAAAGATATAGTACGCCACGCGAAACTTGCGACGGAACAAATGGCCATCGCGCGGGTTTTTAATTTTTATCTCAATTACTCTGAACTAAGTACTTCTGTTTAAAATTTTTGTTCGTCAGATCCCTCGTCAATATCACTACCTTTTTACTATTATAGGTTCATTCTCAAGAAAAATGTCTGCGGTCTAATTGCCGCGACATGGGTTGTATGTATGGACAAAATATAATAATAATAAAATACTTTATTGTGCACTACAAATAAAAATACATGTTACAAACAAAGACAGGACATAAGTGAGTAGGTAACAACAGGCGGACTTATCGCTAAAAAGCGATCTCTTCCAGACAACCTTCAGATAGCGATTCAGTGGCTAGAAATAAGTTAATGGGCAGTGCAAAATAACAAAGGTGTAAAGTTTACAAATCAAATACCTAAGTATAAACTACAAACAATGAAAAATAAACTACATAAACTACATATTGCGTTCACTTAATGTATCTCCTGCGGTAGTTGACTGGTTTCACAGTTACTTAGTAGGGCGTCGGCAGCGTATAAAGGCGGATTCCTATCGATCTTCGTGGTGCAACACGCTTGCTGGTGTCCCACAGGGCGGCGTGTTGTCTCCTCTTCTTTTTTCTATCTTCATAAACTCTATCACTTCCAATATTTTGTCCTCCTACCACCTTTACGCTGACGACCTTCAAATCTACTCTCAGGGCTCTGTTACCGATCTATCACAGACTATCTGCGCCATGAACACTGACTTGGAGAGTATTTTAAATTGGAGTAAACGTTACGGTCTCAAGGTTAACCCTACTAAAACTCAGGTTATAGTCATAGGTAGCTCAAAGCTCACTGCCCGGATTGATTTAGGTTCTCTACCTGCCATTGTGTTTGACGGTATTCAGATTCCCTACTCTCTCCAGGTAAAGAATCTCGGTGTCATGATGGACCAGAGTCTCTCTTGGGTACCTCAGGTGAATGAGGTTAGCAGGAAAATGTTTGCTGCAACTGCATCACTCCGCAGACTCCGTAATTTCTTGCCTTACGCCACTAAGATTGCGCTAGCTCAATCCCTCTTATTGCCCATATTAGATTATGCCGACATTTGCTATCTGGACCTTACGGAGGACCAGCTGAATAAGCTCGAGCGCCTCCAGAATCTCGGTATAAGGTTTATATTTGGTCTGCGCAAATTTGACCATGTGTCACAGTTCCGTTCTCAGCTCAAGTGGCTTCCTATTCGTCTTCGCCGTGACTCTCATGTTCTCGCCCTTCTCTATGGCATTCTCTTTAACCCCGCTACACCACCTTATCTCAAAGAGCGTTTCAAGTATCTCTCTTCTATCAGATGTTCTCAGACTCATATTCTTGCTTCTCCCTCATCTACTTCTAAATTTTATAATAGCTCTTTTACCTTCAGGGCTGTTCGGCTGTGGAATGCTTTACCAGTAGAATTAAGATTAGCTAAATCTCTCCCCATATTCAAAAATCAGCTAAAACTATACTTTCTATCTCTGCCTTAAGTTGCCATTTTATATATTGTATATATGCTTGTATAAATATATATTATATATATATATATATATATATTGTATTGTATATTTATTTGTGTGTTAGGTTTCGTTTTAATACTTATATGTATAAGTAGTAATTGTAGTATGTGTGTTTGTGTTTAATAGTCTCCATATTTAGCTCTTTGCACTACCTGTTGACTTTTGTATGAGTTCTACATTTCCTGCTACCCAAAGGTTGTCTGGAAGAGATCGCTTTTTAGCGATAAGACCGCCTGTTGTTACCTGGTTCTATTTTTTCTTTAAATATTTCTTTGTAGTTTTACATGTATGTAAAATGTATAATTTTGGTGCAATAAAGAATATTTACTTACTTACTTACTTACTTACTTACATATCTAAAAAGAGTCGTGGCAATTAGACGCAAACGCAGACATATTCTCAGAGAATGACCCTAAATTTATACTGCTATGGTACTTATGGTAGGCAGGCAAGGTAAAGGTTAATAGGGTAGGCTGGTTCAAAGTGTTATAAAAAATAAACAAATAGATTTTACGAATCAGTTCTTGTTTTATTTGCGGGCACGTTTAAACACAACTGAAAATAGCTTCAAGTAGCAAACCGTTTCGTAAGTAGCTTCACTAGCCACTGCGGACTCTTATCGCCCGCGTACTGGCTACCCCAGCCTACCCTATACAACTGAATTAATTATTCAGCTATTTTTCTTTGCAACAGTCGCTTATTATCACTACATAGTATAAAAGTCGCTTTCCGCTGTCTGTATGTCTGTCCCTATGTATGTTTAGATCTTTGAAACTACGCGACGGATTTTGATGCGGTTTTTTTTAATAGATAGAGTGATTCAAGAGAAAGGCTTATATGTATAATTTGTAAAGGTTTTGTGTAAATTAGTTGAACCACCCGTGCGAAGCCGGGGCGGGTTGCCAGTTTATTATAAAAATCAATAATTTATAACTCGGAATAAGGATGCGTTGCACCCACGCCCAATAATACGAACATTTCATGCTCGATTACTTTCAAATTAGAATCGTTGTCCACTGGTTTCCGTACAAGTCATCAGAGACAGCTAAACATTAAAAACTACGAAAACTAAATTCTTAAAAAAACTATGTCTAATTCCGAAAGGAAATGAAAATGAGAAATCTCGCAGCCAATAAAAAAGTAATTGTGTGGTTTTATGAAACCACGATGCAAGTGAAACTTTTTTTCGGATTGTAGGCATTTAACTGAAAATTTTCAGAAAATTATTTGATTTATTGTATTAAAATCGCGGTTTTAATCTTAACTTAATAAAATAAATATCTTCTTTAATTATCTTGCAAAAGCTCGCCTGACGCCAATGTAATTCAGCTACTCAACACGGAATGGCGCTGTAATTAATTATTAATATCGCTTACTTATCATACGCGAGTCAAGGACTAAAGAAACTAGTACCTATAAGTAAGCTCTCCGATTACGCATAGGTTGTTAAGGATCTCACGGTCACGTTACACTGGGGTTTTCGAGATGTCTACACGCTTGCATGTATCCAACCGTTGGGAATTGTTTCACGGAATTGTCACGTCCGTGACGTTCGAAAACAAAAAGTACAGTCTGGCAAAAAAGAGTAGAAATTTAAAAGTGGCAACACTGTAGTGTCGTCCCTTTCAAATCAATGTAAGAAAAACGAGACGACGCTACAGTGTTGCCACTTTTTAATTTCTATCCTTTTTTGCCAGACTGTAAACTGTAAACTTCCTATTATAATATGACTATTTGCCATAGAATTTGACAGATAGAGAGAGTTTGACGTATTAAACTCACAGTATTTAAGGTTCCTTATAATTTTGCATGAAATTTCAAGCACCCGTCACCCGTTGACCACGAACGCTGTAAAGGGTTCGAAAGGTCGGGATGTATTATAAATTCAATATACGCGATATAATCCGTTTTCATAGTTTTATTTCATTTCCACACGGATCTCATCTATCCTATAGGCAAATTTTCCACTAATATCTAGTAATGACCTGTTGTAATTTAATGGGATAGAATAACTAACGAAAGAGTGCTGCAGTTAGTAAAGAGGCCGAGGTTTTAAAGACGGTCAAAAAACGCAAGCTACAGTACTTTGGTCATATCATGCGAAACGAGAAGTATGAACTTCAACTCATGCTCTGTTCCTTGGATAGGAAAGATCCAAGGTAAAAGATCATCCGGACGAAGACGTAACTCATGGCTCAAAGATCTCCGAACATTTTTCAAACAGAGCACACGTTCATTATTCCGCGCAGCTGCGTCTAAAGTTCGTACAGCCCTCATGATAGCCGACCTCCGGTAGGAGATGGCACTTGGAAGAAGAAGAAGAATTTTTTGGGAAATATTCAGCAAGTTGCAAATCTGTGTTAACGTAAGCAATTAATTTATTTTATACATATTTTTACTACGCCACTGGCTAGTCGTGACAAAAATCATTGGTCACATCACCTCATAGATTAAATTATCAATTTAGTTCTCCAAACATTTAATTGAGAATTAACTAGACACCAAGCGCCAAAGCGATGCGCAAGTTACATCCATCGCTTACCAAACGATTTACAAAGGCGAACTAGTATAAATAGATCTGTGTGTCGCCTGTGCTGTAGTCTTGAGCGTAACTACTATAGTCAATACGATGCGAGTTCATAGATTTGGAACTTGTTACTTGCGTTTAGCGGCTGCGCTGCGCACTTGCTAGTGAGTGCTTGCGTCTGTTGCGTTTAGTGGATGAACTCGCACTAAACACTAATCGTTAATAAAAGTGTTAACAGGCTCCGGTATCAAAGCCCCTTTCCCTCAGCCACACTTACCCACATTGACCTTACTACAATCGGTTCGAGCGAGATGACTGTTCGCAGTAGGTACTCTACATGCATCAGTACTCGATCCTAAAGCCCTTGCTAGACGGTCGCCGACAAGCCCCTCGGACAAACATTACCAAGGTCAGACGGTTTGAAGGCTTGTCAGCGACCGTCTAGCACACGCTTAAGGCTCACCTTACAGAAAGAAGACCATACGTCACTTTTCAACACCGTGCGATTGAAAGAGACAGAGACGTAGACAAGTGTGACCATAATATGTAGCAGTTGAGCTCAAGCTAACACTGGTTCACACGAAGCAATGCACACGGCAGTCAGCAATAGCTCTAATAGTCGCAGCAGTAATTCAGTTACCATTTACAGCTCTAAAATGAATCCCATAACGGATTAAATTAACATGACGTCATAGGGATAAATTAGGCCCATTCCCACGTCACGGCTCGAAATGGGAGTACAAAGTACAATTACATTATTATCTACCATCGTTCACTGTTAACTGACAAATTTTAAACCCTATTACAACGACATAAAGTCTATCAATAGTAATTTAATTTGCTGTTAGTACTATGGGACGCGAGGTCGTTTACCAAAAAGGGATACAGTTCGTGCTTATAAGGTGAACAAAATTAGTCGAGCAAGATAAATGCGTGCTGGGATTTTGCTAAGTACTTTATAGCTTTTTGTAGTCTGATTTGAAATTGATGTGTTGTGTCATCGCTAATACACGGGTCAATAGGTGCTAGTGGACAATAGATAGGACCCACGGTTATATAACCAAAGGGTTATGTTCAGAAAAGACTGCGCAGGGGCAGGCAGAGATGTTTTATAAAGTTTACGATACGATTTCTTTAAAGAATGCTAAGATGTTGCGGTGGCAGCATGGTTGCATTTTTATTGTCTGTCACTGTGCCTGTCATTTTCGCACTTACATACTTGTAAGAACGTGACAGGCATGGTGACAGGCGAGGCGATAAAACCGACCGTGCTTAGCCCGCTGGAATTGGCTAGCTGACAGATCAAAATAATAAATAAGTAGATTCTCCGGCAAAATAAAGGTGGCACATTGCACAAGCTACCACAGATACAGGTTTACAGTTTCTTTCGCGATGCTAATTGCCTGAGCAAGTTAACGTTGCAATTTGGGCAAAAAATGCTTTCAATGTGGATGTTCGGCTGTTTTCCTGAGATTTCTCGTCAAATTTTGTGAGCAGGTTTTATGAAAATGGAATATGTATTTGTTTGTAGATTCTTTTTTTAGGGTTCCGTACCCTATTACTAAGATTACTAAGATTCCGCTGTCTGTGTGTCTGTCTGTCACCAAGGCTGTATCTCATGAATCGTGATTTCTGTTGCCGCTATAGCAACAAATACTAAAAACAGAATAAAATTAATATTTAAGTGGGGCTCCCATCAACAAACGTGATTTTTTGCCGTTTTCTGCGTAATGGTACGGAACCCTTCGTGCGCGAGTCCGACTTGCACTTGGCCGGTTATTTTTTAATGTTCGGCTGTTTTCCTGGGATTTCTCGTCAAATTTTGTGAGCGGGTTTTATGAAAATGGAATATGTATTTGTTTGTAGATTTTTATTTTTTCAATATGGCGGAGTCCTTAGGGGTACGTTCCTAAGGTCTACAGCTTATAGAACCATGCAGTAGTTATACTGCTTATCCAATAAAACCTGATAAATATCAGCTTTTATATTATTTATTTGTCCCGTTAAAAGTTTCAAATTGTATAATAAATATATTAATAATCTTGGACACGATTGTCAATATGGCTCGCTTCGCGCGCGTACTGAGTTTAAATATTAATCAATTACTTCCACTTAGGTTATTCTTATTCTCTACACAGACCATAAACATCAATATGTTAATCGTATATGACACGTGTCTATTTAATATGCAAATGTGCGGCGATCTTCCTAGAACGAGGCAGGTCATGTTGCGGACTGAAAAATAGATTATTGGAATTTCTTAAACAGGCCAATAGGTTTTAGATTTTAGGTCTGTTTCCGATATCAGTGACAAAAGTGACGTTTTTGGTGGAAGAAATCATCATCTTCCTCGCGTTGTCCCGGCATTTTGCCACGGCCACGGCTCATGGGAGCCTGTGGTCCGCTTAGCAACTAATCGCAAGAATTGGCGTAGACACTAGTTTTTACGAAAGCGACTACCATCTGACCTTTCAACCCAGAGGGGAAACTAGGCCTTGTTGGGATTAGTCCGGTTTCTTCACGATGTTTTCCTTCACTGAAAAGCGACTGGTAAATATCAAATGAGATTTCGTACATAAGTTCCGTGGATAAGTACATAAGTTTAGTGGAAGAAATGTCACTTTTAATACTGTCAGATCAGTATCATATCGGAAACATCGAATACCTGACTAAAATTCGAATTGGCCTTTAAAGTAAAACTATTCTAAGAAATACAAGATATATACAGTGGTACTACGTAAACGAAATTAATAACTAGCTTAAATCTAAAATAGGCCCTTGAGGCATTGTACCAAGGATGCTGGCGGCATTTCCCCGCTGTATCGCAATGCTGATACGTTGTGCGAGAAAGCCGCCAGCTCTTCGGTTACCAGTTACGTCAACCAGACGCTTCGCGATTTCTGCAAACAACTTATGCGCGCTGGGACCCCATGGACCTAGAGTTTCAACTCCAAATGGAACGAAATGATACTCTCTACCGAGGCTCTTCTAAGAATGAAGGTACATTTATTGAAACTCGGTCTAATCGACAAATGCACTCTTCTTACAATCGGTTCAGCGGTTTAAGAGCCGTGAGGATGTAAGACAGAATTACATTCGCATTGATAATATTAGTAGGGATTATAGTACATTTCTTCAAACAAACTGTGTTACTATGTATTGTCTCTTGGGTCACGGGACAGAATACAACAAGAAATAGTTGCTCTATCCAATAAACACGGCCTAATTGCAAGAGAAATGTCTAGACACTAGAAACGACTAGACACTGGACAGTTTCTGTCAGAGCATGACTTCCGCGTCGTGTCGTGTCGCTGACACAGCCCAATTACTTGACACAGAACACTTTGGCAAAGACGAGTTAGTTGTAAAGACATCTGTAGTGTAGTGTAGAATATTTGTGAAGTCAATTGTAAAAGAGGTTTTATACTGCCTTGTTGTAAATGGCAGCGCCCTGCATGTTTATGCACCTACATGTTTATGTGTGTTTGCATGGCCTAATTGCAAGAGTAGTGTCTAGACACAACTAGACACTAGGCACTTTCTGTCAGAACATGACTTCGCTGACAAGCTTGACACATAACGACAGAACACTTTGGGAAAGACAAAATTGTCCAGACTACTGTAACGGACCATGGTTAGCTGAGATACATATGAAGTCAGTTGACTACATATCTGATTTTATTCTTCGAGATACTAATAAACGGAAGAATAAATAAAATGACCTAAAAAGTTAAAAATATGATCTTGTTTTGTACAGTTTTGGAATCGTCTTTCAAAATCCTTTACCCCTTTCGTATACCCATCTCGATAGGTTTATAAGTTTTATTTTTGTTTCCGTTGCACAATTTGCAGTGTAGAGTCCGCCATATTGGTTTGTGATGACGTATTATAGCCTATGTTACTTGGGATGATGTAAGGATTCCATTGATACCTCAAACACCTAGATCGGTTCAGGCACTTAGCTGTTACGGTGGAACAAATGAACTTACATACCCACATACAAACATGAGCCCTGAAAACAATACACTCTTTCTACAATCGAATATCTGGTTATCGAAACAAATTCCGTAAACTTACTTCCCCTCGAACATAATATAACCTAACAGATTAATTAGGTTAGGTAACCTCTGTTCTGGTAACTGGGATTCTTTGGTTATAAATGTTATAATATATTTGACAGAAGATGGGACCTGACGAACACCTGACCCGCTTAGCTACTTATGCTGGCTGTAGCGTAATTCTATAGATGGGGACTGTCAGTCTTTATATTTTACTAGTCTTTGTTTCTTGTTACTTGTAAGTCTTGTAACAGTTTACCATGCCATGCATTGTAATCTTTAAACAACAACAAAATTAAACCCGCTGGAATATAATCTGTAAATCCGGTCATGGATTGTTTTAACTTTTCACTCTGTTTTACTAATATGTGGGTAAGTTATTGTACAAATTTGCCCGTTACCGGCTTAATACAAGTCTATTACAATATGACATTATAACTATTATAAGCTAAATTTGCACGGCGTATTTGCAATGACAAAGTGCATCAACGTCATCACTAAAGTCAAATTTCTAGCGATGCCACGAATATTCGGCAACTATTCGGTATTCGGCCTATTCGGCCACTTTGCCGAATATTCGGTATTCGGCCGAATGTTGCCTACTATTCGGCAGAATACCTACCTAAAAAGAAAAATTACACAATAAAAATAACCAAAAACTAGCCTATATTTAATATTTAACATGAATTCTTGGAAAGTTGTTAAATACGAAGACCCTATTTAGAGCATTTTTGTTGACTACAAAATATTTTTTTGATCATGGGTCTGATTCGTTTGACTAACTACTTACATTCATTAATTCTGTTCAACAAAAAATATATCTTAGCAAACGTTGTTCTTTGTTGGCGAGCAGTTTTCATTTTCATAATAATTGTAACTCGAAATGTTCGCATGTCATGACCGAATATTCGGCGTTTAGACCGAGAGAGGGACCGATTATTCACTATTCGGCCAAAACCACTATTCGGGGAATCTACAAATTTCTATAAAAATATGACGGTTAGACTGACATCCCACACCCTCACTTTTTTTTTCTTTTTTTTCATGTCCGTGCAAAATTATCTTAGACGGACTCATCGTTCGTTTCCCGCCGCTGTAAAGCGTAGCAGTAACACTACCTAAAAGGCATTATAATTTTAATAATAGGTTAAGAATCGCCTAGCGTGGTACGGGCATGTGATGCGGAGGGATGAAAGTCATGTGACGAGAAAGGTATTAAGAATGAATGTGGAGGGAGGTACGAGGAGAAGAAAACCGATGAATAGGTGGATGGACTGTGTGATAGATGACATGAAACTAACGCAAGTGAATGATGAGATGACGGGTGACAGAGAGATATGGAGGAAAAAGACATGCTGCGCCGACCCCAAGTGATTGGGACAAGGGCAAGCAAATGATGAATAGGTTAAGAATTAGATCCATATCTAATACAGATCTAATTCTTAACCTGTTATTAACATCAGAATACGCCTGCAGCAGTGCTGCTGCAGTCACAAACAGAATGTACCTAACCTTCATTCTTCCAAGTTGCCAGGCGGCCGCTACTTTTAGCACTAATCGGTTTGTTAAACGATGACAGAAATCTGCCGTTTAAACGTTGCACAAATAAAGGTAAATTCAGCGTCAAATACTCTGTAGCAGTCAAAGTGGCCAAATAGTTCGGTACACCATACTAAATACATGGTGTAGGTACCGAACTATTTTACTACTTTGGTTGTTACAAAGTATTTGACGCTGAGTGTACCAATGAGCCGTGAACTAAATTGTCTGCAAACATAAAATAACCATCTCGTAAATTGTTCTTAATATAGTCTAGGTATGCGTCAGTTAGGTCTAGATTCCTCGTTGATGCATCTCATATTTGTGACAATTGCGGTGCAATTAACTAGCATAGGTGCCATGGAAATAATTGTGACTATTAATCTTACTATGTAATCTATAGTCTGCATCTTCTCAAATGATTTTTACGCCTAAGACGGTAATCTGTTAAACAAAAGCCATTGTTCCTTTTTGCGAGCGGTCGGCTATTGTGTGCCATTGAGTCTGAGCGCGTGCTACGGCACATGCCATTGTGTTTAACATAAGCAAGAGTGATATAAATTGCAGATTTTTTTAATGATATGCTGATGATGCTCTCCTGAACGATTTCGGCCACAGCGACTGTGTAGGCAATTTTTAATAGGACTTTTGAAGTTCATTTACCAGTTGCGCAGGATATATTATGGTGCGTAAATGCTCGCGCAAGCACATATGCACCCTCTTGTCCCTACCCCTCTTGCATGCATCTTGCAAACAATTGCATGACACTTCTACTGCGACTACCTACTGCATATTATGTTGTTATCACGGCAGCGCTACGATCGGAGAGAAGTAGAGATGCAGTATAGGTAGCGATAACAGGTCTATCGCCAGATTGCCACCCTTCAGGCCATCCACAATTGCAATTTATAATATAGGAGGCAATTGAGGAAACGAACTATATCGTTTGTTTCGCGATTTGTGGTTGGTCCCATAGTAAAAGTTGCTCAGTATAATCCCAAAACCTCCCTGGCAACGGGAATGCACTTATTTTTCAGCCATCCTGTATTTATAGACCTAGTAGGTCTCTATTGTTAGACATAATTATTACAAGTCATAATGTAATGATTGTCATATTATCATTAGTCATAATTTGGTTTTTCTCAGAAACCCGTAACTTTTCAGGATTGCCATATAACAAACTTAACCTAACTTAACCTATCTATAGGATAACTCGAGAAAAATCTTGAATTATGACTAATGATAATATGACAATCATTACATTATGACTTTCAATAATTATGTCAAACAAAGGGATCCCCCTAGTGGATACATACATACAGTGTGTATTTTTACAAGATTAAAGCACAGCTTAGTAACTAAACCCTTTCCCGACTAGTCCCTTTTAAGGCCCGTCGTTCGCACATCCGACCTGCCGTCATCTTCACACGTCGTGAATGCTGATCAGAACCGGCGCCGCCGGCGAGCGCTGCAAAGGTACTTGGACGACTTTTTGTCGGAAGCTAAAGTCGGTTACACACTCATATTAGAAAGAGTCAAACATCAACCTCAAACATCAAACATTTATTCAGCAAATAGGCCACTTTACAAAAAACAATTACAAATATGGAATCAATAAAATATTAGATACTTTGTCAGAGATGTATCCAGTCTAAATGTCGAATTACACAAAAAAAAGAAAACTTATAAAAAATATAGAAACAACAGACAATTACTAAAATTGTTTAGAGATGTAAAAGTCTCTAGGTGTCAGTGATAAAATTATGTATAATAAATTTAAAAAAAAACGATCAAGATTTTAACGCTTCTGTTTTTTTTAACGCTTCTGAATATTTTGCTTGATCACGTTTAAAAAAAAATATTTTTTTAAATTTTAACTGTTTATTTTTCATAAGGAACAAGAATTACAATATTTTTAGCTCTAATCTTATATTAACTTAGCTTTAAATTCAACGATAGGTAGGTATATAATACAGATGTCTGCACTTCTGCAGGTTAATTAAGGTAGCTGCCATACGCGTCACGTCGTCCCCGACAAAACTACGACGACTAAACGGTTTATGAGCGCCTCGCCTGTCTGTACGCGTCTTTATAATAACGTAGTACTATATGGCAGGATATCTTTCAAACCAGCATACCATCCCGGTGGCATTCCTCTCCTAACTACCGGTGTTAAGTATGACTAATTACAGCTCACGTCTTGCTTTTACTACTCTCTATTTATACAGTAGACATGATATTTATAATTTTAATGTGGGAACACGTGTGTGGCAAGTTTGTTATATTGGTGTGAAAGGTGTTATAAGGTGTGAAAGGGAAAACAGGATACTTTTGAAAATAAACTGAAATAAATGTCATATACTAAGAAAAAGTGACCAAGGCCTTAAAGGCCGGCAGTGCACTTACAACCCCTCTGGTGTTGCGGGTGTCCATGGGCGGCGGTAATTGCTTAACATCAGGTGATCCGTTTGCTCGTTTGCCTCCTCCTATCTCATAAAATAAAAAAAAGTATTTTCTGAAAATAATTTAATTTGTTCTAATACTTCTAACAGTACTTTTGAAAATATCAGTAAATATCTAGTTACTAAACTAGAAGAACTTTCTGCTTATTATTGTGATTTTCCACAAATTATCCAAAATTATCATAAGTTTTATAACACTTTAAACTCTCGCCGGAAAAAAGGTAAAATAATGAAAAATCGAGTTAGACCCGGGACATTAATTACATATAGTTTTGTTGAAAATTACACACAGACTTAAAAGTATCTCTAATTTACCGCCTTTTCAGCTTCAAAAGTCAAGCGGTTTAAAAAACGTCCACTGTGGAATGATCACGTTACCCGCGGTATTTCCGAAGACCTTTAATTTAAAATCAAAAGATTGATTCACCCCGCGCCGCAACGCTTCGCTTCGCGTTCGCGTGTTATTCGCTTACGTAGTTCATGGGCGACGGTGATTGCTTATCATTGTGTGATTTGTCTGCTCATTTGCCTATCATATCATAAAAAACCTATAATTCGTTTTGAATCTTAACCTTAATACGAGTACAATTTAATCACACAACAAAACAATGTCCACAGTAACTAAACTGACCCTGATAGAAATCTGAACATTTTGTCATTACAATTATCACATTTATCTTTATGAAATAGGTGCTCGTAGATAAATAGACAGCATCGTCCACTATAGGTCTCTAACTGGGTCAGTCTGTCGACATCTCCGCAATAAATTTTATTGCAATCTGTATTTAGTTTGATGTCCAAATTTCATGAAAGATGGCGCTGTTACAAACGCAAACTAGGTAACGGTAGTTCATCCTGTCAAATGAGAGAATAAACGATTTAGGGTAAAGAGCAATAGGGCCGGGAAATTGTCCGGCCGACTCTAATTTCTATGTTAAAAAAAAAGAGAATAAACGATTGATAACGTAGCAACTTGTATCTTTATAAACAATCTGAATTTAACTGAGCATTCTAAAGTTTCTTAAGTTTTCTTTTGCTAAATGTATGAAAATCGGAACTTAATCCTTTTTAATTTTAGGAAAGTTTAATTAAAAATCATATTTGCTCAAGGAAGCAGCAATTCTTCATAGTATTTTCTCGCAGTGATGGAAATTTGTGTTTCTTTTTGATAAAAGCTATTTAGAATTTTTAATGCTGGCTTCATATAATTTTTCAGGGCATCAGGCATATCAAATAACCACTTGGTACTTCATAATAGTCCCCGGAGTCCCCTTGACACATCATAACAAAATGCGTGGCCATTAAATGTCGGAAGAACCATAACCATAAAGATAGCATCACAGCAAATTGGGGACGCCTGGATACATTTTGACACTAAAACTAAGGTTATTCGCATGCCAATGCCATCACACTGTTAACCCATTGACGCCTATGTCGCAGTTGACGTCTTTGGCGATTAAAGGGATAGCAATTCATAATTCGTAACCCTTATTTCAAAGGCATACAGTTCAAACATAGTCAGTTGAGAATGTTGCTCTAAATATGTAGTCTAAATACAACGCAGGCTCAAACTTAATGTTCAGCTTGAGACAATTGATGACTAGTACCTAATGTACGCATCACAATAATTTTAACGTATTTTTGGTTATTTTGGAACAGACATATCTTGGCCAGTGAAGCAGTTAGATATTGAACCGTATGCCATTTGAGGGTTTTATACAAGTATGTTGGAACAGGATAGTAAAATAGGATACGAGTTTAACCACGTGTGCTAGATGGGAAATGTACGCCGATCAACAAAGACTGTAGACTTCTATGACAAAGATACCTCGTAAACATACCGTCACTAATATACATTTTTCACTGCATCAATTTATTAACGAACGTAAGTAATAAATGTTAACCAATCGTGTAGGTAACGGTAACTACATAAATGAAGTCGATGCCATGAATAACTAGCGATAGCGATTGTCACCTTCATGAGTTTTGTAATTGCTGAGATAAATCAAGATACCTGAGGCCAAAATTTACAATAAATAAATAAATAAATAAATATTATAGGACATTCTTACACAGATTGACTAAGTCCCACAGTAAGCTCAAGAAGGCTTGTGTTATGGGTACTCAGACAACGATATATATAATATATTAATACATAAATACATAGAAAACACCCACCCCCACCCAACAAATATCTGTGCTCATCACACAAATAAATGCCCTTACCGGGATTCCAACCCAGGACCATCGGCTTCACAGGCAGGGTCACTACCCACTAGGCCAGGCCAGTCGACAATGCGTCGTCTTAAAAATAACCCTGGCTGCCTATACCGTCACGCGGAAGTTTTGTTGCCTATTAATATAGTGACTGTTGTATTGTACGAGTACGAGTACTCACTGAGTGGAGTACCTAAGGACCGTCTACGGTGACATCACGCGTGGCGCCCGCGCCGCCCTAATTGCCACAATTGTCGCGCGACAACTCTCACGGCGTTTACTACGCGAGTACGCGCACTTAATCATTGCATACTAATAATTACAATGGCTCCAATGGAATAAACGACATCGTAAAATTTGAATTTTATGTGTGCTTCGGCTCTTTGAGTGTGTTTTATTGTCTCATCGGGAACAAACGAAATTAAAAGCGTTAATATTGAGTTTGATTTAAAGGCAAATGAATTGAGTACTGGGACGATAGAACCTTGTTGAACAATGACAGTATCTAATAGGAACTTGTCGTAAAATCCTAATAATAAAACCGGCCAAGTGCGAGTCGGACTCGCGCACCGAGGGTTCCGTACATTACACAATTTAAACAATGTATTTTTTATGTGAAACGTAAGTGAAAGGTTAATTGCGGTTTACGATTTATGGCGTATTAAAAAAAACTACTTACTAGATCTCGTTCAAACCAATTTTCAATGGAAGTTTGCATGGTAATGTATATCATATATTTTTTTTAGTTTTATCATTCTCTTATTTTAGAAGTTGCAGGGGGGGGGGACGGGGGACACACGTTTTACCACTTTGGAAGTGTCTCTCGCGCAAACTATTTAGTTTAGAAAAAAATGATGTTAGAAACCTCAATATCATTTTTGGAGACCTACCCATAGATACCCCACACGTATGGATTTGATGAAAAAATTTTTTTTTTTAGTTTCAGTTCTAAGTATGGGTAACCCCCAAAAATTGTTTTTTTTCTAATTTTGTGTGAAAATCTTAATGCGGTTCACAGAATACATCTACTTACCAAGTTTCAACAGTATAGCTCTTATAGTTTCGGAAAAAAGTGGCTGTGACATACGGACGGACAGACAGACAGACATGACGAATCTCTAAGGATTCCGTTTTTTGCCATTTGGCTACGGAACCCTAATAAAATGAATAGTTTTGGTTCACAGACTGAAATTCGGCGAGCTACGGAGTCATCAATACTCGATGATGATAAATATTATAAGACCCACAACAAAAATAAAGTAAGCTAGTGACATGGGTCGGAGAATTACTATAGTCAGACCAAGCTAAGTTAGCAGCGATTTTGATAGCCCAGACGGTGCAAGTTTTATTTTAAACGTCAATCTTCTATGAAATTACGAGTCCCCGCCCGGCAAGCTCGGTTCTCCATACAAACGTTAGTTACGCTCTCATTTTAAAACGACTAGCTAGATTGCTTTGAAACTTTGTACTTATAATAGGATAAGGTATATCTAGGTCTATAATTAGTTTATGTAGCTTCAGATACCATAGTAAAAAATACAGCGAATTCAAGTTTTTCATACAAAACTTGTTTTTGCTCTATTTCGTTTGTTTTATAAACTGGAGCTATATAAACTAATTAGAGACATAGATCTACATATATATCTCATATATGCAAAGTTTCATTACAATACAACCCGTAGTTTTAAAATGAGAACGAAACTCCGTTTGTATGGGAAGGTAAAATTCGGCCGAGCTTGCCGTGCTCTTAACACTTGCACCGTTTTTTTTTATACCACGTCGGTGGCAATCAAGCATACGGCCCGCCTGATGGTAAGCAGTTACCGTAGCCTATGGACGCCTGCAACACCGGAGATATTACACGCGCGTTGCCGACCCTTTAAAAACCTGTACACTCCTTTTTTGAAGAACCGTCTGGGCTATCAAAATCGCTACCAACTTAGCTTGTTCTGACTAGTAGGTACACTAGATAAGATAAGATAAGATAATATTTATTGTATAACTGTGTACGATGTTGGTAATAATACATTTAGGATTCAACAGTTTGTCCATCACGGACGTACAATATACTTAAGACTAACCTATAACTAAATAACAAAATTAATACATGCATGCACTATTGTCATAAGCGTCAAATTCTTTCATGCTGTAGAACACTCTACTAATAAGCCATTTTTTTAGAATGGTTTTAAATTGTTTGCATTCGACTGACTTTATTTCAACAGGCAACTTGTTAAAAACTTTTATTGCTGCAATGTAGGCACTTTTATCCATAAGCTTATTGTTCACCTTTGGGATACGATAATTATATTTATATTGCACGCGCAAGTTATCATTAATTGAGGACAGTTTTGTGAAATACTCTCCATTGCGCTTTACAAAGAGGCAAAGCTCGAGTATATAGATTCCAGTTAGAGTCAAAATCTGCTTTTCCTTGAAAACATTTCTAACTGAGTGACGGTGGTGCAAGTGAAACATGTTTCGTAAGCATCTTTTTTGTAACCTGAATGTAGTAAGAACATCAACAGAGTCACCCCAATAAATTATGCCATAAGTGAGTTGTGAATGTACATTTCCATAGTATGCGCTCTTAACTACATTTTCTGAACATGTTTCAGAGAGTATAGATAAGGCATAAGCTGCTTTTGCAATTTTACAGTTTAAATCAGCAATGTGAGACTTCCAATTGAGATGAGAATCTATTGTAATTCCTAGGAATTTAGCACTGTCCACTTGTTCTATTGGCACCGCTTCTTGTGTTACGGTGATAGACATAGGTGAAGTTCTATAATTTCTAATTTGAACGAGTTTTGTTTTGTTTAAGTTAACATTAAGGTTTAGTGTTTTCAGCCATTCAATTACAGTGCCTAGTGTGTTGTTTATATTGTGTTCAAGTTGCTCATCAGTTAGTGATCCTGAAAATAAAAGTGTAGCGTCATCAGCAAATAGAACGCATAATTCATTGACAATTTTGGGTAATTCGTTAATATAAATTAGAAAAATAAGCGGACCTAATACACTTCCTTGCGGAACTCCTACATTGACAGTTTCAAAGTCTGATTGCTCCTGCTCTATGGTTTTTGTTAAACTATTAAACGATTCAATAACTGTCGCCTGCTTCCTATTACATAAATAAGTTTTGAAAAGTTTCAGAGCATTTCCTCGTATTCCTAAATTTTCTAATTGACGTAAAACAGTATTATGAACCACGCAATCAAAGGCTTTAGACAGGTCTAGCAGAAGAGCAAAACATGGTCTCTTATTGTTAATCTGATCCCATATGTGCATAAAAATCTTAAATATTGCCAATGATGTAGATTTTCCCTTCTGAAATCCGAACTGGTTTGAATTAAGTATTTTGTTTGCTTGTATGAAGCTAAATAATCTACTGTAAATAACTTTCTCGAAGATTTTCGAAAAAGTTGGAAGCAGAGCAATCGGTCTGTAATTATTAATTTGATCCCTCTCACCTTTTTTATGTAAAGGTTTAATTAAGGCTTTTTTTAAATCTTCAGGAAATATTCCCGTCTCAAGAGTTAGGTTTAAAATGTGTATCAAAGGATCAGCGATAAAATCAATACTAGCTTTAATTACTTGTACTGGAATAGAGTCGTGACCAACACTTTTTTTATTGCTTAACGAGTTTACAATGTTCTTCAGTTCATTTTTGTCAACAGGGTTTAGAAAAATGCTTTTGCAGACGGTTTGGGAAATACATTTATAAGATTTATCACAAGCAGCTTTACTCGAATTTTGATTAAGAAAAAAATGGTTAAAAGTTTCGGCTATCGTTGAGGGATTCGATATACTAATTCCATCATTCATTACTTTTTTTATCATTGACTGCAGAGGGTTTACGGAAGAAGTATGTTGCTTAATCAGTGCCCATGAAGCTTTAGATTTATTGGCACTGTTGTAGATGAATTTATCATTTGTGATCATTTTTGCACGACGTATCACTTTTTTGTACAGTTTACAGTACATCTTATAATTAGTCAAAGTCTGGATATTTTTGTACCTCTGAGTTAACAAGTGCATTTTACGCTTGGTTTTACTTGCCTTCACGATACCTCTCGTTTTCCAGTTAGGATTACTCTTGTACGTCTTACGAACAGTTTCGAGAGGTATTGTTAAGTCAAATACTAACTTAAACATATCAATAAATGTCTGATAAGCACTGTTGGGGTCCTGTTTCTCGAATACATCAGAGAATTTTGTCTGTGAAATGTACTTAATAAAAATTTCCATGTGCTTATCAATGTGTCTACTTTTAACAAACCAGTATTTCTCTTTGAAGCCAAGTGAGGTAGGAAAAGTAATTATCTGACCTGTGTGATCAGATATACCCAAGTTTAAGACTTTAGCTGTGCATTGCCGAAAGTTTGAGATCAAATTGTCAATGCACGTTTGAGATGTATTCGTGATTCTAGTCGGTTCTATAATTTTGGCTTTAAAGTTATACTTATTTAAACAAGACATGAAAGAATGCTTTGCTGAATCGTTACTTAGTAAATTAATGTTAAAATCACCTGCCAAAATTACTTTGCGCTTAAAATTACGAGAACGCAGTGTTAATTTGTCAAGTAAAACTTCCAACCTTTCAAAGAAAAAGAATATATCGCTATCGGGGCTTCTGTATATACACACCACTATACAGTTTAGGTCAGGTATTAAAATGCCGCAAGCTTCGAAGTGCAACTCTTTGGACAGAGCAGAAATCCATTCAAGATTTACAAAGCTTATGGATTTTTTTACATAGATGCAGACCCCGCCTCGAGTCATTCGGCTTCTACAAAATTGTGAACCCAACATGTAATCATTAATTTGAAGTGAGTGTACTTCATTCTTTTTTAAAAATGTTTCTGAACAGCAGAGAACATCTATGTTTATGGAGTCTGTTAAAATTTCTAGTTCACCTATTTTTGACTTTATACCTTGAACATTTTGGTGAAAAACTGAAAAGGTGCAATTATTAGAGTCGAAAAAAATCCTCACATTCGTTATGAACATCAATTGGTTTTCTGATTACAATATTTTCGTCTAATTCCGGTTTTGTTTGAGTGTTCTTAAAGGTATAGTATTCGTACTTATAGTTAAGACTAAGTATCCGATTTAACAATGCTGAACTTAATTTAAATTTCCTAGTTCTAAAAGAATGTGAAGAATCGTCATAAGGACTTATAAAATACGACCATTGTTTATATTCAAAACACAGCAACTTATACATTTCGCTAATACTAGGAACATTGCGATTTATGTTAATGTATACATCGCTAAGTAAAATGTTAGTGTGAGATAATCGCTCCATGCAATTATAAAGAGTTGCCTGCAATTTCATGAGGCTTTCATCATTTTGGCCACTGATTATAATCACATAGTCATACTTGGTAAAATCCTTACACAAAATTACACAAGATTCTAAAAGTTTGTCTGTTGATGCTCCTGGTTTTACCATGGCCGTAACAATGTGTGAATCACCGAGATGGTTTTGAAGATATCTGCGTAAAAATACACATTTTCCATCGGAAAAAATTAATACTTTTCGTTTGTTGATTTTGACTGAATTTTCAATTTCCACGGTAGTCGAACTGTTTAAGGAGACTTGTGTGGCAGACGTAGAGGATTCATGGTCATTTCCAGTGTCGACATTAGTCTTAAATTCGGGCAAAATTTCATTTTCGACGCTCGCGGCAGGAGTAGCCTCGAAATTAGCAGCGGAGTTGTTTAAGGAGTCTTGTGTAGGAGGTTCTGATGTGCAGGTAATATCTGCTTGCGTGATGGGAGCACGGGAAACAGTTTCCTGAGAAGTGCAGCTGAATAAGGTATCAGTCGTGAGTTGATTTGAGTTATTTTTCTTCGATGATTTTTTAGGTGTACTTTTTCCTTCTAAAATTTGTTTGTATAAAGCTATTTTTTTCAGTTTCTCCTCGAGATCTTTTGTCATTTCTGAGATGGTACCATTTAAACGCTCGATTTCTTCGTGTGCGCTGGCCAGCTGTACGGATAGATTTGACACCTGCGATTTTAGTTCTAGTACTTGCGCATCCTCCGTCGTTGGTAGGTCCGGAAGGCTGTGCATAGTATCGTCATGCTCTTGGGAGTCGAAGTTTGAGTCAGATTCGGATTTTGGAGACGATTCCGGAGAAGGACTTGGTTGAGTCACTTTGGCTTTCAGTCGCAGTCGCGTTTTTATCGGCGAGCGTACACTGCTGGTGCACCTAGCCGTATTTTTCTGTTGTGCCTTTGTGGTATTCGGACTGTTTTTACGGCACAGATGACATTTCCAAGCCTGTTTACCTGACTTATAAGACTGACATTCGTAGTACATGTCACGTCGTAATAACTTCCACACTGATGACATTTTAAGTAGTCTTTGGATTTAATTTCCTTTGAACATTTGGCACAATAATTTATGTTAGTCTTCGAAGACATTTTTTTTTGTTTTTAATGTAATCGCAATAATACAAAAAGTTCACACTGGCTGAGGATTGAACCCGGTTAACTTGCGATACGTAAAACCGTCAGTAAGCCACTTAGTCCACTTAGCTATGATGACAGTGACGTGTTTAACGAAATTGGCATACTCTATGATCGTACTTAGATGTTCTTGGGTTAACTGTGTAGTTCAGATAGATCCTCACAGATGGCGTTTAAGCAAGGATTATGATCAATACGAGAGTTAAGGCGTAGGAAGCAACTTAATTAGGCAGTTCGGCAAATCAACCACAGATGGCGCATCAAGTGACGAGCGCTTAGAACACAACACAATTGTTCATGACCACTGATATATTATAACTTTTCGTCAAAAATAGTATTAATTGACAGTCACTGCGTCAAAAATGTTTGTAAAATTATGTTTAAAAACTGTTAATGAACGGAACACTGATTATTTCGTCGAAGTTAGTTCATTACCACCACCGAAAAAAAGTACAAATTTATGTCACTTAAAATCTACATTGTCTTAAGATAACACTTTCACAGTTCACAGTAATTGTTTTCAACACACCGAGTTAGGATTTTCCGAGTTTTACGCAAAATATACTGTTTCGACAAATATAAACACGGAGCTCGATGTTGACATGACGCGTGCGCCATCTACCCCCCCAAGTTGGAGTACTCGTGATCGACGCATGGACCGGATAGGCTTCTGAAGTTAGCGTGGGTTGAGGGTGTTCCAAGTGCTCCAACTGCGGTCGCGCCAGTACGTAACTACGTTCAGCCAGGAAAACTATTCGCACCTTTGCACACAAATTTATATGCAGGGGAGGTACATTTTCTTTGCAGCTGTATGTACACTTCAGTTGTGTGGTGTACGTCTTACGTGGTCTTACGGCTGATGCAAGTGACAGCCGTATGCAGAGTTACTTTTAAGTTCCATAATGGATATTATTACATTATCCTTTGTTGTCTGAAGTAAATGTTTTCATTCATTCAAATTTGCTAAAGAATGCGTTTACAACTGGGCTTAATAAATATCAAGTGTAACCAGCATTTGCTTTATTTAAGGGCATTGGTCTCCAGACCAGACATTTACATCAATTAGTATTTTCAAACTGAACTGTCATTGTCATCGCTCTATAAAACCAGGATAACTGTGAACTTTGATTACTCATCGAACCAATGATTCTGGAGATCAACTTATATTGGTTAAAGTCAACAGCTTGCCCGCTGAAAGGTACGGGACAGCTAATGCTGAAATGTAATCTGATGCCAATCATGAGGCAACCCACGCATTTTACACCTACTCAGATCCAAAAAGTCTCATAACCTTTATATTTCCAAAGCACTTGTGACACGTTTATTCTAAAGCAATACTTGACATGTGGGCAAACGACACTCTTAATTTGTTTGAAAATTAAATATTAACTTTACCAAAACTAGGTCGGAATGGTAAATCTTGTGAATGATTGCGATTTGTTACGAATGGTTTATAGTGTTATGATTTATAATGTTTACAAGCAGCAGATGTGTCATATGGTCTATGTAATTTATTGCGGTTGTTGCTATTCCAATACGAATATTAAATCTTGTGGCCTAAAAATGATACCAACTTAAATAGGCATGGTATTTTTTCTTATTTAATAAATAAATTACGCGTAGGTATTTCGTTTTATATCATGTTTTATAATATAGGAAGAAAGCGGACCGGATTAGCAAGCTGAAGTGGCAGTGGGCCAGTCATATTAGCCGTAGAACCGAATGAACCGATAACCATTGGGGTAGACGAGTTCTCGAGTGGAAACCGCGTATCGGCAAACGTAGCGTAGCCTCAAACTAGATGGAGCGATGACCTTAGCAAGGTGGCTGGCAAGAGCTGGATCAGATTAGCCGCAAATCGTGCTCAATGGCGTGCAATAGGAGAGGCCTATGCCTAGCAGTGGACGAGAGTAGGCTGATGATAATGATGAGGAGGAAAGCGAGCAGACGAATTGTCTGATGGTAATCTTACCTTCGCCCATGGTCACCTGCAACACCCAGAGGGATTGCAAGGGCGTTGCCGGCCTTTAAGTAACTACGCCTTTGAAGGTTCGAAGACTTTGAAGTTCGTATTGGTCCAGAATTACCGCAGGCAACAGTTCATTCCACAGTTTGCAGTGCGAGGCAGGAGTTTTCTGGAGAAACGCACAGCTGAGCTGTCAACCATATAAAATGAAAACGGAAATGTTGTCGCGTATACTGCGTAGAGCGATGGCAAGAAGCGGCAGGGATTAATCCGAACAATTTCTAAACGTTATGGATAAAAGATAATTTAACATCATAAACATTGGACAATACTTTAAAATAACACATACAACACAAACTAGATGCTAAACAGGATCCCCACTCAGCATAATGCCACGGAAAGCCTTGACGCTGATTTTCAGTGGGTAGGTACCCACCTAGGTGGGTAGGGTGGGAAGCTGGGAAGTGGGAGGTGACTTAAAACTAAGCTACAACTAAACTAAAACTAAACGAAGTGACAACACACACGTCAAACACAGATTACAGGGGCCCTATTCGAGATGCACAACTGTCAGTTTCGGCTTCAACATCAGTTCAACAGTGGAATGAATCATTTGTTCATCAACTGTGGAAAGTATCATTTGGTTGTACACCAAAACTCATTCATTGAAAAAATTATGCAACAAAAATCAACTTTGTTTTCTTACTACTATACGGTTTAAAATGGCTCTGAACTCTGCGTGGTTCGGTTTGGTTTCGTTGTCACCTAACTGTGGATTGCTAATGTCAAATTTACCTATTTGACAACACACGATTTCTTCCATTCAACTGAAGTTCAACACGAAACGTCACTTAACGCATGTCGAATACCGCTCCAGAATACCGCCACAATGAAGAGGGAAACATTAAATCTTTCATATTATTGATTACCCCTTGTAATATTAGTAAGATTTGATACATCAGCTGGTGAAACCTTGATTCCACTGGACCAATTTCGAGTCGGTATCAGATCTGGCCCGCTGCCAGACAGATGTCTGCTTCTAATTTGGACGGAAGTGCATATCTATAACTATATCCATTATTTTATTTATACCTTATCGCTACATGGTTACATGGAGTTTAAGATACGTTCATTAATAAAACTTTAACTATGTAAGGTGAGGTGAGGTGTCGGCCATCTGGAGCGAATGGGAGGCGATCGGGCGGTGAAAAGAGCGTTTGGGGGAAAACCGACAGCACGCCGCCCGGTCGGGCGACCTAGGTACCGATGGGCGGATGTGGTGGACGCTGATCTGCGCGAGCTCCAGGTCCAAGACTGGCGAGAAAAGGTACAGGACCGGGATTAGTGGCGAACTGTCGTGTTGGAGGCCAAGACACACTTTGGGTCGCTGCGCCAGAGGAGTAAGTGAGTAAGTAGGTATGTAAGGTGAAGATAATTTTGAAAATTGCTACCATCAACTAAACTGGAAGCACTTCATCAAGGCATCCTGCTTACCTACTGTTGCAACAGTAGAAAGTGTTTCTAGTTCAGTAGATATTAGGTGTATTCAAAATTACCCCGGTATCGAAGTTACCTCAAAGCGCCCCTTCTTATTCTTAGTCGTTTCACTCTTGACAGAAGTGGTTGGTCGTGGTCATCGTCGGATGGTGACAAACTTCACAACATGCCGCCATTATTCTCTGTTAGCTGCTTTCTGGCACATTGGCAAGAGATTGAAAACGTATACCTACGCCCGCCATACTAACCCGATAAAGATAGTTTATTTTTCAGGTAGGCATATGAGAATGCGCTTATGAACTTCAAATAAAGCTACGCCGACTCTAACCCTACACCTCTGACCCGAGAAGTCTTCCCCCACCCTCTGTTGGGGCTCCGCGATAAGTAATACTTGTAATAATAAGAAAAAGAGTCAGCTCTTCTATAGGTATGTCTAGTTCACAGTGACGAACTAACATTTTTAATTTGGGATTCCGTCAAACATTTTGCTTTCCAAAAGGGTTCTGTAACGAAAAAAGTTTTAGAGCCGCTGCCGTATTGTATATTTCCTTTGTCGAAAGTATCTATATTTTCATTAGAGTACAAATTATTTCGTTAATGCTGTCACGACTAAAAAACGTGAGTAATCATACCTATTCGGAACGGAACCTTCGGTGTGCGAACTCACCTCGCACTACGATAGTTTTAGGGTTCCGTACCCAAAGGGTAAAAACGGGACCCTATTACTAAGGCTCCGCTGTCCGTCTGTCTGTCTGTCACCAGGCTGTATCTCATGAACCGTGATAGCTAGACAGTTGAAATTTTCACAGATGATGTATTTCTGTTGCCGCTATAACAACAAATACTAAAAAGTACGGAACCCTCGGTGCGCAAGTCCGACTCGTACTTGGCCGGTTTTTTACTGTTGTCTAACTATAAGTGGTCATAGCCCTTATAAGGAACAAAGCTGACGCGGTGGAACCAAGCTCTTATTCTTATAGCTATCCCATGTTTGGATTTTACGATTATGATAGAACAAGTTTGATTATAAAAGGTTTCAATTAAAAAGCTCGTAATTCTTGTTTGACACATAGTGAGTTTATATGACAGTTATATTAAAGAAAAAAAATTATGACATCTACTCTCACAAAAACTACACCTTAATCACCCAAAAACCGGACAAGTGCGAGTCGGACTCGCCCACAGAAGGTTCTGTACTTTTTAGTATTAGCAAAGAGGATATAATAGGATAGAGCGATACTGTCATTAGTAAATTTTGTAACCACAGTAAATTCACTGCCATCTATTGACAATTCGACACACTTTAAAACTAAAAATTAAGATTTTAAAAATACGATAATATGTATTTAAATATGGATAAATGTTTTTTTTTTTTGTATGGATTAATTATTTTTATATGATTTTGACCCATGTTCTTTCACTGATATGCGTTAAAAATTGTTAAATAACAAACGAAACCGTCAACGCCCTCTATAAGAGAGTAGGCCAAAGGTAGTGGCGCCATCTGATCGAGATTCAAATTTTCGTGATTTTCGAGGCACGTTTTTTAATTAGACTGTATCCATCTATTACGGTATTATAGTTGTTATAGCGGCAACATCAGAAATACAACATCTGTGAAAATTTCAACTGTCCAGCTATCACGGTTTATGAGATACAGCCTCGTGACAGACAGACAGACGGACAGTGGAATCTTAGTAATAGGGTTCCCGCTTTTACCCTTTGGGTACGGAACCCTAAAAGCGAATTTGAATAACCCCAATTCACCAAAGAAAAGAGTGGTTTATTTTTCTCACGTTACGGTACTAAATATTGCAGAAAAATGGAAAAAGAGGTTCAATTATGAATACGAAACCCAAGACACTAAAATGTTTAGAACGGAAATAGATTTCGCAGAACCAAATGATATCAGACTTCTGCTAATGTACGGCCCATTTTTATGATATCAGTCCGACAACCCACGCTTTTAGACCTGTTCAAAAATAGCTAGGCTTTAAGAGTCTGCAGGGCTGAGCCAGTTACATGAATGAATAAGGCTTAGAATACACATACTTTTGGCAATGTCCCGAGAACGAACTGACTAATTACTTAATTGCTAATATGTTCTGAAAGGTTACTCAGCAGTACACTCCATGCAAGTTAAGTACTAGGTACTTTAACATTGCAGACGATGTCACTATGAATCAGTGAAGCTCATAGTGTTCATACGAATATTTAAGAGTTCCCGGCAAGCTCGGCCGTATTGCACCTTTTCATACAAACGTACTTCCGCTCTTATTTTAAAACTACGTGTTGGATTGTAATGAAACTTTGCACATACAATAACATGAGGTATATCTAGGTCTGTAATTAGTTTATATAGCTCCAGTTGATAAAACAAACGAAATAGAACAAAAACAAGTTTTGTATAAAAAACTTAAATTCGCTGTATTTTTTTTTAACTATGGTATCTGAACCTGAACCTACATAAACTAATTACAGACATTATCCTATTTGCCGAGGACCCTTAATCGATCAACGCGGCCAAAATTATTTTGTTGTAGAAATAACTTCTAAATGGTATTATTGAATAAAATAAAGGATAATTTTGTGGAAAAAGTATGGTATTCATCTTTCAAAATTTTAATCCCATGTAAATGATGTCGCAGCAATGAACGCAGTTTTCAGGCAAAACCCGAGGGTTCCCTACTTTTTAATATCTGTTTTTATAGCGGCAACGGAAATACATCATCTGTGAAAATGTCAACTGTCTAGCTATCACGGTTCATGGGTTACAGCCTGGTAACAGACAGATGGACAGTCAAGTGTAGTCTTAATAATAGGGTTCCGTTTTTACCCTTTGGGTACGGAACCCTAAATCGGGGCCTATTCAGTTTGCAAAAAATCTGGTAGCCACTTTTACACATTACCTAAGTAATGATTTATACTCATCATTCGTCGGCTGAGACGAAGTGTGAAAAGTTTTTCTCGGAACTATCAAAATGCAATGATGACTGTCAACGCCCGTGGGCGCTAACGAGTAAAACTGTTAGATATGCTTCGTACTTATTTATGTTTTTTTTTTGTACGAAATTATAGTTTATATGCTTTACACATGACAGTTACCTTGCCATCAAAAATATCTGGTATATACCTACCATTAGAATTTTTAAAAGAAGTCCAAGAATGGCATTGAGAAATCTTTTATAACATTCGCACATCTTTAAAAAAAAAAAACCTATGAAATTGAAGTCGGTTAAAAACTATAGGTACCTTTGCCTAGAAGCTTTCATTCTTTGAGGTAGTGTACCTACCAATATTTTTGGCCTTCCATGCATATCGATATTTTAGACAAGTAAGTCAGAAAAACCGGCCAAGTGCGAGTCGGACTCGCGCACGAAGGGTTCCGTACCATTAAGCAAAAAAAAAACGGCAAAAAAATCGCGTTTGTTGTATGGGAGCCCCACTTAAATATTTATTTTATAATGTTTTTAGTATTTGTTGTTATAGCGGCAACATAAATACATCATCCTGTAAACATTTCAACTGTCTAGCTATCACGGTTCATGAGATATAGCCTGGTGACAGACAGATAGACAGACGGACAGCGGAGTCTTAGTAATAGGGTCCCATTTTTACCCTTTGGGTACGGAACCCCTAAAAACTTTGTGGTGTCAATAATTGGGTATGTGAAAACTCACTGTCTAAATAAAGGAAACTACACAAAGAGCATCTAGGAAGGACTTAGCAATCCACTGGTATAGTTTCATGACATGCCCAGGGGCCCCATTTCTCAAACGGTATTAGACTAATATTATTAGTCCACGAACTGGGGCCCGTTTCTCGAACGATATTAGACTAATATTATTAGTCCACGAACTGTCAAATCGTATGGGTTACCATGGCAACACACTAATAATATTAGACTAATACCGTTCGAGAAATGGATCCCTGTCAAGTCGTATGGGTTACCATGGCAACACACTAATAATACTAGACTAATACCGTTCGAGAAATGTGTCCCTGTCAAGTCGTATGGGTTACCATGGCAACACACTAATAGTACTAGACTAATACCGTTCGAGAAATGGGCCCCAGTTCCACTGACCGGGATCCGTCCATCAGTCGATTGTTTAATGGCGATCCTATTCTACTAAAGAAATAAACCAAACGGGAAGTCTAATTAGGGACACGTTTGGTCTAATCAAGGTCGCATTTGTTTCCATCAGGCATCCGCATCTTTATGGTTTCTTGATAAAGCAGACATAATCTGGCCCGGATCTAAATAAGGTGTGTTCCCGGTAGAAAGACAAATAAAATAACAAAATCTTGATTTTCGTTTTTCGCGGCACATCGAAAATCGAATAACTTATAACGTCATTCTTCTTGATCGTTATACCAGCACCACACTTCGCTGTATTTGGCAAATATTCGTGTTGCATCCCTTTTGTTTTGTATGTCAAAGGAAAGAGATGCAACACGAATATTTCCCAAATAAGGCGAAGTGTGGTGCCAGCATTACGTAAACCACTGCGGGATGATTATTTTGAAAATAGCTTAACTGTTGCTTTCGAGGAAACAACGTTACAGCTTCTTTCAAAAGAATAACCTGCAGCTAGCATGAAGGAGACGGCAATTTCAACGTGAGATTAGAATTTATTAGTTTGACATGCCTAGTTTCCCCTCTGGGTTGGAAGGTCAGTAAAGTTTTGTAAAAATCGTCCACGTCAATTCTTAGGATTGGTTACCAAGCGGACCCCAGGCTCCCATGAGCCGTGGCAAAATCCGGAACAACGTGCAACGCGAGGAAGATGATGGTATTCAATTTTTTCATTTTTTTTATTTAAATTTCAGGATCAATAATACAAACAAATACTCCCGCGATTACATAAAGAATATTGACCAGATTCGATTCCCGGTTATGTATGAGTTAAAAAAAACAGTTTGAATGTCATTATTATTAAATCTTAAATCGACGGACTGGGTTCTAAGAACAGATTTCGCTATCTCATAGTTTCTGACTTCTTCCTACTGACCCATTTGGATTGATCACCATACAAGCGTTGAACAAAGAAATCCAGTAATCCACCCTTAGCAAGTTAGCAGTTGATGAGCCTTTGAGCGCCATCTAGTGGTTATTGAGGGGAACTTGTGAACTTGAACTTAGTGTTGTCAAGGTAAATAATTAAATAAAAGCTGGATGTTTTATCTTATATTAGAAAATTTATAGCGTTCTAAACATTTTTTGTAATAAAATGTTACATTTTTGACTGTAAGATGTTTAGGAAAGTTTACAAAATAATTGAAGGTGATTAATTTCGTTGAATTTCGTAAACGAAAACAGACTTTCAGTACTACCAACATACCAACAACTAACATGGCGTATTTTCCTATTCGTCATTCTTTCCGAGCCGTTTGATAATTATTGCGTGGCTGTTATGGGAGAATTGTTTTATCGTTCTGTTTTTATTAATCTTTTTGACACGTATTCCAAATTTTAACTTAAATTACCATACACAACCATGAGCGTCGACGCGTATGGACCGAGCTCCCAAACGCTCACATTTCTGGATACTGAAGAAGCGGATCTTATAGGAGCTGATACTCAGGGATCGGAGTTCGAATTCACTGATTTCACCCTCCCTTCTCAGAGCCAAACCCAGGCTTCGCAGCATGATCATGGTCTAACCACTTCCAACCAGGTCAGTGGCTGTAAACTAGTGCACCTAACCTCGTTTTATTTATTCGTTTTGATTACACCATATGATTTCTGTGTTCTTGTAGGTTAACGGCCTAGGTCGTTTGGATCTGAGTTCTAAAGTATCTTCTGTTACGAATGCCATAGCAGAGTTGCAATTTGAGGAAGAAGATGAAGCTCTGTATAGCAGCAAAGAGCTGCCTGACCATGCTTGCAAGTACTGCGGTATCCACGACCCCGCGACCGTAGTGATGTGCAACATATGCAATAAGTGGTAAGTTAAATATGGCTTAAAGGTCTGGTAACCAGAATAAAATCCAAAAAAAAAGTAAGAAATATTAAAAATAAAATAACATTGGTATACTGATTTTATGTCTCAACTATTAGAATGAGAGATTGATTGACCAATTCACTACCTAATCATCCTGCTTTTGTACCAATTTTGTACTAAAATGACAGGTCAGTCAGACAAATTGTGGCAATCTAGCTGTAATGTTCCTATCAGGGATATTAAATTATAATGTAACAAGGCTTTATAGTATATTATAATGGTAAACAGTTTCTTTTAAATATATAACTGGTAACCAGCATTATTGACGCAACTGTTCCATGTTTGTTGTAATGAGGTGATGCTATAACTTAAATTGACTATTTTTGTGTAACTAACTTTAATTAATAAACTGTAGTTGACAATTAGTCACGGAAAAAGTCTTATCAGTAAAAAGGACCTTCCAGTTAAATTCTTAAAAAGTAAACTAATTCTATTCTTGCGTTTTTCTCTTGTTTTATGTTTCTTTTTGTACAATAAAGAGTTTTACTACTACTACTACTAATAATAACTATGATAACAGCTACTGCAAATAATGTTAAGGAAAAATGTATGTTGTAGGTCAAATGCACATGAATTTATAAATAAAACTGATATGAATTTCCTTAAAGTTCATTACACTTGATGTTAAATTGAGTTGGTGCTTGTTATAACTGCTTAGTCCAGGGGGCCACTAATTAAAATGACCATTGCGGTCCATTATTACTTGAGTTTATTGCATATATAGGTGGTCCCCCATTTAGTGACCCCTGGCTTAGTCCATGGAATCATTTAACACAATCTGTCCTACATTTGTGCAAATTGCGGAGTTACAAAAAAGTTAGAAGTTTTCGGAAATTGTATGAAATTACCTTATTTTGTAAATGGAAAGTTACGATCCCCATACAAGAAATAAGACAACTTTTTGAAATTTTTCATGTGGAAATAACGCAATTCAAAAAACTTTTTGATGACACATCAGTCATCTATCCCATTAACATTGATATGTGCGTATGTGGCGATACAATTTATCAATTAAATTTTTAGTCTCAATTGATTATAACTTTATAACCCAAAGCACGATGTATTTTTCAAGAATTGTGAGTTTATAATAATGAAGCACCCAGGAATATGGTGTTGTATGGGAGGTTGTCTTTTCAATATACTAGCCTCTAGTTTTTATTTTAAAAGTTATGCAGTGAAAGTATTTTTCTTTAAGAACTGAAGATAATCCATCCGTATAATATATGTTATTATAATACTAACATACTTTGATTACAAGACATACATTGATAACAATGAATTGATGCCTTGTCTACTGATAATACTGATAGTAATCAATTGGGTGTGGCAGAATACCGGGCACAATACCTCGGCTGCTAGGCTTCCTGGAAGACTTGGGTTGGCAAGAGTAGTGCCGTCAACCCATCACGCAAAATAGGCGCATTATATGACGTCGAGTTGCGGAAACCAAGCCCGCGAAAACCTATAACCTATAGTAATCAATTGCAGGGTCACATATTTTTGGCGTTATTACTAAAAGCACTACAACTCTCAACTACCTATGAATTGTTTGTCTTAGGGTCGGTTGCACCAACTGTTTTTCATCGTTAAAGAGTTCGCTTAATTTTATTGTATGTAAAGTGAGCACAAGTTTAACCAACTCCCGCAACGTTTTAAATGAAATTTATATATCTCTGGTACAATCTATAATAGTGTATTGCATACCTGTGTGGGGAGGCGCAGCAAAAAGTCGTCTCATTGACCTGGAACGAGCTCAACGTGCACTGTTAAAAGTCATGTTTTTCAAAAAAAATAGATACCCTACCGACTTGTTATTCCAAACCAGTGGCCTACTTTCGGTCAGGAAGTTATACACTAAAAACACACAAATTATTACCATATAACCCTAACTACAAAAATAATAGACATATTATCTATGTAGCTAAGACTTCACGTACAAGATCGCACTTTGCAAGGTCGCAATTTAACGCAGTCTGCCTATTTATATAATAAAATAAATAAAGAATTAGACATTCACTCAAAGTCACACCGTGATTGCAAAATACTTCTTACTGTGTGGCTAAAAACAAAATCATACGAAGAAACGGAAAAACTACTAATATCAGAATACTAAAAAAATAAAAATAAATAAATAGGCAAACGGACAGAACAGTATCACACACACACACACACACACACACACACACACACGCACACGTTTTTCATGCATTTATAGTTATTATTATAAATTATTTAAGTTACAATATCATAAGTTTGTTAAAATTTAGTGTAAGTTAAATGGTCATTTTTGTTGTTTTGGTTTTAGAAATTAATCTTTAGATTTTAAATTTTTATTTGTACAAATAGTTTGCTTTAACCTAGGGAAGAGCGGTGCCTCCCGACACAGGCAATTTTTTGCTTACCGGGGGGCTCCATCACCTAAATCATGGCAATTTGTGTTTAAAACAAATAAAGATTTTTGTATTGTATAGAAAGTTTCATAGTAAACCGCCGCGGCGCGCCGGGTGACGTTCATCAGTCTGTCAAGTGCGGATGGTGCAACTGGCACTAAATCTGTCATTTTGACTTAAGGGGCCCACTGACTACCAGTCCGCCGGACGATATCGGCCTGTCAGTTGTTCGGAACTGTCAAATTTTTGTTCTAACTGACAGGCCGATATCGTCCGGCGGACTGATAGTCAGTGGGCCCCTTAACATATTTCTTAGAAAGGAATAAAACAAATGACCCAATTGAGGCTTGTAAAATTTTATTAATAAGTGAGTATAAAATAAAGCCATGTAACTTATAATCTTAGTTTGCATCTTTTTTTATGAAAAAGCTTTGTTTGAATATTTGCTAGAAAGATATGCTAACATATGGGTGACAGCCCTTTTATAAACCATTACCCAGGTCGTCGTAATATTTTTCTCTATTATATTCGTTTACGAATACTGCAAAAAGTACAAGGCATGACTTCAAAACCTCTGGAACAAATTAGCCAGAAACCTGTTAATCAAACAAGACTACATACCGAAGCTAAGAAGATGGCATATTGTAGGGCTGGGCCAGAAACAATAAGCCCCCACGTAAACTGGTGATGGTGCTCAGTGGAACACCACCCTAAATAATTAACCTAAAAACGAAAAAATAAACCATCTGATCATGGCTAGAACAGCCGATTGGAGATTTAAGTCGAAGAAACACAGATCACAGAAGGGCACAGATCTTAATATAAATTAAAATAGGACACTTTGTTTGGAAATCTTTACATTGATCTGTTTTTATTGTTTTCTATTGTAAACCACAACAACTCATGCTAATCCAATCTACCATTCTAGGTTCTGCAATGGCCGCGGCAACACCTCCGGCTCGCATATCATCAACCACCTGGTCCGTGCCAAGCATAAAGAGGCTGCTCTACACCGCGACGGGCCGCTGGGCGAGACCCTGCTTGAGTGCTACTCGTGTGGTGCAAGAAATGTCTTTGTTCTTGGCTTTATACCCGCTAAAGCTGACTCCGTTGTGGTGTTGCTGTGTCGGTAAGTTATACATTGACTACCTTGTCTCTAATCACCTAGTTCATACAGAGCCACGACATGTATCTATGTTAGTCTATGAGATATTTGTAATATGAGCCTCGTTGCCTTATAGGGGGCGTTCAAATATTACGTAACGCAATGTTCGAAGATTTTTGTAGTAATACTTTTAGTAGAATTTTTTCCATAGCAGTTTTTATACATTGAAAATTTATAAAGTCTGTATTTAAAAAAATTAAAGCTCATATGTTAACAATTAAGAGGAAAGGGGACGGCCGTTTCTCCATACAAACATAGTCCTCATTTTCCTCTCTGGATATTGACATTGACATTATGGAAAATATTTTTACATAATTTGGTGTATATTATCCATGCCTATGCCCGTACATTTGACTTTTTTAGATTTTTTTATTATAAAAATTACGAGCAAAAACAGTTTTCATACAATATGAGTTTTGAATGATTCACGGTTAGTTTCACTAGACTTATATTATCGAGATAAAAAAAATATTGAGAGCTCGAAAACAATACAAAAGGTAATCACGGTCCATATCCCGGTCAATATAAGTCTAGTTTCATACAAATTTTTAAATGCCCCTAACTCTTATAATATGTAATTAAAACTTCGAAAAAAATCAAACGTAGGAGCATAGCTGTGGTTGATATACAACAAATTGTGTCAAAATATTTTCAATAATGTTAATATCCAGAGAGGAAAATGAGGGCTATGTTTGTATGAAAATGCGATTTCGCGCGTGTCCTCCACTTTCGTCTAACATAAATTTACAAGTTATAAAAGTTTAATTAACGAATCAGATAAATGGGTTGTATGACACAGTGCATACACGCGTTTCGTAAAGGTGCGTCCAGACCTAGCAAATGAGGCGACGTCAGCAACGTCATAATGACGCTTGTGACATCATAAATACTTTGTTTCAGTCAACCTTGTGCGGCGCAGAGCTCCCTCAAAGACATGAACTGGGACCAGGAGCAGTGGAAGCCATTGATTTGTGCGTATATTTTTATTGTATTTTCATTATTATTCATCTTTTTTTGCTTCAACACCATTAATATTATTTTGCATTATTATTTACAATGACGGGACTTAATCGCGTAAAATAAGTATGAAATCAAGAAACATAGAAATTTCAATCGAGACGAAGGTTTTAAGATCTCATCCACATGGAACCCAGTCATTAGTAAGTGTAAGCGAAACCAAATATCGAAAGTTGAAAAATCGAATATTGTGAGTGTTGTGTGTCGACCCGGTAACATCCCTAGTGCGCAAAACGTTCAAGTTAATAAACAAGACCAAGTGCGGGTAGTTCGAAAAACTCGCGCGCCTAGAAGATGTTGATGTCAACTTTACCCAGTCTTCTCCGAGACCACGGGGACAACGCCGTCCTCGAAACGTCGGAGGTAAATTTAATACTTATTTTACGCGATTAAGTCCCGTCATTGTAAATAATAATGAGTAAAAATCGTGAAAGTTTAAATCATTATTTTGCATTGTTTTGAAATAATAAAAACCAGAGTTAAGTCCATAAATAATTAAACAGGTGCCCTTATACACTTTGCAATGCTAAATAATGTGTAAACCACAAAGGTCAGTCAATCTCATGAATTAATGAATATTCCTTATGCCATGAAATACCTATTCTCGGAATGGTTACGAGTTAATAATCCATGTTTTTTTACCGCCTGATTAAGGACAAAATTTGTTCAATATAACACTGGTTACAGAGTTAAAATTCTTTGATAGAGGTGTGGTGGCAAGTTTTCTTTCGGCTAACGAAAGTTTTAACATGAATATGAGGCTAGATTTTACCATAACTATATGCGCTGTGAAGTTGTGGAACGAGTTGCCCCTGTCGCTCAAACGGTCCCGGTCTGTAGCATCACTCAAAGTTAATCTGAAAAAGCTTTGGCTTTCCCACGAACTGTGATTTGGTTGAGTGCTAATATATATATATTATTTATATATTATATATATATGTATATATTTATTTAATATTTATTTAGTACTATATGTATGCTAGTTGCTAGTACATATTTATTTTATTGCATAATGCAATTGATGTATTTTAGTTATTCGTAGACGTTAATATTGTAGTTTTCCTTTTTAAATATTATTGTATGTTCTATAAGTTTGTCTATCTATCTAATTCGAATTTTCCACTCATTTACTCTAAGGTTAGCTGGAAGAAATCCCTTATAGGGATAAGCTCGCCTTTGTACCTAAATTTATATGAATTTCATGTTATCAATTTTTGTTTTGTACAATAAAGTGATTTACTACTACTACTACTACTATATCTTATACAGGTTGGCTAAAAGGGCATTCCCGTTGCCAGGGAGATTTTGGGATTACACTGAGCAACTGTTACTATGGGACCATCCACGAAATCGCAAATAATTTTTTTACCCTTCCATAGAAAATGGACCAGCCAAAATGTATGAACCAGCCAAATTTTTTTTCGCGATTTCGGGGTTGGTCCTATGGTAAAAGTTGCTGAGTATCAGGGACCGGACAACCCTTTCCGCGATAAAACCCTTTCAATGGGTGACACTTAAACACGGCTAACACATTGAAAGACTTTTGAACTGCAAGCCTATTCATACCCTTACCTTTGACTAACCCTTACCGAAAAGCTAACCAAAAATAAGGCTAGCTCTTAATAAGGGTTACCCTTATCTTTAAGCGCTTTTTATAAAGGTTTCCCTTTGAGTGAAAGAGACAGGATTAGTATATATCTAAGGTAGTGTATGAAAAGGAAAGAAAATACGTGCCTAGTCAAAGAACGCCGCCGTCGCCGCCGACGATCGCTCGGATTCGAAGTAATGTGTGCTTTATGAACAAGGTAGACGACTTAAATTAGCACGCTTATATGCTAAAAGGGAAGCCCTTTATAAGGCTAACCCTTATAAGCAATATGCAAGGTGTTGGTGAGCGGATGATAAGGGTTTTGTAAGGGTATTTGGGCTACCGATTACTCAAATGTGGTAGCTTTATATAAGGGTTTTTAAAACCAAAACAAAGGGTTTCGTCTGGCAAAGGGTATGGTGAGTTAAGCCTTATGCAATACCCTTATAAAACCCCGATAAGGGATAGCGGGCCGGTCCCTGCTCAGTATAATACCAAACCCTGGCAACGGGAATGCACTTATTTTTTAGCCACCGTGTATATGTATAACTTTATTGCGAGAAGGTTCATTTAGAGTGCGAAAACTCGCATGCCAGGTTCCTTTCATTGAATTTCCTTTCAAGAATAGTCCGCAATAAAACTACTCGCATGCGAGGTCGCGCGCCGTCTAAATGAGCTCTTATTCATAATTTTCATAAACACCTGTCAAACAAGCCACTGATATTCGGCTGTCCCTTTCCATCATGTTGACACTTCTTTATGTTACAAAGACAAAAAAAAACTGATAATTAAAAAATAAGGGGGTTAGTCTTTGAAATTAATTAACTTGTTTCAATTTACAGCGGACCGCGCGTTCCTATCCTGGCTGGTTAAAGTACCATCTGAAGCTGAGCAGATGAGGGCTCGTCAAGTAAGATATAATAGTTTTTTCTATTCCAGCACTCTTATTTGTAGATTAAATGACTGCCAGTGAGATCGAAATCAACTTCATAAGGTGCGCGGCGCGGCGGGCCCCGGCGCAGTGTTATAAGGATCTTACAGCAGTGTTCTTAGGGATATTCGTACAATATTATGCAACTGTTGTTTTTTTTTATTCTGACTTGTAGGCAAAGATCTACAAACCAATATTTTCAAGCTAAGTAATAGTGTAGTAATGTTAGCTATATTATCCTTAACTAGCGACCCGCCCCGGCTTCGCACGGGTAGTTCAACTAATTTAGGCCAGCTCATCCGGGTCTTGCCATATAATCTATTTCAGTGTGTAACCTTATCGGTGTTCGCCAGGTGACCCCGCAGCAGATCGGCCGGCTGGAGGAGCTGTGGCGCGACAACGTGGACGCCACCTTCCAGGACCTGGAGAAGCCCGGTGTGGACGAGGAGCCCCACCAGGTTCTGCTCAGGTACTGCTGATGCCGGTGACGGCTGGAGAAAACTTTCCATGCTCAACCAAATAGAACCATCGGGGATCATGGAACAAGTGACATATGGGGCTACTAGTTTGGTTTATAACTAGTGGCTCTGTGAGCTTTGGACCTTGCATTTGAAACTTACAAAAATTTAATAAATAAATAACAAATCGAACCTGCTCTCAAAATTTCGCGAGAGTCGGTTGAGAAAAGCGATCTGTAAAGGAAAACAGCTGGACAAAGCACATTTGAATTTTTTGGTCTATCTTTTCTATCGAAGGGACTATATTAATCTTACATTTTTTTTTATAACACTGGTCGCGGTCACGGTCACGCCAAAAACTCGCCCATATGCCAGGTCTTAAAACGAGTAATCAATGATTGCCACAGATGACGCAAATACCACGATTTGTATTGAAACCAAGCGTGCCGACTTTTTCATACAAAATTTACGCACAATATAATTTTAAAATTACTTATCTCATATCTGTGATAGGAAATATGTTCTTGCCATTGGGTGCTCGCAATTTTTGGGCTGTTGCAGTTAATTAGCTCCATGCATGTTTTTATTTTTATTTTTGGATTCATAATTTATATCGTTGGAACACCGGAAATGATAAAAATACTTTTGTAAACCTTAACATTATTTTATTAAAAAATATTTAAAATGTTGAAAATATTTGAGCGGTTGAAACGCTCATAATTTTTGGCGCGAATTCGACAGAGCGTGATGACGTCACACGTTGGGCGGCCCAACTGACGTTTGCTACTAATGACACTAATCCGTCGAACGCGTGACGTCACGTGGCATTTCGAGCGTTTCGGTCACTAGCTTTTCGCGGGCAAATTTTTGTACTTTTTATTTATAATTTTAAGTAATTAAATGGTAATTTAAAAACGGAAATGCATTTGTAACATGATATAACGGTAACAAACATCCGAATAAAACATATTTCGTTCAAATATAAACTTCATGCATGAGGCTAATTATCATGCAACGAAGCATTTTTTAAGTTTTCACGGACGTCCGGCTGCAACAACCGGCGGCGTGGACTGTAAAGAGCGACGGTCAACCTTGACGCTTGGTCGGGGTTCGGACACGCGAAGTACATGCATTTACGTCTTCTATGGTATATTTATTTCTGTGATGATTGCCAATATTGTCATATCTCGAATCACCAATAAATTGTTACAGATACGAAGACGGCTATCAGTACCAGAACATCTTCGGCCCTCTGGTCAAGCTCGAAGCGGATTACGACAAGAGACTGAAAGAGTCTCAAACTCAAGAGGGCATTGAGGTTCGCTGGGACGTGGGGCTCAACAAGAAGACCATAGCTTACTTCACGCTGGCCAAGACTGACAGCGATATGAAGCTGATGCATGGAGATGAACTTAGGCTGAGGTATGGAACTTTCATTTATTTATTTTTTCAATAGTAGACACAAGACTCTGAAAGAGTCTCAGGCGCAAGAGGGCACTGAGGTTCTCTAGGACGTGGGGCTCAACAAGGTGATCCTTACTTCACGCTGGCCAAGACTGACAGCGATATGAAGCTGATGCATAGTGCATGGAGATGAACTTAGACTCTGGTAACGAAGTTTTTATTATATTTCTATGAAATAGGTTGGATTGTGACAAGAAACTGAAAGAGTAAAACGCAAAACAAAACGCAAAACAGACACAAAAGAGCATTGAGATGCGTTACGATGTTGGGCTTAAAACTTTACTCTGGCGAAGACGGATAGTGATAAATGCATAGATAAACTTAGGTTGAGGTATGAAGTTTATATTTTATTTTGATACATTGGATTAGAATTTAGATCCTCTTAGACAAGAGACTGAATACGTTCCTGAAGACATTGTCGTGTTCGTTGACGTACTGTTTAACATAAAGAAGAATATCTACTTCACTCTGACCAAGACAGACAGTTGAACGGGACGTGCACTTATTTTATTATTTGTCCTGACGCTTCGAACGCATTACGCCCAGGTAGACTGGCGAGATATTGTATCGACATCTTCAGGGTGCGCGGGTTTTGCAAATCACACCAAGTGCGTGTCTTCTCTCTTGATGATTCACTTTCATACTACGGGTACGGTTGTCCAAGTGAATTAGCAGAATTATTTATTATTAACAAAGTCATTGTAAAGAACCATTGTTGGCAGAGTCGCCATGTAAGTTTCAAAATTGAGCAAACAGAATTTATTAAGGTCAATTTATAATTATAGTAAGTTTGACCGACGTTGAGCGGAAAATCGTTTATTGTAGGCGATTTTTTCCACTCTTATGCAGGTACCTAAATAGTTTTCATTTAAACCGGAAATAAAAACTTGCTGACGATGATGTCGCACGATCGCATATGAATTATTTTTTTATGGAGATTTCAAAATTAGGAGCGAAAAACAGATTTCATACAAATTTTTAAATGCTCCTAACTCTTATAATAATTAAAAGTGAAAAAATCAAATTGTGTAAAAATATTTTCAAGGGCGTTATGTTAAGAGCGTTATTACATTTCGGCGTTGAGCGAGTTTAGGTATTTTACGCGCTGCGGCGGGCTGTGCGAGCTCAGTATGCCGATCCCTTCTACCACGTTTTCCCTCTCGCTCACACTACAATGATGGATTAAACAATCTTGATCCTTCGTGAAGCATATTGAAAACAATTATAACGACACTAACTGTACTTAAATATTAAAATCCTAATTATTGTTATTTGGTACGAAATTCGTTTTACATTGATTTTCTCTTTCTCAAAAGCATGTAGGAAGAATATCATTCGATATTCCTAAAGAACAGGATATTAGTAATACAAAATATCCAACTTTAGCAGAGTAACCTTCTCAAAATTTACAAATAAGATCTCACAATTCAGTGCTTCACGCGGTTTTTCGTAAACGACCATCAGAAAAAAAATCATTACTAATTTAATTAGTCCTATTTCTAAAATGTACACAACGATATTCCTAAAGAGAAGAAGACGCTCTTACTGGAACAAGTACTCTTTGTTTCTAATAATGAGCGTAAAGTCTTAAATGTTGTCGGGAATATCATCAATTTTACATTATTTCGACTTTTCTTGTAAGAGCGCTCTTAATATCCAGAGAGGAAAATGAGGACTACGTTTGTATGAAAAGTAGATTTCGACCTTCTCAAAATTTACAAATAAGATCTCACAATTCAGTGCTTCACGCGGTTTTTCGTAAACGACCATCAGAAAAAAAATCATTACTAATTTAATTAGTCCTTTTTCTAAAATGTACACAACGATATTCCTAAAGAGAAGAAGACGCTCTTACTGGAACAAGTACTCTTTGTTTTTAATAATGAGCGTAAAGTCTTAAATGTTGTCGGGAATATCATCAATTTTACATTATTTCGACTTTTCTTGTAAGAGCGCTCTTAATATCCAGAGAGGAAAATGAGGACTACGTTTGTATGAAAAGTAGATTTCGACCTTCTCAAAATTTACAAATAAGATCTCACAATTCAGTGCTTCACGCGGTTTTTCGTAAACGACCATCAGAAAAAAAATCATTACTAATTTAATTAGTCCTTTTTCTAAAATGTACACAACGATATTCCTAAAGAGAAGACGCTCTTACTGGAACAAGTACTCTTTGTTTCTAATAATGAGCGTAAAGTCTTAAATGTTGTCGGGAATATCATCAATTTTACATTATTTCTACTTTTCTTGTAAGAGCGCTCTTAATATCCAGAGAGGAAAATGAGGACTACGTTTGTATGAAAAGTAGATTTCGCGCAGGTCCTCCACTTTCGCCTTAGGGGGGGTTAAATGAAGCTATAATCAAAGATAGATATAACTCCGTAATAGATGGATACAGTCTAAGGAAAAAACGTGCCTCGAAAATCAAGAAAATTTGATTTTCGTTCAGAGGGCGCTACTAGTTTTGGCCTACAGTCGTATAGATGGCGTTGACGGTTTCGTTTGTTATTTAACAATTTTAACGCATATCAGTGAAAGAACATGGGTCAAAATCATAAAAATAATTAATGCAAATAAAAAAAAAAACATTTATCTCTATTTTATTTTATTTTTATTTTATTTATTAAGTACATCCACATCGTATGTATTACATATGTTGCATTAAAATTGTGTCAAGGTGCTTCACCTGATACAGTACGACAATTAAGGAGTACATAGCGTTAACTGTGTATAATAGGACTGGGAACGAGATCTTAAACTATACATAAAAAGAAACATTAAATTTTTAAAACAATTAACAATTAACTAATATATACATTATATTATATTTAAATACGTTTTATCGTATTTTTATAAATCTTCATTTTTAGTTTTAAAGTGTGTCGACAGATGGCAGTGAATTTACTGGGGTTACAAAATTTACTATGACAGTACCGCTCTAGTATAAGTTACTCTATGCTATAATGTAATGTTTTGTTGGCAGATACGTGGGCGAGCTGCACAAGCCGTGGGCGGGGGTGGGGCACGTGATCAAGGTGCCGGACAACTTCGGCGACGACGTGGGGCTGGAGCTCAAGTCCGGCGCCGGCGCGCCCGCCGACTGCACGGCCAGCTTCGTCGTCGACTTCATATGGAAGAGCACCAGCTTCGACAGGTAGCCATAGCCGTAGCCACACCGATCCATAAATGTTGTTTCAAATTGTTTTCTGTTATAGTTGAACGTAGGATTTCTATCATTCGGTTGGAATTGATGAGTGTTTCATTTGAGTCAAACGGTATGTGAACTTTCTACAGCTGCTCATTCTAATGGCATGATGACAGCAGCGGGGCGCGAGCAACGATGCGACATGGTCATTAATTTTTTTTATTTATTTATTTAGAAACAAACAGACTTATATTAATAAGTTGTTACAATATAGGGTAATAGACTTATAGACCTACAGTTTCCTAAAAAATTGTATGAAAACCATGTGACTTATATAAATGCTAAATTAAACTAGAAATAGAAATTCCAAGTTGTCAAAACAATGTTACAACAATACTCTTTCCTTTTAACAAAAATAAAACAAGAATGGAAAAATAAAACAAAAATGGATAAATTGTAAACAAAACAAAAGTGCAATTAAAGTAAATTTTCTAATTAAAGCCTGTTAAAGCCTATTAATACACTTCAAGGTCAGGCGTTTGAAGGTACAAAACTTGTTATTGAAAATATCTAAATTTTGAAATTTATTATCATACATCCTGCAAGCTCTTCTAATGAAACCGTTTCTCGCGTATGAAGTTCGACTACGAGGAATATAAAAGAGGTTCTTCTTTCTACATGCTCGCTCACAACGACGGGGTACTCTAAAGGAAATAGATTTTAATAACTCAGGGGCGTCGATAATGTTGTTAATGACCTTATACTGAATAATAACATCAGTGCGTTCGCGACGCAAGCTTAAGGGAGCGTGGCACGTGGAAAGCAATACTGTAGGATAGCTCGAATTTCATTTACCCTAGTGTCCCTAGTGAAACAAAACACGCGCCAATTCCAGCCGTGTTCCAGTCAATGGACTTGAGGGCGGTGTTGCCCGTAGCCAACTAGATGATGAATATGTATATACAAAATATTATAAACTAACTACTTATGATATTTATAAAATATAAAAAAAAAAAAAATAATTTACACTGTGTTGACCACTATTACAAAATATTAAAAATATTTAAAATTTGATAATGGTGAACAAAATACGCTCGCTCGGCTCGAAGTTTCCCGCCCTTTTCCAATAACAGGTGTTTATGAACAAGTACCTCCCAGGTGATAACTCATGAAGCCTCGTGAACGTAAGCTGCCGCTCCATTGGTTGTAATTATAAAGTTTTTTTTTTTATTTGTTTTTTTTTTCTAGGATGCAACTAGCGCTGCGCAAGTTCGCCGTGGACGAGTCTTCCGTGTCGGGCTACATCTACCGGCGCCTGCTGGGACACGAGGTCGACGAGGTGCTGTTCCGCGTGCACCTGCCCAAGCACTTCAGCGCGCCCAACCTGCCCGACCTCAACCGCTCGCAGGTACTGTACGGTGTCACGTGCACGTTTTCGAACCATTAAAAGCCTGTATAAAACTTGATAAACCCCATGCTACAATTTTCAGAAAAAATCATTTCATTCGCGAAAGAAAATTCTTCTGAAATCGCACCATAAGCGGTCATTTAGGTTCTATATTAGTGGCGGCCCTAGAGGGTGGGGCTGTGGGACATATACATAGATTGTTTGAAATCGTAAAAACCTGCAGTAAAAAGTAAAAATGACTCTAAAACAGTAATGTTCGTTAGGTGTACGCGGTGAAGCACGCGCTGCAGCGGCCGCTGTCCCTGATCCAGGGCCCGCCCGGCACCGGCAAGACCGTGACGTCGGCCACCATCGTGTTCCAGCTCGTGCGCCAGGCCGGCGGGCCCGTGCTCGTGTGCGCGCCCTCCAACACCGCCGTGGACCAGCTCACGGAGAAGATCCACCGCACCGGGCTGAAGGTCGTGCGGCTGTGCGCCAAGTCGAGGGAGGCTATGGAGTCCTCTGTGTCTTTTCTGGCTTTGCATGAGCAGGTTAGTGTGTATTACAATGCCATATCTTACTTAAACCCTCAAATTCCATTGCCGCGTTGGTTGAAAAGTTTAAATACTTTCAAATTATTATTATTATTATTTTTTTTAATTTATTGAGAAACAAACAGTCTTAAAGTAAACATAAGCAACTTAGCTAATAGCTACAAATTGATTTTTTATAGACCTATAGTTTCCTAATTCACATATCGAGGTACAATTAAAAAGTAATGATAAATAGTGCAAACTTGTAGTACCTAGTAGTTGTACATAATCAAAACAATAGTATACCAACTAATACAATAGCATATAAATGTATAAACAAGAGAAAAGACTTATACTTACACTTTTCACTTACTTAGACTTAAATTACTAAGATTACTAAGATTTTAATGTTTAGGTTAACATAAATTGAATTAAGGAAACTGTAAGTCTTACAATATTACTAACTACCCTTGTACCTAATGTTACATATACGAGACTATAGTTGCCTTTGCCACCATTGTCTACCAACTCGTCCGGCTGATTGGTGCTTGTATGCACACTTTCCAACACCGCAGTGGACCAGCTCACTGAGAAAACCCACCGCCGGCCGCGCCGCTGTGAGTCGTGCCGCGTTCCTCGCGCCCTCGTATTTGTCTCCGCCGCCCCGCCCCCGCGTATTATATTCAGACATACATTAATTGTAATATTCGACAGGCGCGCGCACTCGGATCCGCGGACAGCGAGCTGCGCAAGCTGACGCGCCTGAAGGAGGAGGCGGGCGAGCTGTCGGCGGCCGACGAGCGCCGCTACCGCGCGCTGCGCCGCGCCGCCGAGCGCCGCCTGCTCGACGCCGCCGACGTCGTCTGCACCACGTGCGTCGGCGCAGGTCCGTACTGTAGCTAGAGGGAGACCCACAGCTGTCCCGCCTGGAGGAGGAGGCGGGCGAGCTGTCGGCGGCCGACGAGCGCCGCTACCGCGCGCTGCGCCGCGCCGCCGAGCGCCGCCTGCTCGACGCCGCCGACGTCGTCTGCACCACGTGCGTCGGCGCAGGTCCGTACTGTAGCTAGAGGGAGACCCACAGCTGTCCCGCCTGGAGGAGGAGGCGGGCGAGCTGTCGGCGGCCGACGAGCGCCGCTACCGCGCGCTGCGCCGCGCCGCCGAGCGCCGCCTGCTCGACGCCGCCGACGTCGTCTGCACCACGTGCGTCGGCGCAGGTCCGTACTGTAGCTAGAGGGAGACCCACAGCTGTCCCGCCTGGAGGAGGAGGCGGGCGAGCTGTCGGCGGCCGACGAGCGCCGCTACCGCGCGCTGCGCCGCGCCGCCGAGCGCCGCCTGCTCGACGCCGCCGACGTCGTCTGCACCACGTGCGTCGGCGCAGGTCCGTACTGTAGCTAGAGGGAGACCCACAGCTGTCCCGCCTGGAGGAGGAGGCGGGCGAGCTGTCGGCGGCCGACGAGCGCCGCTACCGCGCGCTGCGCCGCGCCGCCGAGCGCCGCCTGCTCGACGCCGCCGACGTCGTCTGCACCACGTGCGTCGGCGCAGGTCCGTACTGTAGCTAGAGGGAGACCCACAGCTGTCCCGCCTGGAGGAGGAGGCGGGCGAGCTGTCGGCGGCCGACGAGCGCCGCTACCGCGCGCTGCGCCGCGCCGCCGAGCGCCGCCTGCTCGACGCCGCCGACGTCGTCTGCACCACGTGCGTCGGCGCAGGTCCGTACTGTAGCTAGAGGGAGACCCACAGCTGTCCCGCCTGGAGGAGGAGGCGGGCGAGCTGTCGGCGGCCGACGAGCGCCGCTACCGCGCGCTGCGCCGCGCCGCCGAGCGCCGCCTGCTCGACGCCGCCGACGTCGTCTGCACCACGTGCGTCGGCGCAGGTCCGTACTGTAGCTAGAGGGAGACCCACAGCTGTCCCGCCTGGAGGAGGAGGCGGGCGAGCTGTCGGCGGCCGACGAGCGCCGCTACCGCGCGCTGCGCCGCGCCGCCGAGCGCCGCCTGCTCGACGCCGCCGACGTCGTCTGCACCACGTGCGTCGGCGCAGGTCCGTACTGTAGCTAGAGGGAGACCCACAGCTGTCCCGCCTGGAGGAGGAGGCGGGCGAGCTGTCGGCGGCCGACGAGCGCCGCTACCGCGCGCTGCGCCGCGCCGCCGAGCGCCGCCTGCTCGACGCCGCCGACGTCGTCTGCACCACGTGCGTCGGCGCAGGTCCGTACTGTAGCTAGAGGGAGACCCACAGCTGTCCCGCCTGGAGGAGGAGGCGGGCGAGCTGTCGGCGGCCGACGAGCGCCGCTACCGCGCGCTGCGCCGCGCCGCCGAGCGCCGCCTGCTCGACGCCGCCGACGTCGTCTGCACCACGTGCGTCGGCGCAGGTCCGTACTGTAGCTAGAGGGAGACCCACAGCTGTCCCGCCTGGAGGAGGAGGCGGGCGAGCTGTCGGCGGCCGACGAGCGCCGCTACCGCGCGCTGCGCCGCGCCGCCGAGCGCCGCCTGCTCGACGCCGCCGACGTCGTCTGCACCACGTGCGTCGGCGCAGGTCCGTACTGTAGCTAGAGGGAGACCCACAGCTGTCCCGCCTGGAGGAGGAGGCGGGCGAGCTGTCGGCGGCCGACGAGCGCCGCTACCGCGCGCTGCGCCGCGCCGCCGAGCGCCGCCTGCTCGACGCCGCCGACGTCGTCTGCACCACGTGCGTCGGCGCAGGTCCGTACTGTAGCTAGAGGGAGACCCACAGCTGTCCCGCCTGGAGGAGGAGGCGGGCGAGCTGTCGGCGGCCGACGAGCGCCGCTACCGCGCGCTGCGCCGCGCCGCCGAGCGCCGCCTGCTCGACGCCGCCGACGTCGTCTGCACCACGTGCGTCGGCGCAGGTCCGTACTGTAGCTAGAGGGAGACCCACAGCTGTCCCGCCTGGAGGAGGAGGCGGGCGAGCTGTCGGCGGCCGACGAGCGCCGCTACCGCGCGCTGCGCCGCGCCGCCGAGCGCCGCCTGCTCGACGCCGCCGACGTCGTCTGCACCACGTGCGTCGGCGCAGGTCCGTACTGTAGCTAGAGGGAGACCCACAGCTGTCCCGCCTGGAGGAGGAGGCGGGCGAGCTGTCGGCGGCCGACGAGCGCCGCTACCGCGCGCTGCGCCGCGCCGCCGAGCGCCGCCTGCTCGACGCCGCCGACGTCGTCTGCACCACGTGCGTCGGCGCAGGTCCGTACTGTAGCTAGAGGGAGACCCACAGCTGTCCCGCCTGGAGGAGGAGGCGGGCGAGCTGTCGGCGGCCGACGAGCGCCGCTACCGCGCGCTGCGCCGCGCCGCCGAGCGCCGCCTGCTCGACGCCGCCGACGTCGTCTGCACCACGTGCGTCGGCGCAGGTCCGTACTGTAGCTAGAGGGAGACCCACAGCTGTCCCGCCTGGAGGAGGAGGCGGGCGAGCTGTCGGCGGCCGACGAGCGCCGCTACCGCGCGCTGCGCCGCGCCGCCGAGCGCCGCCTGCTCGACGCCGCCGACGTCGTCTGCACCACGTGCGTCGGCGCAGGTCCGTACTGTAGCTAGAGGGAGACCCACAGCTGTCCCGCCTGGAGGAGGAGGCGGGCGAGCTGTCGGCGGCCGACGAGCGCCGCTACCGCGCGCTGCGCCGCGCCGCCGAGCGCCGCCTGCTCGACGCCGCCGACGTCGTCTGCACCACGTGCGTCGGCGCAGGTCCGTACTGTAGCTAGAGGGAGACCCACAGCTGTCCCGCCTGGAGGAGGAGGCGGGCGAGCTGTCGGCGGCCGACGAGCGCCGCTACCGCGCGCTGCGCCGCGCCGCCGAGCGCCGCCTGCTCGACGCCGCCGACGTCGTCTGCACCACGTGCGTCGGCGCAGGTCCGTACTGTAGCTAGAGGGAGACCCACAGCTGTCCCGCCTGGAGGAGGAGGCGGGCGAGCTGTCGGCGGCCGACGAGCGCCGCTACCGCGCGCTGCGCCGCGCCGCCGAGCGCCGCCTGCTCGACGCCGCCGACGTCGTCTGCACCACGTGCGTCGGCGCAGGTCCGTACTGTAGCTAGAGGGAGACCCACAGCTGTCCCGCCTGGAGGAGGAGGCGGGCGAGCTGTCGGCGGCCGACGAGCGCCGCTACCGCGCGCTGCGCCGCGCCGCCGAGCGCCGCCTGCTCGACGCCGCCGACGTCGTCTGCACCACGTGCGTCGGCGCAGGTCCGTACTGTAGCTAGAGGGAGACCCACAGCTGTCCCGCCTGGAGGAGGAGGCGGGCGAGCTGTCGGCGGCCGACGAGCGCCGCTACCGCGCGCTGCGCCGCGCCGCCGAGCGCCGCCTGCTCGACGCCGCCGACGTCGTCTGCACCACGTGCGTCGGCGCAGGTCCGTACTGTAGCTAGAGGGAGACCCACAGCTGTCCCGCCTGGAGGAGGAGGCGGGCGAGCTGTCGGCGGCCGACGAGCGCCGCTACCGCGCGCTGCGCCGCGCCGCCGAGCGCCGCCTGCTCGACGCCGCCGACGTCGTCTGCACCACGTGCGTCGGCGCAGGTCCGTACTGTAGCTAGAGGGAGACCCACAGCTGTCCCGCCTGGAGGAGGAGGCGGGCGAGCTGTCGGCGGCCGACGAGCGCCGCTACCGCGCGCTGCGCCGCGCCGCCGAGCGCCGCCTGCTCGACGCCGCCGACGTCGTCTGCACCACGTGCGTCGGCGCAGGTCCGTACTGTAGCTAGAGGGAGACCCACAGCTGTCCCGCCTGGAGGAGGAGGCGGGCGAGCTGTCGGCGGCCGACGAGCGCCGCTACCGCGCGCTGCGCCGCGCCGCCGAGCGCCGCCTGCTCGACGCCGCCGACGTCGTCTGCACCACGTGCGTCGGCGCAGGTCCGTACTGTAGCTAGAGGGAGACCCACAGCTGTCCCGCCTGGAGGAGGAGGCGGGCGAGCTGTCGGCGGCCGACGAGCGCCGCTACCGCGCGCTGCGCCGCGCCGCCGAGCGCCGCCTGCTCGACGCCGCCGACGTCGTCTGCACCACGTGCGTCGGCGCAGGTCCGTACTGTAGCTAGAGGGAGACCCACAGCTGTCCCGCCTGGAGGAGGAGGCGGGCGAGCTGTCGGCGGCCGACGAGCGCCGCTACCGCGCGCTGCGCCGCGCCGCCGAGCGCCGCCTGCTCGACGCCGCCGACGTCGTCTGCACCACGTGCGTCGGCGCAGGTCCGTACTGTAGCTAGAGGGAGACCCACAGCTGTCCCGCCTGGAGGAGGAGGCGGGCGAGCTGTCGGCGGCCGACGAGCGCCGCTACCGCGCGCTGCGCCGCGCCGCCGAGCGCCGCCTGCTCGACGCCGCCGACGTCGTCTGCACCACGTGCGTCGGCGCAGGTCCGTACTGTAGCTAGAGGGAGACCCACAGCTGTCCCGCCTGGAGGAGGAGGCGGGCGAGCTGTCGGCGGCCGACGAGCGCCGCTACCGCGCGCTGCGCCGCGCCGCCGAGCGCCGCCTGCTCGACGCCGCCGACGTCGTCTGCACCACGTGCGTCGGCGCAGGTCCGTACTGTAGCTAGAGGGAGACCCACAGCTGTCCCGCCTGGAGGAGGAGGCGGGCGAGCTGTCGGCGGCCGACGAGCGCCGCTACCGCGCGCTGCGCCGCGCCGCCGAGCGCCGCCTGCTCGACGCCGCCGACGTCGTCTGCACCACGTGCGTCGGCGCAGGTCCGTACTGTAGCTAGAGGGAGACCCACAGCTGTCCCGCCTGGAGGAGGAGGCGGGCGAGCTGTCGGCGGCCGACGAGCGCCGCTACCGCGCGCTGCGCCGCGCCGCCGAGCGCCGCCTGCTCGACGCCGCCGACGTCGTCTGCACCACGTGCGTCGGCGCAGGTCCGTACTGTAGCTAGAGGGAGACCCACAGCTGTCCCGCCTGGAGGAGGAGGCGGGCGAGCTGTCGGCGGCCGACGAGCGCCGCTACCGCGCGCTGCGCCGCGCCGCCGAGCGCCGCCTGCTCGACGCCGCCGACGTCGTCTGCACCACGTGCGTCGGCGCAGGTCCGTACTGTAGCTAGAGGGAGACCCACAGCTGTCCCGCCTGGAGGAGGAGGCGGGCGAGCTGTCGGCGGCCGACGAGCGCCGCTACCGCGCGCTGCGCCGCGCCGCCGAGCGCCGCCTGCTCGACGCCGCCGACGTCGTCTGCACCACGTGCGTCGGCGCAGGTCCGTACTGTAGCTAGAGGGAGACCCACAGCTGTCCCGCCTGGAGGAGGAGGCGGGCGAGCTGTCGGCGGCCGACGAGCGCCGCTACCGCGCGCTGCGCCGCGCCGCCGAGCGCCGCCTGCTCGACGCCGCCGACGTCGTCTGCACCACGTGCGTCGGCGCAGGTCCGTACTGTAGCTAGAGGGAGACCCACAGCTGTCCCGCCTGGAGGAGGAGGCGGGCGAGCTGTCGGCGGCCGACGAGCGCCGCTACCGCGCGCTGCGCCGCGCCGCCGAGCGCCGCCTGCTCGACGCCGCCGACGTCGTCTGCACCACGTGCGTCGGCGCAGGTCCGTACTGTAGCTAGAGGGAGACCCACAGCTGTCCCGCCTGGAGGAGGAGGCGGGCGAGCTGTCGGCGGCCGACGAGCGCCGCTACCGCGCGCTGCGCCGCGCCGCCGAGCGCCGCCTGCTCGACGCCGCCGACGTCGTCTGCACCACGTGCGTCGGCGCAGGTCCGTACTGTAGCTAGAGGGAGACCCACAGCTGTCCCGCCTGGAGGAGGAGGCGGGCGAGCTGTCGGCGGCCGACGAGCGCCGCTACCGCGCGCTGCGCCGCGCCGCCGAGCGCCGCCTGCTCGACGCCGCCGACGTCGTCTGCACCACGTGCGTCGGCGCAGGTCCGTACTGTAGCTAGAGGGAGACCCACAGCTGTCCCGCCTGGAGGAGGAGGCGGGCGAGCTGTCGGCGGCCGACGAGCGCCGCTACCGCGCGCTGCGCCGCGCCGCCGAGCGCCGCCTGCTCGACGCCGCCGACGTCGTCTGCACCACGTGCGTCGGCGCAGGTCCGTACTGTAGCTAGAGGGAGACCCACAGCTGTCCCGCCTGGAGGAGGAGGCGGGCGAGCTGTCGGCGGCCGACGAGCGCCGCTACCGCGCGCTGCGCCGCGCCGCCGAGCGCCGCCTGCTCGACGCCGCCGACGTCGTCTGCACCACGTGCGTCGGCGCAGGTCCGTACTGTAGCTAGAGGGAGACCCACAGCTGTCCCGCCTGGAGGAGGAGGCGGGCGAGCTGTCGGCGGCCGACGAGCGCCGCTACCGCGCGCTGCGCCGCGCCGCCGAGCGCCGCCTGCTCGACGCCGCCGACGTCGTCTGCACCACGTGCGTCGGCGCAGGTCCGTACTGTAGCTAGAGGGAGACCCACAGCTGTCCCGCCTGGAGGAGGAGGCGGGCGAGCTGTCGGCGGCCGACGAGCGCCGCTACCGCGCGCTGCGCCGCGCCGCCGAGCGCCGCCTGCTCGACGCCGCCGACGTCGTCTGCACCACGTGCGTCGGCGCAGGTCCGTACTGTAGCTAGAGGGAGACCCACAGCTGTCCCGCCTGGAGGAGGAGGCGGGCGAGCTGTCGGCGGCCGACGAGCGCCGCTACCGCGCGCTGCGCCGCGCCGCCGAGCGCCGCCTGCTCGACGCCGCCGACGTCGTCTGCACCACGTGCGTCGGCGCAGGTCCGTACTGTAGCTAGAGGGAGACCCACAGCTGTCCCGCCTGGAGGAGGAGGCGGGCGAGCTGTCGGCGGCCGACGAGCGCCGCTACCGCGCGCTGCGCCGCGCCGCCTGCTCGACGCCGCCGACGTCGTCTGCACCACGTGCGTCGGCGCAGGTCCGTACTGTAGCTAGAGGGAGACCCACAGCTGTCCCGCCTGGAGGAGGAGGCGGGCGAGCTGTCGGCGGCCGACGAGCGCCGCTACCGCGCGCTGCGCCGCGCCGCCGAGCGCCGCCTGCTCGACGCCGCCGACGTCGTCTGCACCACGTGCGTCGGCGCAGGTCCGTACTGTAGCTAGAGGGAGACCCACAGCTGTCCCGCCTGGAGGAGGAGGCGGGCGAGCTGTCGGCGGCCGACGAGCGCCGCTACCGCGCGCTGCGCCGCGCCGCCGAGCGCCGCCTGCTCGACGCCGCCGACGTCGTCTGCACCACGTGCGTCGGCGCAGGTCCGTACTGTAGCTAGAGGGAGACCCACAGCTGTCCCGCCTGGAGGAGGAGGCGGGCGAGCTGTCGGCGGCCGACGAGCGCCGCTACCGCGCGCTGCGCCGCGCCGCCGAGCGCCGCCTGCTCGACGCCGCCGACGTCGTCTGCACCACGTGCGTCGGCGCAGGTCCGTACTGTAGCTAGAGGGAGACCCACAGCTGTCCCGCCTGGAGGAGGAGGCGGGCGAGCTGTCGGCGGCCGACGAGCGCCGCTACCGCGCGCTGCGCCGCGCCGCCGAGCGCCGCCTGCTCGACGCCGCCGACGTCGTCTGCACCACGTGCGTCGGCGCAGGTCCGTACTGTAGCTAGAGGGAGACCCACAGCTGTCCCGCCTGGAGGAGGAGGCGGGCGAGCTGTCGGCGGCCGACGAGCGCCGCTACCGCGCGCTGCGCCGCGCCGCCGAGCGCCGCCTGCTCGACGCCGCCGACGTCGTCTGCACCACGTGCGTCGGCGCAGGTCCGTACTGTAGCTAGAGGGAGACCCACAGCTGTCCCGCCTGGAGGAGGAGGCGGGCGATCTGTCGGCGGCCGACGAGCGCCGCTACCGCGCGCTGCGCCGCGCCGCCGAGCGCCGCCTGCTCGACGCCGCCGACGTCGTCTGCACCACGTGCGTCGGCGCAGGTCCGTACTGTAGCTAGAGGGAGACCCACAGCTGTCCCGCCTGGAGGAGGAGGCGGGCGAGCTGTCGGCGGCCGACGAGCGCCGCTACCGCGCGCTGCGCCGCGCCGCCGAGCGCCGCCTGCTCGACGCCGCCGACGTCGTCTGCACCACGTGCGTCGGCGCAGGTCCGTACTGTAGCTAGAGGGAGACCCACAGCTGTCCCGCCTGGAGGAGGAGGCGGGCGAGCTGTCGGCGGCCGACGAGCGCCGCTACCGCGCGCTGCGCCGCGCCGCCGAGCGCCGCCTGCTCGACGCCGCCGACGTCGTCTGCACCACGTGCGTCGGCGCAGGTCCGTACTGTAGCTAGAGGGAGACCCACAGCTGTCCCGCCTGGAGGAGGAGGCGGGCGAGCTGTCGGCGGCCGACGAGCGCCGCTACCGCGCGCTGCGCCGCGCCGCCGAGCGCCGCCTGCTCGACGCCGCCGACGTCGTCTGCACCACGTGCGTCGGCGCAGGTCCGTACTGTAGCTAGAGGGAGACCCACAGCTGTCCCGCCTGGAGGAGGAGGCGGGCGAGCTGTCGGCGGCCGACGAGCGCCGCTACCGCGCGCTGCGCCGCGCCGCCGAGCGCCGCCTGCTCGACGCCGCCGACGTCGTCTGCACCACGTGCGTCGGCGCAGGTCCGTACTGTAGCTAGAGGGAGACCCACAGCTGTCCCGCCTGGAGGAGGAGGCGGGCGAGCTGTCGGCGGCCGACGAGCGCCGCTACCGCGCGCTGCGCCGCGCCGCCGAGCGCCGCCTGCTCGACGCCGCCGACGTCGTCTGCACCACGTGCGTCGGCGCAGGTCCGTACTGTAGCTAGAGGGAGACCCACAGCTGTCCCGCCTGGAGGAGGAGGCGGGCGAGCTGTCGGCGGCCGACGAGCGCCGCTACCGTTGTTGATTTGACTGTCTGTCTGGATGTCTTGAAAGGCCGCACTTGCGGGTTCAAAAAGCTGCATGCGGTTCACGGACAACGCTTTGCCTACCTCCCTCTGCGCCTCGGACATTAAAACACTAGAAATATTCTCTCAATATTATTCAGAAATAAAAAATTCCAACCCAAATTCTGTATGGCTAATAAACGTTTTTATATTGATACAAAACATATTTAACTTACCTTAATCGCTAATAAAATAAATCGTTCTAAAATATATCATAATGTAAAAGTTAAATCAAATATTTGTCCTACAACAGGTGACCCCCGCGTGGCGCGCATGCGCTTCCAGTCCATCCTGATCGACGAGGGCATGCAGTCCACCGAGCCCGAGTGCATGGTGCCGGTCGTCCTGGGGGCCAGACAACTCATCCTCGTCGGCGACCACTGCCAGCTCGGACCCGTCGTCATGTGCAAGAAGGCCGCTAAAGCGGGCCTCAGCCAGAGCCTCTTCGAGCGCCTCGTGGTACTCGGCATCCGACCCTTCCGTCTCGAAGTCCAGTATCGTATGCATCCCGAACTCTCTCGTTTCCCATCCGATTTCTTCTACGAGGGTTCGCTGCAGAATGGAGTCAGCGCTGAGGAACGCCGCCTACATAAGATAGACTTCCCCTGGCCGAGACCCGATCGTCCCATGTTCTTCTACGTCACCCAGGGACAGGAAGAGATTGCCGGATCCGGAACGTCCTATCTGAATCGTACCGAGGCCGCTAATGTTGAAAAGCTGACCACTCGCTTTTTAAAAGCCGGCGTGCGACCTGAGCAGATCGGTATTATCACCCCCTACGAAGGACAGAGGTCGTATTTAGTCCAACATATGCAGTATCAGGGGAGCTTGCACTCTAAACTGTATCAGGAGATTGAGGTTGCCAGCGTCGACGCATTCCAAGGAAGGGAGAAGGATATCATCATTATGTCGTGCGTGCGCTCCAACGAACATCAAGGTATCGGTTTCCTAAGCGATCCGAGGCGTCTTAATGTGGCTTTGACCCGCGCGAAGTACGGACTCATTGTCGTTGGCAACCCTAAGGTTCTTAGCAAGCAGCCGCTCTGGAATCATCTGCTCGCGTTTTACAAGGAGCGTCGCGTGCTGACCGAAGGCCCGCTGTCTAATCTAAAGGAGTCGGCGATTCAGTTCGCGAAGCCGAAGAAGCTGGTGAACGCGCAGAACCCCGGCTCGCACTTCATGTCGACGTCCATGTTCGACGCGCGCGAGGCCATGGTGCCGGGCTCCATATACGACCGCGCGAGGCCGCTGCGAGACCCGCTGGCTTATGTCGGCCCGGAGCGCGCCGCCTTGCTGCACGCGCCGGTTCCGCCGGCGGCCTTCCCCATGCGAGGCCCGCAACGCCCGTTCCCGCCTATGGCCCGCGGCCTCGCCGCTCGCCGTCGGCCTCCGCGTCTGTCCCAGGAGCCCCTGTCCCAGCAGCCGCCGCTGTCGCTGTCGCAGGGCGCGTCGCAGCCAGACTTCAGCCAGGAGTCTGCCGCGCCGGACTGCCCGTCGCAACCCGACGGGCTGCTCTCGCAAGACTCCACGTACCAGGGCGGGTTCCGGCGACAGTACTGAGCGGCGCGCGCCGCACGCGGATGATGCCGACGCGACACGCCGAGGGGGCCGCGGGGAGGCCGAGAGCCCCGGGAGCGGCGAGGCCGACGAGGCCGGCGCCGGCCTCCGAGGCGACCACACGACTGACGGGGACGACCGCCCTTCGAATGTTCGAAAGCGTTCTAAACTGCGACTAAAACTGAGCAGATTTCAAAACTTAATCAGCTGTTAAATAACCAAATTCATGTTACGTTTTTTGTATTCTAATCGAATTGTTTTCATAGAGACATCATTTAGCTTTCGGTCGTCGACGACCCTAGTTTTTCCGTATTTGCGATAGTGCGACTTATTTTACTTTAAATTCTAACCGATAAGCGACGTCTCTGTTATCAATATCGTCTGCAACATTAACGACCACAGTATGTAGTCTTCAGTCCGAGTTCTAAAGTCAGTCTGATTAAATAAGTGTAGAATACTTCATTGTTTTTCCTTCTCAAGTTAAAAAGAGAACACACTGAACACAAAATGTCACACTAATTCAGATCGAACTGCCACCAAATTAATTTGCCGTAAAAGTTAAAAGCGAAGGAGATAGTACTAAGAAGTCTAATTTAGATTAAAAATATTTTTGTATAAAATATGAAAGTATTTCTAAATTGTTGGTTGATGTAAGAACTGCAATGTTGCGTTGCGCGTTTCAAATTGTTATGTAACCGAGAAAACTGCCACATCATTTGTGAAGGAAAATCAATAAAGATTTACCTATGTCATGGATGTTGTTTTAAATTTTCATTATCCCAACGACGTACACCCACATTGGTTTAGCGTAAACTAGATAACTTACTCTCGGCAATTCGGCATCCCACAGGGTAGATTGCAGACCAATAAATGTGACGTTTTCAATCAAAAGGTACCACATTGTCGCTTGTCGATAAGGTTGATTTCGAATTGAAGCTATATGGAAATAGCGCCTTATTGACAACCGACATTAAGTACCCTTTTGGTTGAAAATGGCACAAATACGCACGAACCGTTCCTTTACATTATCTTTGCATTTACATAAACAGGATCACTATACCTCGTTTTTTGCATTAAAAAATGGTAAACAATTTTGGCACGTCTTTTTATTGAAATATTACGAATATTAATATTACGAAACCAAAAGAATGTAAATTACATATTCTTGCTATACAATTGTTACATATTTGCTGTAACTTATTTTTCAAAAAGACAAAGATTGTTTCTCTTTTTTCTAATGCTAAAAAAACGAGGTATAAAATGAAACACCAAAGAAATTAAACACTGTAGTATATTTGTCTTTTGAAATAATATTAGAAAACGAGGGAAAACATTAATGTCCTTATTATATTAGAAAATACAAATCCAAAATAATACTAAAAGGTTAGTTTAATTTATAATAAACGCGATGCATTGTGTGCGTTAGGACGGAAGCATCAATAAGATAAAGTGCCTAAATATATGCCAAAAAGCACTTAGAAATGCCAATATTTTGTAACTTCAGCTGCACCGAGATTCTATAAAAATATTCAGCATAATTTTTGTTCAACAGCCGAATAAAGCAAATGAGATTCTCTGGCAACATTATTTTGGCGTTGGCGCTACAATAATTGCTAAATATCATATATTTTGTTAGTTAACCACGATAACATTCACTTAAATATTACGTTACGCTAAGTTTGTATAAATATATCGAAAAGCTTTTTGTATATAATTATTATAATTAGAAAAATTTGATGCAATAATATTTCCGAAACTAGATTCTAACAATAATTTTCCGATTTAGCATTGCCTAGCTCCCCCTTCTGTAAATAGATCTTGTGAATCCTAATATTTCTTCTTCTTGACTAGCTTTGTGGTCCTGATTCGCATTTTTGGCGCCTTGTTGCCCGATTTTGGTCGGTTTTTGACCCGCGACAAAGAGTGCGGAACTTTAGGCCTCATTCGCACAAGTTTAAAAAGCTTCGCGTTAAAACCTGACGTTATGAGTTCCGTCCGCTACCTAAATTCGACTAGACTGTGAATTCCATGTCTTAACTATACAGATGTAGAGCATAATTATTTTCCTACGTATTTTCACGGAAACGTACGAACGTGTCTTGCTATTTCAGTCAGTCTCGGTACAAAAAGTACCAAGGTTGACTGAAGTAGCATGACAAATACCAAAAATACAATAACTCCGTAATAGATGGATACAGTCTAAGGAAAAAACGTGCCTCGAAAGTCACGAAAATTTGATTCTCGATCAGATGTCACCACTAGTTTTGGCCTACTCTCGTATAGAGGGCGTTGACGGTTTCGTTTGTTATTTATAATTTTAACGCATATTCGTTAAAGAACATGGGTCAAAATCATATAAATATAATTAATGCAAATAAAAAAAATCATTTATCCATATCTAAATACATTTTAACGTATTTTTATAAATCTTCATTTTTAGTTTTAAAGTATGTCGATAGATGGCAGTGAATTTACAGTGGTTACAAAATTTACTATGACAGTACCTTATCTTAATATATCCTCTTTGCAAATACGAACGTTTCCCAGAAAATACGAAGGAATACAATTATGCTCTAAATCTGTACTCGAAACCGTCTTGCCGAGCGTACCCGAACAATTTAATGAAATTGGAAAATGATTATCAGAATTAGTTTGGTTCTACTAGGAACTACTGAGGCAGCGGAGGAGGCAGCACGGCCGCGTAGGTGGGGTAGAAGGGGGCGAAGCTGACCGGCCCCGCGATCCGAGTGTGGTTGTTGTCGCCGCGGTCCTGGATCGTGCGCGCGGTGTAGCTGGACTCCTTGTACACGGGCATGGCTGTGGAGAAACGTTTATATCAGACATAGATTAGACTGTCAGAGCCCGAAATTTTTGCGGCAAACTGAACTGTCGCAATCTTGTTAGTTAGAAACGGTTTTTTTTATCGATATCGATAGTTGGGTAATGCAAGTAGAAAAAAGCCCACCAATTTAAAAAAAAATTAATAAGTAAATTAACGTAAGGTTTTTATAAAATAAGTTTTTGGCAAAAATTTCATTTTTCGTACAAGCTTTTATGGCTGACTGCATGTGCTTTTCTTTCCACAGACAACTAATACTCATCAAGACAATTCTAAAAACTCCAAACACAATTAGGTTGCGTTGTTTTATTACAGAGTTCCTATGACCACCTCCTGTCTCCATCATCAGATCAGCTCCATGGTACCATAATATTCCATTAATTTCTCAAACTCCTCTGAAAGTAAACAGTTTCGTTTATCACTATAAAGCCATTTTATGTATACTAATTGTATCTGTATCTGTTTGTATATAATTTTATTCAAACCACAATAAAAAAAACTTATATTGACCGGGATATAGACCGTGATTATCTTTTGTATTGTTTATAAGGTAATCACGGTCTATATCCCGGTCAATATAAGTTTAGTGAAACTAACCGTGAATCATTCAAAACTCCTATCACAATAAAATAAAAAAATATTTTTATTTGGTTGACCGTCTTTTTCTTCTATTACACAACTATCGATACCGATAAAAAATGTTTCTAACTCTAGCAAGATTGTGACAGTCTTTTGTTTTGCCGCGAAAATTCCGGGCTCTGTTAATTGTTGTTTATTTATTTGAACATTATATTCACTTCCAGAGCGATTATTTCCTAAGTAGGTATTCACTGAGTTAATAGTACATTATTGTCGAGGCTCGGAAGTAGCTACTTGCTGGCTGAGGATTCGTTTTAAACGGACGACCTTGGGAGTCCGTTTAATTGAATCCGAAGCCAGCAAGTAGCCTTCCAGCCGAGTCATATATGTATAGTGCTTAAAAACAAATATAGTAGAAATATTTTATAGAAGTAACGTTCTTATGTATATATTTTCACAGAAAAAAGTAAAAATATTTGCTGTCGCCTTTTTATTTTTTTATTAAGGGGCTATCCGAGGTTTTCATCGATTTTTGACAAGTTTTGAATCGTATCTCCTACTTTTGCTCTACATATAGAATAATAAGACAAACGGCTGTCGGTTCTTCAATCTTTTATCTCCATTTTTGTCTACCGGATTTTGAAAGAAATGAATACTTATTTATTTAAGATTTTTTTAAACACTGTCTAAAAAAACACTTTTTGCGTATCTCGATTGCTGTAAAAGATCTTACATATACGAAATCTACATATTTGGGTTCGTCTTTGACGTCTCTAAACATTTGTCTAAGGTTTTAATTTTAAACTGATTAACACAAAAGTTATGGCCAGAAAATCAGTTTTATGACCTAAAATTATTCAACTTTGATGCCAAATATCTCGAAAACAATGAACTTCGAAGTAAATATGGGATACTATACTGCTTAAAACTGTTGCTGTTAATATGATAAGCTACAAAAAACATAAGAAAACTAAGGGATTCAGATCGAAGGTCATTGGGGCATGGGATCCCCTTAAAAATAGAAGTGTATTTATCTGCTAAAAATACGCCAACCTATTTGAGACACCTAAATAATCGCGGTACCAACATTACAATAATGAGTACTGATCATCTGTTTGGCTGTTTAATGCACCTATGCCTTCATTTGATATGACCACTTCAACTTTTAAAAAGTTTGGAACTCGACAAATAATGGAATTTGGATGCAACATTGCAGTCTCGATTTCGGGACTTTGTTTTGTTTTTAACTTTTTAAACCGACCTAATTTTTAACCGGCAACGTCGACTTTGCCGTCCATTTTTGAGAAAAAATACTTACAGAGTGTAGGATAGAGCGACTGGTGCGGCGGCGCCGACGGCCCGGAGCCCGGCACCGCCCAGCCGCCGGCCGAGTCTCCCCCGGGCGGGCCCTGCAAATAAATATACTTTGTCAAAGGACTGTCTCATTTCAAACATAGACAGAGAGAATCACACTATCATTGTCTTACACTGTTACTAGCACCCAAAAGAAAGGTTCTAATTTTCGTGGTTGTTACTGACTGACAAATTGGATTGACCAACTATAAGTAATATTTTTTTGTGTTTACCAATCGGTTAGGTTACAGAGCGAACCTCAGTCTGCCCAAGTGAGCCATGGCAAATTATAATAAAGTTTCTTACATTAGGCTGCGCTATCTCCCCCGGGCCGAGCGGCAGCACGGCGGGCTGGCCGGGCGACGCCGGGGCGGGGGCGGGGGCGGGGGCGGGCGGTGCGGAGGGGAGCGGGCCGCCCATGAGCGGCACGGTGCCGATCGTCACGTACTTGCGGTCCTTCAGGTTCGTGTGCAGCCCCGATACTACGCACTCCACCTGTAATATTATGATACGGTATTAGACTACCAGTCAAATCAGTTTTATTTTTGAACTGTCAAAATGATTTTGCTACTATGGATATTATATGAAACACTAGCATGTGACGTCACAATCAAATTACCTACTCTATAGTTTCATACGAGTTTTGAAATAGAAATTGTGTCTAAAAATAACAGCTGTCTACGTTTCTCTATTAATCTTCTGGTGCTTCATTTCATGCATGGTGTAAAATAATTTATTTTAAAATACTCTATTGAGGACCAGAGGTAAAACGATGACAGTCCAATTAGCCGTAGCATATGGACGCCTACAACTCCAGAGGTGTTACATGCACGTTGCCGACCTTTTAAAAACCTGTACACTACTTTTTTGAAGATTGCCATGATTTGCAACAACATTGCTCTGCGCTTAGAGGCATATAATGTCGACTTTGTAATCGTTAGTTCAATTAAATCTAGGTATAATACCCAAACAGAAAATCATTATTTTAGGAAAGCAAAGTAGAGCTACATTACCTTCAGATCGTAATCCAAGTCGATAATGCTACAGTTGACCAGGTTAGAGGGCGGTATCGGGGGTATCTCGAGCCGCATGTCCCAGTGCTTGGTGGAGCCGGCCGGCGCGGGGCCCTCTTGGACCGTTAACACCACTTCTTTGCATTTCTTTGTGGCTGTGCTTGGCGAAGTCGCTCGGTATGTCACAACCTGAAAAAATATATTCTTTAAATGATTGGTAAATTTGGGAATCAAAACTTTAGAGGCATCGTGCACAACGCATTTTTGCAGAGACACCTTAAAACATATCGAATGATAGTGAGCTGAAAAAAGAATGACATTAAGGTACTAACAGCAACATTCTTCAAAGGTTATCGGTGGACTGTCTTTGCAACTATGGTTTACGAAGTTATAGTTCGTTTTTATTAGCATTAGAAAAAAGGTAATCTTGACATGTCTTTTGATTGAAAAATATTGAAAAACGCTTTTACAAAAAATTGTTTATATTACTTATGAAAGCCAAAGAATGTAAAAGATCGTAAATGATTTATAATCTTATTTTTCAAAAGTGATTTTTAATAAAAAGACAAGTCAAGATCGCTTAACTTTTTTTTTATACCACGTCGGTGGCAATCAAGCATACGGCCCGCCTGATGGTAAGCAGTTACCGTAGCCTATGGACGCCTGCAACACCAGAGATATTACACGCGCGTTGCCGACCCTTTAAAAACCTGTACACTCCTTTTTTGAAGAACCCCATACTGTAGCCCCTCGGGAAAACCTCGGCAGGGAAAACTTCTTACTAATACTAAAAAAACCGGCCTAGTGCGAGTCGGACTCGAAAATCATAATACACAAATGTCATATACCGAAGACAAAGTAACCGAATGCTCACAGTTTGTTTTGAAAACTAAGGTTTTTGTTAACTTTGAGTAAAAAATCCTAAAATGTGCCATTTTCAACCAAAAGGGTACTTATTGTCGCTTGTCAGTAAGGCGCTATAGCTTCAATTAGAAATCAACCTTATCGACAAGCGACAATGTGGTACCTTTTGGTTAAAAACGTCACAAATAGTTACTAATGTTAAACATTTTCAATTTTTATGTAGCCGCCGTTTACCACATTCGTTTGGCTGAGCCTATACTATGACTCAACTAGCGTTATTAGCACAATGTATTCAACCATTCATGATGACGTAATTCGTTACATAATACTGAGGTAACTGTGTGAACATATTTTACAACGTATGTATTATACTCGTATGTACAAGAGGAGGTAAGTATGTTGTAAGAAGGAAATTGTTAAAAAAAACCGGCCAAGTGTGAGTCGGACTCGCGCACCGAGGGTTGCGTACATTACATAATTTTATAACAATGTATTTTTTATGTGAAACGTGAGTGAACGGTAAATTGCGGTTTACGATTTATGACGTATTAAAAAAAACTACTTACTAGATCTCATTCAAACCAATTTTCGGTGGAAGTTTGCATATATTTTTTTCAGTTTTATCATTCTCTTATTTTAGATGTTACAAGGGGGAAGTGTTCAGTTCAGTTCTTCGCAAACTGTTCAGTTTAGAAAAAAGTGATATTAGAAACCTCAATATCATTTTTGAAGACCTATCCTTAGATACCCCACACGTATGGGTTTGATGAAAAAAAATTTTTTGAGTCAGTTCCAAGTATGGGGAACCCCAAAAAAATTTTTTTTTTTTTTGTGTGAAAATCTTAATGCGGTTCACAGAATACATCTACCTACCAAGTTTAAAATTGGTTGGGGTCTTTGTATTAAAACATAGTTAAAAACGTTATTTCTGTGTTATCTAAAATATCCGATTATTCGAATATTTTAAGTTGTATTATTCGAATATTTTCGGGTATTATTATTAGCGGATATTCGAATATTATTCATATCCGAATATTCGGATTGCAAACCCTACCACGGACAGCGGTGGAATGGAGGAATAACGCGAAATAAAAAACACTCACCTTTCTTAAAAACAGTTTAACCAAATGCAGCTGCACATTGCTCTTATTCTCAATGTCCACAGTCAAGGGGATCACTTGTCCGGGACAGTAGCCGGACACCGGGGCTTGGATGTCCACGGACAGCGGTGGGGACGCGCAGCAAAAGCAGCAGAATGTCTTCTCCAGCTGCATACGGATTGGCTCCTGTATAAGTGATTATTCTATCATTAATTTATTCTTTTAAAATTATGGCTTCAGTCCAATGGGACTATTTCGCCAGAATCAAAGTATTAGGAGCTTTAAATACGGCTAAAATATTACGGTTAGTACAAGACAGTGAATTTTTATTAAATAAGTGGAAATTTTGCAAATTTGGAAACTTTCCGACTTTTTTGAGATAACCGTGCAAGATTATAAATTAAACTTCTTACCCGGTAAAATAGATTGAGATTAATGTCCAAAGCGTTGATAACAGTGAAAGCCATCTTCGTCTTCTAGTCAAACTTCCACAGACGGTCGCGAGTCACCTTGACAGAGTGTATCTGACGTATCCGAATAAAAAACTAAACTTCTTACCCGGTAAGACGGATTGAGATTAAGGTCCAAAGCGTTGATAACAGTGAAAGCCATCTTCGTCTCCTGGTCAAACTTCCACGGACGGTCAAGGGTCACCTTGACCGTGTATCGAACATATCCGAATTCCCCCTCGAAAGAGGATGGCAGCACGGGAGGCAGGGCGCAGGTGAAGCTGTACACTTGCTTGCCTGCTGGCACTTCTATCTCATTACCTAAAAAAATACAAATCCTTACTAATCCATACTAATATTATAAATGCGAAAGTGTGTCAGTCTGTCTGTTACCTCTTCATTATTACTAACTTATGTGGTTGTCTCAAAAATACATTCAAGCATTTTTCATAAATGGAACCAAAATTAATTATAACATACCAGTATTGCTTCCAAGTAAATAGTAAAATATTTGGAAGTACTCCTCATTCCCCGTGTGTACTTCATCAGTGTTCTCAGTTTTCCCGTCGGATGTTTGCTGTTCTTTACTTTCACGCCACTCAGTGTGGGCCTCGCCTTTAAACTTGACATGGATACCTAAAAGATTGCGATCACATTGTTCAAATTTATCTTTAGAAATCAGAAAAATAGTTTAAGAGACATGTCATCACAGCTAGATCAAAATTGAATGTCAGTATCAGGATTTAGCTAATTAATGCAATTTATTGTAGTCAACCACTCTAAAAGCCGTAAATGGGCTTGAGATTTGGGACTTAGAATTACACTTTCTATCCTAATAATTATGAAATAAAAAGCGGGCAAGTGCGAGTCGGACTCGCGCACGAAGGGTTCGGTACCATTACGGAAAAAACAGCAAAAAAATCACGTTTGTTGTATGGGAGCCCCATTTAAATATTTATATTATTCTGTTTTTAATATTTGTTGTTATAGCGGCAACAGAAATAAGTACATCATCTGTGAAAATTTCAACTGTCTAGCTATCACGGTTCATGAGATACAGCCTGGTGACTGACAGACAGACGGACAGCGGAGTCTTAGTAATAGGGTCCCGTTTTTATCTAAGTGGGCTCCCATACAACAAACGTGATTTTTTTGCCGTTTTTTTGCGTAATGGCACGGAACCCTTCGTGCGCGAGTCCGACTAGCACTTGGCCGGTTTTTATGTTATTTCTACTTAGAATTACACTCTAACCATTATATGAAATAAAAAGTGTCCCAAGATTTTATTCCCGTTCCGTTACCATTCCTAGACTTTGCATGACTGTAACAAAATGGAAAGAATGAAAAATGTATCGAAATTTTGGGACCCTTTCTCCTAATAGGACCGAGCTTGTGACTGGAGTATAACATAAAAAAAATATAATTCCAAATAAAAAAAAAGTGTAGTGTACAGTCATCTGCAATAATATGTTACACAACAAAGATCATAAAAATATCTGACACAATCTTATTTGTAGAGCCATAAGAGTGTGTCAAATATTTTTTCACCTCAGCAGCTCGAACAAGCCTACTTTAGTCACTCACTCACGTCACTGAAGAAAACCTTTTCCTCACTCCAGCGAGTGAAACAAAGTAGCTTTTTAATTTAGTGAAGGCTATGACCTGCCACTTCATACTTTTATTACACTTTTTTTCTGTATTATTGTGTGTAATTCGAAATACATCTTTAATATGTTCTCACTACTGAGGTGAAAAATTATGTGTGCAACACGAGAGCAAAGTTATTTTACATCTCATGTTTTTGAGTCCCTCGCTACGCTCAAGATTCTAACTTAAAATCACTCTAATCAAATAACTATTGTGTAACAAGAGAGGAAAGTTGGTTTTTCTTGAGAGTGTTTATTTTGAGTCTGGAGAAAGTGAAAGATTCTATAATTGAATCACGAGCGAAGCGAGTCATTCTAAGTTAGAATCTTGAGCGTAGCGAGGGACTCAAAAACATGTGATGTAAAATATCTTTGCTCTCGTGTTGCACACATAATTTTTCACCTCAGTAGTGAGAACATATTAAAGGTTAAAATGTATTTCGAATTACACGGAATAATACAGACAAAAAAAAAGTGTGAAGTGGCAGTTACCTTCACTTAATTAAAAAGCTACTTCATTTCACTCCCTGGAGTGAGGAGTCGCACTTTCTTCACTCCCTGTAGCTTGTTCGAGCTGCTGAGGTGAAAATAACTATTAAGGCCTTCGAAGAATAACATATTATTGCAGGTGACTACAACTTTAAATAAAATTGCCCAAATACCTATAAAACTCACAAGTGCTATTACTTTGGAATACAACGATACATTTAATATACGCGTGACAATATTTAGATACTGATGTAATTTCTTACTCACAGCCATTTGATAGACTGAGAGAACTTCACAGTATTATATTACTTGTTCAGAACTCCTCCTCCTTGTACTCCTTAACTCAAAAAATCTTTTTAATTTAAGATTAGTAGCTAGTGGTAGCTAAGTTTATAAATATGCAATTATACATGCTTTTTTAACGAAATATAGATTTAAAAAAAAAATTAAAGAACAAACATACGCCCACATTTTATTTATATTACACAGACTCAAATTAACGTTCGATAGTTTGTGAGGTAAACCAATTAAAACTATAATCATTTCCGGCAAATGAAAAATTAAAATGCAAACAAGGTGCAAGTGCATTAAGCAATCAATAACCGAGTTGATTACATATGAATTATAATTAGACAATGAATCATCAATTCATTTATCATCGCAAGTCTACCACTTACCACGAACTTTTTTGGGACTATCGAAAACGTATTCTATCCTTCCATTAATTGTTTGGCCGGCATAATATGTGTTCAACTGATTGTCTAGATAAATAACTGCTTCTTTAAGGCCCATTGTTTAAACATTAACACCAAATTAGAATGAATAATCTAAGCCTAGTCAAACACACTGGTTAAAAAAGATTAAGAATACGAATAATAACCGGAAAAGGTTACAGTCATTACAGTAATTGACAGCCTGTCAGGCCGAGAAGGTCTAGATGTCTAGATGTCTACTGTCAACTTCAAAAATGCTGTTTGAGTTATGGTTTCAATCGCTAGAAATTATATTGCTCCTTGACCAAGGTAAGCGTGACATTAAATCGGTCGATTTGATTATCCCGTGTGGAGTGGCCTTTAAGCGCTTATGTCACTTTTTTTTATATTCGTCCTTCTGGACAGGCTAAGACCATAGGCCATACTGCCTCTTCTTCAGTAAGATTAAATTTCATAAGTCAGTTTCAGTATAAAGTCTTCCTTTTGCTCACTGTTATGTCAACAGTTGACAGTGACAGTTTGTTTACTTTGTAGTTTTGCTAAAATTTGGTTGATTTCGAGTATGTATGAAGCAGAAGTTAATAACAACCGTTCAATACTAGATTATTTAAATGAGGACTGCTGGCGCGTCGTGCTAAGCTATGTGCCCGTCTTGGATATAATACGAACCGAGCGAGCGAGCCGACGATGGCAACGCGCTGTGCTGATCTATTTGCGAGGGACCCATTTTCGTATCACGTCTTTAGAGGAGGAATATGATGAAAAGAAGAAGAATCTTCCGTTTCCTTCTAATCTATGTAGTTTGAGATTGTCACGATATGGTCTTGGTAATGAGTACTATCAGTCATTCGCAAAGTGGACTAACAAACTAGGCGCTTCAGTTGTGGCTACTTATTGCAAAGACCTGGAGAGTTTGAAAATAATTAGAGCTAACTGCCCTAACTTGGTAGCTCTCACGTTGCTCCACATGTATGACCTACCCGAGTCCAGAGAGGAAATAGCCCCACACACTCTTAAAGAAGATTTCAAATGCCTCAAAAAAATTTGTTTCTATGAAAGTTACACCTCAGATGACTGTGTCAGTAATTTCATAGGTGACAGAGTTTTAGAAGAATTGGAATTCAATAGTTGTTATGATATCACTGGTCAATGTTTGAATATTGTAAAAATAACAAACTTAAAATCCCTTGTATTTGACATATGCTATAGCCTAAAGTCTCAGTACATTCTTTTAACTATGAGCCAACTTAAGCTGACTAAGCTTATACTAAATGATGTTCCTAATGAAATATGTACTAAAATTCAGTTAGTGCTGGATAAGATGGCTAAATTAGAATGGTTAGAAATAAGTCAAACTGTAGTATATATATACAGCCATGCAAAAACAGATCAGCCTGATTTATTACATTTTGAGCCTCTATGTCGACTCAGTCACTTGAAATATCTAAGTACAGGCATGAAAGTTACCGATAATGTAGTCGAAGCCATAACACAGTGCTGCAAAAAGCTAAGAAGCCTTGAGTTTTCTAATTGCAATGCTCTCAGCTCGCAGGCTGTGAAGACTATTTGCCGAAATTCCGGTCTGCGGCTTACCAGACTCGGGCTACATGACTTCACCTTATTATGTGATGATGATGTGATAACCTGCATAACTGATTGTCCTAAGCTCACATGGTTGTCCGTGAGTGGGGCGCAGGAACTAACATCAACTCTGCCTGCACGCGCAGCGGCTGCTCGGCACAACCTCTGCTTGGGGCACCGACTGCACCTTATCATCAGCAACACTCATCTGAGTTACAATGAAGACATACAGAAGGAGTATCAAGACCTAATTCTAGAACTTAATTAACTAAGGAATAGAGCTTAATTAACTTTAAGCACTGTGGCTTTAATCTAAGTCACAAACAATTTATTGGAATAAAATAAAAATTAAAGTATATTCTTTTTTAAATTACTGCAACCAAAAATATGTATAGTTATAGTAACTGCTGAATTCTTACATAATTATTGAAATTATATCCTGACAAAACTCATTCCATTCCTCAAAATTTTCTATATCCGATTTGGCGAGTTGTATTAATATTTTATATTTTGGAACGTACCCTGCGACGTCACCCATTATTTTGTTAATGCCTCAGGTTAATGCCAATTGCTAAAGGGCCCTCCACACTCATGCGCGAATCGCGGCGTGAAGCCGCGAACGCAAGTGTGGAGCCTAGTTCGCTAATCAGCCCAGTCGGTAGGTATGAACCTTCACTTCAGGAATATATATAGTTGGGCAAGGAAATCCTGTCAGTAGAAAAAGGCGCGAAATTCAAATTTTCTATGGGACGATAACCCTTTGTGCCTACATTTTTTAAATTTGCCGCCTTTTTCTACTGACAAGAATGACTTGACCAACTATAAGTCTGCCGAAACACCTTGAAATACGAGATTACGTAAGCAACATCTGTGGAACCCGTATGACTTTTATGGGAAACCATTGTGCATTTCATCGCGGTATCAAGTTGGTACGAAATTTTACTGCCGGCTCTCCAACCATTAAGAAGTATTATAGATCAACATGAAGAAATACAGTCGGCAATAAGTGTTACAAAGATTTTTTGACAGTAATTTGTTTTACGTTGTTATATTTTGGAACGTACCCTGCGACGACACAACCTGCACATGTTTGGCAAATGGCAATCTCAGCTGTCAGTGTCAAGTCAAGTCCGCATCGCAATCGCATGGCACAGACTCACAGAGGACAATATGCGTTTGCGTGGCGTCCTGGCGTGATGGATGTTATAATGTACTTATTGTGGTGTAAAGTAAACAATAAACATATTTCAAGCGCCCTCATTCATTTCACATCCAAAAATTGCTTTTTTGACGTGTGAACGGTAGTAATTAATAAACGTAGACCCCATTTTTATTAGGAGTTTGAGCATGACTAAAGTTTCCATAATAATTCCAGTACGTAACGGCGAACAGTGGATAAATAACTGTTTAAAATCAATAACAGACCAATCTATACTTAATTCAGGAATCGACATCGAAATCGTTGTATATAATGACGGAAGCAATGATGAAACAGAGAATTTGCTGAAGGAATGGCAGCGCTACTTTATAAAACATGGAATTGAGTTAATTTTAACCGGATCTGCAATTTCGAGAGGCGTCGGTGCCGCTAAAAATGGGGCAGTGTCTATGAGCACAGGAGAATTCCTTTGTTTTCAAGATATTGATGATGTTATGCACCCAGACAGGATACATCTCCAGCTACTTGCTGCAGAAAGTAATCATAATGCAATTGTTGGCAGTAATATTTCTCGAATACCGCACGATTCTACTCCGCGTCTGGTTCGCTGGGCCAATAGTCTCAGTGCTGAACAACTAAAATTACAAATCTACACTGCCAATGGGCCCACCTTGTTAATGCCTACTTGGTTTTGCCACAGAACAGTATTTGAAAGAGTGGGTAGTTTTGATGAAAGTGGCAAAGGCACTCCGGAAGACTTGATATTCTTTTATTCACACTTGGATGTGGGAGGAGACTTGATTAAAGTCAACAAGGAATTACTTATTTACACCTACCATGAAGGTGCGGCAACATTTTCTGTTAAAAGAGAAATGATATGGCAAATCCAGTTAGAACGATTGCAAAAGCTTGTTTTACCAAATTGGGAGACATTCACTATTTGGAATGCTGGTAAAGCAGGCAGAAGATTGGTTCGAGCTTTGAATCAGGAGCATATAAAAAACGTAGTAGCTTTTTGTGATGTTGATATGAAGAAAATTGGGTCTACAGTTGAGTTATACTGCCCGGTGAAGAAAGCAGTCTTCATTAGTGTACCAGTTATTCATTTTTCTGCTGCAAAACCACCTTTACTCATTTGTGTGAAGCTAGACATGACTAATGGCATTTTTGAACAAAATCTCAAGTCAATGAACCTCAATGAAGGATTAGACTATATCATATTTAACTAAAAATTATTATTTTTACACTGATCTATGAATATAATATATTATGTAGTTATCTACATAATATATCTACCACTGTGCCATAAAAATGTAATTAAGAAAATATGGTTTAGTACATATGTATTTTTCTATACTAGTTGGGTGAGAATTGAGAAAATTTCAATTTATAAATAAATAATACCTAAGTAAGTCTTAAGTCTTTTATTCTAAGGTTTTATGTAATTTGATTTGAATAATAAATTCATGGTTACCTAATTTACTAGGTAAATAATATATAAAAATAGTAAGATTAGATTAGATCTATTTATTTTTATTTCACAAGATACAGTAAAAATTACATTAATTTCGTCAATTTATAAGAATCTATATTGTAATGTAATTGTCAGAAATAAATTTCAAAAATAATAGCAGGATAATCCAAATCAATTAAACTTATAAATCAAAGTGCTCCCCAGGTCACTATCATGTGTTATGGTGCCCAAGACTGGCAGCGGTGAGGGCCCTCCACACTCATGCGCGAATCACGGCGCGAAGCCGCGACGAGTGTGGAGTCTAGTTCGCTAATCAGCGAAATCGACTCCACATTCGCGTTCGCGGCTTCGCGCCGCGTAGTCTGGAGCGGGCTTTACCTCTTTGGATGGCCAGACTTAGTCTCTGGCCGAAGTAGCTACCAGCCCTCTGGTCACCGGTCACCAGAGGCGTCTACGAGGCTATGGCGCTCGGAAATGTCTTTGAATAATAATTTCGCACTGGGCCCGTAGGGGTCCCAGAGTTTCGACTCCGAACGGCGCAAATATGTAGCCCTCGCCGAGGACAGCATATTAATTACGCAAGACAAGCCATGGTGTCCCATGGCATATTAATTTCATTAGTTATACATAACATGAAAAATATAATAAGAAGAAAATAGGCTCAATTTTGCAAGCCAGGTAGGCCCCATAAGCACGAGAGCTTAAAAAGCGTTGCGTGTTTGACGCACCCATAAGTATGAGCGAGAAAGCGATATCTCTTTCTCGCTCTTACTTATGGGTGCGTCACGTGCGATGGGGCCTTAGGGCATGGAGACTATATGTATAAAGGAGCCAAATCTCTATGCACGAAAAGTGTCCATCAAAAAACAGTAATTAGGCGGCGCCACCATACACCGAAATACTACCAAAAACAACCTACGTAATTTGGTCGGGTTATTTGTTGCCTTATATGGTCCATGTTATACTCATACTCATTTATTTATAATAATATTTCATATTACACGTCATAATAGGCTATTTGACTAATTTTTGAAAATGGTTTTAATTGATTGTTTATGTCTTAATAATTACACTACATTGATATTTCCGTGAAATTTCCTGTATTAAATATAAAAAAAACAATGTTAAAGTTTATTTATTTTGAACGCGCCTTAAACGCTGTTTTCGCAAAGGGGCTAATCACGTGACACGTGTGACGTCACGCGCAAGTAAACTCAGTCAATGACCTTAGTTAATCTTATGGTTTATGTTTGAATTCATTATTTCACTGTAAAATGGTATATAAATGGTGTATAGTGCCGCAATGTTCAAGTACGACTATAAAAAATCCAGACAAATCGTTTGTTTCCATTCCGACGAATCCCAAAAAAGAAAAATGTGTTTAAAACTAGCGCGAAGAGACCCCAAAGAGCATTTTAGCGCATACAAATGTTTTTATGTGTAAAGACCACTTCGATGTAAGTAATATTTAACTTTAAATAAATATGGTAATTAAAGCAGCGGATTTTGTTATTTAACGAAACAAGATCTAGGTATTTAATGTATTACTACATAACCTCATAACATAGCTCTTTCAGCATTAGTAGGTAGTTAGTAGCATACTTTTTCTTTCAAACTAAAGTGCAGTATGGAGATACTATTCTCGTTATCGTATTCTATATATATATATATCGTCGTCGTATTCGTATCATCGAAATCGAAATGATATTACATTTCTAAGTTCCGCAGCATCCGGATTATCTTTAAAGAAGGTTGCCGCTATCAGCTTTCACATATTTCGGCTCCATTTTGAGATTCTTATGAATATTGTGCCACTAGCCACTACACGATAAATATACGAATAAACCGACAAACGGATAAATCGGAATATATCAGAAAACTGTGGAACAATAACTATAATTAACTAAATATAAATAAAACTGCTAAAACACTCAAGACAATCAAGAATTTACCCGCGTGTGACGTCATCTGAGCGTTGACCAATCACAGAGCGTTCACGTCCCTGATGAAATTTCAAAAAATATTAAATCTTCTTTCGTTTATTTTCCAAAAAATAAACATAATTTACATTCTTCTTCTTCTTCTTTTAAAATTATGGCTTCAGCCCAGTGGGACTATTTCGCCAGTATCAAGGTATTAAGAGGTTTAAAAACGACAAAAATTGTACGGTTGTACAAGACAGTGTACGGTGATTTGTTAGCTCTTGTAAATCGATAGCTAGACTTTACAAGAAGCACGTGGACTACCGGCCGTTGACTCCAAGATGGTGGTTAAACGCGCTTCAAAATTAATTCTCCATTCACTGCACACTACCACATTAGTTTACTGTATAATAAGCTATCGATATTACACTTTAAACAATATTAATGAGCAAAAAACAAAGTAATTAATCACGATGCTAACTATCAAGATGGCGCTCGAACCGGAAGTCCTAATTTACATTCAAATATAGTGAAATATACTTTATTAGTTTATTATCTTTCAGGATGACAGCATAACGAATTGCTTATTATTAATGTTGTCAAAATACCCTATTGGATTTACATAATATATTCAATTCATTCAAATAATCATTAATTAAATTAAAGTAAAATAATACAATATAAAAATAATCAACACATTTCAAATTTCCAATAATTAATAAAAATACAAATTATAAAATTAAATTAAGATTAAATAATTATTATTAGCAATAAATATATTATTATTATTATATTATTATATTCTGACATGTCATAAAGAGCTTTTGTGGTCAACCATTTTTTTAACTGATTATAGAATAAATAAATAAATATAAATAAATAAATATTATAGGACATTCTTACACAGATTGACTAAGTCCCACGGTAAGCCCAAGGAGGCTTGTGTTATGGGTACTCAGACAACGATATATATAATATATAAATACTTAAATACATAGAAAACACCCATGACTCAGGAGCAAATATCTGTGCTCATCACACAAATAAATGCCCTTACCGGGATTCGAACCCAGGACCATCGGCTTCACAGGCAGGGTCACTACCCACTTGGCCAGACCGGTCGTCAAAAGAATGTCAGGTCATTTTCAATATTTTTAATGCTATCAGGTAGTTTATTGTAGATAAACTACCTGATAGCATTAAAAATATTGGTGGTGCCGGGTGGCCCTGCATTAGTTATCGTTTTGGTGGATTTCGCAAGTCGGCAACATGTCGAGTCCAACTTATTTTTGTGTTTTTGTGTGATACGTGAACTTTTAAATGTCTTTATTGGAAATAGGTGTATGTTCATTCTAATATATTTAATTATGTAAAATAGGTATTGTGATGTGAGTGTCATTATCTATGAAGGGAATATACTCATGTCCCAGAGCCTAACTAGCGCCACCGGAGAGATTAGGAACTATTATTTAAAGCTGAAAGCGGTCACTTTTGCAACAATTCTGCCGTAAGAGATTGGCATCCTTTCTATACCATCCATACCTTAGGGTCCAACGACTCCAAGGTCACCCTGATCTTGGCAGGGGCTCTATACAATTTAGTTGGCAACCACCTCTACACGGTCTGAAAAAATCTGACTTACAAAGGCCGAAATGATTATACTACTCTTTGCCGCAATGGTCGGAAGCCAGTTGCCGACCGTGTGGTAGGATCTTTAATAGCTGGAGATTTGCCTCTATCGCTCGAAAGAGGAAGAGTGATAGAGAGGCATATAACGCAATTTCTAATTTTGCGGTAGACCCTCTGCAATAGAAAGTTCAACCTTACCCTTCTTTTGTAAACAATATAAATATAGAATAATTACAAATTATAGTCATGTCAAGTAAAAGATAAATGACATACAAAATAAATTCGTGTAGGAAATAGGTATAGTTTGTCAAAGGACTGTCTCATTTCAAACATAGACAGAGAGAATCATTCTATCTTTGTCTTACACTAAGTACAAGCACCCAAAAGAAAAGGATGAGTATGGTTTTTTTTGTTCTTTTTAGGGTTCCGTACCCAAAGGGTAAAAACGGGACCCTATTACTAAGACTCCGCTGTCCACCAAGCTGTATCTCATGAACCGAAAATTTTCACAGATGATGTATTTCTGTTGCCGCTATAACAACAAATATTAAAAAGTACGGAAACCTCGGTGCGCGAGTCCGACTCGCACTTGGCCGGTTTTTACTGAAAATTTGGTTCTCCTAGTGAGTATTATATTCTTTGATTTGGTTTGACCAACATAAATGTCAAACTATTACTTTCTAGTTTTGGAACGTACCCCAATACAGATGAAATGAATAGGTCTTATCACGGTTATCATTGTATTCATTACAATATTTAATTAGATGATAGTTACGTTTTTTACTGAATTTTGAATTATAGGATTACGTTTAATTTTCCTAGTATTACAGTCCGCAATTCGTGTCTTTAAGAGTATGCCAAGAGTTTGAATTTCGGCTAAATTACAAGTGATGGAAGAATCGAAGAAAGGTGCTCAAAGCCCCAGTGTAGAAGATCTAAAAAACAAGGGAAATGAATGTGTTAAAGATGGAAAATTTATTGAAGCGGTACTACATTACACCCAGGCTATTAAAATGGACCCGAACAATTATGTGTTGTACAGCAACCGGTCATTCGCGTTCTTGAAACTAGACCAGCATTACTTATCATTGCAAGATGCAAATGAGACGGTTAGGTTACAGCCTCAATGGGCCAAGGTAAGATTAATTAGAATATTATTGTATACAACAGCATTATGTAACAATATTATTTTTAAAATTAATTAAAATGCTAAAGGAAGAAGTAGGGCTTTTTTTATCGAAGTGTATGAAGGATATAATCTAACTATTCTAAAGAAATGTGACGTTTTCAACCAAAAGGTTCCACATTGTCGCTTGTCGATAAGGTTGATTTCAAATTTAAGCTATATGAAAATAGTGCCTCATTGACTACCGACAATAAGTACCCTTTTGGATGAAAATGGCTCAAATACTGTTAAATAAGTAATAAATGAATACATTTCTCTAAAAATACTTAAGACAAATATGGTATATGGAAGCTATGAACTTTCAAGTATGCTTATAAAAACAACATATTTCATTTATCTATAATAAACCGTTTTCATATTTATATTGGACCAGAAAATAGTGCAGCTAGTTTAAAGGAAATTATCATATAAAAATTGAATTCTCATGTGAATATTTTATTTTTAATTGTTTTCTCTACAATATAGGGATATTTCCGTCGAGCTGAAGTGGAAGCGGCCAGTGAGTTGTACGATGAGGCCCTCATATCATACACCAGGGCTCTCCAGTTGGACCCACACAACACCAAGTTGATGGAGTCCATTAAGAACATAAGTGAAACACAGAAAAAGAATTATAGAGGTTGGTAGAGAAGATTGTTGCTAAAGTCAATGTAGAGTAGACCAAGCTCTTTCGTTGCTTCTAACTTGCACTTGTATACATACTCCACTTACAGAAGGTTGGTAGAGCTTAAGGAGCAAAGCTCATCCTTTCTGACCGTGTCAGAGCGTAACACATATCGTATACAAATACGACAGTGCATTAAGACGGTATTCCCAACCAAAAATTTTATAAACTGAAATAAAAACCTTCGGGAATTGTCATATACTTGGAAAGTTCGACCCATGCCACCGTGGCCGGATAGCCGAGCGGTTCAGGCACCTGTCTGGTAAACGGGGTACGCTGGTTCGATTCCAGCTCTGGACACTAGAGGCTTTGGTCATTTTTTCCTTTGTATATGATATTTATTTCAGTTTATAGTTTAAATAGTAGTGTGTCTACTTGAAAAACCACAAATTAAAATATTTTCATAGAAAATAATTTAATTTGTTCTTAGAGCAAAAATTTTATATTCCGGTCTTCTCCACATTGACCTGATAGATATATGTATCACTGCTTTTGCCAATGTTCTTGAAAACAATACAAGTGCAATAAACAGCAGTGGGTCTACCGTGAACACCAACACCTTCCTCTTTTACTCCAATTATGGCATCATTAGAGTGACAGAGAAAGATGCACGCAATTTGCGGACTTCAGTGTTTGCGGTAAGCCCTAAGGGCAACTTGCACCATTCCACTATCCCGGGGTTAACCGGTTAAACCTGGAGTTACCATGGTTACCAGTACAATTTGACACTGGGTTAACGGTTTAACCGCTTAAGTGGGATGGTGCAAGTGGGCCTAAGAGGTATATAATCAATAATAAATAATTTAAATTTAAATTTATTTAGAACCAGGTTCTTTATACTCAAATTACTTTTATTGACCCTTTTTTTACAGATAGTCAAAATATCATGTGGATTTGCTCATGTGTTGGCCTTATATTTGGTATTGTTATTGTTATACTTGACTATAGTTTAACCAAGACCCCGACTTTATCGGTAAGTAGCCATTTAATTATTATTTATGACTTTTATGAGATTCAACTATGGATAGGATAATGTTTAATTTATAAGCATAAATTGAAAATTATTCCTGGACCTGAACATTCCATCTATCTATTATGCCTGTATTGTCATTATGGTTGAGTTACTCAGTAAATAATTTTTTATCCTTTGCTAGCTCCTAATGTAAAGCCTGACCAGGAATATATGATCATGCGCCATGTTGCAGAATTTCACTGGAACTAATTTTTTCATACTATACTGTACTGTCACCCTATACATGAGAATGAACAGCGCCCTCTTGACACTAATCATATATTACTGGTCAGGCTTTAGTAAAATCATAAGATTTTATACCGCCATCATATTTATTAGTTTGATCACCTTGGACTAAAACCTAAACAAACTAATGATGTTGCTTGCTTAGATCAAATATATGCACATTTATTTCACTTTAGGCCTACAGCCTTCTTCTTACGGCCCGGCCACGACATCGCGCGGCGGCGGCGAGCGGCGGCCATAGGTTGAAGCGAGACACAGCGATCGGACCTTCCGTTCCCACCTATGGCCGCCGCGCGTTGTCGTGGCCGGGCCGTTAGGGCGTCCACTAGCTTGGGCGGGTGCACGGACGCGGATGCCATTGCAGGTAAAATCCGTCGCACGCGTCCGCGCCAGTTAGCAACGCTCATACTATTTTTCGTAAACCCGCTCCGTAACGAGCAACCGCGCCATCTAGCGTACGCCCTTATTGGAACAATAATTACGTGACATAGACATCTACAATAAACTATAAAACCGGCCAAGTGCGAGTCGGACTCGCGCACGAAGGGTTCCGTACCGTTACGCGAAAAACCGGACAAGTGCAAGTCCGACTCACCCACCGAGTTCCGTAATTTTTAGTATTTTGTTGTTATCAGCAACAGAAATACATCATCTGTGAAAATTTCAACTGTCTAGCTATCACGGTTCATGAGATACAGCCTGATGACAGACAGACGGACAGTGGAGTTTTAGTTATAGGGTACCGTTTTCACCTACTGTAACGTAACTAAATACAATATTATTTCCACAGAATCCATTTAGCATGGTAGCGTTTTCAATGGCCCTGTCTGGGATTGGGTGGATGGCGGGCAAAGCTGCGACCATGATGGGCAGCAATCCCGGTAAATCACTTCAACCGCCAGAGGACTTAGGTAAATGAGCTTCTATAAAACTTTTTCCTCCTTTTTTAACTAACTATAAAATATAAAGAAGCAAAATGGGCATTCCATACCATTACGCAAAAAACGGCAAAAAAATCACGTTTGTTGTATGGGAGCCCCACTTAAATATTTATTGTATTCTGTTTTTAGTATTTGTTGTTACAGTAGCAAGTGTAGCAACATAAATATATCATCTGTGAAAATTTCAACTGTCTAGCTATCACGGTTCATAAGATACAGCCTGGTGACAGACAGACGGACAGACTGACAGACGGACAACGGAGTCTTAGTAAAAGGGTCCCGTTTTTACCCTTTGGGTACAGAACCCTAAAATAGTCTAGTAGTAGAGTAGACTAGTCGTTCTGTGAGCTGCTTACCTCGCAATTCTCATGGCTCTGCTATTTTCAAAATCTTTAAACATTTGCTGACAAAATATACAACGCGCTATTGTAAACCTTATAGAAATGCACGAAGGTTGATATTACACTGCAACCGAACGCGTCGCGTGTTGGCGTCTTTGGCGGTCAAAAGGCTAATTATGTTTTTGGTTTCAGGTGTTAATGATGAGTCGAAAGAGAAAGAGACTCCAACGGAAAAGAAGAAATACAGCAAGGCTCAGGCAAGACACAGATACAAGCAGGGCAAGCTCTAGTCCAGGGTTAAGTTTTGTTTCAATAATTGTGGATTGTCCCTATAGCTAGGCTCTTAATAGGCCCAATTTTAATATATTTGTATCTTCTCTGCGTACCTTTTTCGACTCCCCTAAGCACGCAAGCTGAAATTAAGCACCGAAATCACTTATTTAAGAGTCTCCGGCAAGCTCGGCCAAATTTCACCTTCACATACAAACGGAGTTTCGTTCTCATTTTAAAACTACGCGTTGGATTGTAATTAACCTTTTCGACGCCGTGGCAAACACAAAAGCTGTCACTCGAAATGTCAATACTGAAATTGAACTTTACGCACATGCACGTAGGTCTATGTTGCTCTGTGGTCTTTGACCGATTAATCCGTCTTTGGCGTTGGACCCGCGGTGCCGATATATCCGTCATTGGCGTCCAAAAGGTTAAACTTTGCACATACAATGACATGAGGAATATCTAGGTCTGTAATTAGTTTATATAGCTCTAGTATATAAAACAAACGAAATAGAGCAAAAACAAGTTTTATATGAAAAACTTAAATTCACTGTATTTTTTTTACTATGGTATCTGAAACTGCATGAACTAATTACAGACCTAGATATACCTTATCCTATTGTAAGTACAAAGTTTCAGAAAAATCTAGCTAGTCGTTTTATTTAAAATGAGAGCGTAACTACGTTTGTATGGAGAACCGAGCTTGCCGGGGAGTCTTAACTCGAATATTGTTTATGGCACCTGCCTTTTTGTATAGAAAGACCAAATATAGGTTTTATAGATAATATCTAAATTTATTCTGTGAGATTTCGATGCTTAATTTCGGCCCATGTGGAATGCGCTTTACACTCAAACAAGAAGCTTGTATAACAAAACTTCCGTGAGACATAGACATATTAAATATATTGATAACGGGTCACTCTTACTTAAAACACGTGAGTGACCCGTTATCAATATATTTAAGAAGCTTGTATGTATAGAACTGGAGTAATAATTTGAGGCAGTTATTTACCCGTGCCGTATGATATAATTCTGTCTGTATTAGTGATTATTACACACTTTTATTTACCTTCACTGCGTAGGTATATTCGATTTCCTTGAAACGGGGAAGGCAGCTTGTGGGGGCAGTGGCATAATGAGGTTGGCAACTGTCAAAGGTTTGCAGAAATGGCGCCATCATAGCTTGCCCCTTTTTCTATGAGATTTGGCTTAAAGGGCTGGCATCAAGGGCATTAAAAAAACAAAAATTTGACACATTTCTAGGGATTGACAGGGCAAGCTATGATTGCGCCATCTGCTAAACACTTCGACCGGCCAACCTCATTGCCCAATACCAATTTTTCATCGATTTTTATATACATAAAAAAAATTAAGAGCCCATCAACATGCTCACTAGCGCCACTGCTAAATAATTGTGATTATTTAAATTGAACGATAGATATTTAAAAAAGGGGGCCGCTACTATTTTGTATTTAGGTACCTTTTGAATACATTATAATAGTTTTTACGTTGCTGGATTCGTCGATCTATGAACTCAAAACAAAAACGGCCGTTTTAACTTTGGACGCATAGATTGACGAATAGCATAGAGTAACTTATACTAGAGCGGTACTGTCATAGTAAATTTTGTAACCCCAGTAAATTCACTGCCATCTGTCGACAAACTTTAAAACTAAAAATTAAGATTTATAAAAATACGATAAAATGTATTTAAATATGATGAATATGATAAATGAATTTTTTGTTTGCATTAATTATTTTTATATGATTGTGACCCATGTTCTTTCACTGATATGCGTTAAAATTGTTAAATAACAAACGAAACAGTCAACGCCATCTATACGACAGTGGGCCAAAACTAGTGACGCCCTCTGAACGAGAATCAAATTTTCTTGATTTTCGAGGCACGTTTTTTCCTTAGACTGTAAACATCTATTACGGAGTTATATCTATCTTTGCGAATAGCAACGTAAAAACTATTATATTGTATTATTTGTATTCAAACGGTACCAAAATACAGTACGTAGCGGCCCCCTTTTTTGAATATCTATCGTTAATTTTAAATAATCACAATTATTTCCCAGTGGCGCTAGTGAGCACGTTGGTGGCCTCTTAATGGTTTGGGGTAACAATACATGATTGTATTATAGAAAGTAAAAACTTTGTAAATTAGTTTTAGATTTACTTTATTTTATCCAAGTTTCATCTGGAATTTCAGATCACATTTTCTGTTGATGGGTGATAAAGTTGATGCTTTCAAACTTATGAGACGTACTTACAATGTTACGAAAATTGTTCAAAGACTTACAATTCATGACAACACTAAAATTGAAATTCACAAGTTGGTTACTCCCAATTGAACTCATTTCATTGTCCCAATATATTACATAAAACAAGGACTATGGGCAAAAGAATACTAAAACTAGTAAAGTAGTGCAAAAATTGTAGCTATAGATATGCAAGTTGTGGAAAGTTCTCAAAAAGTTCTCGAAAATTTCACAGAAAACTTTTTTTTTTTGAAATATAAAATTTCGTTTCGATTCCCATACAAACGTATGTGAATATTTTGGTAACTTTCCGAAGGCACATTAGTATGAATTTTCTCAAATGATTTTGACGCCTCAAACCTTAATCTGTTAAACAAAAGCCTTTGTTTCTTTTGTTCAGCGGTTACCGATGCTACCGCTACTGACTGAACGGGAAAAAACTCGTTTAAAAAGAAATTTTACCGTCCTATTTATACGGTTCAAATTTATGTAGCAGCTCTGTATTCTGAGGCCACACAGGCAACCGATCGTCCTTCATTACCCAAACTCATCTCAGAATGAGCTGTTACATTTTGAACCATAATGCTATCATGATAGTTGCTTTTTAACGACATGGTTGCTTTGGCTAGCGCTCGGCACGCGACTAAGGCGCCTGTCCATAAAAGAAACAAAGACTTTTGTTTAACGGAAGTCTAAAAATCATTTGAGAAAATTCATACTATAACTGTAGCCGCAAATTGTCAGTAGATGGTGTTTTAGTGTTGTACGGCCCCGTATCATGAACGTTTGGCTATCTACAACAAAAAGTATTATAGCGCCATCTGACCTACTTCAGTCATCAATTTTGCGGCACAACATTTTACACTACTTTGCGCGTCTTAACATTCTTTTATCTAATATGGCTAAACTATGAAAACGCAAAAAATGTCACTTGAGAAAAAACTCCAGTAGGTACAATTATGGGCTGGGACTAAGTTTTACTATTTTGATTTACAATAGGATTTCGCTAATCCGGACAGGCAAAAAACTGGCATGGCGGATTATAGAGGTTTCCAAATTATCTTCAATCTTTTCGTGTCATAAAAATCACTTAAGTAGCACTTCATTTTGAAGACACTTAGGAAAGAAATGTTGTTACTATCAAAGTAATATTCTTCAGCCCGAGACCATCCGGATAACAGCAATCACCGGATTAGCGAGACTCTACTGTTTATATTGTAGAATTTGCTACAATTATTTAAAAAAAAGTTTCCAATAAATGTAAATATGTATCTATTTGGAATATGAACATTTCATGTACGAAACAAAATAAAATTAACAAAATTAAGGGGAAATACTTTATTGATCCTAGTGTAAAATGTAATTCGAAAATTGCGATAATACAATATATCATTTGAATAAAATTCTTGGTCTCATACCCTTACACTTAAAATAAGTCCAACACTGATACGGGAATAGAAAATCTGTACAACAATATTTAACTTTACACATTATGACTACTCGGATGTGCTAGAATTTACATTACAATTGTCTTTATGCTTTTGTGTTTACATTCAGCCTAAATGCTTATTGCCTGTTCACACCGGCTGTGTGCGTAGCCGTGAAAAATGTTGGAGCCGTGCACGCACATGTCACGCAATCGATGTGGCGTCTCTTATACGTATTCGTATACTACAATATATATAGATCCGCAACCGGTGTGCCCTGGCCTTTAGTTCAATATTACATAGGTACAGTAAGCCTAATAAAAGTTGAGCATATTTGTAACCTTTTGCATTAAGAAACCTGCTTCAAAGAACGTTATTAAGTGTCTTTGAATTCGAAGTACCTTACTCTGTTAATTATATTTTCGTTGGCCGCCTGTACCCACATTCATTAGCACTTATTGAGGTTTTTAAACTTTTAACTACAAGTTTTTCAAGTCAAAGTTCTTTGCATATCGTCATTTCTGCGTTTGGGATAGGTATTATCAGCTCTATCAGGATTTTAAAGCATTTCGAGTTCTCTCCACTGAGGAACTCCACAACCAGATCGTCGGCTCACCTTTAGGGGGGGGGGGGGGGGGGTCTAAAATGTCCCCTTAAGTAAAAGACGAGGCAAAGTTAAAGCCTATGCTTTTTTTAATTTATTATACCTAACTTCATTTTTATATTTATTCGCAATAATTTAAAAAATCTCAATATTGAACTAGCGGCGAACTGTGAACACAAAAGCAGTGAAATAGCGCCACTAAGCATTAATCGGTACGTGCAACCGAAAATGAACCTTGCTGCATAAACGCAAGGTTTACAATTGAATGGTTTTCGAATGCACATATTTATATATGCTAGACGGCACAATGAAACAAAGTTGTTCACGTTAAAAGCAGGAGGCCTACCGCGAACACCGAAGTTCCCAAAATGCGGGCATCTTTCTCTTTTACTCCAATTAAGGCGTAATTAGAGTGACAGATAAAGATGTATTTGCGAACTTCGGTGTTCGCGGTAGGCCCCTCAGTGATTAGTCGTCGCTAAAGCGTGCTCCACTTTATATTGCCTCTTCAACTCATGGCTCAGGTACTCATGCGTTGTTTCAAATTTAAACTTATTTCTCAAACATGCTTCGGAATTTTGTCATTACGTTCGTAATATATGTAGCTGGAAAATACGGTGTTGCGTAGTAGGTCGGCATAGTGATGAGTAACATCACAAATAAATATACCATAGAAGACGCAAATGCATCTACTCCGCGTCCGAACCCCGACCAAGCGTCGAGGTTGACCGTCGCTCTTTACAGTCCACGCCGCCGGTTGTTGCAGCCGGACGTCCGTGAAAACTTAAAAAATGCTTTGTTGGATAATAATTAACTGCAACAGCCCAAAAATTGCGAGCAACACTCCAAAGGCAAGAACATTTCCTATCACAAATAAATAATTTTAAAATTATATTATGCGTAAATTTTGTATGAAAAAGTCGGCACGCTTGGTTTCAATACAAATCGCGGTATTTGCGTCATCTAGCGTATATTAAATCTGTGAGTAACACAGTAGGGCGTTTTCTAAAATAAATGAAAACCTGATTCTCACAGATCCTGGTGTTTTTGGGTTCTTTCAACTCAGAATCACTAGCATATTCAATCCTGAATCCTGATGTGATGATAAAAAAAATGTCCCAAATATTAGTATAAAAATTGTACTTTTCACTAAGTACGTCACATGCAAGTAAAAAATTTTTTCACACTAAAACGTGACGTAATGGAATGGACATTTTGGGACATCTATTTTTACTTGCATTAATTCTAACTTAAGATAACATCAATGTACCATATTCTGACAAATATAATACATTTCATTTCATGCTGTCAGTTCTGAGTAGAATGAGCCCAAGAATGTCAAGATTTGAAAGAATCAGGTTTTCAATTCAATTCAATTTATTCTTTATTCAAATAGACCTAGCAACAAGCACTTTTAAATTGTCAAGTTTTAAATATTACCTTAATCTAAATATCAGAGCAATTTATTGATACAGTTATTATTATTCTTAAAAACATTGAATTATTATAGATATGTCAAAACTTAATAATAAAAACTCACAAAAGGATCGTCAAACACCAAAATTTATTTTAGAAAACGCCCAGTACTGTTCACGATGGCTCTGAACTTGTGGTAGTAATAAGTGAGTTTTGGTCATCTGAAGGCCTACCGCGAACACCGAAGTTCGAAAATTGCGGGCGTCTTTCCCTTTTACTCCAATTGGCATTAGTGACAGAAAAAAATGCCCGTTGCGAACTGTTCGCGGTAGGCCTTCAGATCTGCTCAATCATTTATTGTGATATTTGTTGAACTAATGTTTGCGATAATATTATTACTACTCGTAAAGTACCTTTTTAGGCGAAGTTGACACCTGGTTCCATTTATTAAAAAAAGCCGGACAAGTGCGAGTCGGACTCGCCCACCGAGGCTTCCGTACTTTTTAGTACTTAGTAGCGGCAACAACGTTTGTGTTTGACACGGCGTCGAAAAGGTTAATACACGGGGGCTAAAAAATGAGTGCATTCCCATTGACAGGGAGTATACAGAGCAACTTTTACTATGGGACAAACCACGCAATCGCGAAAAAAAAAAATACCCTCCCATAGAACATGGACCAGCCAAAATGTATGAAACGGCCAAATTTTTTTTCGCGATTTCTGGGTTGGTCCCATAGTAAGTTGCTCAGTATAATCCCAAAACCTCCCTGGCAACGGAAATGCACTCATTTTTAAGCCACCGTGTATTTAACCTTTTCGACGCCGTGTCAAACACAATACCTGTCACTCGGAAGCCACGTCACCGAAGTGTCAAAACTGAAATTAAACTTTATGCACATGCACGTAGGTCTATGTTGCTCTGTGGTCTGTGACGGATTAATCCGTCTTTGGCGTTGGACCTGCGGTGCCGATATACCGGTCATTGGCGTCATTCTTGTTCGTTACGACAATCGCATTGTCATTTTAGTATCTCGGATATAGAAACAGCTTTATCATAATGCTGGTTATAATGACGGCGGAACCAGCATTTTAAAAGGGTACCCACAAGATGAAGAAATACGGTTTCGGCAAATGTTTGAAAACTAAAATCCGCCTAACAACAGCATTAAGAACCAACAACCATGAGTATATTAAGTGTGGATTTAATGTACAATTACTTAAAAGGCAAAACTAATAAAAAACTAAAGGTAACAATTCTTAGAACTGTACCCGGATGATAACATAAGGTAACGAACGTAATTATGTATTACACATAATATTTATTCTCGTGAGGCCCAATGTGCATTACAATGTACACCCTGTTTCAATCTAATATGAACCTTTCAGAAACGTAATAAAGTTGCATTTCTTTTGTTTTCTAAAACAAACGAAAGTCACCCCAATATATTATACAACAAGGCTCAAATTTAAAATAGGGAAACTTTGTATGGTGGGCCTCACGAGGTTTGTATCGTAGAGTTGCACTTTGGTGTTTAAGTTACCATTTTACGCCAGATATGTCAATCGCTGTCGGAGATAGCCTTCTTCCGTCGTTTTGCCTGTTTTGGCTTCACTATCTCTTCTTCCTGTAACATAAAAAACTGACAATGTAAAGCCTGACCAGTAATATATTGACATAGACATAGTATAGTAGTTATAGACATGAAACCGAGCGACCAGGGGTAAGAGAAAGACATAATGTATTGACATGTTAATGTATGGCAGCATAATCCTTTTTGCTCTTTCACTTATAAATTTCGGTATTTCGCCATCGCCTCCTACCTATGCTGCCATAACCCGACCATGAAAAAAAACCCGGTCGGTGATAAGGACAAAGCTTGGCACTATTTTCTCTTTCCTCTTATAGGAATCGCAATAAGACTATCTTTCTCTATCAAAGAGTGTCAGGCCCTTGTATATTGATCATTGTCAAGAGGGCGCTATTATTCTTATGTAGGGTGACAGTTCAGTATAGTATGAAAAAAATAGTTTCAGTGAAATTCCGCAACATGGCGCGTGATCATATATTCCTGGTCAGGCTTTATATTTAGGTCTGATTGATAGACTTTTTGCTACAATCAGCAGTAGAAGTAGCTAAGCGAGGCGAGCTATTTAAAATATCTAAACAAAACCTGTTAGGAAAATAAGATAATTTTGAACACCTGGCCTGCTTATTCACTTGTGCTTCTTCTAAAAAAACGGCCAAGTGCGAGTCGGACTCGCGCACCGAGGGTTCCGTACTTTTTAGTATGTGTTATAGCGGCAACAGAATTACATCATCTGTGAAAATTTCAACTGTCTAACTATCACGGTTCATGAGATACAGCCTGGTGACAGACAGACAGACGGACAGCGGAGTCTTAGTTAAAGGGTCCCGTTTTTACCCTTTGGGTACGGAACCCTAAAACACGAGTATCAGTAATATGATTAGTTTTCTACGTATATGAAGGTCTGGTATGTACATTAATATGTCCTTAGAGGAAACTACCTATAGTTAAATATAAAACCTTTACATATATTTGTTGTTACGGCGTTTTCCTCAAAATCCTTTGGGTACTGCAGGAGGAAAGGATATTAAAGAGACGTAGTTGGATGTAAAGTTCCTTAGGGGTCGAAAAATGCCACCAAAAAAACATGAATATTAAATTTAGTATCGAATTTGGGGCTTTTACCTGTCCTAATATTGAGTTAGTGAGTTTCAAACATCAAATGGTTGCTCTTTCTAATTCTTTAAATCAATATCATCATTCGCTTGCCCTTATCCCATTCATTTGGGGTCGGCGCAGCATGTCTTTTTCTTCCATACCTCTCTCTCGCCCGTCATCTCATCACTCACTCGCATTCGTTTCATATCATCTCTCACACAGTCCATCCACCTTTTCCTCGGTTTTCCTCTCCCGATACTTCCCTCCACATTCATTCGTAATACCTTTCTCGTCACATGCCTTTCATCCCTCCGCATTACATGTCCGTACCACGCTAGGCGATTCGCTCTTACTTTTTCTACTATAGGTGCAACTTTCAGGCTTCCTCTTATATACTCATTCCTTATCCTATCCATTCTTGTCACACCACACATCCATCTTAACATTCTCATTTCCGCTACATGCAATCTCTTTTCTTTAAATCAATAGTCCCACAATAAAAACTAGTCTAAACTAACCTCATCATCATGACTCCTTCCGCTAGGCAATCTAATCCTAAGAATTGACATAGTCGCTAGTTTTTGCAAAAGTGACTGCCGTCTAACAATGTTATTCTTCCCCGAAAAGAGATTGGTAAATATAGTTGGTAACCAAAAAAACTATACTCATCCTTTTTTTGGGTGCTAGTACTAGTGTAAGACAAAGATAGTATGATTATCTCTGTCTATGTTTGAAATGAGACAGTCCTTTGACAAACTATATGAAATGATATTTCGATCGTACTTAAGTTTCAAGAAAATACAAGCCAAGGTCGCGGGTTTACGACCTTCGTTTTAAAAGTTTTGCCACCAATGCTAAATACTTTTTTAAATGCCCATGCTGATTTTATTTCGTTTTTTTAGAAAAAAAAAGTAGTTACCTCGCTATCGTCGTTGGAAGAATGCAAGCTTGTGCTTAGTGATAGTGGCAGTGAATTGGAGACTAGCTTCCTAGCGCGTCTGGAGATTGGCAACTCGTCTTCCCATGCCAGTAGAAACAAATCACTGTATTGTCTCTGGAATTATAAAAGAAAAAAAAATTAGCATTGTAATATCATGTCACATAACAGACTTAGGGGTCATCCATTAATTACGTCACACGAATTTCTAGGTTTTTTGACCCCTCCCCCCCTGGTTTGACGTCACATTGTTTCAACGAAATCGGCAAATCGAATTAAGTAGGTAGGTATTAGTAATTTTATAACCCAAAAGTGATTAGAAAAGAAAATTAACCTTTTCGACGCCGTGCCAAACACAAAAGAAGCCACTCGGACCGAAGTGAACTGAAATTGAACTTTATGCACATGCGCGTAGGTCTATGTTGCTCTGTGGTCTGTGACGGATTAATCCGTTTTTGGCGTTGGACTTGCGGTGCGGATATATCCGTCATTGGCGTCCAAAAGGTTAAACGAATAAGAATGATTATCGTTCCAAAAACTTGTTATTTAACTGTACAGCGAATAAAATAATTTAAGTAAGTTAAAGTGCTGTGACATCCCCCTCCCCCTTGTCGTAACATGTCACATTTTCTTGACCCCGTCCCTGCCCCTAAACGTGTGATGTAATTATGTATTGAATGGATGACCCCTTAGGGTCGGTTGCACCAAAATGTCATCGTTAAAGAGTTCGCAAAATTTTATTGTATGGAAAGTTTCATAGAACCGCCGCGGCGCGCCGGTTGACGTTGATCAGTCTGTCAAGTGCGGATGGTGCAACTGGCACTTAGTCAAATGACAAATGCAACGTACTAGAATAATTAATTTGTAACAAGCAGAAACGTCTGCGAACGATGCTATTAAGCTTAGAATAAATTTAAAAGTGGAAAAACTGCCTAAGCCTAACTGCCTAAACTACCTAAGGAGGTGAGACTTCCAAACCACCAGAGGCCGTGAGTTCAAGTCTCACCCGAGGCAGTAATATTTCAATGTTTAAATTTGAACTAGAATAATTATAGAAAATCGACCCCATGGTAATGGTGCTGCGAGCGACTCAACTGTTGCGCGCATGCAGTATGTCGCGCAACATTCTTGACATAAAGAGTGCGATGGGGTAAGATTGAAGGGTTTAGTCAATAGCAGGGACCGGACAACCCTTTCCGCGATAAAACCCTTTCAATGGGCTACACTTAAACACGGCTAACACATTGAAAGACTTTCCCTTTTGAACTGCAAGCCCATTCATACCCTTACCTTTGACTAACCCTTACCGAAAAGCTAACCAAAAATAAGGCTAGCTCTTAATAAGGGTTACCCTTATCTTTAAGCGCTTTTTATAAAGGTTTCCCTTTGCGTGAAAGAGACAGGGTTAGTATATATCTACGGTAGTGTATGAAAAGGAAAGAAAATACGTGCCTAGTCAAAGAACGCCGCCGTCGCCGCCGACGATCGCTCGGATTCGAAGTAATGTGTGCTTTATGAACAAGGTAGACGACTTAAATTAGCACGCTTATATGCTAAAAGGGAAGCCCTTTATAAGGCTAACCCTTATAAGCAATATGCAAGGTGTTGGTGAGCGGATGATAAGGGTTTTGTAAGGGTATTTGGGCTACCGATTACTCAAATGTGGTAGCTTTATATAAGGGTTTTTAAAACCAAAACAAAGGGTTTCGTCTGGCAAAGGGTATGGTGAGTTAAGCCTTATGCAATACCCTTATAAAACCCCGATAAGGGATAGCGGGCCGGTCCCTGGTCAATAGTCAAAATATTCTTTATTCAAATAGGCCAGCAACAAGCACTTTTTTATGGGGTAAGACAAAAAAAAAACCGTATGCCCAAGCATTACGGACGACTTTTCATCTTACCCCTCATAAAAAACCCTTTAATCTTACCCCAAAGCACTCTACATAGAATTTTATTATAGCCAATTAAAACTTTTTATTGATCAATCACAACTTCTTCTAAATAACGGTATGCACCATTGCTTTGGATAATATTTCGTAACATAATATTTAAAGTTACGTGCGGGGTATACATATTTATGGGGGGATAACTTTAAGAGATAACTTATCACTCAAAGTTATCCCCCCATAAATATACCCCGCACGCAACGTGATAAGTGTCAGGGCGTCCGCAACGTCGCGGACGAAAAATAGTATGAGCGACGCTAACGCGGGCTCGTGCGGCGGGTTCTGCCGACAATGGACGTGCGCCCGCATTGTGCACGTGCGCGACGTTGCGGACGCAGGGGCGTGCACCCGTGCGCGTGCGCCCGCATCGTGCACGTGCGCGACGTTGACGACGCCCTCAGTCATTTTATGGACCGGTTTTTTAGGAAGGAGCTTCGTCTATATATATTCTGTCGCTTGTCAAATGGGATAAGTGGAGACAGGAATAACATTAACAAATAGATATTGATTGATTTTAAAGTTAATAAAAAAAAGTGTCGGCCGAAATAGATGGCGCTTTGCTGCACCATATATTTAGTGGTCAAATGCGGCATAATTTATGAGCTGTACTACGTCATCCCCCATTTGAGTTTAGCAAAAGAGAAGTAGCTATAATTGTGACGTTATCAACTAAAAGGTACCACATTGTCGGTTGTCGATAAGGTCGATTTTAAACTGAAGCTATAAGGAAATAGCGCCTTATTGACGACCAACAATAAGTACTCCTTTTGGTTGAAAACGGCACAATTGGCGGTTGTTAAAAATTCCGTTACTAACCATAATTATAGTCACATAGGAATAGGCACTTTGCTTGAAAACATCACGAATTTTAACACATTGAGTGCCGGTAACCCGCTCGATGGGTTCTCTGTTCGTAGTCGCTTTCCTCTACAAAGCGGGAAAACGTAGGGATCGGTTACTAGCGTAGCGCTCCGAAAACGTTGGCTGTGAATGCGTTAATATACTTACATGATCTTTATGAGATGGTTTTAATTGACAAAAGTTGAATTTATCAATTTGTATACCATTAAACACATGACGCCGTACAGCGCCATCTAGTTCGGTTGTTAAACTCAGGACCACTATTTTCTGATACTTCTTATACAATAAATTTATTTTAGATATATAAACTTACCCTTATACTATCACTACTATTCGACTGAGCTAACTGTAGCGATTTCTGCATACATTCCATATTAAAAATTGACATATCATCTTGTTCCACGCAGTTCACTCTCATCTGCTCTAGATGTCCAAGGACCTGAAATTCAGAAAATTACACAATAAAAACCGGCCAAGAGTGAGTCGGACCCGCGCACGAAGGGTTCCGTACCATTACGAAAAAGACTGCAAAAAATTTCGTTTGCTGTATGGGAGCCCCACTTAAATATTTATTTTATTCTGTTTTTAGTATTTGTTGTTATAGCGGTTAAGCGGTAACAGAAATACATCATCTGTGAAAATTTTAACTGTCGGCAGCGGACAGCAGCAGCGTAAAAATTTGATTCGTAAAAATCTATCACCTATAGCTTTTTAGGGTTCCGTAACCAAAGGGTAAAAACGGGACCCTATTAGTAAGACTCCGCTGCCGTCTGTCTGTCACCAAGCTGTATCTGACCAGTTGAGATAGGTTGCCAGCGCTCAACGACGGAGAGGAGTGTTAGGGTCGGCCACGCGCATGTAACTCCTCTGGAGATGCAGGCGTACATAGGCTATGGAGACTGCTTAACATCAGGCGGGCCGTATGCTTGTTTGCCACCGACGTAGTATTAAAAAAAGTAACTTACCAGTTCAGCAGAAGGAGGGGCATTCGGTGGAATGCTGTGTTTCCCGGGCCGTTTTCTCTTGTTGGGGCTTGTTCCTGGATACCGCGTGCTTAACAACACCGCTACCAAATCCCCAACCTTGTCCTCATAATCTTGACACCAATACAACAGTGTTGACACAACAAACGTGTCTTCCTGTTGCACCACCCTACAGAACAGTTGTCTCAGCACATCTGCGCTTGGCTTTCCTTGCTTCAACATTAGTAAAACAGATGTCAATGCTTCCGCATGATCCTTATAAGACAACTTCGGGATAATTGGCAAGACATCTTCAAGGGAAATGTCGTGAGCAGTCAAAAGTTGCCATAGACAATACTGTTCAAATGTCTCCCACCCCAAACTTGTCAATAACATCATCGTGATGTCATCAGACTTGAACATCATCAAATTGTTCTGCAACGTTAGACATACGAGGCGCTGTAACTGCCCAGCATCTAAAGTAGAAACTATCACATGCAATAACTTAATGTGGTTTTGAGCCTGATCTTTAAATTCTCTGTACACGTCCGGTATTAACCACACTAAAGCGTTAGCGTCGCATTCCTGACATTTCTCAAAATCGTCCGCCAAACTGTCGCCAATCTTAAGTTCCAAATAACTACAATAATCTCGGTAAATTTCTGACTTGAATTTCACGTTTCTCCTTTTCCCGAGGTCCTGTTCGGCGCGCCGGTCGCGCTCGAAGCATACCTTCAAGTAAAATAAAAGGCTGTATCCAGCTCCGTGAAATGCGTTCTGAGCTCGAATCTCTTTGAATGTCTCAAGTATTAGTTTGCGTTTAGTCTCGCCTCCGTCGCTGCTTTTGGAAAGGAAGTTGAACATGGCGAAAATAGGCGTGTTAACTTGTATTTCTAGTTCAGCTGGAGTAGGGTCTGCGCTGATTTTTAACGGTGGCGCCTCCTGACTTGCAGCTGTAAAAAGATCAGCTAGAGCCGTAGCTGTTGGCATTGATGTGCTGCAAGCGTTCAGCAGAGCGGTCGCGGCGGCGGCGGAGCGGTCGTCTAGAAGAGTTTCTGCTAAAGGCCGCAGGCTCAAAGGCAAAGCAGCTGCTAGTTCAGGTCTTTCGCGCGCACGTACTTCAGACAAGGGTAAGTCATCGTCATCTGTATCTTCAGCTATAATTGGCAAGGGGTCTTCTTCATCATCTGAGAATGCAGGCTCATCCGGACCTCTAGGCATCTCCTCGTTACTCTCCGCCAGCACCCCGGAAGCACCTTCCCCATTACCATTGCTGCAGAACTCTTTGAAAGTCTCTCTCACTGTTGTTCGCAATTCTCTATCCAACTTAGGAGAATCGAACAATGGTTGAAGATTAGGCAGCACTCTTTTTTCTATGATCTGCTGAAGGGAACTATATATTCCTTGCTTAACTTTCTCAGCAAAAGGCGGATAGAAGTTAGGGATTATTCGACATAAAAAGTCTAACAAAGTGGCAGTGACGGCTGGGTGTGATCTCATAGAGTGGTGCATTACTAATATTGCAGGTTCTATGTTCATGATGTTGTCCTTTTCTGGATCATAAAATAACCAATCATAGAATAGAGCTAATTTGGCATTGGAAGCGGCAACATTAGACGTGCAGGTTGTTAATAGCCATCCAATAACAGCCCATCTCGGAATGATGTCAGAACAAAGAAGTTCGTTTGTTGGATGTATCACACCTACAATGAATCGTATCATGTCACTCCGTAATGATTGTGATTCTGGTGTAGCAAGGTACTGTCTTTGAAACCACTCCTGATACCTCTTATGATGACCAAATCTTACTTGAGATGTAAGGAATACTAATTTCCGTTCCATGTCCGGTGTTAACCTGGACTGTAGATACCTTCTGGAGGTCCTTGTTTGTAGAATTTGCAAGACATGAGTAAAAGTGGGACACAGAGATTTTGGATTTGTTAGTATATCCTGCCATAGTTGATTAAATTCTGGAATGCGAGCCACATTCTGCAGCAATCGGATCATATCTCGTCCCAATGTCAAAACATCAGCAAATCTTTCTCTTATTAGAGAAATTACAAAGTTCACTTCTTTCTGCCTTAAGACCATGAGTTGTGGAATATTGTGGTCTTCTATTAACCGTAAATATGTGTACACCACCATACAAATAAGTACAGGAAATTTGTCCAGCCATGCTCTGTTCTCAATGTAAATATCCAATAGAGATTCTACTAACAATATGTTCTTTGGGGTAATATCACCCCCAGAAGCATATCGCATTAAGTTCCAGCACACGCTGTCTATTCCAGTTACGGAATTCCGTATCATTTCTTTCACCAGCCATAGTAATTGATTTCGAGTAGTATCTTGAAACTTTAAATACCTTTCCAGAATCAAATTGGATAGATTGTTGAGCACACACGTGAGTCCATCGCGGGTCACTAGCGTTAGATCTCGATAGCACTTCGTAGCGTTGTGGGGCTCTGTCAATATGGACATCAGCATCCCAAGGGACACCTCCTCATGATTTTTGCAAACCGCATTATTAAGTGCATCATGTGTTTCCTTTTCACTGCAGTCGGCTACGAGGGATTGGAAGAAGTTGTAGGCTCTCTCGTATCTCTGAAAACATACGCATTTCGTGATGAATAACTAAGAATATAAGGAAAACATTAACTCACGCAACCAAATTAAGTTTTCGCGCCTCGAAAACCACTAGCGCCACTATCGTCGATAAGGGAAATTAATGCTGTACATGGCCGACTAAATGATTCTTTGTTGGAAAACTGCAAAATCCTAGACAGTACCTCTTCAATTTCATCCTTGTTTTCTATAGCGGTGCACATAAAAAGTTTAGGTGAACTAGATTTAGCCTGCTCCATAATTTGTATTTTTTTTATAACTACTTATTTAGTTAAAAATCTAGCACAGGATGTCTCCTGCATGGCTGTCGTAGGCGAAAAATATTTATGAAGTACAAGCAATACAATCACAGCCATGAATGTGTGCGTGCATATGTCACAAAACCTGAACATGTCAAAAAGTACCGTCAGGGTGCGCCATCGCTTCTTTCGACCGAAATAACGCTCCATTCTACGCATAAAATCAATGCCCACGATTTAACCTGGACATAAAATGCAAATTTCCGCGTCATTACGAATATCTTAAACGGCTTGGAATAGATACGGTGACAAGGCTGCCAAAATAACAAAAAAAGAAATCGAACCGCCATTTTGTACAGTTTTGCGAGTGATTTGTTTACTGATAACCACTGTTAATTTCTACTAATTGATACAGCATTCTATAATTTTACGCTAGTTAAAATATTATTATAGGGTATAGCAGCCAACAGTAAGTATTTTTTAAATTATTATAACATTAATACCAATCTTACTTTGGCCGGCAAAGGGAACATCGAACATCACATTCGACATGCGTAATTGCACGTTAACCGGCGAGTGAACACGCTATCGTTTCAGTTACCTTAGTTTCTTACAAATTTTAGCAAATAAGTTCAAGTCTGTCAGTACAAGTACATGCAGGCTAATCGATGAAAGTTTCCATAACTTAACGTCATTAACCCAGATTTGATGCTTTTTGTACCACTTGATGTTATAACAGCAAAAAACTACGCGTAATTATCATTATACATGCATTTTCATTATATTTAGGTTCTGATAACGAAATGGATAACCAAAGAGAGAAAGAACGCGACCGTTCAAAGCGTGGAGACAGGCCTTCCAGGTTTTCAGATGCTCAAAGAGACCGATCTAGTGACCGCGAATCGCGGTCAGATGGAAAACGCTTGTTCGTGTCCAACATTCCATACGAGTTTCGCTGGACTGAGCTAAAAGATTTATTCAAGGAAAAGGTAGGCATAATTTTACTTTATGGGTTTGTTAGAGTGAAACTTGTTGGGGCTTAGGCTCCTTTCTAGGTAATGCAGGGATGCCCAAGTGGATCTTCAATGAAGACTTGTTATTTAAACTTGTTCACAATGATTTATTTGTAAATTATAATTAAATTAAATACAGTGAGTTTGTCATTCAATATTGGCTGCTGTCGGCGGACGTTATATACGCATCCGATCGTTGCCGATCTTCGAATTTCGGACGCAATCGGCCGTTCCGTGACGAAAGATGAGTTCTGAACAAAACTCTTATCATTACTGTATTCTAGTTATTCTTAAAACATACACACACACATGGTAGTGCATACAGACATGCAAAAGCTTTCACTAGTTTTCTGAATAATGTTCTTTTGTATTAATTTACAGTAGTTTAGACACTGTAAGACAAAGGTAAGTTGTATGTGGTGGAAATGTCATGAGTCTGGCACATACAACACATTATCCCTGCTGCAGGAGGATGATTATAGTTCGGTCGCTTTAAGAATGCAATAAAATCATCATTGTCGGGTCTCATAACCAATCAAATTGTTCCTAATCAGAAAGTATGCCTTTATCTGGTTACTGTGAGTTTGACTTTCTAATTAGGAATGATATCATTGGTTACAGGCATGGCTAGGCTGGCAGACAATAATGATTTTACTGCATTCTTAACCTTTGGGATGCGCATGTCAAAAAGTTACCATATAAATAGCAATTGTGACAACTTCATGTTTAAGTTGAATTTAGTTGATTATATATGGAGCAGATCTGCTCCTAAGCATATGAAGGGTTAACGGGAACAAACTATAGACTCTATAGAGTTGCATTTATAGCTTCTATCTTTTTAATTTCTCCACATAAAACATTTTTATCATATTCTAGGTTGGTGATGTGGCATACGTAGAGCTATATAATGATGACAATGGGAAACCACGAGGGTGTGGTGTTGTTGAGTTCAGTAACACTGAGGCCATGAAGAAAGCTCTCTTTGTTATGCACAGATATGAACTCAATGGAAGGAAGCTAGTGTTAAAAGAAGAGACAGGTAACGCATTTTAATTCCCATTAATTATTATTTGGTTAAATTAAATAAGATCCCAATTAATAATAAACAATACAAAACAATATGAATTATTATAGAAAAATCACTATCTATAGATATTGTTTGATATTTTAAGTATTTATCAACCAGAGACAGACTAGAGAGAGGAAGCCTGGGCGTGCGCGACTTCGCCGATAAAATGTAGGAGAGCAGGCTGCGATGGTACGGTCACATAAAAAGAAGGCCAACATGTCTGCGCAGGTCCCACACCAGCGCGCGACCCATCCGCCAGGGGATCAACGACATCCCGTCAGGGCGCTTGCCGTCGTCCTTTGCGATCTGGGGCTCCAGAGCCGCAGGGACGTTGGTAGTGAATGTTAATAAGACTTTGTATGTTGTAGGTAATGAACGCAACAGGGTTGGGTCTGCCAGACAAGGTGGTGGGGGCGGTGGTGGCGGCAACAGGAACAACAGGGATGATATTAAAGATGGGTAAGCCATATTTATTTATTAGTATTACACAAGCCAGTATCACAGTTTCCAAACTACCAAACTGCATGTGGCAGTGAAGGAAAATATGATAAGCAAGCCTCGGATGTTTTATCGCATGGTGAAAGAAAACTATGGAGTTGATATTAACTAAAACATATTCATACTCATACTCATTCATTTAATTAATACCGAAAGTGAATTATAAATAAAATAAATAATTTGAATACAGTTTATTTTTTAAACAAAAAAATACTGCCACGCAATAAATAAAAATAACATTAAGAAAGCTCCCAGTTTGTAATATCCATAGGGCATGAGTGCTTCAAAATGTTGCCAAGCTATGGCGTGTATTGTCCATTTCAAAATTATAATTGTGAAATAAGTATATAATCGCGAATTTTTTTTTTATTTGCTGGCGTAAAACAGGTTCTATTTTGGTTGAAAATTCACTTGTGACTTGAAAAAAATATAGTTAACGGCATAACACTTCCCACTTCGTACTACAAAAATTCTAAATTCTGTTAATTCTAATTCTAAATTTTCGATCTGTCAGCCTGATAAAGGGATAAAAATATTACGGGACTAAGAAAACGAGTGAATATGAGTATGAATATGAGTTTAATTTTAGTTTTAATATCGACTCCATAGTTTTCTTTCATATTACCATGCAATAAAAAATCCGAGGCTTGATGATAAGAAAACCTACATTACATGATCAATGATATTTGAAGGTGAGCATTTGCTAATTGGTCATTACCAGCATGTGTAAGACCATGGTTGACTGGAAGAGATCCCGTATAGGGATAAGTTCGCCTTTGCGTATTGTATATATTTTGTTCTTAATCTGTCTTACAACAACAAGAAGTGGGATCAATGATGATGAATAACATGCTTGATTTCAATTGGCATGCCTAGTTTAATGAAATTTTGCAACTTATCCTATTTAAGCGTTGTTATTACTGTTATTTTAAGTTATTACTGGCTTGCCTAAAAGGCTTGATCTTTTATACATATTTGTATACAGGTTATAGGTACAGGCAATATGAATGAAAATGTTCAGTTACAATTTGTAATGTATTTATTTCTAGTTGGGGTATGATGAAACCGCGCGAACCTGAGAACTTCAACACGTACGGCCTCAGTCTCGAATTCCTCGACTCCATTAATGTTCAGCCGCCGCTAGTGAAGAAAGTTTTCGTTGCCAACGTAAGTTCTTAATCCTAAAGTTTGATTTTTTAAATTCATATAATGTCATAGTCTAATCAGGTCCGCTAGCTGCTAGATTCTATGCCTTCTAATGGCGCTTACTTTGAAATAGATTCAGAATAGTTGCACCAATCACAGTTGACAGACTGATCAACATCAATCAGCAGTGACCTGTAAATTTCCCATGCATATGCAATAATATTTTTCAAACATTTTTAAAAGTGACAGACGGATTGGTTCAACCTACCCATATTGAATGGTGTGTTGATTGAAGTTGAATTTGATTGTTGGATTTATCGAAAATTGACTTTCTAACCTCTTGTCTACCTAGTACAATAAATCACTAGAGACTAATAAACAAGCTCACCAAAACGACTACCTTTTATGATTTTATCAGTGTCATAGCTAGGTGACTAAGGGCCCTGGGGCAAAATAAAACTGGGGCCAATATACATAAATACATAGTTTAAAAAACCGGCCAGGTGCGAATCGCACTCGCCCACGAAGGGTTCCGTTCTGTATATTACGCAAAAAATGGCAAAAAAATCACGTTTGTTATATGGTAGCCCCACTTAAATAGCGGCAACAGAAATACATCATCTTTGAAAATTTCAACTACCTGGCTATCACGGTTCATGAGATACAGCCTGGTCGTTTTTACCCTTTGGGTACGGAACCCTAAAAATGCAAAGCTACTTTATCAATAATTAGGTTTTGGGGCTCTCCCGAGCTTAGGGGCCCCGGGGCACTGCCCCGTCTTGCCCTTTGGTAGCAACGCCATTGCCTTTTATACACTTCACCAAACCTTTCAAGAAAATCTGTCATTACCCATTCCCTTTACAGCTTGACTACAAAGCGGATCGTGCCAAAATAAAGGAAATCTTCAAAATGGCGGGTAAAGTCCGCAACATAGACTTGGCGGTAGATAAGGATGGCAACAGCAGGGGATTCGCCGTTATTGAGTACGACCATCCTGTTGAAGCCGTGCAGGTAAATAACATTTACTATCACTAACACTCCCCAAGCCGACTGGTCCTCGTGGGGAATTAGACCACGACCCCAAACGCCCACACACACATCTCCCAAAAGCCTATGACAGGGATGAGTGGAGAAAAAGTGAGGAGGCTTTCACCCAGCAGATGGGATCTGCAGTCAGCCCCAAAACAAAGTTAAAATAAAGAAAAACAAAAATAATAATAACCTGACTGTAGAACAAATGAAGCTTTAATAATAATAATAAAAAGCTACTAACAGTTTTGAATGATTCACTGTTAGTTTCACTAGACCTATATTGATTTGATTGATTGATGTAATGACGGTCTATATCCCGGTCAATATAAGTCAACTAAAGCTACTAGAACTGAGAATGAGACTACTACTATGAACTGAGAATATTAAAAAATAAAAACCTAGGACATCATAGTCGTTCCCAGTTGCATCTAGTTGGCCATTTGGCAACCTGTAGGCTTAGCACAGGAGCGCCGCGACATTACCTCGCCCGCGAGATAGACTACCCTTTCCTCTCTTATTAATACAGTTAGAAAAAGACAGGAAGTCTAACTCGCGGGCGAGGTAATATCGCGGCGCTCCTGTGCTAAGCCCACTGATACTAAAAATTGGTTTAGGCACTGGTTTTTACAAAACCTGACCTGACCAGAAGGAAAACATTTTATGTTAAACTTATTTAACTTTACTTTAAATGAGTAAAGCCTTATGTAAATATCTGATAAGCGTTTCATATTTCTATGGGTTTTATTTTCTATTACACAAGTCTCATATTCGTCCTGAAATAGTACCTATTTACGGCAAATCCGTAGACAGAATACCTAGAGTGAAAGATAAAATATATGATTCTTATTAGAACTGATTAGTTGTGTTCTTTGAATTGATGTGTTAACGAAAATTGGTATTACTCCTTCTTTTTACAGGCAATATCCATGTTCGACAAGCAAATGTTACATGAACGTCGAATGACAGTCCGAATGGACCGAGGCAATTCAGAAAAGTCAGAATTTAGGCTGCCCGAGGGTCTAAAAGGCATCGGCTTAGGCTTAGGACCTAACGGCGAACCACTAAGAGATGTAGCGAGGAATCTGCCTCAGAACTCCAATGGGCCGAATTTGAACATGAATAATAGTAACTCTTCGCTGGGGACGGGAGTACTGGGGGCCGTGCCCACCGCCAGCGTGGCCCTCAACGGGCTAGGGGCTGGTCTAGCGGCTAACCCACTCACCACCAACACATTAGGAGGAGGATTGGGATTACAGGTATTGTACTACTAACATGGATATTTACTTGATCACTTGATCAGTGAATCTTATGTCCTTTGCATTATGAAGATAGTATTTTGGTGATGGAGAAAAAACTCGCTCATCGCTGCTCGTTTTTCGCTACTCATCATTGGAAGTGCAGTTTCCAATAGTAGATCTGTCGCACCATACATTACCTTATTTTATACCTACCTGTTAGAAAAACCGTTTTCTGTTCACACCTCTGTAAAAATCTACAATATTTCATCAATTTACAGAAACGTATCCATAAATCATTGGAAAGTGGACTTTAATGCTTGAGAAAATGATATAGGGAGCGTGAATGAACAGTAGGGGGCAGCAGTGAGCCTCCTGTTTATTGTCGCAAAGTGTAAATGTCAAGTTTAAGCTTCCAATTTACACCACAAGATGGCAGAACCTACAACGCGCATTGTAGGGGGACACCTGCTTTGGGGCGTGAAGTGTGAAGTTTAAGTTTCTGATCTAGGCACAAGATGGCAAACCCTCCAACGTGTCCCCGTACAGTTTAATGATTTTTTTTCTATTGTACAATTCAATTGTTGTATGTCATAAGTATAAATCCGTATCAAAAAATCCATATCAAGACAGCCTTCTCTTTTCAGGCTCTAGGTCTAACCGGGCTAGGCGCCCTCCAGAACCAGCTCCTCCAGCAAGGTCTGACCGCCAGCGACCTGGCCACCATGCTCACGGCGCAGGCGCAGGCGCAGGCGCAGGCCCAAGCGCAAGCGCAAGCCCAGGTGGCGCATTCGGCCGGTGTCGGGGTCAATGTGAACAGTGGCCTGAACCTGAATAATGACTTGAGCGCGCTCGGGAATAATCCTCATAGTAATGTCATGGGAGGAAATTCTTCTATGAGCAGCGGGCCGCTTTCAGGTAAATATATGAGTGTCTAGTAGGTACATAACATCCCTGTTGCCGCCGTGCAGATCTCGACGACTCAAATAAAATTAAAGTAAACTGATTATATTCTTCCAAGGTATTGGTTCACAAGGGTTAAGACCGACGGTTAAAAAGTGTAGAAGTGGTGGTTATTGTATGGAGGCTGATGAGAGAGTGATCTAGCAAAATTGAACATTAAAAAAAATCGGCCACGTGCGAGTCGGACTCGCGCACCGAGGGCTCCGTACTTTTTTAGTATTTGTTGTTATAGTGGCACCAGAAATACATCATCTGTGAAAATTTCAACTGTCGAGGTATCACGGTTCACGAGATACAAACAGGCAGACGGACAGCGGAGTCTTAGTAATAGGGTCCCGTTTTTACCCCTTGGGTACGGAACCCTAAAAAAGTGGTTTAAAAGGTGCCTCTAATTGGCCGCGATACAAATTATGAGCGCTTCTATTGCGCTTTAGAAAAAGCTTCCGTATACTAGACGAGCCCGACGGCTGCGTTTAGCTACTGCATTGGGAATATTTGTGCTAATTTCAACCAAAAGGGTACTTATTTTCGCTTGTCAGTAAGGCGCTATTTCCATATAGCTTCAATTAGAAATCAACCTTATCAACAAGCCAGAATGGTACCTTATGGTTGAAAACGTCACATTTTACGATTTTATACAAATAAAAGATTGCGTTTGCAACAATCCCCTGGCCCAGACATAAGCCCAGGTAGCCCAAGCTGCCAATGATGGTGTAAATGTTTGCAACAATCCCCTGGCCCAGACATAAGCCCAGGTAGCCCAAGCTGCCAATGATGGTGTAAATGTGTGCAACAATCCCCTGGCCTAGACATAAGCCCAGGTAGCCCAAGCTGCCAATGATGGTGTAAATGTTTGCAACAATCCCCTGGCCCAGACATAAGCCCAGGTAGCCCAAGCTGCCAATGATGGTGTAAATGTTTGCAACAATCCCCTGGCCCAGGTAGCCCAAGCTGCCAATGATGGTGTAAATGTTTGCAACAATCCCCTGGCCCAGACATAAGCCCAGGTAGCCCAAGCTGCCAATGATGGTGTAAATGTTTGCAACAATCCCCTGGCCCAGACATAAGCCCAGGTAGCCCAAGCTGCCAATGATGGTGTAAATGTTTGCAACAATCCCCTGGCCCAGACATAAGCCCAGGTAGCCCAAGCTGCCAATGATGGGGTAAATGTTTTCCCGCCACATGTCCCGATTGTTAGCCATGGAATTTGCCAATAGCCCGAAAATTGGCATTAAATAATTTTACGGTTTAGACTCACTTGTTTTAGTGACTCGCGTGACATGAAAGGAGACCTAGGCTCTCCGAAACATGTCGCGCGAGTGACTAAAACAAGCGAGTCTAAACCGTAAAATTATTTAATGTTAATATGTGACGTTTTCAATCAAAAGGTACCACATTGTCGGTTGTCGATAAGGTTGATTTCTAATTGACGCTATATGGAAATAGCGCCTTACTGACAAGCGACAATAAGTACCCTTTTGGTTGAAAATGGCACATATGTCTCATAATAGTTTAAATCCGAAAATTGGCCATCAAATTCGGGACATTTTTCATTGCAAATTATTTCTTATACGTTGTTGTTGCGGATATACGGATACTGATATGTTATGAACATATTTTAATATAAGTTTTAATTTCCAGCTTCAAGCAGACAAATGGTGGGAGTGACCGGATCTGGACAGGGCTACGGCCGGGACTCCAGCATCGTCCAGCAGAGCTCCCGCGACAAGTCGTCCGACATGGTTGCTATCACTAATGTAAGTTACAATCCTAATATTTGCTATATTAATAATGTACCCTTTGACAAATTAAGACAGATGAAGAGATTTGTGTAGAATTAACCTACACTAATAACACACATAACAAAGTTCTTGGTGGCAACTACTGGGAATTAGTTTTCTCATCTTTTACTAGTGGTAACTGCTGGAAAGAGTAGTACTGAGATTTTTTTCCCCGTCGTTCCCAGTGGTGAAAGGTCAGGAAAAATTCCCAGCTGTTACCAACGTGTTACCCAATTAAGGCAGTCATGTCTATCTCTCTTTTTTTCGGGTAAAAATACTATTTTATACTATTTTGTTACTGGAAACGTATTTTTTACTCGATTGTATCAGAAGGAGGGTAACGTTTTTCGAGCGTGGGTATGTATATATGTCCAGCCCGGCCCAAACGGCTGGACGGTTTTTGATATACAGGATGGCCAAAAAATAATTGCATTCCCGTTGCCAGGGAGGTTTTGGGATTATATTGAGCAACATTTACTATGGGATCAACCCCGAAATCGCGAAAAAAATTTGGCCGTTTCATACATTTTGGCTGGTCCATGTTCTATGGGAGGGTATTTTTTTTTTGCGGTCTTGTGGTTGGTCCCATAGTAAAAGTTGCTCAGTATAATCCCAAAATCTCCCTGGCAACGGGAATGCACTTATTTTTTGGCCACCCCGTATATTACTTGAACGTTGTCGTACACGTGCTATACTCGTACGTATACGTACGTAGCTGCCGCCGACGGTGACGTGGCAGCTGATCCGCGAGAAGTTCAGCGAGTGCGGCGACGTGAAGTTCGCGGAGATGACCGGCGCCGACTCCGCCATCGTGCGCTTCCACAAGGAGTGGGACGCCGAGCGGGCCATCAGTATCCTTTACTACAACACCACTTACTAATATACGAGTATCATATCAAAACGACTTAGCGCTTTCTCATCACACACGTCACAGGGCGGACACGCTATACCTACATCAAAAATGACTTGCGTTTCTGTGTGAACGGCACGTATACGCGGTATGCATCATAGTGTAAGTTGCTTAAAAATAGTACTGAGCGGCCGGCAAACGGCCGTCAATCTGCTGTCGCGGGGCGAGGTCATTCGAGCCGGGGCGGGGCGGGGCGTGGCCTTTCTGTATGATAATACTATTACTTATTCTGTGCCATAGTCCTAGTATGGCCCCGAGCTACCGTTGGCGCTAGTTGCATATGCAGCTGTAATGTTCAGCCTCAGTATGGTTGGACCGGACCGATACAGAGTTATAAGTACGATGCTTGTTTTATATAAATAATTTTAATTTAGTAGTTATGTTTTATCTTCTTGCTGCGTAACTTTTTCTTATCTGTTATTATTCTCTTAAGAAGAAAAGTAAATAAAGAGTATAATAATAAATAAATATTAGGGAACATCTTACACAGATTAACCTAGCCCCAAATTAAGCAAAGCTTGTACTATATGTGCTAGTATATAGATAAATAAATACATACTTATATAGGAAACACCCATGACTCGAGAACAAATATATGTGTTCATCACACAAATAAATGCCCTTACCGGGATTGGAACCCAGGACCATCGGCTTCACAGGCACCGCTACACCGCACACGCTACCCACTAGGCCAGACCGGTCGTCAAACCGGTCTAATCATACTCTAGATAATATTGATTTAAATTATAACAGCGATTACAAATAAATTTTCTTAACGTTATCCTCAGAAATGTTCGACAGGACCCGTATTGACGGAAGAACTATTGACGTCCGATTTTTCTGAGACGAAGAAACAAGGTAAGATTGTTATTTTTACACTATGCATTTGGTCACAGATGTTTTTACTATCATGATATTTTACATGCTTTTCATATTACTTCTGAAAATTTTCATATTTAAATACAAGGATCGAAAACATTGTCAGTTTTTGTCATTAGTTATTAGTTACCTTATTTCACTCTTATCTCCATTTAGACTGTACAAAAACTTGCGATTTTCGTTACATTGCGGGAGCATTCCATCGTTACGTAAGGGACATTCGGACCCATTGTTTCGACTTTCCGAGCCTGGTTCTTTTTTGGCTTGCGTTTTTATAGTGCAATATTGGCATCATCTTAAAGCTGCTTGTTTTCTTTACTTAATAAACTGTTTAATTTACTTTTACTATAATACGCAAGTCAACACAAATAATAATACAAAGCAAGTAATAATACAACGTAATTCGGAATTAAAGCAAATATTTCGTTAGCGATTCGCATGAAATATACGCCAATACTTTGTCCTACACGTAGACATTGCATAAAGAAAGAATTTTGTAAAAAAACTAGATGAAAAACTTACCGTTTTCATGGAATGCTCGTGCCTGCGGGAGTTATTTGGTCAATCGACTGAATTAATTGTACTCTGTAATTACCAATGTATCGAATATTGCATGCAAAAGGGGGCGCCACAAGCACACAATTGTCATATACTTGGAAATTTCGACCAACGCCATCGTGACCGGGATAGCAGAGCGGTTCAGGCACCTGTCCGGTAAACCGGGGACGCTGGTTCGTTACCAGCTCTGGACACTGGAGGCTTTGGTCATTTTTTCCTTCGTATATGACATTTATTTCAGTTTATTGCATGCAAGTTCTGAAAAAGGTGTTATCGGTGTTTCAAGTACTGACCGAGTTAATTATTTTTTCAATGTTTTCGATGTTTGTTTGATCTATAACAAATACGCTACGGTTCTTCGTCTGGATCTCGACTCTGCTCTCGTAGGTACTTCGTTCCTGGGTCATAATTTTCAAAATTACAATTGTCTCCGGGATGTTTTGACTAGTCAAAGGCTTCTGTTTTGGACGACAACATACAGTGATCCACAAACGAGTAATTTTTCTTTAACTTGACCAAGCATTTCTGATAAAACTGTACGGCTTCCTCAAATAACGTAGATATTTGGTTTATAATTATAATCTGTTGCACGTACAGTCAGCAGCAGAAGTTGCTAAGCGGGCGAGGTGTTCAAAATCATCATCATCAGTCGCGTTAAGATCATTTTAAACAACTGGCCCGCTGAGCAACTTCTGCTGACTGTTTGATTTTTGTTGGACTCTCAAAAACAAACAAGTTTACAAAATTTTGTAGGGTAATCGTGCGTAAAAAAAAAAACATACTTTTTAACAGAGTCGCTTTGCATTTAAGTCGGTACTAGAAAATGACTCATCATAATGAAGATCCACCACCACCTTCCAGCTCCATCATCAGACCCTGAGTATTATCTTGCGTCAAAGATCTTGTTGAGACGAATCAAACGAGCCCAAACACGATGTGATTTAGTTGCATGGTTGATTGGTACCGGTGGCCACCTTCGAGCTCTATCATCAGACCCTGAGTCTTATCTTGCATCAAAGATCTTGTTGAGCAATCAAACGAGCCCAAACACGAAGTGGTTTAGTTGCATAGTTGATTGGTACCGGTGGCCCCAACCACCGGTGGCGGTGGTGGTGGTGGAATCGTTTGGATAGTTGGGTGGATTTCAGTTGAAGTGAATCATTCGGTCGTGTAGGCGTGTAACGAGTAAATTAACTGATGTAAATGAGTCTTTTCCGGTCCTTTTGATCCGACTCTTCGATATCTCTTGACAGTTTTCAAAAGCAAGGAAAGTCTGACAAGATTCTATTTGGCCCTGAAATAGTGTTGCTACAAGCAGCTTACACATGGCAATAATGTGCGTCATGTTTAGTCAAATAAAATGTAAGTACCTATCGGTCAGGTCAATGACTAATTTCAAAACATGTTATTGGACCTTTTATTATTGATGTACTTAAATGTTTTATTATATTCAAAATAATGTTTTTTGCATCTTTGACCATCTATTTTGGCATTTTTGTGGTAAAATCGTTTATATTTGCGAAATATTTTCTTCTTGTCTACTTACCACTTAAACTTCGCAACATGGCCAAGGTCAAATAAAATCTTGTCAGGGTTTGCTCGCTATTTTAAGAGCTGCGTCGGTCGTAGTCGACAGTGGTCCAGCTATAACCTTCGCCTGTCAACACGACTTTTTTTTTGTACATTAATGGTGCAACATCAGGATTATATTCTGAGTTTGTATCTCCGATAACACTGACAGGCAATCCTTACACACGATCTTGGTTAACCGGAGATTCTTCCTTCAGCTTAAACAGTATGTTTTTTTTGTGTTTTCAGGAGTGTTTCAAGTTGATCTGTTGTGGGGTTTGTATAACGGCTGCCTGCGTAGAAAACTTTGTTCTTTACTCTCCATGAAATAGTCCACTTTGTGTTTGACAATCAGATTAGTTATGTATCTTAAGTTTAGTGTAAGTTGACGGTTTGCTATTTGCGTATTTTTAGTTTCTAATGTATTTGTAAGATGGATTATTTTATTTTTGAGTTTAATTGAATACAAATCTAGGACTTAGAATTGTTTAAAAATAGGTTCGGTCTTAAGAATGGGTCGATCTTTGTCTTGAACTTGCGTGATATGCTGATGTTCGATGTAATATTAAGCTGGTTCACGATTCACTTGTTTCACTCCCCTCATTTGGGATATCACACTGTAATGAATATTCATTTATCTCGTATATTGCGCTTTTACTAAGGAAACTACCGGCAGGTGTTATGGAGCTCAATTGGACATTAATCGTGTTGTTTTATCCACAATTTGATCAATTGGGTTTCTATTGAAACATTTTTTTGAATCGGGTACTTTTATTTGCTTACAAATTATAACTGCGACGAATATAGGTTCTAGGATACCTTGTGGGAGGAGACAAGATTTTTTCGAAACCCTTCTTATACAATTTAAGTTAGTTTGCGTAGTGTATTGTATCTTTAAAACGAGCCAGTCGGCACAATTGTTAAGGTCTAATAAATATTGTTCAGTCATAACTTCCATTCACATGCAAAAGTATAATTGAATAAATTTTAATGTATTGTGTACAATGAATTTTTATTTTTGTCGCTCACGTGGTTATAGCCCGAGTATTTCTGCAGTGAACTAGAAAGATGGCTCAAGAATTCTATCGAGTGCTTTCTAAAAAGTTCTCGATGTTATTCGATATTGAGTTCACTGTTATTATTCGTTAAGTGTGATCCGAAAGGACGAATCTACGAGAAAGAATTGAGAGGTTGGTCAACATGGTGGTTTTGTCAAGCTCTCCACTCTTACCACGTCTCGCTTGAACCCCACCGGCCTCCTTCAAAGATAATTTTGGTTCTCCAAGGGATGATGTCTCGAAGAATCGATTCCAGCGATGTCGTTCAAGCCTCAGAATAAGTGACACTAAATGGTAAGTCGCCTGCCATCGAGCCCTTATAGTTTTGACGGTTTGCATGGGGATTCTTTTGATCTTACGTCCGTGCGCGTGCGCAGGGTATCTATGTTAACTACGTTGATGCTGCGTTCGTTGTTCGTATCTGCCTATCTTCTACGTTGCTTCTAATAAAATTTAACTGTCACTACAAATATTATGTTTTGGCAAAGCGCTTTGAGTTTATATCTAAAATCACGACGGACGACAACAATTACCATTTGTGATTCTGAACAACAAGAAGTCTTAGTAGGATTGTTGTTTCTAAAATTGTACGTTTAAGTGTTTAAAGACTTGGTAGTGTAATGCAGGTTCCGCTTTCCATTTGGAATTAGGTATGTGCCCATACAGTATTATCACCATTATATATTTCATTGATGCTTCTATCTATACTTGTTTTGAGCTAATTAATCCTGTGTTTGGGCCAATTTATATAAAGCTGTAACACTTTTAATTTCGATATTTTGGTACTCAATTCTTTCGATCCTTAGAAAAACTGTCCCAAAATTTTTATGTCCATTCCGTTGCCATTTTTCATAGACTGTATTTGGCAACGGAAAGGAGGGATTAAAAAAAGACTGAAAGTTTTCGGACACTTTGTCTCCTATTAGGATCAAGAGAGCTGATTCCGAGTAGAAGTAACATAAAAAAATCTAATTCTAAAGTGTAATGTACAACTAAATAAAAATAATGGCCTATTTTTAAAATTATCTACCCAATACCGTTGATGTAATTTATATTCGTGATACTACTGTAACTCGACCAAGTCTCGCCTTTCTAAGGCAGGGTACCTATTTGAACAATCAATTTAATGTTAGTGACTTCTATGGGTCGAATACGAGTTGGGTGTATGTGGATATCAATATTTTCAATGTGGGTGCTCTGTTGGGCATGAGTTTGTATGGACAAATATTTTGACATCCAACATTTTGCTTTTATAAGACCTTCATAGATGTTAAAACACAAGTATGTCTTTATACTTTTTATATTCTTGTTATTGTCTAGTATTGTGCTATTTTCAGGTTACAAGATGGATTAAAATAAATGGAACTGACCATTCCTTTGACCTCCATTTGACCGCCAAAGATGTCAACTGTCGGGCGCGGCTACAGATTCACTTGCGCACACGATAGCCGTGGGATTTAAAGGGTCAAAATTGACGGACCCGCCTTATTTGGTAGATGGTTAACAGAGGATACGATGCCCAAGGAGATAATACGAGGGGCGACTGTAAAGTTCTAAGCCTAAGGTACTTCGAGGTTGCATATGCGTTAACAGACCACTAAAAATACCATTTAAAAAGGAAATTATAAAAAATAAAACAAATGTCATTTATTTTATTATGTCTCGTGATATTCAAGGATATAGTTTATCATGTGTTTTCAACGCATATTATAACTATGAAATTGAAGTCTGTAAAAAATTGAGCACCGTGCTGTAATTAAGTTCCTCACGAAAAATAACAAATCACCGCAAAGTATTTTTGACGAAAAGCAAAGGCATTTTGTTTTTGCAACACTAACGCACCCGTTCACACCGCTCGTGTTGCCAAGCTTGCTCTGAAGGAAACCGGCTTCAAATAAATTTACCACCTACCCTACAGTTTAGATCTATCCCGTAGCGATTATTTCCTATCCAGTAATTTGAAGAGACTTAAGAGGAAAACGATTTGGAAGTGATGAAGAAATGAAAACAGCTGTACCTACAGGAACATTATGACAGCCAATAAAAACTAACGTTCTAAAAGCATTTCATATAAAAAAATATAAATGCATTGAATTATAGGGAGATTATTGAAAAATAAAAATTAGTTAAATTTTATTCAATAGTTTTTTCTATCTTAGGCTTAGAAATTTTCAGTCGCCCCTCGTATGCTCGCGTTGCTGCAAGCAAAGGTAATTGTTTCTGTATGTGTTTTGGGGTAAACTACATGGGTAGTTATTAATTAATGTTTGACAATCTAGTTAACATACATACATTCATCTATATCTATAACAGTCTGAGGAAGTTGCCACAATACTAACCCAAACGCTACAAAAAACAGAGGAATGGCTACAAGCCAACAATCTTGAACTTAACCTAAATAAAACAAAACTCATACAATTCAAACCTTATCAAAAACAAGACTTGCCAATCAGCCTTACTTATAATAATATTAAATTAGAATGCATAAAATCAACAACTTTATTAGGGATCGACATAGATACTAGTACCAATTGGAAGCAACACATACAAAACCTGACGAAAAGGGTATCGTCATTCATTTATGCCCTAAATCACCTCAAACGCGTAACGGACTTAAAAACAGCTCTTGCAGCGTACTATGCATACGTTCACTCCAGATTATCCTACGGAATCGTATTATGGGGTAATAGTACCGACATAGATAAAATATTTATTCTTCAAAAAAGATGCATCAGAATAATGGCCAACATTGACGAAATGGAAACCTGTAAGCCATTTTTTGTAAAGTATAAAATACTCACTCTTACCTCTATATATATTCTAGAGACCAGTAAATTTGTAAGAAAACATAGCGAACTATATTCTCCTGAAACACTACCCAAAAGAAACGACCGAAATTTAAATAAACTGAAACTTCCCTTTTCTAAACTGAAACTGTTCACATCTAGCCCACACTATATGTCAATAAAAATATATAATCACCTCCCAAATAACATAAAAAACGAGAGTAAATTAAGCCTGTTTAGCAAGAAACTAAAAACATTTCTGTTAGATAAATGTTACTATAATATCAGAGAATTTTTTGAAGACATATAATATCTCTTTTGTGATACTTGTGATCGTAAATTGATTGTAATTGTATTTGATATTGTGCATGGCAGATTTTATTTAAATGTAAAATAATTAATTAATTATTTGGCACATATGTAAATAATAAGATGTATAATTTTAGATTAAATAAGTATGTTTCCCTATGTGGAACTATGTTGCCGTGCCCTAACAGGGCGTCACATGAACAGCTTATATTTAAGAACACCGGTACCTGCTATGTGATATGCAATAAATGATTTCAATTTCAATTTCAATTTCATCTATATAAGGGAGAAAATTTAATAAGCAAAACGTACCCAGGCGAATAAAAAAGCATTGGTTTCGACTACTTTTGATCTATATTTCTAATAACAACAAGACAATACATATATAACATCTAAAACATGATATAGGTATTTACTTAATCCATTTTATTTCTTTGCAGGTTACTCCATTACATTCTGGCTAGCATGGTGATATTTTGAATAGAAGTGTAGTTTTTATTACCTATATAATTTATTTTTATTACGATTATATACCCACTTTTTCTGATTATTAAAGACTGAATACAATTGATTACAAACTTGTGGTCATTTTATTTCTTCTTCCTCTCTCTGAGCTTGTTCATTTTCTCGACGGCCCACTTGGTCAGATTAGATATTGGGATCCTTATGACTGTTAGTATCAGTTCAAGCATAGATATTACCGAACTTCCGATACAAAGGTTTATTACGCCTCCTGTTTTCACTGTAACAATTATCGAATTTAAAATAATTTCACGGTTTAGACTCACTTGTTTTAGTCACTCACGCGACATGTTTCGGAGAGCCTAGGTCTCCTTTCTCAAGCACTAATAGTGCGAGCAGCGTTCACGACGGCCGTGTATTGCGACATGTCGCGCGAGGGACTAAAACAAGTGAGTCTAAACCGTGAAATTATTTACTGTAACAATTCGTAACCTTAAGATTAATGGAGTTCAATTCTCATTTTTGTGCAAATAGTGCACGTATTTTAAGTCGAAAATTGCTCGGCATGTTTCACTCCGTACCGAGTAGCATAATCGGATGCACGCGTTGGCGGACCGATGCAGACTGAACTATTTTCGACTTAAAATACGTGAGTGACCCGTGTTAGTTAATATGTCCGTGTCTCACGGAAGTTTTGTTATTAAAATAGAATTGGGAGACGCCAATGCCGATGTACTTAGTAACTGTTTTTAACACTGCTGATAATAAGTTTACTTGTACGATGATAAAGAGTGATTGCTTCTAGAGTAATCTAGTTCTAGACTCCCCGTAAACCGGTCTACAATTTTGAGAACAACGAAACTTAAGTTTAGCCTTAAGCGAGGCTTAGACTACTTATTGCATGCAATTTATGTTACAATGCCGACTAGACTGCATTCAAAAGTTTAATTAGATGAAAGTTCTTGCTGGTCTAAACCTTGCTTTATGATTATATCCAAGCGTCTGGCACATGTTAATCGGTGGAGACCAGAATGGCAGGCAATCTAACTTGTATCAGTAAGTAGTGTGCAACTTCGGAGGGGTATGATTTGAGAAGTCAAGTTTTAAAATTCCTTCTGTGGCCTAGGCTATAACCGCGGAAAACGCAGTTCGCAATTTGCGGTTATATTTCTCTGTGATAGAACATATCACTGCGACTTATTTTTCAAACCTGCCTAAGCGAGAAATCTCCGATCGCTTACCTCTAAGAGTAAGAAACTTTGATTAGAGAAAAACCTCTATGAGCGAGAAAAAATATTCTGGCCCCTTGAGCTCTCGCTTATACAGGTTTGACTTTGTGCTCCGAGCAATGCTGAGCCGAACTGAGCCGAGTTCGTCCGAAAGGAGTGTCTCCCCACTGTCTCCACTGGTGAACGCAAACTGGCCACATTTTATATTCATTATTCACGGCTGCGATATGCACAACACTGAAACTAGGCCTGAAGCTCTATCAATAGACATTACTCACAAAACATATCAGGCGTACTGAAAATGAACTCCCGCATCACCCTTACTTTCGGGAACCTAGAAATGCCGATCCTCAATCGGTTCATGTCTGACTGCGATAGAATACTTTCTGCGTCTTTCAAATAGACGTGCGACTCGCAGTCGCTCGGACAGCCGCAGTCCCTCGAGGCTCTTGGTAAGGAGGGAACGTTCCTGTGTTTGTGGAGAGTGTCGTTGGTCACAGAAAGTCGCAGTATTTCGTTTTTATGCTGTAAGACGCAGCGGAGTACAGATAAATCGCAGATTTTTTCGTGATCTGAAAAATAAGGTAAATAGTGAGATTAGTGCATGAATGCATATAACTATGATAATAGTTAGGTATTTGTTTTACAAGATGGCAAAGTTATTTTTCTTTGTTTAATTTATTTATTTCAAAAATACACTTTAGGACTACTTATACAATATTTTCGCCAAACTGAAAACAGTTTGTTGGCGAATAGTGCGCTCTCACTTTTATGTGTACTTTCTTGAGTTTCTTGAAATACATACAGAGCACAGAACAAACTGTACTGTGAGACTGACCTAATGGTTTGTAGAAATGCGGTACGCATCCGCAAAGCGTCTGGATCATTCTGATTCGGCACTCCATCAAGCAGTGGTTATACGAATATATTGGGTACCTCTTGGTCAGAGGCTCGTCCAAGTATCTGAAAATTTAATAAATTGTATCATAGTGCGTTCACAATTTATTTTAATCATTAAATGATATGATAATACCTCTTATATTTAGAAAACGTGGGGCAGATATTTGTCAGAAAATGTTTGTTGACAGTTCGCTCTTTATGGACGTATATCCCACTTTACTTTCGACAAATTACTTCAAAATAAATTGATACGGCATTGCGTTCATAGATGCTTAACATTATACGCTAAAATTAGGTACATGTAGTAGTACCTGTAATACTGCCACGCACATGTAATAATTAATGCTTATAATAAAGGAACTCGCCTGCATTTCTGTATAGTGACGGGCACATACCGCAGCGTGTCCGATATCTTGACGGTCCACACTCGGTTACCAAAGTACACGAAGCCCTCCGTGTCGAACGTGTATGATGGTGGGGTGAGCGTATATCTAGTGTCCATATAATAAGGTTCATAATAAATGAACTCGCCTGCATTTCCGTATAGTGACGGGCACATGCCGCAGCGTGTCCGATATCTTGGCGGTCCACACACGGTAGCCGAAATACACGTAGCCCTCCGTGTCGAAAGTGTATGATGGTGTGGTGCTGAGGGCGATCTCGTCGGGGCTGTGCACGTATACCTACCGACATGAGGGTCATACACATACAGAAATACATAAGTTTTATTCTCGTTCGCAGTCGTTTCTGCTTGTTAAAAACCAATGTATGTGTGTGTGTGTATGTATCTATCCTGTACCAACATTTATGTCTCTGTTTGACCTAATGGTTGACTGGTAGAGAATGCCTTTTGGCATTAAGTCCGCCATTTGTACATTTTTCTTTGCTTGTGCAATAAAGTTTAAATAAATAAATAAATGTAGAATGGGTAGCAGATCGTAACTGGTGAATTTCCAATATGACTTTAAACTCCGGTGGCCGTTCAACCCCTCGAACGCTTTGTCAAAAATTTGCTACTGAATTAATAACCTTGAAATTGTAAATTAAAGTTCAAATTGTCTGTGACGTATACGGGACAAGGCATTCGAAGAGTTCAGAAGTGTAACGCTCTTACGGTCCCCTAAACCCTTATAGTGGGACGATTTGCTGTCTATGGATGAGGTCTTGGTGGTTCAGTTGGCAGAGCGCTGGAGTATCGATCTAGAGGCCGTGAGTTCAAGTCTCACCCAAGGCAGTATTTTTACACTTTTAAATCTATTCTAAGCGTAATAGCATCGTTCGCAGATGTTTCTGCTTGTTAAAAATTAATTTACCTTGTACTCATCAGCATAATTTATTATCTGAGTAAAGAAATCTATGTCATGCGCCGAGAGTTCTATGTTGTTTTTAACGTACGCCATCGTCTCGTCTTTCCATTTGCTAGAAATACAACGGAAAATTCGGTATGAGAAGAAAACTTCGCTGTGTACTTTATGTTGTCATATGCTTTACTTTGTAATGGAGTGAGGATTGCAGACGAGATTTTCTATCTTAATACAAATCTTGGAGAGAAAATTGGCTGGTTGTTTTTAGTAGGTAGGTACCTAAGTCATATAAGAGGAATTTGACGGGGCGGTATTATTTTATTTGGTCCTCATTACAGTTAATTTTAAATTTAATGGTAATGTGATCTGAGTAACAAAATTAAATTGCCCACAAATTTTACGTTAAAGTAATAGCGTTTTCACATTTTCCAATCCGATATCGGAATGTCGAATGACCCTTGAAAGAAGAAGCTGCTGGAGAATGCTTTACTAGATAGTATTAAGTACTAACATGTACATCATGTTAGTGGTTTAAAATGGAGACCTAGGCTCTCCGAAACATGTCGCGCGAGTGACTAAAAATACGTGAGTGAAACCGCTAAGTTAGTTAAGTTAATATGTCTCACTCTCACGATAGTTTAAATTCGATTAAACGAATTTTATTTTTATTTATTTATTTTACGGCATCAAGTGCTTTTATTTTTGCGTTACCTAAAGGGCCCTCCACACTCGTGCGCGAATTGCGGCGCGAAGCCGCGCACGCAAGTATGGAGACTGGAGTCTAGTTCGCTAATCAGCGATATTCACAGACGTCAGAAAAGTCACAGACGGAGCGATAATATATATGCATATATTGGCAGATACCGACAGATATCTGCGAGTAACACTAAGCACCACACTCGCAACGTTACCAAAATATATATCGCTCTCTGTCTAGCATTGTGAGAGAGACGAAATATACCAAAATATATCATAATATACCGAGCAGATGCATGCAGATGCCTTGCGATTAGATATCGGCAGATACCAAAATATACATTACAGCTTCGTGTATTAAACAAATAAACACCTTTTTTTTTGTATTCTTTGTGTATTCGACATGTGATTTCGGATCGGACAATGTGAAAATGCTTTAAGTTTGACTTTAAATAAAAGATGGAGGGAAAAAGTTACATGAGTAAGAATGAATTCTGTATGCTCTATTACTCTAGACAGTCACCAGTCACCTGTGTGTCTCTGGGTTACTTACAAGGGGTCGTGGAAGGCAGCAACGTTCGAGTTAATGACATGACACATGCCCATCTCGGTTAACACCGCGTCAACGGTCACTGGCCAGTTGGTCTTCGTCATTACCGTCCGGTTCTCGAAGCTCTCGAACAGCAGCCCGGCTATTCCTGCGTATTCGTTCGGGCTTATTAACTGAAAAGAGTTTTGGAATAAACGTTAGTGTACCAGTGCTTGACACCTCTCCAATAGTTAACCTCTTGTTCTATCAATAGAGGCACAGGGCGGACACGCTATACATCAAAAATCACTTGCGTTTCTTTGTGTGAACGACACGTCTGTACACAAGGCATGCGTCATTGTTGGAGTAAGTTGCTTAAAAATAGTTGAGCGGCCAATTTGCTCACTACTGTCTCGGGGCGAGGTAATTCGAGTTGGGGCGGGGTGGTGCGTGGCCGTTCTGTATGATAATACTAATTACTTATTCTGTGATAGAGGTTAAAATGGGTTGAAAACTTTTGGAATTAGAGCATCTATCTACACTGGAACGTTTTCAGTGAATATGTCCGCAGTAGGTACCTATAAATACATTGCAGATGTTTTCTAAAAATGACCGGTATACAAAATGGTGAAATATATTGTTTTTATTTTATAAAATTTTACACACAACTCACACAAGTCAGCAGAGCACATGTGGTATCATATAGCTACATCTTAAAATTTAAAATATGTAATATAGTGGCTCTGTGAGCTGTAGAACTATGAAACGACTAGGTACGTTTAGCCCGCGCTTTCCTGTTTGTATTTCAATATTTTTATAATTATTTTTTTAATAATTATTATTTATATTAGAGTTATTATTATACTTGTATATTAAATATGATTATAGTTGATGAGTCGAGTGGGAGAATAAAGGGTTTATTATAGATGATTAGTGTTGATGAGTCGAGTGGGTGAATAAAGGAGATAGCTGGTTTATTTATATTTTAGTGGTGACGTGTCGAGTGGAGGAATATTTGAGTACTTACACTACTTACCATGTTGAATGGGAATTTATCTGATGAAATTTAATGAGATTACATGTATGTAATGTGAGGGATATATATTTATACAAGTTGTGTTATGTTTTTGATTATTGTATTTGAAATTATTAGTTGGTTTTGTGTAGAATAATTGTTTTCTTTTGGAAATATTGCTTTGATTGAAATAGACTGTAATCCTTTACACAGGGACCCCCCCCTACTTCAGTGAATGTTTGCAAACTGCGCCATGATAGCTCTTAGGCCAGGATTACACTTGTAAGTTTTATTTACTTACGTAAGTAGGGACAAAGCTATTTGCTAGAATGAGATAACGATATTCATATCTCATTCTGTAGTATAGCTGTGTCCCTACTTACGTTAGTAAAACTTACATGTGTAATCCTGGCCTTAGCTAAGTTGACGAAATTTGGCTACTTATTCTCGAGTAAAAACTAAATATCAAAATACCGCCTAAACCAGCGATACTAATTTTCTGTATATTTTTGCCATTTACTCTGTAAACATGTCTCACAAAGAAAAAAAACTTATCGATACGAGTATTTATTTAGGAGCGAGCTATTACGACGCCGCCATTTTGAAAAAAATCCAAAATCGGATCAACAAAAAAGTCTTATTTATAGAATATGGTCACAAAATTTCACGAGAATCGGTTGAAAATTGTAAACTGTAAAGGAGAACATCTGGGGATACCGGACGGAAAGCGAAATACCCGGGGAGTCAAAACGTAAACCTTTGCTACGTTTCGGTCATTTATTAAAAATATAATAACAAAACAAAGTTAAGCTACAACATAATCTTTCGCTTGCTTGGGACTCAAAATTAGCACTCGAAACAAACACGAACTTTTGCGAAAACTTTAGTGTTACCTTTACTGTCTCCGAGTTTTGTAAAGCAAGCTTATCGATTGTGTCCAAAGACGCCGTTGCAACCGACCAAAAATACGAGTACAAGGTCTTGCCAGTCCTCAGCCGCGTCTCACTGGAACAAACGGAATTAACGGCTACTTTCCATTAGTTTAACTAACTCGAGTTGATCTGATTATCCCTTCGAACTTGGAAGGACAGTTGGTTTGTTCAGATTAGATAAAACGGCCGTGTCGCTTCTGCGTGCAAACGAAGTGCAATTGGCAGAGAAAGTATTTGTTTGCTCCTTTTGAATTGGAAAGTGTTTTGATCTTTAATTTAATATCTAAATTATTTTTACATAATATTAAGGTCGACGTTAATGCAACTAAATATAACTAGGGTCATTGCGTCTAATTGAGTTCTATTTTTAAACAACGTGAATTACAAGAGCTCCCGTCATCTAGTGTTAAACGCCTGAGCTACTTGGAAATAAAACGTAACATAGAGGGCGTTCCGATCAATCGTAATTCGTATTCGAGAAATAAAGAAAAGACGTAACAATCCCATGGTGGCATTTAACTTGGTTGACCTAATTTAAATAAATACAATATCAACTTTTCTATTTTAATACTCACTTAAGTAGCGCACTGAATAATTCTTGATTAATTTTGCCAGTAGGACACAGTGTGATAGCCGGGTAAGAGACGTTCCAGTTGAAATAATCCATCTCCACACTCATCACAACTGGCGATTTCTAGCAACACAAGTAACAAATATTAAGTAGAAAAAATACCTTAGAAATAAATATAATTCCGTGTAACTAAACCCGTCAACTTTTGGCCCAGAGGGTAAACTTAGCCATTGCGAAATTACGGACAAAATATAAATGACGGGTATAAAAGGATAGAGGCGGTATTCAGATAAAAAAAAAAAGATGATTTGTTTGACATAAATTGACATAATCTACAGCGACGTAGCGCTAAGAGCGTTGTTATGTAACAGTTTACACAGTTTATTCAGCTTAGCTTATTTACTTGCACATAATAAGCGCAGCGCATAATTGCTCGCACCACCAAATACAGTGATGCATGGGATTAGAAATACCTAGAAAATGAGATTGAATTTGTAACTTTAAATTGGCCTCCAGAACGGCTTCCGAAGCGTTAATGGAATGCTCCGTAGTTTCATTCAAGTACAATAAATGGCGCCCAACGTGGGGCTTGAATAATATATGACGTCGAGATAAAGTCGCGCGCTCTATAGTAAGACGCGCACGTAGTCTCATGTTCCGTACAATTAATTGTAGCTAACATCAGTTAATTCGATAGTAGGTATTGTAATTTTTGAGGTATGTTTGTAGCTTTAATTTAATAAGCAGCAAGTTTACTGGATAAAGTAGTTTTGCTGCTATTATTACGTTAAATGAAGTGTACTTTGAACTATTAGGCGTTCCAAGATTGAGGCGCTTAAATTGTGCAAATTGTACAGTTGCTGTTTAGTCTCACCTAGGCAAGCGAGAGATGTACACGTGCGTTAGCACGAGCTCAGTTAGAGCTCGAGTTAGAGCTCGTTAGAGCTCCCGATCATCGCAAGAGAAAGAGAACTAGTGTAAAAAAGACGAATGGTAGGTAAAAATTAATCAACAAAAAAACGATTCACTCGTAGGTAATGATAAAAATATGGAAGTATTTATGTGCTCCTTATGAGTATAAGTTACCTTTCTATAGTTATATACCATCACTGGGTACACACTAAAAATGTACGGTACAGTTCTTAAAATAATACTTACCAGGAATCTTATGTATTGCGTGGTCAGCAACATGGTTGCTATTGTCAAACATATTACAAAATTCATCAACCAGTATGCTCTGCGAAGTAAAAAAATAACGTATTAAATTTAGATTTTACTTAATATTCTTTTTTTTATATTTCTTAACCATATACTAAAATGAACCCACCATTGTATTGTGAGACAAAAAACCAAACGAGGAATGTGAGAGCACCAATAATTCGAGTTGGAATGAGTGCCTACCAACCCCAAAATCGCGAAAAAGAATTTGGCTTTTTCATAGAAAACGTCGACATCAGATCAGCCAAAATGTATGAAAAAGCTAATTTTTTTTCGCGATTTCGGGGATGGTCCCATAATAAAAGTAGCTCAGTTTAGGGAATAGAATCGAGCCCTGAATTTAAAGCCCCATGGTCAGAGACACACCTTATAAAAAAAAAAATACCAACACAACAAGCCACTTGTTTATATCAAACCAAATCAAAATCGAAGACAATATTAATCCACTTGTGATACACCTACACAAAATTCTACCCAGCCACAGCCGTTATATATATATCATCGTCAATGGGCGTTTTCTAAAATAAATATTAAAAATTGATCCTGGTGTTTTTGAGTTCTTTCAACTCTGGATCACTAGCATATTCAATCCTGATGTTAAAAAAATGTCCCAAAAATTTGTATGAAAATTGTACATTCCACTACGTCACGCACATAAAAGTGAAAAAAAAAATGATCACACTAAAACGTGACGTAATGGAATGAAAATTTTGGGACATCTTTTTAATGGAAGGATGGAGAATGCTGTCGATTCTGAGAAGAATGAGGCCCAATAAAGTCCAGATTTAAAAGAATCATGTTTTCAATATTTATTTTAGAAAACGCCCCAATACGTCTACGTAAACATATCCCATAAAAAATCAGCTTTTTCGTAATTTTCCCGCGACGGTGATGAAATGTCAATATTTACCTCTCCAACCAATGTATTTCCGTGTTTACAATATAGGGCAACCCATGAGTCGTCGAGCTTCGTAATTCAGTCCGTAAATAGTTGATAAGTTTCTCTCTCTTCATTTTTCGCTTTTCTTTGATCATCAATAGCCTTTCATTAATCATAATATGTGGGGTTTCAATTAATTTATTAGTTAGTGTGATAATAGTGTCCCCTAGACGGTAGAAAATGGAATTATGGAGTTGGACGGTGTTCAGCGCTAATGAGTCAGAAGCTGAGAACTAGGGCGTCCCTAGAGAGGCCTTCGCGTAATAATTATAGCTTTCATTTATAACTGTAGTTTAGCTTTAGTACGGGTGCTCTTTATGGTACAATATTAATTTATATCAATGTGTAGTGTGTTAAAGCAAGTTAACAACAGCAATACAGTTTCAAACTTTCTAAACTTACATTCCGTGATAAAATAGGATCGTATTTTAAACAAATAGGAGACCTATTCGAACTTTACAAAACTCAACTTAATATGAGATACGACATTACTAATATCAAATCAAGTTGTCACGTACAGATGTAGTGCATAATTATTTTCCTTCGTATTTTCACGGAAACGTACGAACATGTCTTACTATTTCAGTCAGTCTCGGTACAAAAATCACTGAGGTTGACTGAAGCATGACAATTATACGAATGTTTCTGAGAAAATACGAAGGAAAAGTTAGGTTAAGATGCTTTTTATATTTGTTTAAAAAAATGAGCGTATCGTCCCATCAAACGTGAAATTTTGGCAAATTTTTATTGTAAAATTCTTAGTATTAAGTTTTCGCAAAATAAATAAATAAAATTGTAGGTAGTTGATGGGTTTCTTTAAGCCATGGAGAATGCTATATTCTGCCTTTCATTTGAACAAATTATTTAGATGTAAGTAATTTAGGAATAATATAATTTGCAAATATCTCTCGAACGACTTATATGGCAAATGGGTGCATTTTCATTTAAAAATCTGTTGGTAGTTTTCTTAAAATCCTTCGTTATGCCCCACTGTTGGACAATTAAAGTGTCCCCTGTCTTCCGCCACTTATCTGAAGATATTAACGAGTTAACGAAATCCTCTCGGAACTTGTACCTACCTATGGCGAATCAGGCATTTTTTGCATCTGGAAATATTGTCGAGGAATTCTAATCTGGTCGCTGTGGATAGGTAGGTATCTATCTATATGCTAATACCGGGCAAATTTTTGTCGGGCAATATTGTCGACAAAATATAATCTGGTCGCTATGCGTAGCTATATTTATAGGCTAATACCGTATTAAGCCCCTCCTAATTCACGATGGTTTATGATTATTGAATGTTCTGTTCATCCTAGAGGGTAATTAATCCAAACGTTAATTTCTTCAAGTAAGATTTGCATAATCCTCCTTATTTGTGTTTTCTCTTTATTTGTACTGTAATCATATGTTGTGAAATAAATATATCTAATCTAATATCTATGCTTAAATTGAATGATTGCTATGAGAATTTTTCCAGGCGCTATACTTACTTTGGCTGCTGTTACTAAGTCCACGCAGACGAAGTCGCGGGCAAAATGTATTAATAAACCTAGAAATTTAGTAACGGCTACATTATCTATTGTTGTACCTTCGTAGTTAACATTGATATTGCTATTGTTAGATTGTGTTGACGTCCGCTGATGAAAATGCATTACATTTGTCTTATTATTCAATTCTGTATTTATGTCATGTTCATAGTTTTTTAAATCATTACAACGTATAATTGATGTACTATCGTCCGCAAATAAAACAATTGGATAATTGACATTCTTCGGCACATCATGAATATAGACTAAAAACAATAACGAACCGAGTACACTTCCCTGAGGAACCCCATGTTGTATAAAGTGTTCTCCAGATGTTCTACATTGTTTCTTGGTTGCGTTGCATATTCTGGATATCTCAGTATTTTGTGTCCTATCTTTTAAATAAGACGATATAAGATTCAATGTGTTGCCCCTTACACCATACAATTCATACATACAAAGTTTGTGTAAGAGTCGATCATGGCAAACATAATCAGAAGCCTTAGACATGTTGTTATAAATCGCACAAATCGGGTTCCTTCTGTCAATACTCTCCACTGCAACTTTAAGCATGTCGTGTATTGCCAAATTAATAGAAACATTTTTTCTAGTCTTTGCTCGTAACATATATAGTACCTTTAACATAGTATGTTAAATTGTTTTACTGTACCTATCAATATTATAAATCGCTGTATAGGTTTGTTGTTTTGAAATTTTAAGTACCCGCCTCTCCACGCTTTTGCGTTTTTACTGAGTTGTATTTATTGACAATGTGATTATTTATTAAATATGAAATAATGTCGAAACATTGTTTAACTACAATATAACATTCTGATTGTTAGCTTAACAATAAGGGCGTTTTTGTGTGTCGAGATTCGGGAACATTAACGTGAAATGAATTCTGTTATTGTTACCGATTGCTTTACAAAACAATGGTAAAATGATACAGTGACTACAGTGAGCTAATCAGTAGGTAAGTGGGGTAAAAAAATATTATTATGGAAATAACTATGAAATTGGATTATATCGCATTGGATGTATTATAAATTCAATATACGCGATACAGTCCGATTTCATAGTTTTATTTCATGAGTAACTATCGCGGTAACCGAAGACAGTATAAATATTATTATAGGATAAATTACGCAGATCGACCAACAGGCCAATTCGAGTTTTAGTTATTCGATCTGTTACCGATATGATACTGATCTGTCAGTGTCAAAAGTGACGTTTGTGTTCAACCGAAATTTCTTGCTACAAAAATTACGATATGTGGCGATCAGGCGACTCAGGTCGTTGGTTATAATAATTAAGTAGGTACTCTCTGTAATTTTTTTTGCACAATAATGAACAGGAGCCCGATTCAGATTTAACGTTTTGTTACGGTTATGATCTTGTTTTGATACGACCTTGAAGATCGCTCACGCTGATTAGTGCATGCGAAATAAAGTGAAGTCGTGCGTTCCAATGCCAATCACCAAGATCAAAACCAGTTCAGAACCATAAAATAGTTAAATTTGAATAGATTTAGATAAATTTAGATATCGCACTTAAACTATCGTGAGACATATTTCAAAATATTTATTTGTGTGCACGACGTACAACCGCCGCGGACACTCGTGCCTGAGGATGGATTCCCAAAGAATCCGAAACATGTCGCCAAAAGCGACTAAAAATAATAGTGAGTAAAAACCGTACTGATAAATATTTTGAGATTTAGATATATTATTTATTCTCATAATATAAAATTACAATATAAATTATCAGACTAATCTACACGAATTTATATTATGATCGTCAGTACATACAATTTACATTATTTGATAAATTAAAAAATACAATTTAATTACATAATATACATTACATTATCAAATACATTCAAAATTATAATTTAAAAATGTCTGAGTAAGTAATCATAATTAGATAATTAAAATAGACCTTCTGGGTAAGATGAAACATCACAATATTCGTGTAAAATGCACCAGTCGAATCTCATAATGATACGAAGTGAAACTACGAATGCCTAACTCGGAAACAAAAAACTTCACGAAACTACTAACACCAACTTTAGTTCATTATGAAATACTACTATGTACTGAGATATTCTGAAAGCCTCGAAAATATAAATAGGGTGGTTCATTTTTAGGGTTCCGTACCCAAAGAGTAAAAACGGGAACCTATTACTAAGACTCCGGACGTCAGTCCGTCTGTACGAAACTACGAAAAAGAAAAACAAACATCAGTCTTTATTGAAGTACTTATAAAGACATACAAAAGTACTAGCATTGGATTAAACGCCTAATATCAAGCGAATATGAGATTTTAAAACAATTCACACGGTCCCAATTGCTTCAAACACACTCTTCGCCGGCGATATACAGTCAAATGTCCTTAATGAAAGGTTTAATAGAGACATTTCGCGCAAGATGTCTCCTCCTGACAAAGGGAATGGTCGGCCCGTTTTAATAACAGGCGATTATATGTCTCCGGAATAGTCCTCCTAAAGTGGAGAGACATATAATCGCCCCACAATATCGCTATCGATGTTTTTTATACCACGTCGGGAGAAAACGGCCAACCTGATGGTAAGCGATCACCCCGCACCTCCACCATGTAATGGGGATACGCCTAGTGGGAGGATGTGGAATGGAAAGACGGTATTTCAGAGCTGCTGTTATGGATAATATCTTCGTATTTTTTCTCACAAGTTAGCTAGTTTACAAATATATATGACTAGCCGAGATGGCTGCCTCTTCAGGAATGGCGAACACGCACCCCCGTTCCATTTGACAGGGCGATACGATTCTAAATTCAAAACGTGGCTGTTGCCAGTTACTGATAATAAGGCTGGAAAGGTTACAAACCTTTACAGTAGCCTATGGCCGCCATGTAACAACATGCGCGCTGCCAAACCTTTTAAAACCTGTACACTACTTTTTTGAAGAACCCCATGTTATAGTCCCTCGAGAAAACTTCAGCAGGAAGCTCAATCAACAGCCAGAGCGTCCGCGGGACAAAATTCCTCTTGAAGCGCACAGTGCGCGACAATTTGAAGGTTCCCTTTCGGCCACTACCGAAATCAAAGTTTCGGAACCAGTTTAGGAAACAAAATTAATCATCTTTTGTATTCGTATTTGTATTTTTTATCTTTTTTTGAAAATGGGTTGCCTAAAAAGAAAAAAAAAGTCTGTTAGAAACTCCTGCCACGGAATACACCTAACTAAAATCTTCTTTAGAAACTGTCAATTTACCTATAAGCTCCTCAGTTGAAAACGATTTCTTGAGTTATAAGTATTTCATATGCAATGACAAGGCGTCAACCCACTATCAATATGGTAGACATCAAATGCTGATTATTTAAGAGCCCGGTTACGATTTTACTCGCAAAAATGTAAAGTTGATAGATTTCTTCTGTGAAATTGTACACCTTTTGTTACCTAATTGAAATAACAAGTACTGGTTTCTATTAGCACGACTTCTTATCTCTAGGTTTATCAGATAATTTTTTTGAAAAAAGGCTTACTAAATTAGTAATGATTTTTTTTCTGATGGACGTTTAGGTAAACGCGTGTAAAGCACTGACTTTGATGCTCTTATTTGTAAATTTCGTAAAGTTTGGACTGCTAAAAATGGTAAATTTGTATTACACATATTCTGTACTCTAGGTTTATCAGATTACATTGTTGTTATATGACTTAAAGTTCGAGGAAATGAAAGTTAAACGAATTCAATTTTCTCCAGAAATGACCTCAAAACAAGTGACAATTTCTCCGAAAATCTACTTATTTTCGACGTAGATTGCATACTCAAATAATCTGCAATGTTTACTTAAACTGTTGCTGTACTTCATTTTATTTAAATTGCAACTTTTATTTTCTGACGATTTTTTAAAAACTTCCCCTTTTACTGGCATAACATCGGTGACACGCGCCCGCGGCCTCAGTCCCGCGCGGGAGCTGGTAGAGGCAGGACGTTTGTTGATCGGCTCCGCACGTTGCATCGACGACGACGAAGTTATTTATCATTGTGTGCGTCGCTCGCCGTGTAAAAAGTTATATTTGTTTGCGTGTTTGGCTGTACTGTGTGCGTGTAAACTGCGACCAGAAACTTTAATCCTTGGGTTGTAAGTACTTGTTTATTAACCGCCTTCAAAAAAAAGGAGGTACTCAGTTTGACCCGTATGTTTGTATGTATATGTATGTATGTATGTATGTATGTTTGTTCGCGATTATCTCGCATTTGGCTGAACCGATTTTGATGCGGTTTTTAGAAAAGTGTTTGTTACATTCTGGAGAAGGTTTTAGTATACATAGAGCTGGGCTGATGCTGAACCCTGGCTGTACCTAGTGGAACGCAGGTTTAGTGCAACATAGGCACACGCTGTTTTGGTCTGTCTTGATGAGCAATTAGGAGAGCATTACCCAAGTTGGAGCTGATGCTGAACCCTGGCTGTACCTAGTGGAAATCAGGTTTCGTGCAACATAGGCACACGCTGTTTTGGTCTTCCGACACGTCTTGATGAGCACTTGGGAGAGCAGTACCCAAGATAGAGCTGATGCTGAACCCTGGCTGTACCTAGTGGAACTCAGGTTTCGTGCAACATAGGCACACGCTGTTTTGGTCCTCCGACACGTCTTGATGAACACTTGGGAGAGCAGTACCCAAGATAGAGCTGAAGCTGAACCCTGGCTGTACCTAGTGGAACTCAGGTTTGGTGCAATATAGGCACACGCTGTTTTGGTCTTCTGACACGTCTTGATGAGCAAATGGGAGAGCAGTACCCAAGATAGAGCTGATGATGAACCCTGGCTGTACTTAGTGGAACTCAGGTTCATTTATTGTTATCAGAACTTCCACCCCCTTTTAACCCCCAGTACCTACTGCATGTTAAACGTGTGGTAGCTCTGGTCAGGTGCCTGCTATCTGGCAGCCCTCCAGGTGTTCCAGGTCTTGAAGAACTTAACCTGCCTACAGCATACTCTACCAACTTCAGATTAAAAGAGTTTTACCCCTGATCCGATGCGTCCAGCAGCACTCCAGGTGTTCCAGGTTTTGAGCTGTCTCCGTCATACACTACCCACAACACGTTGAGCGAGTGTTACCCACCCTTTGCCCTTGACCCTTTGCACTCAGCAGCACTCCAGGTGTTTCAGAACTGGAGCTTTCCCCATCATACACTACCAGCGGCACGTTGAGCGAGTGTTACCCGTTACCCCTGACCCTTTGTACCCAGCAGCACTCCAGGTGTTCCAGGTCTGGAGCTTTCCCTATCATACACTACCAGCAGCACGTTGAGCGAGTGTTACCCCTGACTCTGCACCCAGAAGCATTCCAGGTGTTCCAGGTCTTGAGCTGTATCCATCGTACACTACACACTACCAGCGGCATGTTGAGCGAGTGTTACCCCTGACCCTTTGCACCCAGCAGCACTTCACCTGAAGTCCCAGGTTCCAGGTCTTGAGTTATCCCCATCAAACTCTACCAGCGGCACGTTGAGCGAGTGTTACCCCTGACCCTTTGCACCCAGAAGCACTCCAGGTGTTCCAGGTCTTGAGCAGTATTCATCGTACAACCAACAACACGTTGAGCGAGTGTTAGAAGAGTGGAGAAGAGAAGAGGATGACTTTGGAAATAAAAATTGTTATACACCCTTCCCAACGATTAAGACTATCTCCATAATATCAAATTCCATCCAAATCGGTTTTATTGGATCCCATACAAATTTCCATTACCCCCCCCCCCCCCCCGTTTCTGGGGTAAAACCTATCCTATGTCCTTCCCCAGGACTCAAACTATGTCCATACCTCATTTCATCTTAATCGGTTCAGCGTTTATTGATTCCCCATACAAATTTCCACCCCCTTAAAGGGTAAGTTCTTGAATAAAAAGTATTCTATGTCCTTCCCCGGGATTCAAACTATCTGTATACCAAATTTCAACAAAAGGCTAGTTTCCCCTCTGGGTTGGAACGTTGGAAAGTCAGATGGCAGTCGCTTTCGTAAAAACTAGTGCCTACGCCAATTCTTGGGATTAGTTGCCAAGCGGACCTTAGCAGACTTCCATGAGCCGTGGCAAAAAGGCTGGGATAACGCGAGTAAGATGATTATATATATATATATATATAAGATATTGCCTTAGTGCAAATCATTATCATCATGCTATATAATTTGTATGTATTATATGAATACATAGGAAAATTGTTAAGAGTAATAAACGATTATATCAAATTTACCGAAAGTTTTATTTTAACCTAATTAAAGTTATAAAGTGACGCATAATGTTGCGAAAGTATCAATATTGTTTAGGCGGTCGCGTTATTTCAAGCAGCGGCCGGCGTTCGGTTACTGTGTAAAAGTCGTATCTTCGCGCGTTTTCAAATCGACTACGGGCTCTTAATCGTGAAAGAGTTGATTATTTTACTGTTTACTTGTTTAGTTCGAGTAGATATGCTATTACAGGTATAGATCATTGATTGACGACAACAAAATAAAATAAAATAATGTTTTTGGACCCACCCCATTACTGGTGCTTCCCAATGTGAGATCTATTTAACCTTATTTTAATGCAGTAGTAATAATTTTCCTACAACAATAAGTTCCAATGACTGTATTTCACAGGCCTATAGCCCTTAGCTTATAAGCTATGTATTCTCCCATTAGCTCGATTCCCTTTACACCCTCAGATCAGGTTGAGACCGCTCAACCGATCTGCGCTGGAGCGAAAACTCTGTAGGAGTATTCCAGCGTAGCAAAACCGTCTCGTGTGATGCGGAAGGGTCCTGGATTTTCCCCAGGCTACTATCCCCCCACACAGTCCTACCGCTCTAATTGCCCTAGGTGCAATAGAGCCCAAGTCAGGTTAAAAAAAAAAGCTATGTATTCAATAGTTCACCTTACCAATTTGCATGGCACATGGCACGCTGCACAGATTATCGGTTCCCAATCTTATGATAGAATCTAACTCGTCTAGCTCATCATAGCTATTCAAACTCCAACTTTGGCCAACCTAATTAACAGCCAAAGCGCTGCAAACGAGCAAGTCATTCAAACAGAGGAGTAGTGATTTAGCTGGGGAGCGATCCATTCACCGGCCAGCCCTCGAGACTCGTTGCAAACAAACGCGAACTTTATCAGAATGCCCGTGTTGTAGTCAAGAATGCCCTAATCGGCCATTTGCTAGCGTTAAGCCGCTATTTATTATCGTAACTAGTCGGCCACTATCGTTTTCGTAGTGGGCCGGGGAACCTGCGTTGCTAGGGCGGTTGAAAAATCTGTAGTTGAAAAATTTCGGGCCGGGCAGTACAAAACTACAAGTCTATAGATTAAAAAAAAAACTGTTTCCAGCTGCGTTATGTTATTGTAAACTTAAAATAATGTGTACTTTTAGAGATCACGGGAAAGCTGGAAGACAAAGTATAACCCTTTCTAACATTAATTGCGATTTGCGCCAATGAACATTATGAACAATGACTATTCTAATGATAGTAGTTTCATAAGGGAATAGTTATAGAGTAAAATAGCAGAATTTTAATTATGAAAGCTGGTCAAACTAAATCTCTAATAATAATCATCATCATCCATAATCATGAATCATGATGAACATATGGCCGATTAATCATGATCAGAATTTGTAGGATAAGGATAAGATGATAAATTTTATTTACAGTTGAATATATATTAGATTATTCATTGAAAATGGGTGACATTTTGAAGAGTACTTTAAGAGTTTTTTTGAGTGCTTTTTTTTTTCCTTTGTCACCCGTTGACCACGAACGCTGTAAAGGGTTCGAAACGTCGGGATGTATTATAAATTCAATATACGCGATATAATCCGTTTTCATAATTTTATTTCATGAGTACTTTAAGTTCAATTTTATAGTCAAAATCAATCAAATTCACAGATCTATTTAAGCACCCATGAAACGTCTGTCAGCGTGTTTCGAATTGCTAACAAATTTCAGAATTTTCAAATCATTTACCTAGCAACACCGTAGAGATCGTTCCCCGTTTCTTATTGCCCGTTTGTCTGTACCCTCTTAGTAATTCAACAAAACGTGCACCGAGATAACAACTTCGTTTGGCTGCCGATGGAATGGCAAACAATCCGAACCGCTGATCTTTTACAATGGAGTCGGTTAACGTATTTTGTTTGAGTAGGTCTCATTGCGATAGGGAGTAAATATTAACTACAATGGCAAGGAAATGTAGGTATATAGTAGCATTTTCGCGACATTCAAGTTCGTATCAAAGTAAGATCAAAATCGTAACAAGTTATTCAGGTTAATCAGGTTCAGGTTAATCAGGATCGGGTTTCGCACAAATGTATCTTGTATGTAGCCACCTTAACAAGAACATTGGAGCGGTCCGGCGCAGTTACATCATTACTCTTTGTCGAAAAGCTCGGTCGTTCACCGGGACCCGGCGCCTCAATCTCCGGCCGCGAGCTCACCTCGTTCGTTTCAAAGCTATTTAAAGTTAAATAAGAATTGTGCGCTCAAGACGCCCGCCATCGCCATCACCCCGTTTGTAATCGTTTGTGTGTAATCTAGATATACAACCACAGCTCAGAATAAAAAATCGGTCAATTGCGAGTCAGACTCGCCCACTTTTTACGGAGTACGGAGTATTTGTTGTTATAGCGGTCTATAAGTTACAATGTAGCTGTCACGTGGTACCACAAATTCGGTCGGACACAGGAACCTGCCAACACGGAATTTGGCCGACCATTTTGTAGGGTTCCGTACCCAAAGGGTAAAAACGGGACCCTATTACTAAGACTCCGCTGTCCGTCTGTCCGTCTGTCTGTCTGTCACCAGGCTGTAGCTCATGAACCGTGATAGCTAGACAGTTGAAATTTTCACAGATGATGTATTTCTGTTGCTGCTATAACAACAAATACTAAAAAGTACGGAACCCTCAGTGCGCGAGTCCGACTCGCACTTGGTCGGTTTTTTTACTGTTCTCAAAAGTGTTTTCTTTTCGATGAGGTGTTTTTTGATGAATTTTTGTACCTCGTTTTTGCCAGTTGAAATTAAAACCATAAATATACTTAGGTCTACAGTCCCTTGAAGCTGTGAAAAAAGATACTTACGGCCGTATATGCCGAAAAAAAAAACGTATATTTTGACATTCAAGGGAATCAACATTTATAGGGTACTTCCCTTTGACCTAGAACTATGAAATTTAGCAAGTAATATTGTCTTACACTACAAGTACAGGAAAAATACTCAAAATTATACATTAAAAAAAAAAAAAGTTAAATTTGTACGGAACCCTCGGTGGGCGAGTCCGACTCGCTCTTGTCCGGTTTTTTTCACGATCCAGCACGATTTTATTTCACGATTCATAACGAATTAAAGTAACTCAAAATAACACGTTCCTGAAGTCAAAGGAGTAATCTGCGATCTACTATATTATATTAGATCGCCAATATATCTTCTATGCCTACGTACGATATATTAGCTCGCCAATTAGTTCGCTCCAGCACATTCAAACTTGGCCGCTATTCACTATTCAACCGCTCCCACAGATATTAATTACGCAGTTACGAACTTACACAGGTTAGGGGCGAAATTGTGTTAATTATAGTATTACCATGTATACTGTACCACGTATGTGTGTCAAGTACTAATACCCTTTTGGACGCCAAGAGTCACTTAATAGGTCGTGTGCTGTCGTGCCTGCCACGCCAGCGACCACTAAAGTGGTCATGGCGGACGCTGTCAAAGCAATTATCCTGCTGACAGATAAGGTTTATATTCGTTATTCACTAGTCGAGATATTGGCGTGTAGGACTCGTCTTGACGCTTGAGGAAAAGCGTTCAAAAGGTTATAAAAAAACATTTATTTAGGTTTAGGTTAGAAAACATAGGTGGGCGATGGACATTATAGAATTTTACAGTACATATGATGCTACTTTCTCGCACTAGTGCGTAAAGAGCACTTTTCGTGCATATGTCGAAAGTTTAAAGGGCCATATGTACTGTAAAACGTAGTACGATACACGTGCGAAAAGGTAATTCGCAACTCGTGTCGATTTAAAACACTCCCTGCGGTCGTGTTTTAATTTATCGCCACTCGTTTCGAATTTCCTCTTTTCCGCACTTGTATCGTAAATAACTATTTCACATAGCTTGGGTGCGGTGTGCGGTGACAGCTGTCATTACACAATATTTTGCCTATTGAACTTTTACAAATTGTGAGCTGTAACCACTGTAACCCAAGCTATGTGGAAAATACTATAATGGACATCGGAAAATATTGGTTTTCTCGCGAGGAGGTTCTTGCCTACTTAAAATAATTTTGATTAAAAATTCAGTGGCTAGTAGGCAGTCAAATTATTACGACTAAGACAAAATTAATACCAAATTAAGTTCTACTATATAAGTAAAACATTGCAAAGGAAACCTAAATACTAAATCTTGATTGTACGGACGTCAAATACCTATAAACTATTTGTTTGTTGAAGATATTATTTCGCTGTCACATTTTCTTTTTGCCGTTGTGAAAGAAAATAACAGACACAAGGGCATTGCCAGGGGGGACGAAGGGGGGGGGGGGGCAGCTGCCCCCCCTAGAGAATAAAATTTGTAACAAAAAAGCTTCCCACCGCCATCGGCCATAGCAACTGTCCCCCCCAAGCCCATCAGCTGGCGACGTCCTTGAACAGACATACAATTTAAACTTTGTAATTAATAATTATTTAGGCGTAAATAAGTGAATTTCGATTGCTTTACTCAAATGTTAACTGAACTGTTTAAAGTGTTATCATATCTATATTCTTAATTTACGATCACTAGATAGATTCTCTTCTTCTTGCTGGAAGACAATATGCTCCAGCCATTTAACTGCTCCCTCATGGGGTCCCTTTGTTTGATATAATTGTTGAAAGTCATAATGTAATGATTGTCATATTATCATTAGTCATAATTCTGAAACCGTTAACTTTTCAGGATTTTCCTCGGGTTATCCTATAGATAGGTTAGGTTAGGTTTGTTTTATGGAAATCCTGAAAAGTTACGCGTTTCTGAGAAAAACCAAATTATGACTAATGATAATATGACAATCATTACATTATGACTTTCAATAATTATGTCAAACAATAGAGACCCTTTCTCATACTAGCATAGCGACTAGTAAGCAGAATGAAAATAATTTGCAATAACTAAATAAAATTGTGAAGCAAAAAAAACGCATAAGATTTAAATTCAAAAATAAGTGTGTGTCTGTCAGCTCCGACGCACGACTGGAGTTTCCTCCTTATACGAACGATTATAAAATAAATTATATAAGATCAAAACCGCAAAATGACAGTTGTTATTTGTTGACATTGAATAAATAATAAACTGGGGCCCTATTCGAGATGCACAACTGTCAGTTTCGGCTTCAACATCAGTTCAACAGTGGAATGAATCATTTGTTCATCAACTGTGGAAAGTATCATTTGGTTGTACACCAAAACTCATTCATTGAAAAAATTATGCAACAAAAATCAACTTTGTTTTCTTACTACTATACGGTTTAAAATGGCTCTGAACTCTGCGTGGTTCGGTTTGGTTTCGTTGTCACCTAACTGTGGATTGCTAATGTCAAATTTACCTATTTGACAACACACGATTTCTTCCATTCAACTGAAGTTCAACACGAAACGTCACTTAACGCATGTCGAATACCGCTCCTGTTTTCATGCAGCCTTTACTAGGGGATGCGCAAGATCCCATCTAAGGCGGATTCGGCACTCGTTGGTGGTTTTAGACGGTAGTCCTCTGGTTAGTCCGTCATCCCTCCTGGTTCCCCCGGACCAGGTGGCATGCGTAAACGCATTTCCCCAACGTTAAAAAAAAAAAAGGGGATGCGCAAGATAAGTTGCGTTGCGCACAAAACATAACGTAACGCGTTACTTAACGTAACGTATGATTTTACTCCCCATATATTTTCATACCCCGGGCTTATATATGAAAATTGATCCCAACCCCAAACAGAGTAAACCCCAAAAACACAGGTTATAATTTAATATTTTTCAAAACAGTACCTTTAGTAATATTGAACGTTACGAGGTCATCGTAATCAGTGCTTTGCGATTTACCGGTAATATACTAGTTTACAATTTAAAAAGTAAGATTGCAAGAGATCGACTACTGAGGGGTCCCACGTGTTTCATGTATTTTCCCGCAATAACGTGCTTAATCAAAACTTTGCAGACACTTTGTGAGCGTAAATATTCTCGTTCGTAATGATATTTACGTCAAATGTACTTCCAATCCAACGTAAAGCTTCGGCCACACCGGTGCTCGAAAAACGTTGGTGCACAGTTAAATTTAGTTTGGTTAGTTTTATATCTATGACATATTAACCGTCTTCGAACTTTGATGAGAAGGATTTGTATATAGTTTTAGTGTTACAAAATTAGTGTGCCAGATTGTAGTTGTTGCAATTTCGACGCAGCTCTATTTACGGTGCGTCTCCTTATTTTGTAGAATCTAGGAAAAAACAAACGTGGCGCATGAGTCAGATCACTGCGTTAACGGGGTTTCGTCTTTTGAGCGCCGGTGTGGACGAACCTTTAATCCACTAGCCAGAAGACGCAACTATTTGCGAGATCGCTTAATAGAAAACAAACATTACTATGGGTACCTACTCGTTTATTTAGTAGTGGATTCCGTGAATTTGTGATTACATATTTGCGAAACAGGGTTTCTAAGTTTCGAAGTAATGGTAAATTGTAACCAGTTGGCTTGTCAGCGGCAGACGGGAAAAGACCTGTATATATATATATACATTATGATCTTGTAGGCATACCTATGTACATATTCGACGCTGATCGATTGATCGCTGATGGATGGTGGATGTGGTTTACCAGTTTTATGTACACAAAATTGCTTTAATCGGTTTTACGAAGCACATCAAACTCACTCGTGTGACGTGTGACACTTGTTTACAAATTTTATATACCTATAAGTATATCAACATATGTGCCATTTTCAACCAAAAGGGTACTTATTGTCGCTTGTCAGTAAGGCGCTATAAATTAAATTAAATTGTCATTTATTTCAGGCCTAATACACCCATATGTGTTAGTAACTTACATAGCTAATAAAGATAATGTTAGTGCTATTACAAAACAAATTAACATGCAAATTAACTAATGACTAGGAGCTAACTTAGGGCTAGGACACACTATTACCATATAGCTTCAATTACAAATCAATCAAATAAAAAATATTCTATTCTATTCTATTCTATTCTATTCTATTCTAACCTTATCGACAACCGACAATGTGGTACCTTTTGGTTGGAAATGACACATATAAACGTTAAAAATGTACATATATCATCATCCCATGAGAAATTGTACTTCTAAAATACAAGTAATTTTTAACGAACAACGTTGATCTCACGATAAAATAAGTTTCTGGCAAAAAAATCTTTTTTGGTACAAGCTTTTATCGCTGACACTTTTCTTTCCACAAGCACTTACTCATCGACACAATTCTAACAACCCCAAACACAATTAGTTTGAGTTGTTTTATCACAGAGTTCTCATGGCCACCACCTCATGTCATTAGCCGAGAGAGGAGGTGTCCTCGGAAACCGCAGCACCGCCGCCGGCGCCGTTGCCTGAGGCTGCGGAGGAGGAGGACCACGATGTCGACATGTCCGATTGCTCGTTTTTGATCTGTTTTTCGCTCCTAATTTTTACTATAATCAAAAAATCGAAAAAAGTCAAACGTAACGTGCGGGCATAGCTATGGTTATCCAATTATGTAATAGTACATTTCGATGCTAGTGCGGAAAGTATGTCATTACTTCACGAGTACCGAGATATCTTGCCACGAGTGAAGAATGACATCTCCGCACGTGTATCGAACGACGTTTTTAAATACAGTTGCGAAAAAATAAGGAAAGCAACAAGTAAGGAACGGAATTCGAAACTTTTATATTATTAATTCTGTGACATCATTGACATTGACATTATGAAGAAGTGTTTTTCTAGCTTTTATTCTACTAGAATTGATTTTGATATTATTATTGAACCCACTTCAATAGTTTTTTTTTCAAATGCATGTTCTATAAGACAGAAACAATTGTAAATATTAAAACTACTATTATTACCTAAATATCGTTATTTATGATTATTTGTGTATTGTATATTTATAAAAACAATATCGAATGTTGCCTTTGGAAACTTAAAACATTCTTGCAATAAGAAAATACGCCTCTTCTTTGACAGGCGTTCTGTTCCATTCAGACAACTTATTAAGAACGGTTTTTCAACATTAAAAAATTCATTCATTCATAATTTAAAAGCATGGCTCTTGTCGGTGGAGTATGCGCCAGTTTTCTCGGTCCTCGGCCAGGTTCTTTAGGTCCCTGTAAGACACGACATTTGCTTTCGCTTTCAGTTGTTGTGTGTAGCTTGCTCGTGGTTTTCCGCGGCCTCTTCTCGCTTCTATCTTGCCTTCTAATATAGTGTTAAAGAAAGTGTCGTGTCTTATCAAGTGACCTATACTTCTGCCTCGTCTATTTTCTATAGTTCTCAGCAGGTTTCTCTTCTCTCCCACAATTCGAAGCACTTCCTCGTTCGTTTTTTTCTCCGTCCAACTTATTCTCTCCATTCTTCTCCACAACCACATCTCAAAAGCCTCTAATCGCTTCCTATCTTTCTGCCGCATTGTCCACGTCTCACACCCATACAAAGCGATGCTCCAGATGTATATCTTAATTAGGCGTTTTTTTGTACTCTTAGAGATCCTAGCCTTAAGCAAATGTTTTTTGGCGTTGAAAGCTGTTTTCGCCATTGCTATCCTTGATACTATTTCCCCTGTACATCTGGAGTCTTGCGTAATTAAGCTGCCTAAATATCTAAATTTGTTTACTTGTTCTATGTGTGTCCCTCTGATGTCAATTTGTTCTTTAACCGGGTGAGATTTTGAAGCAATAAGTGTTTTAGTTTTATTAGTGTTAATTTTGAGTCCAAATTGTGTAAAGATTAAATCCATCTGTTCCATTACTCTTTTTAATTCAGTTGAACTAGGGGCCAGTGCTGCTATGTCGTCCGCAAATCTAATAAATACTATTCTTTCCCCATTAAATTTGACTCCTCCTTCAGTTTCTTCTAAAAATTTTCTAATGGCACACTCTATAAATATATTAAAAATAAGGGGTGAGAGTGGACAACCCTGCCGCACACCTTGTTTTATCCTTGCTCTGCAACTTTCCTCTCCCACACTAATAATTGTCTCCTGTTCCTTATATAAGTTAAAAATTATTCTTCGGTCTCTGAAGTCTAAGCCTGCCTCCCTTAAAATTTCCATCATGTTCTTCCAATTGACCCTATCAAAGGCCTTTTCCAAGTCGATAAAGGCTATATGTGTGTTTTGGCCCAAGTCTATTCTCCTGTCAACAACCATTCTCAGCGCCAGTATGGCCTCTCTCGTGCCTTTTTTCTGTCGGAATCCATATTGGTCCGGTCCAAGGTACTCTTCCATAACTGGTCTAATTCTATTTTGAATAATTTTCAGCAATATTTTCGATGCCTGTGAGATTAAGCTTAGTGTCCTGTGTTCCTCACATTTTAATGTGTTGGGCTTTTTGGGCAATGTGATAGTTTTACTGACTTGGAAATCCTTTGGTATAACTCCTGTTTTGTATATGTCTTGTGTTATTGAAAAAATCTCTTGTTTATTAAAAATATGTTTATTAAAAAATAAACGTGTTATAATACTTATAATGATGAAGAGGAAAGTAATAAAATATGAAATATGTATATTTTTCGTATTCTTACATTAACAGTAGGTTTTTATGTTGATTACGACGTTTAAATGAAACTAATATTAACACTCATCAATAAGTAGTCATGAATTGGAACAAGCAAAAATTTAAAAAAATTGGAAAAGTAAAAAGCACTAGTTCGCGAAAACCAACTTTCCGCACGCTAAACAGCCACGAAAAGTAGCACTTTTTGAGCAACTGTATTAAAAAAATATTTTCCACAATGTCTATCTAGAGCGGAAAATGGGGACTACGTTTGTATGGACAAACGGCCGTCTCTTTCTTCTTAACGGAACAAAATCGGGCTGAAACGGCCGATATCTGATAGTGGTGCCAATCTCACGCGCCTGAAAGAATCGTGCAGATTTATTTCACCAGTTATTGCACATTCGCTGCAAATGTGCAGTCGGGCCGCACTCGCCTGGAATATTTCACGGCTTGAGCCGTATTCGGAGTTTCAAATTATCATCTTGATTTGACGTACAGTCGAGTTCATAAATATGTATACATTTCTTCACCTTAATCCATTGCAATAAGGGGAAAAAATGTATACATATTTATGAACTCGACTGTACCTTGAAGCGCTGCCGCTGGTAAAGCAACTTCCAAATGGGAGTGGGTTTGAACCTTAGTTTAGTTTCGTAGGAAAATGGTTAGAACCTTGGTTCGTAGAAACTTAGAACTAAGTTTCGTTGCAAAATGAGTAGATATCGGTTCGTAGCAATTAGATTAGTAGGAACATGGCTTGAACCTTGGTCCGTAGCAATTAGTTTCGTAGTAGAATGGTTTGAACCTTGGTTTGTAGTAATTAGTTTCGTAGCAAACTGGCTTGAACCTTGGTTCGTAGCAATTAGTTTTGTAGCAAAATGGTTAGAACGATGACTATATTAGCAGGCTCACGACGCACTTCGAATAATATTAAATAAATATCAAATCAAGTTTAAGATTTCTAAGTTCTAATGCGGTTTCAGGAGTGCCATTTTATATAATCGCTTATCGAGCCACTAGAAAGCTGAACGACCAGCTTTAACCAGTATAATTACACATTTGGATTACGTAAGGTTTTCATGGATCTGTCGGTCACATTAAAATGGTTTACCTGGAAACTCAACTCGCCAGGGGTTTTGGAATCCATGCATAGGAATTATCAGCTAGGAGAGCTCTTAGCTTCGGTTGAAATTCCTCTCACTTTATTTGCCTGCTGGTGGGCTTATTGTCAGAACTTAAATCACGATTAAAAACTGATAGTTAAATTGGCAATGACGTTCTATTAGGCATGTCTACACATGACCATATGTATAAATTGAAAGATACACAACAATATTCGACATAGTTTGTTTTTTTTACAGGTGTCAAGTACCGACCACTTAGCTAAGGAGCGATCAGACTCCGCGCCGTTCTTCTGTCAAATGTTTGTTAGAGAATATAAATAATTGCGCCATTGCTTATATTATAGAATCTGCTGGCTAAACCTATAATAATTATTTTTCAGATAGTCTAGGTATGGTGAAAGCCTTGTGAAAAGCTACTCCATACAATTTATACCTAACCATAAAACGAAAATTATATTGAGATCACAGCTGCCACCGTTCCCAAGCTATGTAGAAAATACTATAGTTAAATAAATAGGCGTGCATAGAACAGAAACAGTGATAATTCAATTTATCGTACCTATTACCAAAAAATATTCATTCATTCACTAGATTAATTTCGGTTGATAGAGCGCCCGTTTCGTTTATTTTATTTAACCGTAGAGCGGGCATGGCGCATGGTCAGCGGCATTTTCTGATGCCGCTAGAAGATAAAATAAACGAAACGGGCAATCTATCAAATTCTCTGATATTAATACGATATTTCACTAAAAAACTTTTTTAATAATTTGGCTGAATGGAACTATCATTGCCATGTTGGCTGTCGTAAACAGAAAAAATGAAAAATGAAAAAGTAATACCGGCGCCGGATATTTTCACTCAAAATTGTAATTGTATCTAAATAGTTTCATCTTAAATTGCAACCGTGTGAGTTTTTGTATAAAATGAGTTATCGTGATTAATTTATGTAATGTATTATCATCGCTAATCATACATATAATAATTTGTCATCAGGTCAATTTGACATCGTTGGTCGTAGTACACCTAAACACGCTCTTCGCTTCGCTCGTCGTCGCACCTATCTTTACTGTCAAATGACTAGACGTTATCGTATTAATCAATATTAAGCCAATTGAATGTTTGGTAAACTAAATGAACTCCAAATGTTGTATGTCATAATAATAATCTACGTAACAATAATCCTACCAAGTAAAACGTTATCATAATGAAAATTTTCCTAATGTTGGTTGCCAAAATCATCTGCGAAAAGTTGTTGGCAAGTGAATTTCGGCAAAAAGGCAGAGCACCGAGCTCTATGAGTAGATTTGGAATGAAGGCAATGATGAACGCATTCATTTTCGCGTAACATACATGGGGATCAAACGGTAGCTCTCAAGGTCTTCTAATAATTAACCTAATTAGCCTTCGTTTGATGCGTAATGAAAGCGATATTCGTACAAGGTTCCTGAATAAGCGAGTCAACGCCGCACATTAATTACTACCGATAGCATGTTGATCTTTAGCCAAATTAAAATTCTATGAAATAGCTAGCTAATATGAAAAGCTGTCAATCATATCATATTCAAACCGGATATTGAACGTGAGTGCCATAATATTAATATTTACTTACGATAATTTTTGTGTCCGTACCGTACCTCCCGGTAATAGCATTATTATTACTATAGGGACGACATACCAAACAATGAAATTGTCGCAATAGCAACCGTACACGCGACCAAATTGTCGTAAGCGCCGTAAAATTCATGGCGCTTACGTGTTTGGATCGCGAGATTCACGTTCCGCTTCCATGGTTTGATGCCATAAACGGCAGCAACTCATGGCGCAAAATACTGGTTTACTGTGCCTGTTCTATACGTTAGTAATAATATTATAAACTGTCATAGATGTCATATATTAAAGAAACGCGCACTGCTTGCCCTTAGAGTTGGTCAAAGACGCCTAGTCTTACTTAAGATGGCATATAGTCGAGAAATTGTGACGGGTACCGCCGTGGCGAGGTGGCCTAGGGGTTCATGGCGTTAGCCGCGATAGCTAAAGACGCCGGTTTGAAACCGGCCTTCACCACTGGAGGGCTTCGTCACTTTTTCTTTAATATTTTACATCTATTAGTTTATAATTTATATATAGTAGTGTGACTACTTAATAAACACAAATCAAAATATTTAATAAAATAATTTGATTTGTTCCCAAAATTGTTAGTAATAATAGTTGAAACTTAAACTATCGTGAGACATGTTTCAAAATATTTAGATCAGTACGGTTTTTACTCCCTATAAGCGACTTAAAATAATAGTGAGTAAAAACCGTACTGATCTAAATATTTTGAAATAATAGTTCAATGGGTTTTCATTCTCTATGTCAAACTAAAAATACGAGATTAACTTGTTAAGACTGATTTATTTTTGTCAAACGTTTGTTAGGGCCTTGGGTGAATAGTTCATATTTATAGAGCCATAAACTTACCCAATAAATTTAAAATAGAAATAATAGAAAGGCAGGGTCTGTCTGTTTAATCCATGTTAAGGCGCCAAAGCTGTTCACAGCCACTTCCCAAACACAGTTTTGTAATCCACGCCGGGTCCGCATCTCCCCTGAATACAAATTGGGTAAAGATGGTAAAGGGTAAATGTAAAGGTATATTATTTACCAGGCAGATTGCCGCCTACGTGATCAGGTGCCCAGATATAGGAACCAAATACTTAGGGTCACTTGCACAAACCCACTAACCACTTAACCCCGGTTTAGTGGGCCTAAGTGTTTTTCCCTGTACCCATTTAGTTATACGAATATAGTTAAGGTTCCTTGATGTATTAATTGAAAGCCTGGGCTGAAAATGGTCAAACACAAAGCATTTAAAGGGTCAAACCTTTTCGGAATATCAGGAGATTGTACCAATTTAATAATTGAGGTCGACGTTGTATCCGGGACAACTATGTTGTCTCCGTTGACCGATTTGAATATTTAATCAACAATGCGCCTCATGCGTGAGTATTATGTATTTAATTTCTATATTTTGGTCATGTTTTGTGTCGCTATAAAGACGTGATTAGTTACGTATTAACTTCAGTTTTACAAAATAATTATAGTTGTCTCAAAAATACTTCCAAAATACTAAAATTAATTAAGATTGTAAGAATAAATCTTTAAACTTACGTAATTTCTTTCTTAGACCAGCTTACCCATACCTATACCTAGTTATTTGTTCAAACAATAGGCACCTCGCGCATTGGTAGGTCTTGTGGTATAAATTGGGAAATTTATCTTGTCCGGTTCAAGTTATTGCAGGATTTCTCAAAATTCCCGCTATGTTTCGTGATTTTGTTTTCACCATCATAATCTAAAATTACTACGATTAATTTGAGGTCCGTTTCAATTTTATACGCTCCAGTACGTACTGGGCCAAATTGCTTAACAAAATCAACGGTCTCCTTTTACATGATGCTATAATTTTACAGTTTAAGCACTCCTCAATTAGTCCCACCAAATATCAAAACTGAAAAAAATATTTGTATCGTTAAAATTCGTAAGTCACACCTGGACGGTGGACGGGTAAACTACCAAAAAATGCATTTTACTGTTTTGCATTCATACGCAAACTATAACGTAACTTTCAATTGTAATTAAGATATTTAACGTGTTCCGCCTACACGTCCCACTGGATACCTATTGATTGCAGCCTATACATCACGAGTACTCTCGAGGAAACAAGTCCAATTTATTTCAGCCGATACTACAGTTCCAATGCATATAAATAAATCCCAATCTTGTACAACACGGCCAAATGTAAATAGATAATTTTTTTGCATAAAACTGCTGTGTATTCGAAAAAGAAGCATTTTAGTGGTAAAGAACAATATTTTAACCCCTTCTTCTAAACACTGGTTTCCTGCAGCAGGGTTCGAAAGTATTTTAGTAACGAAAGCGTTTTGAAAACAAACACTGTTTTAGTTTACCCTTTACCTATTGTAAGTATTTTATTTGGGCATGTATTTAACAGATCACCAGATTTAGTAAAATTTAACACCAAAAAATCGTTTTTACCACCAAAAATAATGAATGATCACCAAAATAAGAACTCCTATTTAATGAGAAATGATTACCAAATTTGTACCATTTTTTTATCCTTTTAAAACAAATAACACCAAAATAATCATTATTAATCCAAAAATAGTAAATCATCACCAAACTTAGAACTCCATTTTAATGTGAAATTATAACCAAATTTTTAATCTTGTTATCCTATTAAAGCAAATGACTCCAAACTAATCATTGTAAACCCAAAAATACTTAATGATTACCAAAATTAGAACTCCATTTTAATGTGAAATGGTAACTATTTTTTTTAATTTTGCTATTCTATTAAAGAAAATGACTCCTAATTAATAATTGTAAACCCTAAAATAATAAATACCACCAAAATTTTAACCACATTTTAATAAAAATGTGCAAATATTTATCATCTCGTTATTTAATTAAATTAATTAATCCACTTCGTCACCTTTTTCTAGTAGCATTTCGTTTCTGTAAGGGTCGCAGTTCTAACCCAACCTAACCCACTTTTCTTGTAGCACGTCGTTTCTCTAAGGGTAGCAGTTCTAACCTAACCTAATCCACTTTTTAGTAGCATTTCGTTTCTGTAAGGGTCGCAGTTCTAACCTAACCCACTTTTCTTGTAGCATTTCGTTTCTGTATGGGTCGCAGATCTAACCTAACCCACTTTTATAGTAGTATTTCGTTTGTGTCAGGGTCGCAGTTCTAACCTAACCTAACCCACTTTTTATAGAAGCATTTTGTTTCTGTAAGGGTCGCAGTTCTAACCTAACCTAACCCACTTTTTTTCTAGCATTTCGTTTCTGTAAGGGTCGCAGTTCTAACCTAACCTAACCCACTTTTTATAGTAGCATTTCGTGTCTGTACGGGTCGCAGGTCTAACGTACGGTGCGGGGTACGGGGGGTTGAGCGGGAGGGGCTAGTAATTTTTGCATCATTTTACTTTATTTGGTAATATGTATACATTTTTTGGTAATATGTATACATTTTTTGGTAATCATAGCGGTTTATTTAGGTAGAAATATCGCATTAATTTGCTCTTCAAGATTTGGTGGTCATTCATTATATTTGGTGATCATTCATGATTTTTGGTGTTTGAATACAATTTGAAGTGCAGTCGTGATTTAAGCAGGTGGTAGTTTTGTTATTTTAGACCTTATTTTTTTGGTGTTTAGTATTTTTTTTGGTGAAAGAGATTTTTCTATTTAGGGTACCAAAGTATTTTTTGGTGGTCATTATATTTGTTGCCTTTTATTTGTATCGCACTAATTAAAACTTCCTAAATACAGGTGCATGATGATGATGTTTTGACGGCTTTGTACCTACTTACTCGTAAAATTATCAAAAAATTTCAATTGTTACTGTTAAGAGATTATACTTTTCTTCGAAAATACGTTGACTAAGATTTTTTAGGAGTATTTTTCTTACTTGCACGTCTTTAAAGATGTCAATATGTAATTAAAAATTAAAACCACAATCATTGAACTACAAAAGGATTGATCTTCAAAATATAATCAACCTTTAGCTTTGATACACTAACGCAGACGTTTGTTTAAATTATCAGCAATATGCCGCAGTAACCTCCAGCATAAGCATCCTGTAAATAAGTATATTAAATCCAAATCAATGTAAACTAAGCCGAATACTTACCAATGAAACTGTACCAACAGCCTAATGAGCGGTAATTCTCGCAAGCCAGAAGATTTACACACTACGAGGATAGGTTAGATGGGGTAACCCTGAGATCCCCGATACTACAATATATCAATGGCAGGCTCCCGAAGGATAAAGTGTGTGGGTCACGTACTCAGAGAGTGTTTTTCGACGGACCCAGGCATTATCTGCCACTGAGGGAATACTTCTAACATCTGATCCCCGTGTTGGAATTATTTTAACAAATAACCTCTTATTTTTGCAGGATACTGTTTACGGACGTGGTATTTTTGTGTAATGCGGGGTGTTTTTCAACCCTTTGCAATATTTGGCGAGATGAATAGGGAGCGTGCATAAACTGTAGGGGGCAGCACAGGAGACGTCAGATTTTTGGCGCGAGGCGTAAATGTGTAGTTTATGCTTCCAAAGTAGCCCACAAGATGGCAGCACTTGTGATGTACATGTTTATGGTTCCGATTCAGGCCACAAGATGGCAGACCCTCCAACGCGCACGGTCCCTGTAGGTATACAAGTATTAAGTATTTAACTTTTCACCTCAGCAGCTCGAACAAGCCTACTTTCGTCACTCCCTGGAGTGAGGAAAGTGCGACTTTCCTCACTCCAGGGAGTGAAACAATGAAGCTTTTTAATTTAGTGAAGGCCATGAACTTCATACTTTTATTACATTTTTTTTATGGTATGGTACGGCATGGCACGGCACGGCACGGCACGGCACGGTCCGGTCCGGTCCGGTCCGGTCTCGTATCGTATCGTACATTATAATACTTTTTTTTCTGTTTATTCTGTGTAATTCGAAATACATTTTAACCTTTAATATGTTCTCACTACTGAGGTGAAAAATTATGTGTGCAACAAGAGAGGAAAGTTGGTTTTTCTTGCGAGTGTTTATTTTGAGTCCCGAGAATAAGGTAGAATCTTGAGCGTAGCGAGGGACTCAAAAACACGAGATGTAAAATAACTTTGCTCTCGTGTTGCACACATAATTTTTCACCTCAGTAGTGAGAACATATTAAAGGTTAAAATGTATATCGAATTACAAATAACTATTTACTATGGGACCACTTCGAAATAACAAAAACAATTTTGTCTCTTCAAAACATCGACACTGGCCCCTATTTCACCACGGTGACAGGTGCGACAATTGCCGACATCACTGTTGCTGACGTCACAGGCCTCCTAAGGCTACGGTAACCGCTTACCATCGGACGGGCGGTGTGCTAGTTTGCCACCAATATTTTATTAAATAAAAAAACTCCATTAAATCGCCAGTAAATAAGTACCTATTTTGCGAAGCTAATGACAATTATCACAAGATTTAAAAGAATTTTCGGTAATTCCTGATGAGTTCTGTGTCGAAATTTTGTGACAATTGTCGTGTATCTTGTGACAATTGCCATTAGCTTCGCAAAATAAGTACTTATTTACTGGCGATATAATGGAGTTTTTTTTTTAAATTAATATGTTGGTGGCAAACAAGCAGACCGGCCGTCCGATGGTAAGCGGTTACCGTAGCCTATGGAGGCCTGTGACGTCAGTAACAGTGATGTCGACAATTGTCGCACCTGTCACCGTGGTGAAATAGGGGCCAGGCTCAGCTGAATTGTATAGAACAGCCATTATTTTCGCGCGTATATCCTGCATTTTGTTCATGTATATTCACGTCCAACGCAGCTAACAATCTCAGCGTGAAATACATGGAGAAATAGTGTGAAAACGAATTGCACAACTCGCAAAACAACCGCGTGTATAAAAACTGTATCGTCAATTAGAATAGAATCGTTTTTATTCGTAAACACACAGACAATAGACATACATTGAAAGAACATAGTGAAAATAAAGTGTCACGAAATTTAATGGCCCCATCTCAGCATGCTGCTGGCGACTTCCAGCGCTGATCTTCCGATGAGACTATCAAGTGAGAATCACGGAAGATAACAGACAAAAAGAAAGCCCTTTATGTTGCTAAGAAACATAAAATATGGCGAAATAGTACATTTCGATGTTAGTGTGGAAAGTATGTCATTACTTCACGAGTACCGAGATATCTTGCCACGAGCCGTAGGCGAGGGGTGGTGGTTACCTTACTTAGGTAACTCAGCAAGCTTCGTTGCCTAAACACGGTCCTCGACTGAAAAGCCCTCTATTACATCACGATTGTATGAAATACTATTGCATAAACAAAACAACTACTCGTATTTATTACGAGTTTTCAGAGACGACGCATAGAAGTTTGTATGCAAGGAAATGTAGGAAATGAGTTTCTCTGTAGCTATGCATCCACAGTTACAGCCGAAATTGGATGTTTCCTTCGAATTCCGCTACAACATTAAATCACTTAACATTTTATGTTATTAATAAAGTCAAAACAAAGTTTCTCAAGGCAAGTTAGAAGCAAAATGCAGTTACAGTTACATTTGTTGGCTCTGTTCAGTTTTCATGATGGAATCGACTGAAATAAGTTTTAAAAGTTCGCAAAAACCAACATTTCCCTGTCAATAGAATTCAGTAAAGTTGTGAAAAGGTCATTCTAAAGTTAAATTAGCGGGCAACTTTCCGAGCCGAATGCTCGCTGACGCTCCCACTCGATATTTTTGAGGCTAGCCTTCTTTCTTTGTAACTTTTTGTCACATTTATCAAGATTCAAGAAGGAAATTTTGTTGCTATGCATGGGAACGAGTGTGTCTCAAATCGAAAACTGGAAATTGGCATCTTGAACTTAAAACATGATACAAGGCGTTCGGGAGGAACCCAAAGGGTAACCACGAATTTGTGAAGCGGCCGTAAGAGACACCCCACCACTTGCGTCTCCCGAGTATCTAGTCAAGTCAACGGCTGCATGCTGCTCGACGCAACATTCATTGGCGCAACTGAGGGCCTACCGCGAACCACGTTCGACGTGTTGCCTCTCTGTCACACTTGTAAATTTGTACATAAATGTGACAGGGAGGCAACACGTCGAACGTGGTTCGCGGTAGACCCTCTGCAGAGCGACGTCATTTTTCCATAGCGCTGACTAGACGCCGACGCTCGAAAGACGCTAGTGTGGGGTGGCCCTACGAAGCAAAATATATCGGGTCTATAGTATGACATTAACTCGATGAGGGCCAGAATTTTTATTCACGTATACTATTTTATGTTTTTATAACTAGTCTGATATGGGTGTACTATTTACTGTACGTTGCCTGAAAATAAAACTTTTTTTTATTTTTTTATATACGAAATGTAAATTATTTGCGAAACCAATACAGTCCATACCTACTACCTATAAGTTTAATAATTGCGGCACAATTTTCACACAGAGTTGCAGTCAACTCAGGGGGCGTTGGCTATATGATGAAATAAATTAAGCAAGAAATAATACAGCATAAAATCATACATCAAATACAAAACAAACAAAACACGTCCATAAAAAAAACACAAATAACCATATCCTCTCTCCTCCTTCTTATTGCAGAAACAAACTGTTGTTTAATAAATTAAATATATCAATATCAGCAAATTTTTAATTATTTATTAAGACGAAAGTGGAGGACCCGCACGAAACCACCTTTTCATAAGAAATAGTTCCATTAATTACAATCATTACGTATGTACAAGTTTTCTTTACTACTTGGTTTGTGTTTAGTTCAATACAACTTTTTCCAATACCTAGTTACCACTTAGTGCGTATTATTTATACCTATGATGTGATCGTAATTGTAAGGTTTTTAATTTATTTTAAATATTAATGGCACGTGTACAATTAATTAACAGTCCATAAATTATGAACCGCTGGGTGCGAACACTGACAACAAACTTTCTTAACTTTCGTTTATCGTCATTTATATTCGAGTTATTCAATAAATATTTTATTCACCAAAATCGACACTTGTGGAGGAATTAAAATAATTCATATTTTTATGTTATTCTTCCGCAAATTCTGACCAGAAACGAACGTATTTCGGATCAAATCTAGCGACGTGAAATTATTACCTCTAAAATGTACCTACGGACCAAGTTTTTGTTGAAGTATTACTGCAAATTCGTATACTATGCAGGATGCGGGAACTACTGGTACGAAGACATAAATCATGAAACAATCCCGTTCAAATTGTACCGCTTTATTTCTTTTTCATTTTACACTGTGATGATTTTTTTGGAAAACGCCGCCGCAGTGTTCGGTTCATTTCCCTCGGTGGAAAAAAACTCAGCTGTCATGTTCTCGGCTACTCAAAATATCGTACTCGCTAAATTCTATCTCTTCTTTTACCACAAAGTTTCTATAAGAAAATTAAATTATGAGATGGGGGCTGTTGGCGAAAATTTGGAGGAGGATAATGTTATGAAGAAGCAGTACTGGAAAGTGAAATACGGGATTTTGTTTTATGTAGTAACGGCTTATTTATCACTCGGAACTTATGGCCTTGAAAGCGCAAGAAAGTCAATCGTCGAAGGTATGTGCATAATATACAGTAAGCTGCAGAGATAACTGATCCTCCCTGCATGGATATTTGTTTACAGGGGACCCTCCTGTTATCTCTGCAGCTTACTGTACCTAAACCAGCTGGAAATCATCGAGTTTAAACTATCTGTTTCACGGTATGCCAGGTATACCAGGCGTGTGACATACACGAGTTAAACCGTAAACTTAACCTATGCTAGCTGGAAATAATGTATTCGGTTTAGAATGATCGGCCATATTCATATTTTTAAAAGAACTATCCAAATAATCTATGGCATCTACGACAATTATTTATATCTGTAAATAAATCATTGATTGCCTCATCACTCCGTTTTATAGATAACATTAATCGTATGCAGTTAACTACATACCTACCACATTATTACACACCTAGCTCTGTTTTCGTATTCCAGGCACTAAATTAACACTTCGATTGCCCCAATTATCCGACTGATCTGTCATTTTAGTACAAAACTGATACAAAAACAGGATTATTGCTTAGAAAATCAAACTACCATTTTAGTATTCGGAATATAATAACAGAGATTACGTGGTCCCTTCTATTAAGTAGTGTATATTATAACTTTATAGGTGCCCCGTTCTATACTGTGGTCACCTACTGGCCCGCATATGAAGACTCCACAATGACAGCTGACATCTTCCGCGTATTCTTTTATATCACGTGGCTATACATGATGCTCCCCATGATGTCCGTCGACTGTATGCCCATCACGCATCTCATCTGCATCTCGTACAAATTCGTCACCCTGCGACGTCACTTCGAAAGGATTAGGGAGGAGTTTGATGGTGATTTAGTGACGATGAGGAAGGAGGAGGCCGAGGATAAACTGTGGATTGGGTGTTTGGAGGGAATCAAGATGCATCAAAAGCTAATGTAGTAAGTTGTTGGTATATTAGATGAAGATGTTCGTAAACAATGTCATGAATCAGATGTCATCTAAGTACGTACCTACATAAGAAAAAGTGACCAAGCCTTCCCCCCAGGTGGCTGAGGCCGGAATCCAACCGGCGGGCGGCGTGTTCAGCTTACGCGGATATGGATAACATCCTGACCACTAGACTACCTGGTCACCCCGTTTCGTCCCCAGTCTACTGGTCAGGACGTGCATAAGTGGGTGTGAGATATTTCCCAGGCTAGCGCAATGTGGCTTGGAGACTTACTAGTATACTTAATACAAATAAAATAAATAGCTACTATGCTATGAGACTTTAATAATTATATAGACTTGAAAAATAAGAAATTTTTAAATAATTTTGTTTTATTTTTCAATGGGGTTGGCCGGTCGAAGCTATTTACAGATGATGCCAGAACAATCAATCAATCAATAATAATTTATTTCGAACAAAAGTCCATAATGTGTTAGTAACATACATACTAATACATTATGGACATTTGATGTTTTGGTTGTGTTTTGTTGGCCAGAACAGGTTTAATGTCTATCCTACCAATGGTGCCAAATTCTTGTTTTATTTTATGACCCGGATGTTAATTTTTAAAGCCAAACAGATCAAACAAAACTAGAAATAGGAGAAACCTTAACCCCATTTATAAACCCTTTTTTTTTGTAAAGGTACCTCTGTTTACCCTTAACCAGGTAGTAATCTAATAGCTACCACATAACTAGGGTTTGCAATCCGGACCCGAAAGGTATGAAATTATTCAAATCTAGATCCGGATCCGCGGATCTTCCCATACATTTCGGATCCGTCGTGCAAACCCTACACATAGCAAATGATTTTTTTTTGACGAGCAGAGAAAAGACAACGACCACAAAATGTCATTACCGTTGTCTAAAGTGGGCGATTACCGAACACAAAAAAAACCGGCCAAGTGCGAGCCAATGAACTCGGACTCGCGCACGAAGGGTTCCGTACCATTACGGAAAAAAACAGCTATTTATATTTCTCGTGAATCCCTGACGATCCTTTTTAGGAGATAAAATGCGACTGTTTAGATTAGCTACCCAAAATTTTCGTTCCTCAATAGCTTTTGTTCCATTCGCGTTTTTCCCCATTCTGCTTTTTAACCATCAGGCGTTAATTTTTTCAGTAGTTAATTTAACCACACGCGTATGTCCCAGTCGCTTTTTCCCCAAAGAGTAATGTTTTCACGATAGTCACACTAAGTCGATAGATAGGTAGGTTAGGTTCGTTAGGTAGCTTCAGATGCCCGAAGGGCAAACCGCCCAAAAATAGGTCCGTCGGCTCGGGGTAAGAAGGACTTGTTCTCGGAAATATTACTCTTTGGGGAAAAAAGCGACTGGGACATACGCGTGTGATTAAATTAACTACTAAAAAATATAGGCCTGGTTAAAAAGCAGAATGGGGAAAAACGCGAATGGAACAAAAGCTACTGGGGAACAAAAATTTTGGGTAATTAATCTATACAGTCCTATGAATGAACCCTTCTAGTACAATGTTCACTATTTTAAACGACATTTGTATTTAGTAACATTTACTTTCAGAACCTATTTTGCTGTTTACTAATGTAAACACGAATAAAATGGCACTATTTTCTTATTTACATTGTGGTTTCATTATTTTATCGATTATATGTAAAGACGTGACTAACCCTTAAAACTACTCTGTATGGCTAGTGCAGTGCAGTATGTGTACATACCACCGCCGTCCACAACGGGCAGTGGACATATAAAAACAACAAGGTTTTTTTATTGAAATAATGATTTTAAAAAAAAGCAAGGAATTATTATCTACCGGAATCAGTTACCAAAAGTAAAAAATGCGTCAGGCCTGTTTAAGGGTTAATATACACTTATGAATGTAGAAGTAATTATCAATTCTGTTTTTTTAGTCTCGTCGACGAAATCAAACGAATATTCGGACTAATAATGTCTCTTCAAGTGTGTGAAAGCTCAGCCACTGGAGTATTTCTCTTGCTGCGTTTGGCGGTAAGTCCAACAAAAATATTACATGTTTGAAATAGAGTGAAAAAGTTAGTGACAAAAATAAATTTTTTGGGTCACGCTTTATTGCCCACTGTAGGTACTTAATTTATACCCCCAACGTTTTGGATTCATTAAAAGGAATGATTATAATGTCCCCAAATTCGAGAAGCCTACAAGCTATGGAAGACTATCCACCTTCGGGCTTCGCCAACACTTAATTGGTGCCAAATTATTATTGCACTGTCATCTAGATTTCGTGTCGAAAGTTTTTAATCTAGTCGATTAAATAGATTTCTTATACACACACATTATATGACTGGCAAAGTGGCACATGCATGCGATTTTAAACTACCTACATACCTAGTTGTACACACTAAGATTTACAACATTGCTAGTTAGGTATAAGTAGTTATTGTATTGTATTTATTGTATACATGTACAAGTGATGCATCAGAATACATGGTGTTAAATATAATTTCTTAGGAATAGTGCATACTACCCTGTGATGGCATTAGGTACATGTCTACAACACACAATCTCACAACACAATCAATTGTGACTACAAGTACAATATGATGTGTGTGTGTATACGTGTATGGTAGTTACTAGTGAAGTTAATAAAAAGGTGTTAAAACTGAATTTAAAAATAAAATGTTTTCTCTTTTCTAGCTATCCCCACACATGGATCTCACTAATGCTTTCATGACTGTCACTTTCGTTGGAACAATGTTCTATTTGCTCGCCCTTAATCTCTGGAACGCAGGCGAGGTCACTTATCAGGTAAATAATATATGTATAAGACATTCTGAGGATAAGCCGGGATCAGGTTGCGGCGTTAACAGTAACATTAAACAATAAATATTTCATTTATTTTGTATACGTAGCTACCTACGTTTTCGCGCTCACTCAGATTCAGATTCAGATTCAGATGTTTTATTGGTAAAAGGCAGTCATTTTACAAGTCAATAATTTACATAACACATTTTGGGTAGGTACTAACTAATTATTGTTACATATTTATATTAATATTATAAATTTACATTAATTTCATTATTATATATTTACATTCATTTAATTATTATATATTTATATCTATAATTAATTACTTGTAATTCGTTTGGATTAGTGATGATATCTACTTTACGATTTGAAAAAATCATCAGTGCTATAAAAGGCCATGCTTAGGAGATATTGTTTAAGTTTTCTAAGAAAGATTGCATCACTTGGTGAATTTTTTATATCTGCCGGAAGAGCATTATAGATTTTAACGCCAAATACGGCGAGCGACTTGCGCGTCTTGGCCAGGCGCGCGCGCGGCGCGAGCAGCAGGTGCGGGCGGCGGCGCGCGGCGCAGTCGAGACGCTGCGCGCTGCTCATGTATGAGCTTAGATTCAGTCTGACGTACTTGCAAGCCTCAAGGATGTAAATGCTATGCAAAGTTAAGATTTTGAGTTTTTTAAATAATTCTTGTGCCGGGTAATCAGCAGGTTTTCTAGCAATAACCCGGATGGCACGTTTTTGAATTTTAAAGATCTTGTCGCGATCGGCTGCGGTACACCACAAATCGATACCGTAGGTTAGAATGGAATGAAAATATCCATAGTATGCTTTCTTTATATTATCTATAGACAGACTGGGAGCCAGCCTATATAATGCATAGGACGCTGAAGACAGCTTGTTACAAGTTTCATCTATATGAGACGCCCACGTTAGCCCCTCATCAATTACAAATCCTAAGTATTTTACGCTATCGACTTGCGGCACTAGTACATCGTTCAAACTTATGTCGAGCTTTGTGTTGTTAGTTTTGCGCAGCTGAAAGTGAATTATATTCGTTTTATCTACGTTTAGACACATACCATTGACTGTGAACCAGCGAGATATTAGTTTCATAACTTCTCCCAGTTTGAATTTTAAGTCTAAGAAATTTTCTGCATTAACTATGATGCATGTATCGTCCGCGAACATAACATACTCTGGGCCGATACATGCCGATGTGATATCATTGACGAGCAAAAGAAACAGGTAATTTCCCATTGTCGAACCTTGGGGGACAGCAGCATCAGCCATGGTTTCCAGCTTAGACTTTGCATTTAAAACGTAGGTACACTGCTTACGATTGCTTAAAAATGATTCAATTAATTTGTGAAATTCGCCTTCGATACCGTATCGAGACATCTTCGCCAGAAGCAGTGCGTGGTTGACCATCTCGAAGGCGCGCGAGAGATCGCAGAATATAGCCGCGACCTGCCGCCCGCCCTCCAGGTGCTCCAGCACGCGCGCCACGACGTCGCGCGCCGCACTCACAGTCGAGCGGCCCGTTCGATACGCATATTGATGCTCATTTATAACATTATTGGAGACTAGGTGACTATAGGAGACTATAGGAAACTCACGTTTTATAAGTCGAAAATTGCTCGACACGTTTGTAAGTGGGCTGCGACCCGTTTTCATTTATTTAATACTGGTGACCAGCCTCGGTTTCGCACGGGTTAACAAATTATACACCAGACTTATATTGACCGGGATATAGACCGTGATTACCTTTTGTATTATTTGTGAGCTCCCGATATTTCGACGCAGTTACATGCATCATGTTTACGGGTGACTGAAGATAGCGGGTGGGTGTCAAAGTTGTGTAGACAGCGCTCTGTCTACCCACATTCTTGTGACCCGTGAACATGATGCATGTAACTGCGTCGAAATATCGGGAGCTCACAGATAATACAAAAGGTAATCACGGTCTATATCCCGGTCAATATAAGTCTAGTGAAACTAACCGTGAATCATTTAAAACTCTAAATTATACACCTTCAATTCAATTTTTTATTCAATTCAATATATTCTTTATTCAAATAGGCCTAGCAACAAGCACTTTTAAATTAGTTTTAAATTTTACCTTAGGCCCTGTTTCACAATGTCCAAGTAAAGTCCCGAATAAGCTACTTGCCACTTATCTGACGAATAAAGTCATCGTTGGCGTTTCACAATCTCCAAATAATCTATATCTATCTGCTGGATAAAGTGCTTTTTTTGTAGGAAAATTTATCTGGCAGTTAATTTATTTGTTAATTAGCTATCCAATACTTTACTTGGACATTGTGAAACAGGCCCTTAATCTAAATATCAGAGCAATTTATTGATCAGATGAAATTGTTGCCGATCACGATCTATGCATGGATGTTATTTACTGTTTTATTTATTGTGACGTGAAAATAAATAAGGACTTTGTGTTATATTTATTGATGCAGTTATTATTATTCTTAAAAACATTGAATTATTATAGATATGTCAAACTTAATAATAAGAATTCACAAAAGGATCGTCAAACACCAAAATTGTATAAAAAATACTAGTCTAGAAACTTTCTAGAATAAAAATCTAAATGTCAAAAAATACGGATTACCTAATATATAGGTATAGGTAGGTATTCATTGAATTATCAATTTCATCATTATTAACATAATAATAAATAATTAATTATTTTCAATCACAATCCCACGGTGTTTCATCATTCATGTAGTCTTGTGTGCTATAATAGTATAGGCTTTAGAGATAAGTTTACGTTTAACATATTTTTTAAATTTATTAACAGATAAGTCAGTGATGATATTTGGAAGTTTATTATAAAATCTTACACAGTTACCCATGAATGATTTTTTAATTTTATGGAGCCGAATGAAGGGTACTGCAAGCTTATGCTTATTTCTAGTATTAATGTTATGTATGTCACAGTTTTTCTTAAAACTGACAATGTTTTTATGTACATACAGAATATTCTCATAAATATATTGACAGTGCACTGTCATTATGTCAATTTCCTTAAATTTATCTCTAGGTGAGTCTCTATGGTTCATTTTATATATTGCTCGAATAGCCCTCTTCTGCAGAACAAAAATGGTATTTATCTCTGAAGCACCACCCCACAGTAAAATACCATATGACATAACGCTATGGAAGTAACTAAAATATACTAATCGAGCTGTTTTCACATCAGTTAACTGACGGATTTTGCTCACTGCAAAAGCTGCAGAACTCAGTCTATTCGAAAGAGTATCAATATGGGGACCCCATTGGAGTTTAGAATCTAAAGTTATACCAAGAAAAACTGTACTATCAACCAATTCCAATTCCTCGTCCTTCACAATGACACTTCCTCAAGAATCCCTCTATTGATAGGTGAAAACCGCATGAAAATCCGTTCAGCAGTTTTTGAGTTAATCGCGACCACATCGCGACGAACTTACACACATACATACAAAAAGACAACCTTGGCGCTACTAAAGAATACTGTGCCAATCGTCTCAATTTGAGGACTTCACTTCTGGGTGCTTAGCCAAGATGCCAATCGTATACGCCCCGAACGAAGCGAACGAAACGCAACTGTCACTGTCGCACTAATATGTAAGAGTGATAGAGAGAGATTACCGTATCGTTCGCTACGATTGACATCTTGGCTACGCACCCTGGAGGCCACAAAACGCCGCCTGTCGCCATAAAAATAAAACAAATGACTGTTGCGTGGCCCTCGTGTGATTTTTTCTCCGCAGGCTTCACTCTTGTCGCCCGCCGTGTTTTACTGCGGCTGGCACATGTGCGCGGTGGGACGCCCGCGCCGCGACATCCGCCGCCTCGTGCTGATCGCGTGCGCGCAGGCGCAGAAACCGCTCATATTCAAGGCCTTCGGTATACAGGATCTGTCCTATAGCACTTTTGTCTCGGTGAGTTTTACATAAATTCTGCGTTGTTTTATTTTAGTGACGAGAGTGAAGTGATGCGATGTCACGCGTCGCATCCCGTGCATTTGCATGCGCATATACCTATAGTTGAGGTCAATAATTTCAATACCTCTTTCTTCACTCCACCAACCCAGTCCGAAAATTTCACCGGATATTAGAGCTCTACTTTATATAAGCGTTAACCAGGCTCAGCACGGTCGCATTTTTATCGCCTGTCACCATGCCTGTCACGTTCTAACAAGTATGTAAGTGCGAAAGTGACAGGCATAGTGACAGGTGATAAAAATTCAACCATGCTGACACCGCTGATCTACGAGTATGTATCCAATAGGGTAAGTGACAGTATTTGATATTGTTGTTGGTGATATTGCAATCATTTTGTCACCTTTGTAGCTTCAGTACAGACAAAGCATTACCAAAGCTTCAGTACGGACAAAACATTGACCAATTCAGTAAGCAATAATCAGAAATCAATTGTTTTAAAAAACTCATTGCAATTAATACGAGCCCGTTTTAGAACCTTTCAAAACCGATGAAAGTCGCACACCTTACCGCTAGCCCACCAATCAATGTACCGTTTTTTAATCAAGTTACAATTAATAATTATTCTTAAAATGTTAAGCGGCAAGTTTTATTTACGTGTGGGCGTTTTTTTACTGTGAATTATTTAAGAGTAGGTAATTGAAACTTTTCTCAATGACGCACACTTTTAGAAACAGCGTTCAAGTACGAACTTACTTCGCAACGTTTAGTGACTTATTCAATAATTTACTTTTTTCCCATTTACTTATGCAAAAGAATGTCACAATTATGAACAGTTTGCTTCAAATTTGCACAAGAATAAATAAATCTTTTATAAACTTTGGTTCTGGTTCTATTAAGTAGGTATTTTACAAACGAAATTATGGGCCGAGTTCAGTAATTTTTTAAGAACTCTTAAGGTAATAGAATAAAATAAGTAGTTTTTTAATGCTCCATACGAAACTTCGTTCACGGAGCACTTTTATGGGATCACTTCGGTCTTATTTTTCAAAAATGACACAAATTATGTTCGGCAATAAGATATAGGTAAATAACTTTAGTAAAGCCCTTATACTTATCAACTACCTCATATTTACTCCGCCAGCAACTATACTAAAACTAGATAAATAGTATTAATTTATTTTATTTTAGTTTATTTTAATGGTAGTTTTAGTTTGATATATATTATTCGTTTGTAATTATTGTTATTTAAGTTTTTTATTGTTATTAATAAAATACACCTTTACCTTAGCGTATTAATTTAGCGTTCTAGCATTTCTAAATGTCAATTTCTCCGATGGTAAAAATTTGCGTTAACTTTGAAGCTATTATATTAATTAACAATTTTGCATTTTTTTTTTCATTTTCAGGTGGCGCGGATGACTTACTCAGTGTTCGCCGTGTTATACAAGAGGGGCGGCTGAGCTGAGAGCAGTAGGGCTAAGATGGTCGCCTTTTCATCATTTGTCACCATGCCTGTCACGTCTAACAAAGTATGTAAGTGCGAAATTGACGGGCATGGTGACAGGCGATAAAAATGGAACCATGCAGCCACCGTTGGCCTTATTTACCAGTTTCTACGCTAATTCTAGGCATTGAGGTCAATTCTAATTCTAAGCGCGCATCTCACGCACTAACTTTGTTTTTTTTTATTGTTTATTTCGCATGCACCAATCAGCGTTAGCGTTCTTCAAGGTCATAGGATATATAAAATCAAAACCGTAACATGTTGTTAAATCTGGATCGGGCTCATGGGTCACCGATAGAATAAGTATAATAATAAATAACCTTATTTTGTCATTAAACTGTATGATGTCAAAATTCGAAATTAAATTATTTTGAATGAAACGTTTCATTTTTTAATTAATAGCCGTGAGAGAGATTTGAACTCATGACTTTTTTGTGGTCTAATTCCTCTAACCAAATTAGCTTTAGAAGCTCGGCTCAACCCCGGTGACTTAATGGACCAAAAAAACGGGGTCCCTTTGTTTGACATAATTATTGGTCATAATGTAATTGTCATATTATCATTAGACATAATTATGAAACCGTTAACTTTTCAGGATTTTCCTCAAGTTATCCTATAGATAGGTTAGGTTAGGTTTGTTTTATGGCAATTCTGAAAAGTTACGCGTTTCTGAGAAAAACCAAATTATGACTAACGAAAATGTGGACAAACAATGACATAAAACTATATGGGAAACAATAGAGACTCTAAAAACATCCTCAATTCAAGCCTCATTAAATCAATAAATATTATAGGACATTCTTACAAAGATTAACTAAGTCCCACGGTAAGCCCAAGGAGGCTCGTGTTATGGGTACTCAGACAACGATATAATATATAAATACTTAAACACATAGAAAACACCCATGACTCACGAACAAATATCTGTGCTCATCACACAAATAAATGCCCTTACCGGGATTCAAACCCATACCAGACCGGTCGTCGGGCTCATTGCCACTTAATAGTCCTAAAATTTCTGCAGAAGTAAAATAATACAAAAACATTTTATTGTGGCGGGATCATTTGTACCTTATTTTTCGGATTGTGCATTGTGCGCTACAAGAGGTTAAGTACCAAATTTTAATCGTTTGTAACGTTTAATTTCTTATTTCAAGCAATTCAGATTCAGATCAACTTGATAGGTACCATGAAATAAAACTATGAAAACGGATTATATCGCGTATATTGAATTTATAATACATCCCGACGTTTCGAACTCTTTACAGCGTTCGTGGTCAACGGGTGACTGAGGAAAAATTACAAAATGCAAAAATACCCACATACTAAAATAATGAACAATCATAGACTACAAACTTTAAGGCTGGTTGTACATGCAAAATCGGTTCATAAGGCTAGTTTTACACTATAATTATTTTTCAAGTAAAGATATATATATATACGCGATAAAAAACTATGCCGGCTCCAACCCTACACCACGGACCCGAGAAGATTTAATTCCCTCCTAAATTGTAGGAGGGTATCCCAATATGGGACCGGCAACAAATTTTGCATGTACAACCAGCCTTAAAGTTTGTAGTCTATGATTGTTCATTATTTTAGTATGTGGGTATTTTTGCATTTTGTAATTTTTCCTCAGTCACCCGTTGACCACGAACGCTGTAAAGAGTTCGAAACGTCGGGATGTATTATAAATTCAATATACGCGATATAATCCGTTTTCATAGTTTTATTTCATGAGTAACTATCGCGGTAACCGAAGACAATATTTTGATAGGTACCAAATAAAAATAATCTTTGAAAGGAAAAAGAAGGCAAAGCTATTGTAAAGAAAAAAGTGATAACACTGAATTGTGAAAGTCATTTTACATTCGAGAATCAACCTAATTGATTCCTCTCTACCACTTTTGCCTTATTATAGAAATCATGTATGCTTTCAATAATTGTTGTTGGCAGTAAAATCGAAATAATGTTAATTGGTTTCTTAATTGCCTCATGTCGGATATATGTTTTCTTTGGTATGTATTTTATTTTACATTTATTTGTATGGTATGTTTCGTTTCGTGTATATTCTGTGGTAGATTTCTGTTATTTCATCTGAAACAAATGTGTCGTTTTCAAGCAAAAGGTACCACATTGTCGAAATTTGCTTGCATCTTTATATGAATAACTTGTTAAAGCGTTCTTATTGGCAAGCGACAATGTGGTACCTTTTGCTTGAAAACGACACAAATACTGACCTAAAGGTTGTCTGGATGACATCGCTTTTTAGCGAAAAGACCACCTCTTGTTTACCTCTACTTGAGTTGCTAAATTCATTGTATTGCTGTCTGTATTGAGGTGTGCAATCAAGAGTATTTGTTTTGCATTGTAGTGTATAACCACAGTCCTAGGCTAGCGCTTAGTCCGGGACTGGGTCGATTGTGTAACGTTATGCCGTGATATTCTTTTCTTGATGGACTTGAGGGCGGTGTTGCCCGTAGCCAATGTCACGTAAAAGGGTAGGAACAAAATAAATGCTCTTAGAGCACGACGCTGTTCGGTGGCTGTTGTAGTTGTCTCGTAAAACCGATAGCTGGATTTTACGAGAAGCACGTGGACTACCGGCCGTTAACTCCAAAATGGTGGTTAAACACGCTTTGAGATTAATTCTCCATTCACTGCACACTACCACATTAGATTATTGTATAATAAAGCTATCGATATTACACTTTAAACAATATTAATGAGCAAAAAACAAAGGAATTAATCACGAGGCTACTATCAAGATGGCGTTCGAACCGGAAGTCCTGCCGTGATATTGCATTGTGCTGAATTGCAGGCCTTCAACCACAGTACGTAAAGGACGCGAGAAACATAAATTGGCAAGCATAACTTGACACGGCTACCAGGTAAATTGCGTCAGAAACTAAACTCAATGAAACTCGTATTGTTCACTCAAAGCATATTGATTTACGTAGAAAGTAGCACTCAGTAACTCTACCCAAAACGGGAGTTCCAATGAGTCGAAGTTGGCTATCTATTGCAAAACTTTCACGTAAAATTACATCTTTCGCGTCGATATTAAATTTCTGTTGTCTCTGAAAATTTATGATGGCGTCTTTGGGAGCTTATTAACAAGTCCTAACAGATTGCCTCCGTAATTTGCGATATTAGGTTCGGCGTAGGTACGGCAGCGTATTTTATATTGTTCCCTTCAGCCTTTTACATTACATTTGATCTTTACATTGAATTTAATGTGTTTATCATAAAACTGGCATTGGGAATTGGGAACTGGAATGGGGTTGGCCGGTCGAAATATTTAACAGATGGAGCAAACCATGGAGACTATATAAAGGAGCCAAATCTCTATGTACGAAAAGTGTCCATCAAAAAACAGTAATTAGGCGGCGCCACCATACACCGAAATACTACCAAAAACAACCTACGTAATTTGGTCGGGTTATTTGTTGCCTTATATGGTTCATGTTATACTCATGTCCCAGAGCCTAACTAGCGCCACCGGAGAGATTAGGAACTATTATTTACAGCTGAAAGCTGGTAACTTCTAGAACAATAGTTCTGCCATAAGAGATTGTCGTCCTTTCTATACCGTCCATAGCGCAAACCATAGGATTTACCTGTCAGTTCTAAAGGGCCCTCCACACTCATGCGCGAATTGCGGCGCGAAGCCGCGAACGCGAGTGTGGAGCCTAGTTCGCTAATCAGCGAATCAGCGTTCGCGGCTTCGCGCCGTGATTCGCGCATGAGTATGGAGGGCCCTTAAGAAGTGTCAAACTCTCTTTTTTGTTTTTCTTTTTGGTGTGGATGCTAGTCTTTCAGCCAAATCTCATAGAACCAAATTACATACAGGTAAAACCTATGATGGCGCCATCTATACAAACATTTGACAGTTGCCATATGCATTGGAACGGCTACAATGAGACTTTTCATTACAAGAGGAACGTTGTCTCTTATTTGCTAAATATGTATAAATACGCGGAGAGCCCTAAAAGTAAATCATATTTTTTATTCTCTCACTCAAAAACCAAACAATTTTGTTTGAGTTTTTCCTTTACCACACCCGTAACAATAAAGTTTTCTCGAATAACTTACCTTTGATAATTTGTGAAGGCGGTGCGGTGCCGCCTTCCTTTCGCGACGGATTCCTACTAGCAAAGATAGATATAACTCCGTAATAGATAGATACAGTCTAAGGAAAAAACGTGCCTCGAAAATAAAAAAAAATTTGATTCTCGTTCAGAGGGCGCTACTAGTTTTGGCCTACAGTCGTATAGATGGCGTTGACGGTTTCGTGTGTTATTTAACAATTTTAACGCATATCAGTGAAAGAACATGGGTCAAAATCATAAAAATAATTAATGCAAATAAAAAAAATCATTTATCTATATTTAAATACATTCTGTCGTATTTTTATAAATCTTCATTTTTAGTTTTAAAGTGTGTCGACAGATGGCAGTGAATTTACTGGGGTTACAAAATTTACTATGACAGTACCGCTCTAGTATAAGTTACTCTATGCTACTAGGTACCTATTTAAGTCAATTGTTAGAAGGAAAAATGAAGCGACTAAATTTGTGATATTAAGAACAAACAATACCGACTTCAAATTAAAAAGCGGAGCAAGTATTTGTTGAGTGAAGGTCAGATCCATTAGAAATTAAAATGGAAGTAGAAAGTTTCAAGTGGGATCGGCAAGGAGCAATAGCGTCTCGACAGGTGCTCGCAAACTTTGTTAATAAAAACGATATTGAATGCCGGTAGATCCCCGGGATTTAATCTTCTTATTCTGTTTTTTTACAACGCTGACACCACATTTTCGATATTGTTCCCGTTGAATAATGATACTATATGAAAATACCAAATTATTATTGAAAATAGTTTTAGTTGCAAAACTATACAAATACTGAACACGCATTGTTTGATTAGATATTCAAGTTAGGTAAGTTTTAGTATACGATATTGCAAAAGTATAACAACTATGTTGACATGAAACTTTGTAATTTAAATGTTACAGGTGAACTTGAATTATTAAACTCATCATCATCTTCCTCGCGTTGTCCCGGCATTTTGCCACGGCTCCATGGGAGCCTGGGGTCCGCTTGGCAACTAATCCCAAGAATTAGCGTAGGCACTAGTTTTTACGAAAGCGACTGCCATCTGACCGTCCAACCCAGAGGGGAAACTAGGCCTTGTCGGGATTAGTCCGGTTTCCTCACGATGTTTTCCTTCACCGAAAGCTACTGGTAAATATCAAATGATATTTCGTACATAAGTTCCGAAAAACTCATTGGTACGAGCCGGGGTTTGAACCCGCGACCTCCGGATTGCAAGTCGCACGCTCTTACCGCTAGGCCACCAGTGCTCTTGAATTATTAAACTATGTTTAGTAGGTATTTTGATTAGGTTGTCTAACTACAGAAGCTCATCAGGTTTTTGTTATATAAATATCCTATAATAACAGATAGAAGGCTTAGTATAGGAGCACCGCGACAGTATAGACTACCCGTTCCTCTTTAATTAATAGAGTTAAAAAAATACGGCCGTTCCATCAGTTTGCCGCTGTCTTTGTCACATTTCGCAAGAAAGAACGGGAAAGAACATACACGCCAAGTGTCAATTTTGTTCGAATTTTGTCGGTTTTTATTTATTTTAAAAACGTTACCTTACAACATCGAAATTCTAAAGCTATGAAATTACTATTTATGTTAAGATTGTTTTTTCTTCTTTTTTTGTTTAAAGTATCACATAATAAATAACCGAGTAAAGTAGGATTAAAAGTCCGAGTTAGAGGTTACTTTGGGAATTAATTGTATCGAGCGAAGTGTCATAATTCGTGTATCGGAAGCTATGTTGTTAAAGATAATATAGTCAAGAACTATATATATTTTTTCCACGTCTACGAATATCAACGCCTTTTAGAAAAACATGATCATATAAGAAGATTTTTCGCCTTCTGGCTCAGGGAACCGCCTTAATATCGTGCGCGATATACTCTCGAAACCCACTGTGCACATATATTATTAACTAATAAAAAAATGTTTTAGGAAAAATGTGTGTGGGCCTTCCAACATTGTTGGTCTTAGGCAGCGTACTACGTAGGCGAACAACGCGAACACTGGCGCGGAGCGGGGTGAATCAATCCTTTGATACGTCCTATAGAAGTGTTCTACGTTCTACGATCTCGTTGCGGACGTAAACGCCTTGGGCCCACCGCGCCGCTTCGCTTCGCGTTCGCGAGTGTTCGCCTACGTGACGCAGCGTAACACTGAAAAGACTCAAGACATGTTTTTTACATGGACTGTTATTGTTCGAATTCTCAAAAACATGCGTGCTAATAAGCTCTTGGCTTATAAGTTTTTTGAATTTTTTGGAATACCTAGTTAGGAAATAGTTAAAAATCTTTCAAATGTGTATATTTAAGTGTTGTGATATATCGATAATTTATCGATATGGCCACAGCAAACTGAGCACACCTATTGCTTGCATATCGTATAATAAACCTTGGTTTACGCTTGCGGCTACACCATACATCTGACTGACTATATCTATTGGATCCTACATGTCTTCATATTAACATCAAAATGTAAGTTCGAACTGGTCTCCTGCTGCTGCATACTCTACCATTGATAATCCTGATCTCATGAATCCTAAATGGATTCAAAAACAAGTGCTCACTGCTTAATCCCGTTCTTATCGGGGTTTGGTTAAATACTCTTGTAATTCCGAGACTTGTTATTTGGGTTTTTTACGCGAGTCTCGTTAAGGTACAGTGAGTTCAGGTCCTCCGAAAGCAGCTCGCTGAGCACTGAGCGGCCGGCCGTGGTGACAAAAATATCATTACGAATTCTAGAAGTAATTTTCATGTAAATAGCTTTTATGCTACAATAGCTAAAAAGTTAATGGTGCTTTTTAAATTTATAATAGTTTTATTTTAACCGTATTAGTCATGACTAATAGTTTATTCATAAACAGTTTTATTAACATTGTGTTTGAAATCGATTAATATATAAATTTTCTTATGTAATACATACAAACATCTTAAAAAATACTTAACATAACATAAGATCAAATTAAATACAGTTTAAGAAATAATAATGAATAAATAAAAAATCTTACTCTGCTGGCTGTACTTGCACCTTAACAATTTTCCTTATTTCGGAATCCTCTACACAAACGATGCCCGCCGCAATGGGTTTAGTTAATAGGCTTTCCGGAATGGCTCCGCTGGGCCAGGTTCATAGAACCCTTGTGGGAGCCTATTCTCGGCTCCTAACATGTTACATAAAACACTTAGCTTTAGTCCGGCTTGATATATTAATATTCACTGATACTGTTATTTATTACTTAGGTTTAATACATTACTTATTGTAATTTTGACAACTTGTTTCAGTAGTCCCAGAGGCGTATTCCGACTGTAATAACAGGTTATGAATTTGATCCGAAATTATTATTTATTTACTTAACCTTTATTGCACATGATAGTACAAATGGCGGACTTAATGCCGTAAGGCATTCTCTACCAGTGAACTATTAGGCTAAACCAGAAAGATATAGAAACCCCAGCGTTTTTCATAGTTTAAATTTGCAGCGCCACGCGTGGTTAATTAAAAAACTAATTCGACCAAAATGCCGCGGCAAATTACAAACGGCGCTGTAAATGTCGTCAAGATACTTTACAAAATGCGGACTTTTTATAATTTGCCTTCGGCATTTTACAGACGGCGTCATTTTACAAACGTCAAAACGTTTGTAAATTGACGACGCAATTTGTAAACGGCGGATTCTTACAAAATGCCTGCGACATATATTCAGTTATTTATGTAATTTATGTAGGTATGTACCTTTGTGTATTTAAGTAGTTTATAATTAATTTATGTAAGATGTTCTCTAATACTTTCAATAACGCTTTCTTAGTTGTAAATGCACCGCCTACAATCTTTTCTGCTTTGCCCTGTTTGACTGGTAGAGAGTGCCTCATGGCATTAAATTCGCCTTTTGTACATTAAGCTTTTCTGTTGTTCAATAAAGTTTAAATAAATAACGTTCACGCAGAAGGCAAGGATTGTCATATTATCATTAGTCATAATTCTGAAACCGTTAACTTTTCAGGGGCCCTATTCGAGATGCACAACTGTCAGTTTCGGCTTCAACATCAGTTCAACAGTGGAATGAATCATTTGTTCATCAACTGTGGAAAGTATCATTTGGTTGTACACCAAAACTCATTCATTGAAAAAATTATGCAACAAAAATCAACTTTGTTTTCTTACTACTATACGGTTTAAAATGGCTCTGAACTCTGCGTGGTTCGGTTTGGTTTCGTTGTCACCTAACTGTGGATTGCTAATGTCAAATTTACCTATTCGACAACACACGATTTCTTCCATTCAACTGAAGTTCAACACGAAACGTCACTTAACGCATGTCGAATACCGCTCCAGGATTTTCCTCGGGTCATCCTATAGATAGGTTAGGTTAGGTTAGGTTTGTTTTATGGCAATCCTGAAAAGTTACGCGTTTCTGAGAAAAACCAAATTATGACTAATGATAATATGATAATCATTACATTATGACTTTCAATAATTATGTCAAACAATAGAGACCCGTTTAGTACAATGATGCGCTCCGGGTTCTTATGCGGCTGCCGTGTCGCGGTGCGCGTTGCTGCTTTGACTGTATCCTTTTACGCACAGACCCTATTATAGTTACTATGTGAGTGTATTTGTATAATTAATATACTTTAGCACGAATGGTTCTAATATAATGGATACAAGGCGTTGTTTCCCCTCTGGGTTAAAAGGTCACATGGCGGTCGCTTTCGTAAAAACTAGTGCCTACGCCAATTGCTAATTCTTGGGATCAGTTGCCAAGCGGACCCCAGGCTCCCATGAGCCGTGGCAAAAATGCCGGGACAACGCGAGGTAGATGATGGTTCTAATATAATGGGTACTGTAGACATTAAATTAATACTTATTGAATATGAAATAAAACTATGAAAACGGATTATCTCGCGTATATTGAATTTATAATACATCCCGACGTTTCGAACTCTTTACAGCGTTCGTGGTCAACGGGTGACTGAGGAAAAAGGAGGTTTTTATCGCGTATATATATATATATATATATATATATATATCTTTACTTGAAAATAATTGTAGTGTATAACTAGCCTTATGAACCAATTTTGCATGTACAACCAGCCTTAAAGTTTGTAGTCTATGATTGTTCATTATTTTAGTATGTGGGTATTTTTGCACTTTGTAATTTTTCCTCAGTCACCCGTTGACCACGAACGCTGTAAAGAGTTCGAAACGTCGGGATGTATTATAAATTCAATATACGCGAGATAATCCGTTTTCATAGTTTTATTTCATGAGTAACTATCGCGGTAACCGAAGACAATATTACTTATTGAATAGTTAATTTAATTTATTTACCGACTAAGGTATCATCGTATCATTGTGGTGATCTGGCAGATGCACATTACGGGTAATTAATAGTCGATAACTGGGTGTCGGTAACTGGTAATGCCGATAACTGGGTGTTGGTTACTGGAAATTCAGTGTCGATGATTGGAGATTTATACTCTTTTTCCTTTTTTTGGATTTTATTTTAGCCTGTGTATAGTATAAAAATAATACACCCTAGATATTTAAGTCTCAATAATATACCTTACCATACTCAATCGTTACTTTTGATGACTAATCTCTATAAAATTAAGAGTTAATAACTCTTAATTTTATAGAGAAAACATCTGTGTCGATCATTGGTGCCACTACGCTATGATGGCTGCCCCTTCAGCGTCTGTCACCGTAGCTGTCACGTTCTAACAAGTAGGTAAGTGCGAGAGGGAAGATTGACATGACAGGTGATAAAACCTCGACCATCCTATCCGGGAATTTAAGTTCATCGTTGCTGCTTGTCAATTTCGATATCATGCAATAAACAAAGGTCCCGACAGATTAAAAACTTCTTTTTGAAGCTACTTAAAAATTTAAGCGCAGGTACAGTCGCCATCAGATATATCGGAGCGGCCGAGGTGCTCACAAATATCTGAACACGCCTCTATTGACAAGGTGTTAGAGTGCGTGTTCAGATGTTTTGAGCACCTCGGGCGCTCTGATATATTTGATGGCGACTGTACAATAAAAGTAAGGTAGGTATTTTAATCCTAAGTAAAAAGCCTACTCATTTAATTCTTGTTTAGTTTATAAATGATTATGATTATATAAGACTAAGAAATACGAAGTAAATCCCGAGGGACGAAATGGTACAATGAGGACAAACTTATGAGAAAAGTCTTATAAGTTGTTCTTCATTGTTCTGTAGAATAGTTGGAAACTTCTAATATTCTTTTTATACAACTTTATACACTGGTATTTCTGTGTCGATTACGTCATGTTTCTAAGAACTTTGATAATTTATACCCATTTGTTATTTTCGCCTGTCGTTAGTTAATAGTGTAACAAATTGTGCAAAGCCTTGGTATTTAGAAAACTTGGAATTGTGAGACGAAAGTTTATTCAGTGTGAACATGGTTCCAATTTTCTCTTAGTGCATATAAATGAACTTGGTTCTTCCCATTTTCTGTTCTGTTCGTCCTTAGTGCTTTTGTCATTTTTGTGTAATTGCTTTAGCTTAGATAATTATGCTTTCACACATCTAGTGACATTGGCGCAAGGTATAAGTGTGGCATACGGCTATTTGTGGCTGACCTTTATATTAGGGATTGATTACACATTGATTTGCTAAGTACTAATAGCAAGTAGCAATTATATGTATGAACCCACAATAAACACTAATTAATGTGTAAACAGGCCCCAATGTGAAGGCCAGCTATATTTAAATATAGCTGCGGTTAACCGCAGCCACACTTACCCGCATTGGCCTTACCGCCCGGCCACGACATCGCGCGGCGGCGCCAGCGGCGAGCGGCGCCCATAGGTTGGAGCGAGACACAGCGATCGGACCTTTCGTTCCCACCTATGGCCGCCGCTCGCCGCTGCCGCCGCCGCGCGATGTCGTGGCCGGGTCGTTCTTACTAATGGTGTTGCTATCTTTATATCTAATAAAATTTGAATGGACAAATTCATAAATACATTCAAATTCTTAATTACCCTTATTACCTTTTCTCAAAATTCTCGAATTCCTTAAATGTAATATTGAACCCTTACTCTTAAAAGGCAAAATTCCTTGATTAACATTCCGTAAAACAAGACTCACTGAGCTCACAAAGTACATTAACATCGCTGTTTGTTACCCGACCGAACGATTTCAAATATATTTTGAATATTTTATAATACACAAACCCATTGCAATATCAAACTTAATAAAACGTAGCAAGGTCGATTATAACAGTGCATATGGGAAAAATGGAAGGTACACGTGACGTCATGAAAAATTTATTCCTCAATGATAGGGAGTTTAACGAGCTGTGGGTGTTCCTCTTTTAACCTGCCATAAACTGTCCTAATGTGACGTCAGATTGCTACGTATAGACTGGATGAAATCACCCAAATTAAAGAATAAACACGTAAACTGTTCACGGGGAAATGCTTGCATGAATCCTGAGCCTGCTTTTATCCTGTATCCTGTAAAAGGTACCGCTCGGATTCAGGCCGCAAATGTCAAATTTTATATACCTAAATGTCTCTATCGAAATGATATTTTTGACGTTTCCTGCATTTAACTTCAATGTGTAAATCGATGTAACTGCCAGGATTTTGATGCAGTCGGCAGTAATACTGCTGCAGGTATAGTCTAAATCTAAATGGTAAATTAACGTTCTGCGGGGTTTGGCTTATGTTACGATAATAATTATAAACTAACGATGATGGATACACAAATGTAGGTACATAATTTAGTACTATAGATCAATTATCTTTGAGTAGGTAATAACTACAGTGATACCTACCTACTTATTCAGAAAAATTATACCTATCTAGACTTATATCGAGCGGGATATTGACCGTGATATTTTTGAGCTCCCGATATTTCGACGCACTTATAGATCGAATCATATCAACTGAGCTAATGCACTTACATGTACTAACAATGGCATTGTATTATTACAATACTATTATCTGCTTTTGTTCTCGTAGCCGCCAACTAGTTACTTACAAAAAAAGGTAAAAGTGCATTGCATGTATATTTAATTTTTAAACTTATTCCTTGTTGAATTGGGGTTAAAATGGTCTAAAAACATGTTGTAACAAATGGTTTTCTACTGAGTGCATTCGTTTTGGTTGTCGACGGTTGTAAAATGCAAATAAAGTTATGTTGCCATTATTTAGTTAGTGTGTTTTGTAGCCTATTGTTAATAAATAGAGTCGTTAATCTATACTAACATTTCAAGGCGGTTATAATCTGCTTTTAGTACGAGGTAGTTATCCTAATTTGTGGTTTTCCACTCAATGGCATTGTATTCTTGACTCTTTAAGTAAACAGGTAAGTGCATTAGCTCAGTTGATATGATTCCATCATACTGATACATCATGCATCATCGGGAGCTCAAAAATAATACAAAAGGTAATCACGGTAAATATCCCCGTCGATATAACAAATGTAAATAAATAACTATTCTTTACCTCGAAAAAAGAAACTGCAACAGTATTACACTTAATTTTAGATTAGAAACTTCTTATACGTTTGTAAATTCAATACGGTATGTACGAATATTTAAACGGTGGTTAGCATAGGACCTAAGAAGTATATTGAGATAGATTTTGCTTAGAAATACAATGAAATTTTTAACCATTCAAAATAATCATTTATTAAACGAAATTACACATAACAACATTAACAGTAAACTATAAATAAACTTCAAAATAATCATATTATAAACTACAAATAAACTTAAAGTAAGGCTTTATAAATAAAAAAACGTCCCCCAAGTCACTGCCAATGGGCAGTGTGCCCAGAAGACTGGCCGCATTGCCACGTTGAACGGCAATGCTTATCCTTTGAGCAAAATACTGGCTAGCCCTCTGGTCACTCCTGTGGCGTCTATAAGGCGCGGCGCTAGGTCCTTGTAGAGCCGACGCGCGCTTGGTCCCCACGGCCCCAGCGTTTCGACCCCAAACGCCTCAAAAATGTAACTACTGCCTAGGGTGGCGTATTTGCGTAAAATAATTTGGCCCGATATAACACACAACTTACGGCATACGAGCTTTTTAAAGTAACTGTCAACGCTTGTTGGCAGTTACTATTAAAGAGCTCCTACTCGTATCGAGTAATATCATGTCGTCGTCTTTTAATGTTTGCAGTAAGCTGCTGCATAAGTGTAACTTCAAAAAACTTCTTAATTAATGATTAGAAGGATAAATTCTATATCTGTTTTAATTCATTTACACACTCCCCACTTACTCAGGTCAACCCACGCAAGGCACGTAGGATTGCCGAAAATCCAATTACAATAAGTATTCTATGATTGCGTCAAATTCCAAAGGCGTGTAAAGTTGATCAAGCATTAATTAATAGCAAATTACAACTCACATTATTAAATTAACGTTAGCAAGTGACTTGGGCCGATCGGTGTGCGTAATAATAATCGAGATTTCAATTTGGTTGGTTGGCCCTTAATTAAATGCGAATCTCTTGCTCATTGCTGATCTAGTGTTGTAGCGATGATTTAAAATTTCCCAGCAAACTTGATAATTATTGTCGGTACTAATTTTTAAATGCTGGATAAGTTTCTCCGCCTCGCCCTTCACCTTACTTTTTAAGAACTGCATTTTTTTGCGCGTTTGATATAGAGTCGTTCTTGTGTATAGTTTCTGTGAACAAATCCATAAATGATGTCCATTGATGATAATTTCCATTAAATATGGGTATTTCTCATGAATCTAGTATAACTGGATCGGTCATTTGGTATCAAGTTGATCTGAATCTGAATTGCTTAAGATAACGAATTAAACGTTACAACCGATTAAAATTTGATACTTATATAACCTCTTATAGCGCACAATCTGAAAAATACGGCACAACCCGCAACAATATTTGTAATGTTTTCGTATTATTTTTCTTTGGTAATGTATTTTTAATATGGTCCATTAAAAGTCACCGGGGTTGAGCCGAGCTTCTAAAGCTAATTTGGTTGGAGGACTTAGATCACAAAAAAGTTATGAGTTCAAATCTCTCACGGCTATTAATAAAAAAAATTAAACGTTTAATTCAAAATAATTTAATTTCGAATTTTGACAACACACATTTAATGACAAAATAAGGTTATTTATTATTATAGTAGGCCTACTTATTCTATCGGTGATCCCATGAGCCCGACGAGGGAGACGAGATTTAACAACATGTTACGGTTTTGATCTTATTTCCTATGACCTTGAAGATCGCTAACGGCCCGGCCACGACATAGCGCGGCGGCGGTAGCGGCGAGCGCGGCCATAGGTGGGAAGGGAACGAAAGGTCCGATCGCTGTGTCTCGCTCCAACCTATGGCCGTCGCTCACCGCTGCCGCCGCCGGGCGATGTCGTGGCCGGGCCGTAACGCTGATTGGTGCAAGCGAAATTAAGTGAAAGTGCATGAGATGCGCGCCAATTACTAAGACAATCGTGAAAGTCGTATCAAAACTGGTACAAAATCATAACAAATTGTTCAATTAGAATTGACCTCAATGCCTAGAATAGCGTAGAAACTGGTAAATAAGATCAGCTCAGCCGCCCCTCTGGTAGAACACGGCGAACACTGAGTAAGTCATCCGCGCCACCTGGAAATAAAAAATTGAGAATTAATTGAAGCTTAAGTTAACGCATTGACGTAATTTTTTACCATCGGACAAATTGTCGTTTCGAAATGCTGGAACGCTAAATTAATACGATTTATGTAGTAGTATATAGTTGCTGGCGGAGTAATGTGAGATATGAGATAGTTGATAATTATTAAGGTACTCAATGAAATCGACAGCATGGTAAACAAAACCGGCTAAGAGCATGTCGGGCCATGCTCAGTGTAGGGTTCCGTAGTTACCCTTCCAGCACAATAGGCTAAACTGGAGCACAGGGCGGACACGCTATACATAAAAAATCACCTGCGTTTCTATATGTGAACGGCACGTCTGTACACGCTTCATGCGTCATAGTATGAGTAAGTTGCTTAAAAATAGTACTGAGCGGCCGGCAAACGGCCGTCAATCTGCTGTCGCGGGGCGAGGTAATTCGAGTCGGGGTGAGGCGGTGCGTGGCCGTTCTGTATGATAATACTATTACTTATTCTGTGACTGGAGTTAGTACTTATAGAAGATAGTTATCAAAGGGAATGAATGATGATGATGATGTTAGGGAATGATGTTTGGTGCCTTTCATCTACTTTTCATATCGAATACGAGGAAACCAAAAAATACAAGGCAAATCTGCATTATCAGTATATGGCCATGATTTTTTCCTTAGAACTTACTTTTAATCGGAGACTGCATGTCTGCAATATTGATGAAAAAACATAAGTACTTATTGAATATGCCACTAAACTGGGTAAGTTGCGAAGTTCGTACTTGAACGATACATTTTTAAAAGTATCATAAAGAAAAGCTTCAATTACATACTCGTAAATAATTCACTATAATAGGTAATTAGTATTTGTAACTTGATTAAAAAACGTTACATTGATTGGTGGGCTAGCGGTAAGGTGTGCTTTTTTAAGACTGTCAAAACCGAAGGTTCGAAAACGGGCTCGTATTAATAATTGCAATGAGTTTCTTGAAACAATTACTTTCTGGTTATTACTTACTGAATTCGTCAATGTTTTGTCTGTACTGAAGCTTAGTAATGCTTTGTCTGTATTGAAGCTACAAAGGTGACAAAATGATGCAATATCACCAACAACAATATCACATACTCGTAGAACAGTTAAATCAAGTCAAGTGCACAGGATGCGACGCGTGAAATCGCATCACTCCACTCGCGTCACTTAACTTCTCGTATCGGAACGTGGATCCGCGTACGATGAAACTATAATAAAAATACATACACACAAGAGGTTAAATAAAATAACACATAATTTATGTAAAACTCACCGAGACAAAAGTGCTGTAGGACAGATCCTGTATACCGAAGGCCTTGAATACGAGCGGTTTCTGCGCCTGCGCGCACGTGATCAGCACGAGGCGGCGGATGTCGCGGCGCGGGCGTCTCGCCGCGCACATGTGCCAGCCGCAGTAAAACACGGCGGGCGACAGGAGTGAAGCCTGCGGGGAAAGAAATCACATGAGGGCCGCGGCCCCAACAAATGACGACTGTTCTGTGAAACAGTCGTCATTTGTTTTGTTTTTATGTCGACAGGCGGCGTTTATCTATGGCAAATTATTGACTAATAGCCATACCACCTGAGATTTAATGTTTAACTTTACTGTGAATGCCGCAACCTGATCCCGGCTTATCCACAGAATATTCTACCCATATGTTATTTACCTGATAAGTGAGCTCGCCTGCGTTCCAGAGATTAAGGGCGAGCAAATAGAACAGCGTTCCTACGAAAGTAAAAGTCATGAAAGCATTAGTGAGATCCATGTGTGGGGATAGCTAGAAAAGAGAAAACATTTTATTTTTAAATTCAGTTATATTTTTATTTATATTAGGCAGGTAGTTTAAAATCGCATGCATTTGCCACTTTGCCAGTCGAATAATGTGTGTGTATTAGAAATCTGTTTAATCGACTAGATTAAAAACTTTCGACACGAAATGTAGACGACAGTGCAATAATAATTTGGCACTAATTAAGTGTTGGCGAAGCCCGAAGGTGGATAGTCTTCCATAGCTTGAAGGCTTCTCGAATTTGGGGACATAAATAATCATTCCTTTTAATGAATCCAAAACGTTGGGGGTATAAAGTACCTACAGTGGGCAATAATGCGTGAGAGAGTTGTGCCGTTCCCAGTAACATTCCACATTTTGTATGGGGAAATTTCTCGCTCGGTATATTCCCCATTTTGTATGGTACCGGGAACGGCACAACTCTGCGTGACCAAAAATTTTTTTTTGTCAAAAACTTTTTCACTCTATTTCCAAGTCTTTATGTAATATTTTTGTTGGACTTACCGCCAAACGCAGCAAGAGAAATACTGCAAAGGCTGAGCTTTGACACATTTGAAGAGACATTGTTATTCCGAATGTTCGTTTGATTTCGTTGGCGAGACTAAAAAAAATAGAATTAATCATTACTGCTACATTCATAAGTAGGTATATTAACCCTGAAACAGGCCTGACGCATTTTTTGCTTTTGGTTACTGACTCCGGTAGATAATAACGTTAAAAGAAAACAAATTTCTTGTTTTTTTAAATCATTATTTCAATAAAAAAAACCTATGGTTTTATATGTCCACTGCCCGTTGTGGACGGTGGTGGTATACCACATACAACTACTGCACTTCTAGTCATACAGAGTAGTTTTAAGGGTAAGTCACGTCTTTACATATCGATAAAATAATAAAACCACGATGTAAATAAGAAAATAGTGCCATTTATTCGTGTTTTTAGTAAACAGCAAAATAAGGTCTGAAAGTAAATGTTACTAAAAACAAATACCTGCTTAAAGTTTTAATAATAACGATTATTAATAAGTATCTTTAATATACCTGTTTAAAGTAGTGAACATTGTACGAGAAGGCTTCATTCATAGTACTAATCTTACCCTTAAATTTCATGTAAATTCCCTGCAGAGCAGTGGCCAAGTGGTCTATACACTTGTACGTGCCCCAACCGGACAGAGGTTACATATGAACCACACGCATACCTATTGTGTTGCAAATAAAAATTTTGACATATTTTTGTATTGCATTATGTTATTTGGTAGAAATATCGGAAGGACTGCACTAGTAGCTGACGCGGAGTTCAGGGCTCATATTTTTTTTATAGAAAGTACTCATCATAAGGAATCTTCCCACCAAGTCTTATGGTGCGGAGCCCCCTAGTTTTCGAGAAAAAAATGTTAAAGTTCCCATACAAATTGGCTCAACTGCACTTTAGCTGACGCGGAGTTCAGGGCTCATATTTTTTTATAGAAAGTACTCATCATAAGAAACAACAAGAAACAAAACAAAAAGAAAGTGGTTGTGGTTTTGACGTCAACCAGAGCTGGAAGAACGAGTGGAGCAAAGCTACTGCTGGAACTACCCTACAAGCCATGGATCCCACAGCGAAACCAGACGGGTTTGGCCTGCCTCGAAAACTCTGGTGTCGTGTAAACAGACTGAGGACAGGTCACGGACGCTGTAACTACTTTCGTCATAAATGGGGCTGGCGGGACTCTGCGACTGTGGTGAAGAGGTTCAAACCGTTGAGCACATTATACAGCGCTGCCCTCTGCACTCATTTGCAGGCCCCCCGGAAGATCTGTTTAAATTAACACCTGACGTAATCTCGTGGCTCGGGACCCTGAATGTGGACTTATAATTATCTTATTCAGACTATTATCCAATTTTATATAGAATGTTTATGTATATACGCCATACGATTAAATAGATAAATCATAAGAAATCTCCCACCAAGTCTTATGGTGCGTAACCCCATAGTTTTCGAGAAAAAAAATGTTAAAGTTCCCATACAACACTTTCTACAAAAAAAATATGAGCCCTGAACTCCGCGTCAGCTAAAGTGCAGTTGAGCCGAAATATCGTTTGGCAGAAATACTTTTGGCATACTGCTTTTCGCATAATATTGCTTTGCAGAACTTCTTTTCACATAATATTATTTGGTAGAAAACCCTAACAGCAACTTACTACAATAGCTTTTGATGCATCTTGATTCCCTCCAAACACCCAATCCACAGTTTCTCCTCGGCCTCGTCCTTCCTCATCGTCACTAAATCACCATCAAACTCCTCCCTAATCCTTTCGAAGTGACGTCGCAGGGTGACGAATTTGTACGAGATGCAGATGAGATGCGTGATGGGCATACAGTCGACGGACATCATGGGGAGCATCATGTATAGCCACGTGATATAAAATAATACGCGGAAGATGGCAGCTATCATTGTGGAGTCTTCATACGCGGGCCAGTAGGTCACCACAGTATAGAACGGGACACCTATAAAGTTATAAATGTACACTACAATACATAATAGAAGGGACCACGTTAATCTCTGTTTTTATATCCCGAATACTAAACTGGCAGTTCGATTTTCTAAACAATAATACTGTTTTTGTATCAATTTTGTACTAAAATGACAGATCGGTCGGATAATTGGGGCAATCGAAGTGTCAATTTAGTGCCTGGAATAAGAAAAACAGAGCTAGATGTGTTATGTGGCAGGTATGTAGTTAACTGCATACGATTAACATTATCTATAAATGGGAGTGACGAGGCAATCAATGATTTATTTACAGATATTTAACTGTCGTAGATGCCGTAGATTATTTGGATAGTTATTTTAAAAGTATGAACTCGATTATATGATTGTATGATTTCCATTAAATTAAGTTTACGGTTTAACCAACTTATGTATTTTAGTCACTCGCGTGATATACCGTGAAATTAATTTAATGTTCGTGTGAACCACGAGTATCACGGCAGTTTAAACTCGATGATTTCCAGCTGGTTTAGGTGCAGAAATAACAGAAGGGTCCCCTGCAACAAATGTCCATGCAGGGAGGGTCAGTTATCTCTGCAGCTTACTATACATTATGCTTACATACCTTCGACGATTGACTTTCTTGTACTTTCAAGGCCATAAGTTCCGAGTGACATATAAACCGTTACTACATAAAACAAAATCCCGTATTTCACTTTCCGGTACTGCTTCTTCATAACATTATCCTCCTCCAAATTTTCGCCAAGAGCCCCCATCTCAGAATTTAATTTTCTTATAGAAACTTTGTGGTAAAAGAAGAGATAGAATTTAATGAGTAAGATATTGTGCATAGCTGCGAACATGACAGCTGTGTTTTTTTCCGCCGAGGGAAATGAACCGAACACAGCGGCGGCGTTTTCCAGAAAAATCATCACAGTGTACATTGAAAAAGAAATAAAGCGGTACAATTTGAACGGGATTGTTTCATGACTTCTGTCTTCGTACCAGTAATTCCCGCACCCTGCATAGTACACAAATTTGCAGCAGTCTTTTAATAAAAACTTGGTCCGTAGGAACATTTTAGGGGCAATAATTTCACGTCGCTATATTTGATCCGAAATACGTTCGTTTCTAGTCAGAATTTGCGGGAGAATAACATAAAAATATCAATTAATTTAATTCCTCCACAAGTGTCGAATTTGGTGAATAAAATATTTATTGAATAAATAAATGACAATAATCGAAAATTAAGAAAGTTTGTTGTCAGTGTTGGCGGCGAGCGGTTCATTAATTATGGACTGTTATTTAATTGTACGCGTGACCTAACTACCTAAGTAAAACACTTCAACTAGTACTTCAACTTCAAGGGTAAAATATTAGGTTCCTGCCGAAGCTTGAACCACATTATGAGATAATACCCTTGTAACTCAGCCCTAAATTAAGTGAATTTATCAGCTAGTAGTATCTATCGTGCCACTCAAGTACTAATGTAGCCCGGTTGCTAGTGCTCGGCTGCTTTCCCCTCAGTACCATATGTGTATAAGCCGGCAAGGCTCTTAGGTGTGGTTTAAGCTTCGGCAGGAACCTAAATATCCATTTTTTATCCTTCGGGGGAAAAACGGTTCTATTTAGGTGTCCTTGCCTCCGCTTGAACCACATTATGAGACGTGTTTAAACCTCTGCCGGCGCTGCTCCGAGCGTACTGTGACTGATAATATCTATATTTATGCAAAAATCACATAATAAGAATACAGGCTTGAAAATAATCCGTATTGATATTATTATATTATTATCCGTATTGATAGTCTTAAGCTTGTATTTCGCTTTCTGTGTATTTTTTTAACTTTATGGTGCACAATAAAGAATATTTACTTACTTACTAAAGGATTATTTGCGTCAAACCTTAATAACTAGATTTTCCTCATAAGGGTTCATCCATTAATTACGTCACACGAATTTCGAGGGTTTTTGACCCCTCCCCCCCTATCTTTGTCACACTTGGTCACATTTGGCAAACCCCTCCCCCCTGGTGTGACGTCACATTTTTTAAATGAAATTGGCGAATCGAATTAAGTATTATTAATATTTTATCAAAATATTTTTGACAAAAAAAATATTAGTAATTTTATAACCCAAAACAGATTAGGAAAGAAAATTATACTATTAAAAACGATTATCGTTCCAAAAACTTGTTATTTAACTGTACAGCGAATAAAATAATTAAAAGAAGTGACGTCACAAAGTTTGTGACTCCCCCCTCCCCTTTGTCACAACATGTCACATTTTATTGACCCCCTCCCCCACCTAAACGTGTGATGTAATTAATGGATTACCCCTAATTTTAAACCTAACACGGACTTAATCGCGAACGTAACGTCACGTTCGAAACGTCAGGCTATAAATAAACGTAAGTTTGTACGCGATTAAGTCCCGTGTTAGTTTTAAAATTATGAGTGAAAATCGTGTTAAAATCAGTAAGTATAAATTTTCCTCATTTGTAATTGTCGATAGATGAGACAATTGTTAGCACTGACTGGCATCATAAGTTACCCATTGCAGCTATAAAACTAGAGTTAGACCAAGAAAAGTCTGCAGCGATTTTGATAGCATACGCAGTGCAAGTGTTATTTTAAACGTCAAACTTCGATGAAATTATGACGTATAAATAACACTCTCACTGCGTATGCTATCAAAATCGCTGCAGACTTTTCTTGGTCTCTACTTAACTTTTTATATAAAACAAAACTGTTTGACTATTAGTTCAGACTTTCCTTAAATGATTATTAAAAAAAAAAAAAAAAATATCTTTATTTCAGAACATTCAAAATTCCATACAATATTGTTAGTACCATCGTTATACCTATGTGTTAGTAAATACATTAAAAATAAAAACAAAACTTTTAACAATAAAATCAAAATCCAATAAATTTAAATAATGAATACAATAATAATAATTAATATGTCAGATTCAAAATAATATAGACTAGAATAATAATTAGAATGTCAAAAATTTACCATTTTCTTTTAATTTAAATTCATATAAATAATGATTTCATGTCAAAAGAGCAACAGATACAAGCATAACAAATGTCGATATATGTATTCTACTTAATAGTTTTGACCCATGCACACAGGATGGAACTATCAGGTCTATCGGCGATTACCTTCAGTATCCCGTTGTCGCTGCGTCGGATGCGATTTAGGATAGATGCGACCCGCTTTCGCCTGATCGCATAAAAGTCGTCGGTACGCGCCTCGGCAAACATTCCTGACGCGCTACAGAACCGTGGCAACCTCAACAGGATTCTGAAGGCATCATTATACTGGATACGGAGAGCATTATAGGCTTTCAGCGTGTAGTTAACCCATAGACTACCCGTGTAAAATACTTGGCAGAACGCCTTAAAAAGGGTGATTTTAACTTGTTTTGAACAACGGGCAAACCTACGAGCCAACATATTGCTTCTGACCGCTAATGCTCTTCGTTCCCTCTCCAAATCGAGATCGTCTTTGAGGTCTTCTGTCAGATAGTGCCCGAGATATTTAAACTGTGACACCCTTCGTAGATCATTACCATTCAAAGCTATAGAAGGCACATGCTTAGGGTTCATTTTCTTTGACCTGAAGACTATGACTTCGCTCTTTTTGGAGTTGTATACAAGACCGTGAGTTTCGGCGTAGGCCTCACAGACACTCAGCATTTTCCTGAGTGCACTGACAGAGGGGGACAGCAGCACCATATCGTCGGCGTAGCTTATGTTGTTCACGCTGACGCCGTCGACATAACACCCCACCGGCATTCTGCTGAGCTCTTCTATCAGTCCGTTAACATATAAGTTGAAAAGCTTCGGTGAGGTTAAGCCCCCCTGCCTCACTCCGCATTCCAACCTATATGCTTCCGACTGTGCTACCCCCCATCTAACCGTATTGGTCTGGTTGCCGTACCAATATTTAAAAATATCTATTATTTCACGCGGGACCCTGCTTGAAGCTAGTTTATCCCACAGGACACCATATGACACCATGTCAAAGGCTTTAGACAGGTCGAGGAAGCACGCATATACAGGCGTGTTCCTCTCTGTGTAATACTTGATGGTGTGCTTTAGACTTAAAATGGCGGCCTCAGTAGATAATCCTGCTCTAAAACCAAACTGCCCATCATGTAACTTTAGATATCTACCAAGTCGCAAGTCCAGCACACCATCAAGTACTTTAGCTGTTATTGTAGCCAATGAGATGGGCCTATAGTTACCTGCGTCTGACAGGTCCCCGGTTTTATTTTTAATTATCGGCACGACAATTGTTCTCAACATTCCTTCGGGCAAATATGCATGAGAAATACACAGCGAAAACAGCATTGTTAGCACTCTGGGTAAGTGTACTCCAGCGGCCTGCAGATGCTCAATACTGAGCCCATCGTGCCCCGGTGACTTTCCTCGCGTCATGTGACGGATCACCTCAGACACTTCCTTACATGTGAACACGGTGAACTCAGCACCGAACTCAGCATTGCATGACTGTACTGTGGAACCCAGAGGTGATTCCACCTTGAATTTATCTTTAAATAACCGTGCTATCTCCGCTGGCTCATTACATCCATTTACACTAACTGGCAAGCTCGGTCTTACATTAAGGGAATTAGTGTGCTTCCAGAAGGACCTAAAATCACCCTTTGCGCGATGGGAGGCCAACACATCCATTTTAATTTGGTCCTGGTGGGTTTGGCACCATTTTAACCTACACTTAAACCTGCGCCTACTGTCACACATGTCATCGTATATACTTCCAGACCTAGGTTTACCACTAGCTACCCACTCCAGAAATTTCAGTCTTGCCTCACCGCACTCACATGTTTGTTCCATCCTGTAATATATCCTCCTTTCCGCTTTACAGACTTTTTAGAGCTCAATACAGACGCCTCAACTAAAATACCTACTATTCTATTATACAGTTGGTTTATAACCACATGATGTCCCACATTGTCACAGGTCCTGTCACAACAATCTCTGAGCTCCTCAGGAAGGTCGATATCACGCAACCTGTTGTTACAGGCGTCGTGATACTCACCCACCTGTTCTGAACTCCTCTCACCCCATATTACATAATTTCGCGGTCTATTACTCAAACTTACTTTACATCTCACAATGTTTATGTTAATTTCCAACTCCATCGGAAAATGGTCGGACCAAAATACATCATTATTTATTTTAATATTCACAACAGATTTCAACACTAACTCTGATACTAAACAATGATCTAACCAACGTCTAGACCCGTGGGCCTCACCCAAAATTATCACAGATTCTACGTCCGCTGTCTCCACTATGGCACAAATTTCTCCAAGACACTGTGTAAATTCCAGTAAGTTCTCATTTATATCTACAGGCATATATACACTCATAATTAATAACTGCCGACCACCGATGGTCACCTTAATACACACTAACCGCGGACTATCACACTCGATTATCGACACCGATTGGCAAATATCCTTCCGCCACAACAGGGCTACACCGCCGTGGGGTCGCCCGCGCAGGATCCCGGCTGCAGTGTCCACCGCCGACGTGCCTGCATGCCCAAATCCTTCATGTATGCTCCCCAAGTATGGTAGGTCGTGCGGTAGGAGCCACGTCTCTTGCAAGGCGATGAAATCACACGTCCCACAACACGCCTTGACAAAGTCGACAGACCTCTTTATGGACTTACAATTGAAGACTACGACTATTTGATTACATAAGTACTTGTAGGTGGTTATTTTTTTGTGTAACCACTATCTGAAGCTACGCGGGCTCTAATGCTTATTAAGTGAACCTCATCAAGTGTTTTACATCAAACCCGTCCAGACTACCTCTGATGCTTTCCTTACAACACTCCATTAGGTGATAAAAAGGTTTTGTTGTATGGTGCAATGATAATATTTTACAAAAAAATAGTATTTTATACAATCGTGATATAATAGAGAGCTTTTCAGTTGAGTACCGTGTTTAAGCAACGAAGCTTGCTGAGTTGCTTTAGTAAGGTACGAGATTGAAAAGCTTGATTATATCATTATTGTATACAATACTTTTTCTACGAGACAAAAAAATAATACTTTCAGCTAGTAGAATCATATAGGTAAACAAACCAAAAGTATACAGCTAAGATACGCGAGCTGCCGCAGCCCGCGATACCTTCATACTCACACGCGCCCCGGCCGCCGGGCCCGGCGCCCCCGGCCTCGTAACTCATGAGGACTCACGTACTTTGCTAAATTAAATTTTAAGACAGTTTTTTTCTCGCTTTTGGCCACCGTAGCCTATGGAGAACTAACAAGCAACGCTAAGCGGTTTTCGTTGTCTATGGATGTTGCAATATTAAGGGTGTCACATGCGCGTTTCTGACTTATGAAGCGATTGTTTCTACTATACTGTCAATGGGCTAGTTTTAACGTAGCAAAAACTCAGGTTCTCCATTTTAACTTAGGTGGCCGACTCTGGCCCTTAATATGCAGATGTCGCTAGTGACGTCGTCACAGTTGCAATGATTAAATTCGCGTCGATTGACGGATGGTCAGCGGGCGCAATTGGTAACGCATTGGACCGGCAATCCAAGGATGTGGGTTCGAGTCCCACGTTGACCAGAGTTGATCATCGTTGATTTTTTCATTGTGATTGACATCTGTATATACAATTTATAAACAAAATATTCATAAAAATACAGATCAATACTAAAAACTAATTATAAAATTAAAACTAGAAGTAAACCTAAAAATAAAATTAATTATCGCAAACTAACAAGCACTGGTTAATTAATAATGCCTTTTATGACACACGTGAATTTTGTGATGTTTAATTGTAATTTTAATCTGTTATTATTTTTCATTATTGTTATTACTAAGTTAACACTGACATCGTATTATTTGATTTATTTAAAATTAATTTTATTTATTTAAATGATAGAGAATGTATTTAACTGTTTCTGACGTGTAATGTTTTGTGTGCATTTACGAAATAAATGATTATGATATTATGATTATGATTATTATATTTCTCATAAGTTTTTTCTTATTGATATTCTAATTAAACGCTATTTACAATTATTTACTAGTGTGTTATATAAAGAATTTAAACTTTTTTGACCTGTAATACTTTATTCATTTTTATTTTCTGAAACTGTATGACAGCGATGTACGTTTTTTAGGACAACCTTGGGAACAATCAATCTATAAGTTTCGTGGCAATGTCCGTTTTAACGGACATCCTGAAAACGCTAGTTTGAGAATGCTTTTTTTTTTAATAAAGTACTTTTTGACTCATTACTATCCCTTAAAATATTCCTACAGATAGATGGAAACATTCTTTCATGTCTTGCCATGTTAAGGTTTAAAAAAATATTTAAATTTACACATTCAGTGTAAACAATTGATAAAATTTAAGTAATGAGCTCAAAGAAACAAGGCGTCTTAAAACTAGAAGTATATCCATACTAATATTATAAATGCGAAAGTCTGTCTGTCTGTCTGTCTGTGTGTTCCCTCTTCACGCTTAAACCGCTGAATCGATTTAGATGAAATTTGGCATAGAGATAGGTTGAGTCCCTGAGAATGACATAGGATAGTTTTTATCCCGAAAATCATCCCTTAAGAAAGTAAAAAGGGGGAAGGAATTGAGTTAATTAATGAAGTGTCTGCTAGTTTGTGTGCATAATATGCTCAAATTGAATAATTGCTATAAGACTTTCTCCAGGCGCTATTCTTTCTCTTGCTGGGGTTACTAAGTCCACGCAGACGAAGTCGCGGGCAAAAGCTAGTTATATTATAATACCGAGCTCAAAACATAGCTAAGAGAGTTTTCGTCAGAAACCACAGACTGTGAAAACAATATAAAAAATTAAAGCGTCGCCCCACGTTGGGCGCCAAATTGTATTCTTATTTTTAAAGAGCTATTAGACTATATGTAGGTCCTCTGTAGTTGTTCCACGCTTGTTGTTACACAACACGTCCGTATGACTCTTAGAAATCTCTAAGTTGAAAATAGAGGGCGCCAATACACTAAGGAAAGTGTATAAAGAAGGTAAGATTACTGTAAGATAAAATAAACTATTGTTTGAGCTCTATACACAAATTGGTTTTATTTCTTTTCTTATTGTTTTTTTATAAAAGAAATAGCAGTCAGTAGCCTAATGACAATAATGACTTATGATATCACTAAGTACTTAAGTCCAATTACACTATGAGAAAATTCTTGAAGATCGCTAACGCAAGCGAAATGAAGTGAAAGTGCGTGAGATGCGCGCCAATTACCAAGACGATCGTCCAAAATCATAACAAATTGTTAAATTAGAATGGACCTCAATGCCTAGAATAGCGTGGAAACTGGTAAATAAGGTCAGCTCAGCCGCCCCTCTGGTACAACACGGCGAACACTGAGTAAGTCATCCGCGCCACCTGGAAATGAAAAATTAAATGGAAAATTGAGAATTAATTGAAGCTTAAGTTAACGCAATTTTTTACCATCGTACAAAGTGTCGTTTCGAATTGCTGGAACGCTAAATTAATACGATTTATGTAGTAGTATATAGGTGGCGGAGTAAATGTGAGATATGAGATGGTTGATAAGTATTAGGTAGGTACTTAATGAAATCGACAGCATGGTAAACAAAACCGGCTAAGAGCATGTCGGGCCATGCTCAGTGTAGGGTTCCGTAGTTACCCTTCCAGCACAATAGGCTAAACTGGAACTGGTATAGAAGATTGTTAACAAAGGGATGAAATGATATTTGGTGCCTTTGACCCAACTTAAACAATCTAATTTTCATATCGAATACGAGGAAACCAAAAATACAAGGCTGCATCTAATTAAAGCCTGTTCGGTAATATATTATTATTATCACGCGCCATATTGCGGAATTTCATTGGAACTAAATTTTTATACTAAACTGAACTGTGACCATATACATGAGAATAACAGCACCCTCTTGACAATGATCATAATTATACTTCTGGTCTTATTTTAATTAAAGTAATAGACGTATGGCCATGATTTTTTCCTCACAATTTACTTTTATTCGGAGACTTTGCATGTCATGTCTGCAATATTGATGAAAAATAAGTATTTTAGGAAACGGCAGTAAATTTAGAATGATTTGTTAACTAAAGTATGAAAATCAGCGAGCTTTCCTCTTAATTTTTAATTTTTTACTTTTTCGTTCTAAAACTGTCAATAGTCAACGGCGCGGCATACCCATTCAGCCAATGTAACTGTTTTAGAAAAATTAAATATTAAATAACAATTAAATGAGTAAGCAATTTTTATCTTACATTTTGCTTTGTTTACATAAATAATGCCAAATAACTTTAAAAACCCATTTAATGTCGTAAAAACGTTTAACTGTGGCTGTACATATTTTTACTGTGGACGAGAGACTTTTTGCGATAAATCAAAAAAGGCTTAACTGGTTATGTTTGTTATAGTTTCATTTAATGTCTTTCTTAAGCTATACAGGATGTGGCCTGTAATAGGGGCAAAAATAGAGCTTTTTATTTATTCATATTTTTAATTTTATTTTATATTATACGATTTTTTTTCATATTTTTTGGACTCAGGTTTTAAAAGTAAGAGGAGGGGGGGCACATTTTTTTTTGTGTAATATGTACAAATATTTCCAATAGGCTTGCGATAAAAACTAAAATTGTTTATCAACACCACCATAGGTGATTAAGCGCCACTCGCAGTATCCGACTAACCCGGGGTTAACAGGTTAATCCTGGAGTAACCATGATTACCAGTACAATTTGACACTGGGTTAACAGTTTAACTGGTTGACCCAGAGTTAGTGGTATGTTGCAAGTGGTGCTAAATCATCTGGTGTACCTAGAAAACATTTATATAATTTGTTATATTTTTCCTTTTTTTTTGCAAACTGTACACAACTACACGCAAGAAGGGCTTTACTAGTTATTTACCTATGTTTTTTTTTAAACTACGTCAGTGGCAAACAAGCATAGGGCCCGCCTGATGTTAAGCAGTCTCCCCTGCCTATGTACGCCTGCAACTTCATAGGAGTTACATGCGCGTTGCCGACCCTAACTCTCCTCTCCCTCGAGCTCTGGCAACCTCACGTACCTATGTTTTCTGTTGTATTAAAATATAATTGCCGAACATCATACGTGTAATTTTGAACACCGAAGTGATCCCATAAAAGTGCTCCTGAACAAAGTTTCTTATGGAGCACTAAAAATCGACATATCTTATTCTATTACCTAATAAGTTCTTAAATATTTGCTGAACCCGGCCCATAATTTCGTTCGTAAATACCTAGTAGGTACACAACCTAAATTTTTAAAATATTTATTTAATTTTGTGCGAATTTGAAGCACACTGTTCGTAATCGTGACTTTGTTTTGCATAAGTAAATGGGAAAAATGTAAAGTATTGAATAAGTCAATAAACTGGGTAAGTTGCGAAGTTCGTTTTTGGGCGATAATTTTCTGAAAGTGTGCGTCATTGTAGAAAGCTTCAATTACCTACTCGTAAATAATTCACAGTAAAAAAACGCCCACATTTAAATAAAACTTGCCGCTTAACATTTTAAGAATAATAATTATTAATTTATTATAAATTATAAATTAAGAGTAGGCGACGTTTAAGGTTAATAATTGCTTAAGTTTAGGTTCTAAGTCAAGTTAAGTATCATTTATAGACCCTGCCAACTATAGACCGATTTCGGTCACGTCCATACTCTGTAAGAGTATGGAACGTGTACTGAACAACCGACTCCTGGCATACCTAGAAGCGAATGACCTGCTCAGTGACCGGCAATATGGGTTCCGCCGAGGCCGGTCTACTGGAGATCTTTTAGCGTATGCTACGCACATTTGGAGTGAGGCCATCGAGAAGAATGGAGAGGCTTTAGCTGTCTCTCTAGATGTATCGAAGGCCTTCGACAGGGTTTGGCACGAGGGCCTTATTAGCAAGCTACCGTCCTTCGGTCTACCCACTAGTCTCTGTGACTGGGTATCAGACTTTTTGAGGGATCGATCGATTCGGGTTATCATTAATGGCTGCTCGTCCGATCAGATGGCAATCAATGCCGGAGTCCCTCAAGGGTCCGTGCTTTCAGCGACCCTTTTCCTGCTCCACATAAACGACCTGCTGCAGCCAGGTACGTTCGGATATGCAGATGACACCACGGTTGTTGAAAGCTACATACCCGATTCACGAGCTAGTGGAGCCCAAATTCAGGCACTCAGGGAGGCAAAGGTCGAACGCATGAACGTGTCACTGAAGGCAGTCTCCGATTGGGGCGAAGCCAATCTGTTTGCGTTCAATGCTAGTAAGACTCAGGCGTGTCTTATCTCCGCTAAACGGAGTCCATTCCATATCACTCCTACTTTCCGAGATGTATTCCTTCCGTTAACCGACCACCTTGAGCTGCTCGGAATCTCGCTGACCTCGAAACTCAACTTCGGCCCGCATATCGAGTCGAAAGCACAGTTAGCGGCAAAAAAGCTAGGCATCCTCAACAAGGTGAGGCAGTATTTTACACCTAGGCAGCTGCTCGACCTTTACCAAGCACAAGTCCGATCGTGTGTAGAATACGGTTCTCATCTGTGGGATGGCTCTGCAAAGTACCAGCTTGAGGCGCTCGAGTCAGTTGAGAGGAGGGCCAAGAGAATCATAAATGACAGCAATCTGACGAATGCTCGACTCCAAAGTCTGGAGCATCGTCGCAAGGTTGCCAGCCTGTCGATATTTTATAGGATACATTTCGGAGGGTGTGCCGAGGAACTGCACAACCTTATTCCTCCGTCCTATTTTTACCATCGGACCACACGACAAACGGCACTCCGGCATCGCTTCATGGTAGGAATTCCAAAAATACGCACGAAGCGTTTTGCTTCCACATTTCTTATGCGAACTGCAAAGGAGTGGAACGCTCTGCCCGAGTCTGTGTTTCCGCATGAGTACAATTTGGAGCTCTTCAAGGCAAGAGTTAATAGGTATCTCATAGGTAAGCGTGCTCCACCGTAGACCACATCATCACTTACCATCTGGTGGGATCGTGGTCAAACGCCTGCCTATTCATCATAAAAAAAAAATTTCAACTAAATCAAAGATGTAGACGTAGATTTCATCTGAATCGGTTCAGCGGTTATTGATTCCTCATACAATTCTACACCATCCTTTTCAATTTTAACGGATTTTTTTGGAATAAAAACTATTCTATGCTTTTCCCCGGGACTCTGTACCAAATTTTATCTAAATCGGTTCAGCAGTTTTTGAATCCCATACAAATTTCCACCTCCCTTTTAGCACCCTTAAGGGATGATTTTTGGGATAAAAACTATCTTATGTTCTTCCCTGGGGCTAAAACTATCTCTATACCAAACTTAAACTAAATTGGCTTAGCAGTTTAAAGGTGAAGAGGAATTAAAAAAAAAGTATTTTTTTCATAGTTTTTGCGTTTTTACTTCTGAATGGTGTCACTTTCATATCATAAATGAATTCGGCATCCCTGATTTATACGAAAACGATACCAAACTTGGCCTAGTAGCTTAACTGATGTAGATATCAAGAAAAAGATGAGAGACCCCCCTCCCTAAATTTACATCAAAAATCTTGGTGGCTCCAGTTCTTAAATCCATCCTTGGGTCCGAAGGACCAATCTTGCCAAAGTAAATCTCTTGTTCATGCAACGCCGTATTTTAATATCAGCACACTCCACTATTACGTAAGAACTATTATATAATCTGTGCTATTACCCTGGACACATACTCGTAGATCAGTTAAATCAAGTCAGATGCACGCGATGCGACGCGTGAAATCGCATCACTTCACTCTCGTCACTTACTTCTCGTATGGGCGAACGTGGACTCGCGTACAATGAAACTATAAAAAAAAATACTAGCGGCACACGAGAGGTTAAATAAAACAACACAAAATTTATGTAAAACTTACAGAGACATAAGTGCTGTAGGACAGATCGTATATACCGAAGGCCTTGAATACGAGCGGTTTTTGCGCTTGCGCGCACGCGATCAGCACGAGCCGGCGTATGTTGCGGCGCGGGCGTCCCACCGTGCACATGTGCCAGCCGCAGTAAAACACGGCGGGCGACAAGAGTGAAGCCTGCGGGGAAAAATCACACGAGGGTCGCGGCCCCAACAGATGACGACTGTTCTGTCAAACAGTCGTCATTTGTTTTGTTGTTATGTCGGCAGGCGGCTTTTCGTGGCCGAGGTGTCATACCACATAACCACAGTGGCCCCTTAGTAGGCCATAAGTCTAGGAAACCCATAGTGACTTGGGTAACGAATTATATATGAGCTCCCGATATTTCGACGCAGTTACATTGATCATGTTCACGGGTGACTGAAGATAGCGGGTGGGTGTCAAAGTTGTGTAGAATATATAATTATATATATAAAATATCGGGAGCTCATAAATAATACAAAAGGTAATCACGGTCTATATAAGTCTAGTAAAACTAACCGTGAATCATTCAAAACTGAAATTTAGTTGTGTTTTTACCAATCTAGAATTATACTTTCTAACAATTTTTGTTTCCTTTCAGGTACTTTTTTACACTGCACGTTTTCGAGGATGCACATATTTGAATTGTGGTGCGCTACCGATGGTTCATATATGCTATTTTCAACCAAAAGGGTACTTATTGTCGCTTGTCAGTAAGGCGCTATTTCCATATAGTTTCAATTAGAAATCAACCTTATCGACAACCGACAATGTGGTACCTTTTGGTAGAAAACGTCACATATATTGACAGGGCACGCAATATTCTCCAAATACTTGTGCAACAGTTACTAGAAGAGGCTGATAACATCAATGTTAGCAGTCTACATAAGCCTTAATAGTTTAAGTAGAAGTTTATCAACATTTTTGAAGAAAGAAACTAGAACTAGGGATAAAGTTATTGCTAAATATAATGAGTGTGTGTAGGACGCTACGTACGAAATTAACAAATATTTAGTGTTAAACGCCGCAACCTGATCGCAGCTTATCCACAGAATATCTTATACATAAGAGTTTTGAATGATTCACGGTTAGTTTCACTAGACTTATATTGACCGGGATATAGACCGTGATTACCTTTTGTATTATTTGTGTGGGTGTCGAAATATCGGGAGCTCACAAATAATACAAAAGGTAATCACGGTCTATATCCCGGTCAATATAAGTCTAGTGATCTTATACATATATTATTTACCTGATAGGTGACCTCGCCTGCGTTCCAGAGATTAAGGGCGAGCAAATATAACAGCGTTCCTACGAAAGTGTAAGTCATGAAAGCATTAGTGAGATCCATGTGTGGGGATAGCTAGAAAGAGAAAACATGTTATTTTTAGCACTTTAAACTGTCGCGTTTTGTACACATCATTAATGTAATTTTCAAGAGAGGGTGAAGGATCACATAGCGGCTGTAAAAAATCGCCAAGTACACAAATCCGCAATAGCTGAACACTTGCTGACAAGTGAAACTAATTACTGGATTGAGCTACACAAACCCAAAGTCCTCTCCACCGAGCGTCACTATCATCCTCGGATCGTAAGAGAAGCTATCGAAATTAAAAAATGTACAAGTAGGTAGGTAGTTTGAAATCGCATGCATTTGCTACTTTGCCAGCGAATAATGTGTGAGAAATCTATTTAATCGACTAGATCAAAAAATTTGGACACGAAATCTAGATAACATTATTATATGTAGGTATATTATTATTTTCTTTATGGATATTTGTGTAAATATCCATAAAGAAAATAATTTATGGATATCATAGTAGTCTGACTTGGATCTTTTTCATATTTACTCTTTACAATCCTGCACCAAACTAACTGTTTCTGTTTAGCCCAATGGTTGACTGGTAGAGAATGCCTCAAGGCGTTAAGTCCGCCATTTGTACTCTTTTTGTGTAAATTTGTGCAATAAAGTTTAAATAAATAAATAAATAAAAATAACAGTGCAATAATAATTTGGCACCAATTAAGTGTTGGCGGGTTATTCGTCGACCGCCATAATGGTAACATGCCTCGTGAATAATTTCTTGTTTTTGCTCATTAGTGTTGTTTAAAGTGTAATATTGATAGCGTATTATGCAGTAAATTAATGTGGAAGTGTGCAGACAATGAAAAATTCATCACGAAACGCGTTTAATCACCATTCTGGCGTCAACGTCGGCGTCAGGTAGCTCACGCGCCCACGCGGGTCCTTGTAGTGCAGCTATCGCATTACAAGATTACCCAACTAAATACTTACCAAACAACGTCGTGCTCTGCGAGCATTTGGTATTTCTACCTCTAACCGTGGCTGGCTAGAGCCCTAGAAGCCATAATTATTATTTAATACCGTACACTGGCTGAAGTTTATTTATTACAAATAATATTTATTCGATCCCACGTGGGATACACTTTAACATTGGCGAAATCATCGACAGTATCGATGGAGCAATATTACCCAAAGATTGAATTGAAGTGTTGGCGAAGCCTGAAGGTAGATAGTTTTAAATAGCTTGTAGGCTTTTCGAATTTGGGCACATATATATAATCATTCCTTTTAATGAATCCAAAACTTTGGGTGGGCAATAAAGCGTGACCCAAAAATTTTATTTTTGCCAAAAAACAAAGTCTTTAAGTAATCTTTTTGTTGGACTTACCGCCAAACGCAGCATGAGAAATACTGCACAGACAGAGCTTTCACACACCTGAAGAGACAATATTGTTCCGAATATTCGTTTGATTTCGTCGGCGAGACTAAAAAAACAGAATTGATAATTACTTCTACATTTTTAAGTAGGTATATTAACCCAGAAACAGGCCTGACACATTACTTTCTTTTGGTTACTGATTCCGGTAGATAATAACGTTGAAATAAAACTATTTTCTTGGTTTTTTTTTTTCATCATTATTTCAATAAAAAAACCCTGTGGTTTTTATATGTCCACTGCCCGCTGTGGACGGTGGTGGTATGTGGTACACATACAACTACTGCACTGCTAGCCATATACAGAGCAGTTTTAAGGGTTAGTCACGTCTTTACATATAAACGATAAAATAATAAAACCACAATGTAAATAAGAAAATAGTGCCATTTATTCGTGTTTTTAGTAAACAGCAAAATAAGGTCTGAAAGTAAATGTTACTAAAAACAAATACCCGAAAAACCTGTTTAAAATAGTGAACATTGTACTAGAAGGCTTCCTTCATAGTAGGTACTAACCTTACCCTTAAATATCATGTAAACTCCTTGCAGAGCAGTGGCCACATATAGACCACTTATACGTGCCCCAAACGAGCAGAGGTTACATCATCATCATCATCATGTTAGCCTTCGGTCGCCCACTACTGAGCATAGGCCTTTCTTCGTGTACGCCACTTATCCCGGTCCTGGGCTAGTCTCATCCAAAAGTGCCCCGCGATTTTTCGAACGTTATCCACCCAAGGAGCCAACAGACGCCAGGCGCTTCTTTCATCCGAAAGCGGCCACCAATCCGTCAATATTTTGGTCCACCTGCCATCACTATTACATAGGTTACATATGAACCCCAAACATTTAGAGCGAATATTTTACCAAAAAAACAAAAACTTTGATAAATTATGACTTACTACACATACCTTATCTAATATTTAACCAAAAAAAATACAACACATAGCACTTACCGTATTTTTTTCGGCATAACACACATTTATATCGGGACCAGCGTACAAAAACGGCCATTTATTGACGATTTGAACTTGACAACTAAAACGTCAAAGAAATTTGTTTTGACACCTCCCATTTTTTTGCGTTCGGAAATCGCCCACTTTATAGACTTTACGGTATATTAAATTAAATTCTTTATTCAACAACCAACATGATCAATAGACAATAGACATTTTGACGTGGTCGTTGTCTTTTCTCTGCTCGTTAAAAAAGTATCATTTGCTATGTGGTAGCTCACTGGCTCGCTGTGGTGGATCACTACCTGGTTAAGGGAGGGTTCTGATAAACAGAGGTTTACAAAAAAAAGGGTTTATAAATGAGGTTAAGGTTTCTCCTATTTCTAGTTTTTTGATTTGTTTGGCTTAAAGAGTTAGCATCCGGGTCATAAAATAAAACAAGAATTTTACACCATTGATAGGATAGACAGGTAAACCTGTTCGGCACCATCTGTAAATATAGCGTCGATTGGCAAATCCCATTGAATCAAAAAGGCCCATAAAGTTATTTAAAAATGTCTTGATTTAAGAATATGAAGCATTGTTAGCTGTGGGTAGATTCCGCCGATTAATAATTCTGAGAAAATGAGGGACGATTGAAACACGACTATTTTATTTATATCTTACTTAAACTTGAAATGAATTATTAAAAATACTTTTACTTCTTAAAATACGATATTTCTTATTTTTCAAGTCTATGTAAATATTAGTCTCATAGCATAGTAGCTATTTATTTTATTTGTATTTAGTATACTAGTAAGTCTCGAAGCCGCATTGCGCTAGCCTGGGCAACATCTAACACCCACTTATGCACGTCCTGACCAGTAGACCACCCGGGACGGGACGGGGTGACCAGGTAGTCTAGTGGTTAGGATGTTATCCATATCCGCGTAAGCTGAACACGCCGCCCGCCTGTTGAATTCCGACCTCAGCCACCTGGGGGGAAGGCTTGGTCACTTTTTCTTACGTAGATGCGTACTTAGATGACATCTGATTCATGACATTGTTTTCGAACAATTTCGTCTAATATACCAACAACTTACTACATTAGCTTTTGATGCATCTTGATTCCCTCCAAACACCCAATCCACAGTTTCTCCTCGGCCTCCTCCTTCCTCATTGTCACTAAATCACCATCAAACTCCTCCCTAATCCTTTCGAAGTGACGTCGCAGGGTGACGAATTTGTACGAGATGCAGATGAGATGCGTGATGGGCATACAGTCGACGGACATCATGGGGAGCATCATGTATAGCCACGTGATAAAAAAGAATACGCGAAAGATGTCAGCTGTCATTGTGGAGTCTTCATACGCGGGCCAGTAGGTGACCACAGTATAAAACGGAGCACCTATAAAGTTATATACACTACTTAATAGAAGGGACCACGTAATCTCTGTTTTTATATTTCGAATACTAAACTGGCAGTTCGATTTTCTAAGCAATAATACTGTTTTTGTATCAATTTTGTACTAAAATGACAGATCGGTCGGATAATTGGGGCAATCGAAGTGTCAATTTAGTGCCTGGAATACGAAAACAGAGCTAGGTGTGTAATAATGTGGCAGGTAGGTGTGGTAGGTAGGTAACTGCATACGATTAATGTTATCTATAAATCGGAGTGATGAGGCAATCAATGATTTATTTACAGATATTTAACTGTCGTAGATGCCGTATATGGCGTAGATTATTTGGACAGTTCTTTTAAAATACGCCCTTGCAGGGTGACCATGTACCAAATCTCTATGTAACACCATTTACACCTTTTTTTTTTTGTAAACGCAAAGGAGCCTCGTTTGCCAACAAACCACTGTGTGGTTTGGCAGAAGAAAATATGTATTTAGTTGTAAGTAAGATTTTTTTTATTTTTTTTTATTTATTTATTTATTTTTTTTTATAACCATGGTTTTTGCAATAAATAAATGATAAATATGAGTATGACCGATCATTTTAAACCGAATACATTACTTTCAGCTGGCATTCAATTACATTTACGGTTTAACTCATGTATTTTAGTCACTCGCGTGATATACCGTGAAATTAATTTATTGTTCGTGTGAATCAAGAGTATCACAACAGTTTAAACTCGATGATTTCCGGCTGGTTGAGGTACAGTAAGCTGCAGAGATAACAGGAAACAAATGCCCATGCAGGGAGGGTTAGTTATCCTTGCAGCTACTGTACATTATTCTTACATACCTTCGACGATTGACTTTCTTGTGCTTTCAAGGCCAAAAGCTCCGAGTGACATATAAACCGTTACTACATACAACAAATTCCCGTATTTCACTTTCCAGTACTGCTTCTTCATAACATTATCCTCCTCCAAATTTTCGCCAACAGCCCCCATCTCAGAATTTAATTTTTTTATAGAAACTTTGTGGTAAAAGAAGAGATAGAATTTAGCGAGTACGATATTGTGAATAGCCGCGAACATGAAAGCTGAGTTTTTTTCCACCGAGGGAAATGAACCGAACACAGCGGCGACGTTTTCCAGAAAAATCATCACAGTGTAAATTGAAAAAGAAATAAAGCGGTACAATTTGAACCGGATTGTTTCATGATTTATGTCTTCGTACCAATAATTCCCGCATCCTGTATAGTACAAGAATTTGCAGCAATATTTTAACAAAAACTTGGTTCGTAGGAACATTTTAGAGGCAATAATTTCACGTCACTATATTTGATTAGAAATACGTTCGTTTCTGGTCAGAATTTGCAGAAGAGTAACTTAAATATCAATTATTTTAAGTGTCGAATTTGGTTAATAAAATATTTATTAAATAACTCGAATATAAATGACGATAAACGAAATTTAAGAAAGTTTGTTGTCAGTGTTCGCGCCCAGCGGTTCATTAATTATGGATTGTTAATTAATTGTAGAGTACGCGTGCCATTAATATTTAAAATAAATTATAACACCTGACGGCTTCCGGTTTCGAGCGCCATCATGATAGCTAGCCTCGTGACTAATTCCTTTGTTTTTTGCTCATTAATATTGTTTAAAGTGTAATATCGATAGCTTAGTATACAGTAAACTAATGTGGTAGTGTGCAGTGAATGGAGAATTAATCTTGAAGCGCGTTTAACCATTATTTTGGAGTCAACGGCCCTGTTTTGTACTAACCGTACAATTTTAGTAGTATTTAAAGCTCCTAAGACCTTGATACTGGCAAAATGAATGAATATAACACCTGACAATTACGATCACATCATATTAGGTATAAGACGCATTAAAAGTTGTACCTAACTAAAAGTAAAACACTTCAAGTAGTAAAGAAAATTTGTGAATACGTAATGATTGTAATGAATGGAACTATTTCTTAATATTAATTCATGTCATGCCGATGCTCAATCGCTGAGAAAGCTGCTTAGAGTTATCAAAGTTATGACGGAATTCAATTTAGCCAGTTTAGGAGTATGCAGTTGTATCAAGGTTACTTAGGTGGCAGTTTCATTCTATCAGAAACTAGAGGCACAAATAATATTACATTACTTGCAATTTAGACCAATTATCAAGTTACATAATTTTTCACATTATGCCAGCTTTGACAATAGAAAAATGCGTCAAATTTGAAAAAAGTACGCGCGGATGAGCGAATGACAGGTTTATTACTCTTTGAAGTACCGAGTACAAATCGCACGGGCAAATTTACCTACACGATAACTAAGATCTTCCCATATGTATTTAAAAAGTATTTAGCGGTTAAAACCGATTGCTTATCCCTTTCAGTATCAAAATGTTAGGTTTCAACACTTTCAACCCTCTCCCCTTGACATCGTTCGAACCCAGAGCCCGTATTCAATGTGCACAAAGCCACACGCTGCCATATTGCTTTTTAAACTTTTATTTCACTTACATAATTAAAGAGACCCGGAGCAATGGACGTAGGTACATACCTACATACATTCAGTGTATATGTGTGTTAAGTTTATTTAAGTATTTAAAGATATCCCACACTAGTTTCCTCTCTGGGTTGGAAGGTCACATGGCAGTCGCTTTCGTAAAAACTAAAACTAGCGCTAAGTCAATTCTAGGGATAAGGGATAGTTGTCAAGCGGACCCCAGGCTCCCATGGGCCGTGGCAGATTGTCGGGATAACGCGAGGAAGAAGAGAAAGATTCCACACAAGCGTCTTTTAAGCGTCGGCGTCTACGAGTAGTCATTGCTATGGAAAATGATGTCGCTGCGCAGATGCACCAGGCAGCAGCCTTGAAGTTGACTTCACGCCGACTCTGGAGAGACGCTAGTGTGGGGTTTCTCTAATTTACGAGTTGTTAGAGGTACGGACGATCCCGTTTTCAACGTAATATTAGTAAGATCTCATACTCGTAATACGATCTATATGAAATTGATAAAACTTGGTGGGTTAAGTGTGTTAGGCCCTTGTAAGAACACGGGATTTGTTTTCTAAGACTGTATAAAAAAATATTATTGTTTTCTTACAATGCATCATGTTTGGATCAGACTAGATGGAAGCTGCTAGGTATTAGTTAGTGTTATTTTGTTTTAAATTTAAGTCTAGCTGTACCTACCTACTAACCCCTTAGTTTTGTAAGTGTTACTAATAAAATAAATGGTTACATGAAATAAATGTATTGAAATTAAAATTGAAATTTTACTTAGTAGCCTAACATAGTTAAAATACAATAAAAAGAGGATTTTTGTAAAATTAAAATATTTAATGTGAAAAGATCGGTCACGCTCCCTATACGTTTAGATAAGATAAGATAAGATAAGATAATCGTTTATTTGATAAAACACGAGTTACATATAGGATGTAAATATGTACAAATTCAGTTCTTTACATGTCTGGCCGGAATTTCAGCATTCAAATATTTATCACAAAAATAATTACAAATATTAAATAAGAAGTACAGAAAAATGTTGAAAAGATGTCAATGTGTGTCAATGTCAAACTACTAAACTAAATTATCTGAAAATTATTAATTTTAAATAGTTATATTTAATTATTAATGTCATAAAACAATTTTCCAACAGTAAACTGTACAGTTCTTCCCATGTCTGGCTGTCATGTTTTTGACACATCAAATGCACATTCCAGAATCAGGCACTTGTATCGAAGCCTGCATATCCTATGAGACCCTCGCGACACCCCTGCCTACCCTAGAGTGCCCTTGACGGTGCAATGCCCTTCTCAGTAAAGCTGTGACCATTAGAGTCAACAACACAACCTCACTAAAGCCTTAGGCTTGAACAAAGGTCCACTGACTGTATAAGATGTTTAAGTGTGAAAAAAATCGTGCCCCGAGTTTAATAAATGAGACAAAATATTTATGTCTCCAATTAGGCATAGTTGTTACAAAGGCCAAACAAGATGGCGCTGTACGGCGCGCGGCGCCATATGATTTGTGGTAACTAAAATGTGGTATTTTCTATAAAAAGGGACCTTATTGTCGATTGCACTTACCCCATTATTAACGATGCTCCGATACCAATACAATGCCGCGCGATGCTGTGCGTCGTAAGCGTGCGCCAAGCCGGGGACGTCGGGAAGCGCCATGGTAGAGTGTACTCGATCCCATGGCGCCCTCACAAACGGCAAAGAGGATATGAAACGCCGGAGTGTGCGTCTTAAGCGCCATCGACAATAAGGTCCCTTTTCATAGAAAATGCCCCAAATTTCGTCAAGCAGAGTTATAGCATTATGAAGGCACCATTTACAATGGCTTTTAAATTCAAAGCACAATATTTTCTTAGACATTTTTACACATAAATAAATCTTCGGTTTGAAGTTTCCGTAGAATCAAGGGCACACCGCGATGTTTTAGCCAAGTTTTGATGAAGCTGAAGTTTTACGTTTCATGAAATAAAACTATGAAAACGGATTATATCCCGACGTTGGGATGTATTATAAATTCAATATACGCGATATAATCCGTTTTCATAGTTTTATTTTACGTTTTACTTCATTTACCGGCTAAGTATTACTGTAATCCTGTTATTTACGTATTGTGCAATTGTTGTGTAATGTAATCTACCGCTTCACCATCGCCATAGTCTTCAAATAAAGCTTTAATTTTATTAAGTTAAAGCTTTATTTCAAGGTAAGGAATGTAATAGAATTCCTGTAACTTTATTTAACCTAAATGTTACTGACGCGTTATTTTGAAGATGTAAGAAGTCGATGTTATTTAGAATCTAAAATGTGTTTTTAATTGCTATAGTTTCAGAGATAGTTATTTTTTTTCATCATACTCGTAGGTAACTACTGAGTTGGAATCAATTAACGTAATTTTTTTTGCGATTTACCCATATTCATTTTTATTCCTTGAGATTGCCCTTATTTTTCACTCATCCGTCTTCATCCAGGGTTAAAGAAGTTAGCTTCAATAAACCTTTAAAACTTCACAAAATACAAATTCACACTCCAAATGTGTCCGTATAAAGCGTAACAACGCCAATAAACTGAAAACTATCATCTTTTACGAGTTGCAAGGGTTCCAATAAAAGGGAGTGCGCATCGCCATTAGCTGGAAATCGTGTGCGAATGGCTCATTCCGAAGCTATTCCTTCCTTTTTTCGTGCCGTAATACAAATTTAACAAGTGGAAATATATTGCGAGCCGGCAAATCGAGTTTTTTTTCGAATAGGTGAAACCTACACTCAGTGAAATGAAACTGTTAAATTAACAATAACGAATTTCTTAGTTCGTTCGTGACCGCAATTTGATATGTAAACTATATCAATGTTACGGTCATCATCTGCCTTGCGTTTATCCAGGCATTTTTGCCACGGGTCATGGGAGCCTGGGGTCCGCTTGGCAATTAATCCCAGGAATTGGCGTGGCGTTTTTACGAAAGCGACTGCCATCTCACCTTCCAACCCAGAGGGTAAACTGGGCCTTATTGGGATTAGTCCGGTTTCCTCACGATGTTTTCCTTCACTGAAAAGCGACTGGTAAATATCAAATGATATTTCGTACATAAGTTCCGAAAAACTCATTGGTCACGAGCCAGGGTTTGAACCCGCGACCTCCGGATTGCAAGTCGCACGATCTTACCGCTAGGCCACCAGCCGAGCGCTTCAAAGTTACGTAGGTAGGTAGGTAGTAATATTTACGTACAGTCACGCTTCGTGATTGTTGAGCCATTTAGGGTTCTGGCTAAATTGGAGTACTCCCGGTACAGAAAGGACACTTCCTTTCCTACCAACCCGAAGTTAGACAGCGATTCAGGGACGGATCATGCTGTCTCTTTCTAATGTATGGCACTCACATGGCATTCCTTTCGGCTATTTAGGGTTGTCAAAATTCAAGTCATTATCTTATCTGTGGTCGTGCACGCAAAGGGACGTCAAGTTGTGCCAATCCTAATAATTGCTCGGAGTAATGCTGAGCCGAACGGAGCCGAGTTTGCCCGAAAGGAGGAATTTCTCCCCACAGTCCCTACTGATATTAGTGAGACAGTGACATTTGCGTTTCGTTCGTTACGAAGGGTAGGTTAACGATTGGCATGTTGTCTACGCACCCTAATATTATAAAAAGGGTATATTTCATACCTTTTTAGTGTTTTACTTCCAGAGCTATTATGTCGATTCTGCGTCTCATGGAATGAACAAACTATTTTATGTCTTTTTTGCTAATTTTTTATCAAGCAGATCTTACGTCTGCGAGCGATGCAGCGATAGTTTTATCCGTCTGTCTGCGATTGCCCTGCCGAAAGCGTAATTTTTTTTTCCTTTAATATAGAATTTGTAAATTTGTATCTACTATATAAGTTTAAAATTTCAACAACAGCTGATGTTAATCCATTTGTGACCTTTTAGTGTTTTATTTCGGGAATAAACTGTTATTTAGACAAAATAATTTTTAAATAGACTGCAACTCATTCAGTAACTCGTCAATTGTTTTAAAATAACTGCGAATAAATGCGAAAAAGTAGGTACCTAATTATAATTAGGTACCTACTTTTTATCTGAAAATGAATTCTCTCTAAGGTGACTTTCTAAATCACATACGGTGTATCCCTTGAAAAAGTTTCCGGGTGATTCATCACGGTGACAAATACGCGATGAATCAATTCGCGAGTTCAAAGGATTACTTAACGCTGCAAAGTACTCGGAGGGATCCCAGCAGAGCTGCTGTCAATACTGTTTTACGAGCACTTGATTCATGTGAACCAGTATAAATTTGATCTTGAGCTCTGTAACTTTGTGAAAGTATCATCATAATTATCAGCCTTTTATCGCCACGCCACTTATCCCGGTCCTGAGCCAATCTCATCCATAAGTGACCCCCAATCTTCCGAATGTCGTACACCCAACAAGCCAACGGACGCCAGCCACTCCTTTCGTCTCAAAGCGGCCACCATACCGCCCACCGTCCTGCCATCACGTCCCTCCCGCTCAGCTCCATTTAATGACGTATCCGACGTCTTGCACCTTGGTGCGGCATCGGATCTCGACATTCCTCACTCGGTCTTGAAGTTTGATGTGCGTGGCGCGCTCCATGGCTCTCTGTGCCACTCGGATTTTATGCACAGCCTCCTTAGTGAGCGTCCATGTCTCGGCACCGTAGGTCATGGGCAGGACACATTGGTTAAAGAGGCGAGTTTTCAGGCGTTGCGGAATGTTAACGGGTTTGAGGATGTCTACTAGTTTATTGAAATTATGTTTAAATCAAAATGCAGTTTCGTTACTGATAACTTTAATTGAAAAAAAAAAAAAAAAAAACTCATTAGTACACAAGTGGCCAAAATATTCAGTAGTGTCAGTAGGTACCCTAATACCCTAAATACTTATTAAGAGCTGATCTCGGACCACACATAATCTTGGTACGCTTGAGACAAGTATTCTGTAACCTATGGTAACCAATGGCCAGATCTATCATTCTCTGTCTTGGCCCGCCTTCCTTTAAAACGGGACCGTGTGAAGCCAAACTTCGTAAACTTACCGAGTTTGTCCTGATACAAGGGTCAGTAGGTAGATAGGTACAGTTGGTCAAACCAAATTTTCAGTAAATAAGAACAAAAAAAACTATACTCATCCTTTTCTTTCGGGTGCTAGTACTAGTGTAAAACAAAGATAGTATAGTATGATTCTCTCAGTCAGCAAAAAAAGTAGCGGATCAGACTACGACACAGAATCAATAATATAATAGTATAGGATAAAATTTTATTCGTAAGCAAACAAACAAGACATAAAATAAGATTAAAGTGTCACGAAATGGCCTCATCTCAGCATGTTGCTAGTGGTTTCCAGCGCTGATCTTCCGATGAGACCATCAAGTGAGAAATAATCATTGGGTAATAATTAAAATAATAGTAATCAATAATCAAAGGTAACAGACAATAAGAAAGAAACGTAAAGGAAAGAAACATAAAATAAGTCGAAAAATAAATTACACACAGTTTACACAAACTTATACAAAAAAGAGATACAACATGACGACGTAAGTACATGACATAACACTAAGTTAAAGTAGAATTGCACGGATCAACCGATCCAACATGTACCGGGTTCCGTAGTTACCCATTCGTCACAATAGGCTGCCTTGATCCGGGGCTATTACTGGATATCATGTACCTACACTGTACACCACCTACATTTGGTTATTCCATCATCATTAGTTTATATTAATAACATAAGCCAAACCCGGCAGAGCGTTAAGGTACCACCCAGATTCAGACTACACCTGCAGCAGTATTACTGCCGACTGCATCAAAAATCCTGGCAGTAACATCGATTTTTACATTGAATTTAAATACAGGAAACGTCAAAAATATAATTTCGATAGAGAGATTTAGGTATATAAAATTTGATATTTGTACCTTTATACAGGATAATAGCAAGCCCAGTATTCATGAAAGCATTTCCCCGTGAACGGTTTACGTGTTTATTCTTTAATTTGGGTGATTTCACCCAGTCTATAGGTAGCAATCTGACGTCACATTAGGACAGTTTATGGAAGTTAAACGAGAAACACCCACAGCTCGTTAAACTCCCTATCATTGAGGAATAAATTCTTCATGACGTCACGTGAACCTTCCATTTTTCCCATATGAATTGACAATATTACGTAAATCGACCTTGCTATGTTTTATTGAGTTTGATATTGCAATGGGTTTGTGTATTATAAAATATTCAAAATATATTTGATATCGGGTAACAAACAACGATGTTAATGTACTTTGTGAGTTCAGCGAGTCTTGTTTTACGGAATGTTAATGAAGGAATTTGGCCCTTTAAGAATTAGGATATAATATTACATTTAGGGCTTTCGAGAATTGCGAGAAAAGATAATAACGGTAATTAATAAATTAGAATGTATCGGCGCGATTCGGGAAATGAATTAGATTCACTAGATATGAAATAGTAAAGATATGTGACGTCCCACGGGTAAAGGTACCTTATGGCGGTTGGAGCTTACGCTATTATTAACGCCGCTCCAATTAATATTGGATGGCGCTTACGTCGCATAGCGCCGCAATAAAGCGCCAGCCGCCATAAGGTACCTTTTGCCTTGGAACGTCACATATCTTTACTATTTCATATCTAGTGAATCTCTAATTCATTTCTCTAAGCGCGCCAAAATGAATTTGTCCATTCAAATTTTATTAGATGTTTCCAACTATTCTACAGAACAATGAAGAACAACTTATAAGACTTTTCTCATAAGTTTGTCCTCATTGTACCATTTCGTCCCTCGGGATCTACTTTGTACTTCTTAGTCTTATATAATCATAATCATTTATAAACTAAACAAGAATTAAATTAGTAGGCTTTTTACTTAGGATAAAATACCTACCTTACTTTTATTGAACCTGCGCTTAAATTTTTAAGTATTCAAAAAGAAGTTTTTAATCCGTCGGGACCTTTGTTTATTGCATGATATCGAAATCGACAAGCAGCAACGATGAACTTAAATTCCCGGATAGGATGGTCGGGGTTATATCAACTTTCATATCATGCGTCCCTCTCACACTTACCTACTTGTTAGAACGTGACAGCTACGGTGACAGACGATGAAGGGGCGGCCATCTTACCTCGCTGGTTGCATTAGGATAATGATGGTCGCGCTTATCGTTTGAATTGCTTATCCATCGTGATAAATGCGACCCATGATACGCCTTTTGTTCCGGTTGAAAAATATGCAACATTTTTGCGATGAATTTACATTTATTTGAAGATATATCATGATAAAAAGACAAACGGGTACCATATAAATTGGACGTCGCATTACGAGTTTTCCCTCAAGTAAAAAGTAGGTAATCTATATGACAAATAGGAAGGTCCATTCGTAGGGTCGCTGAGATATGGACGTCATTAATGTAGAACAAAGTTCAGGCCTTCGTCAGAATGGATCAGGACCATTGGTGACATATTTGTTTTCAATCTTCTGCTTAGGAGATACATTTTATAAATAGTAGCTCGTAACTAACCAGTTTCACTCAAGTTTTCATACACAGTGCACAGTATATGCGTCATTATCAAGTTTATAAATATAGGCATATATAATATATATGATTCATTAGTTTATTTGTTACAAAGGGGAAAAGTACTTTTACTAATACCCCCGAACAAGCGAAAGACACCAAAATTGAACCACGAGCGTAGCGAGTGATTCGAAAGGTGAAATCTTGAGCGTATAGCTAACAAGTCGAGAGCGTAGATAATATTTAGAACTTAGATTAGATACTTAGTTAAGTTTCGATTGGCGATTTTCATCAACAATTGCCATCTTGACTAATAGGCCCTCTGGGGCCCATTTCTCGAACGGTATTAGACTAATATTATTAGTCCTCGAACTGTCAAATCGTATGGGTTCCCATGACAACACACTAATAATATTAGACATATCTTTCGAGAAATGGGCCCCAGGTGTGGTAAAATAATATTTAATCATATCAGCACATGCTACAGAGCTTATATGATGCAGAGTACATACTCTTCTTCCTCGCGTTATCCCGGAATTTTGCCACGGCTCATGGGAGCCTGGGGTCCGCTTGACAACTAATCCCAAGAATTGACGTAGGCATTCGTTTTTACGAAAGCGACTGCCATCTGATCGTCCATCCCAGAGGGGAAACTAGGCCTTATTGGGATTAGTCCGGTTTCCTCACGATGTTTTCCTTCACTGAAAAGTAAGTGTTAAATATGAAATGATATTTCGTAAATTATTTTACCTAATTTTAATTAATTTCATATTTTAACATAGTTTAAATCCTTGTTATTGACATTGAACATTGTATGAAATTCTGGACCAAATTATAACTATATTGACATCTCTTTTTATATATGTATATACAATTAATTTAAGCAGTCCAATGTATATAAATGTGATATTTATTAAAAAAAGTTAATTATTGGTTTAGAGAAACGTGGCCGGGTGAGTAAAAGGTACCGTTGACGGGTAGACTTAGACTGATTTATTAAATTTTAATCATAATCAAGTGTTTTATACATCTCTAATCTACGGCGGTACAGACATTATCTTAACCGGATCAGCACGTGCTCTAACCTATACTAAGTTATCGACACGCGCCGATAATATTTTGCTGACCGCCATAATTGGTAATGTATTATTTCTAGATCTCTTTTTGTTTGTTTTTTGTTATTGTTTTTATTGTTGACTTTCTGGAATGATTACGTATTTATTTTAATCGTAATTTATGTGATATTATATTATTATATTTGCATGGCTTTTGTCTGTATTATTAGCAAATAAAGAACTGGAATACTGAACTACCGCTACTAAGCTCTCAGCAAGAGAATATTTAAAATTTGAAGCTCGAAGCCATTGTTTGTGGTATCGTAACTCTAAAACGGATGAAGCAATTTAAAAGTTCTATTTCGTCTCATATCTTTTCGTTTAAGCGTTTTCCACTGTTGTGTTGGACGGGAATTGCGTCGACCATTTAAGATAGCGGGTTAGGGAGATATAATATTTCTGTATTGCATATCTCAATAGAAATAAAAATACATAAACATAAATTGATTACTTTTTCACCACACCAGCTCGTAATGGCTCTCTTTATTCTTCAAAAACTGATGAGAAAGTTAAATTTTATCCACAAGTGGCCAAGTAATTAGATGCAAGATTTGAGTTATTTCCTCATGTTGGCTGATGTAGGGTGACTGCTATAGCAATTTTGGCCACTACATATGCCTTAGTATGGAGTGGCCAATTACTAAGTAAGTGGCCAATAACCATAGCAGTCACCCTAATTAACTTTTTAGTGATGATTTTGAATGATACAAATTCAATAGTGTTAATTCGGATTTGATTTGTAATGTTTTACAGTTAGTATTTTTCTCGTGTTGGTGTGGTGAAATTTTGTGTTTCACACGGTAGCAAAGTTTGCTTAACCATCGTGCCATCAAACCTTCGCTACGCTCAAGAAAAAACTTTTCGAACTACGAGTATTAATTAGCATGGGGGTTTAAACAACAAATTTTCCCGCTTGTATAACATATAATTAAATAATTCTTTAATTTTTTTTTATCTCTGCACCAATTGTGTCTCTGTTTGGCCCTATGATTGACTGGTAGAGAATGCCATTTGGCATTAAGTCCGCCATTTGTACATTGTTGTATATATTTTGTGCAATAAAGTTTAAATAAATAAATAACTATTCTTTTAACGGGCGGTATTATCGGTAATATTTATCAGAAAACTTTAAACGCGATAGTATAGTTCGTATGAAATATCTTCGTCGAAGAACACATAGTATTCAGCCGTGGCGTTCAGCCAATAAATTACTGCATCTCAATGGATATCTTAATTATCGAGAGCCTGTTGCGATGAGATACGAATTCAATATTAGTTAGGTAATTAATGACCCTCGCTATTACACCCATATCTTGCCTTTATACCAATAAAGCTGTCGATGGTACAATATGACGAGAAATAAATAGATATACGCGCTTAGGGATACCAAATCAGATTTCCTATATTACGGGACAAAATTAATATCTCATCCCATAATTGTGTCAGATTTGTTTGAAACCATTAAACCGATAATGTCTTTATAACTATACCGCGTGTACGTGTTTGCCCATATTGGTAATCAAGAAAATAAATTAATAAACCCATTGGACGCCATGCCAATCGTGAACCATCTTGAACCTTGTTAGAATGCATGAAGGTTGATATTGGGTTGTAGTCGCGCGCGTCTTTTGTGGTCAAAGAGTTAAGAGTATGGAGGGTAGAGGCAAAGAGAAAACTCTTATGGGAGACCAGTTGCAAAAGTGGTCAGCTGTCAGATATAAATAATAGTTCCAAATCTCCCCAGAGTGGCGCTAGAGTAGCTATAGGACGTAAAATAAACTTAGCCGTTATTTACGGAGTGAAGTGCGTTGTGACTTGATTATTTTAATAAAATGATCTAGGTATTGTGGCGCCTTCTATTTGTTTTTTGACGAATACTTTTTCATACCTACACAGTGAGTGTTCTCCATAACTCTACCCTCCATAGTTAAGCGTTTCTGTATTCCATTGAGATTTTTTTCTCGACACTTATTGAAAAAGATCGCTCAGATATATTAGGTTATAAATATATATATAATAGGATCTGGTGAATAATTAAAATTCGGGACCTTCGTGTTCTGTCCTTAATCGGATTCCTCAAATTTTGGCTAGATTCAGTAGCTAGAAATGGGGATGTCCGGAAAGAATCAGGACGTCTGGTCACCCTACGTACTTCTATGAAAGATAACCTTGTTGATTGAACCTACTCGTATATGTCGAATATTAGTTGAAATTGGTAAATAATATATAGGAAAACAATTGACAAAATCAGATTAACAATTATACTAGTAGCACCACTACAATTAGTGTCACTAAGGCAACAATTATAGGTACTTGACTAGCGACCCGCCCCGGCTTCGCACAGGTTACACAAAACCTCAACAAATTACACACCTAAACCTTTCTCTTGAATAACTCTTTTCAAAAGGTGTTGGAACGTCTAAACGATATCTCGGGTAACCACAGAGCAGGCTCCTTCCTTGTTCAGAGGTTGAGTCTGGCGGTACAAAGATGAGTCTCGGAGGTCTGCAAAGTTGTTCCCGTAACCCCGCCCAAAAAGCGAGCGTCGGAACACCCCAGGGGTTTTAGTCCGTGCGAGTCGGACATACCCACTCGGCCTCTCCCGGGCCGGGTGGGATCCCTAACGGATTTCCCCTGGGTTAAAAAAAAAAAAAAAAATGGCGGTACAAAGAGGTAATGCCGCCAGCATTCTCGGGTCTCTGCCGGATATATTTAGTTATAGCTGTTTCAGTTTGTTCACTTAGGTTTTAAGGTTTAGATTTAAGTTCTTATTCTTCTTGTTTCCTTCTGTGCTTTGATTAATAAATAAAATTAACCATTTGTTTATGAAACTCATACAAGTCCATAACGATTTAGGTACATACTAAGAAAGCGCAAAGACTGTGATCCTGAGAATAGTATCAAGTTCACGGCATTATTATAAAGTGAGTGTTGGTTGCTTGTGCAAATTAATTTCGGCTTCGTTTGTTTACATTACCTCCGTAGACTCTACTAAACGTTTCAAATGTTCACTGTAATTAGTTTCTCTAAACGTAAATACTTAGTTAATTGATTTCTGGAGTTTTCTGATTCAGCGTAATGAGCTTTGAAATAGTTATTTGAAATTTAGAGCGATACGAGTATTGATGCGATTTCCGTGTTTAAAAAAGAAATGTGTGTTAAATAGGTGATTTCTCTTATCGGGAGGAGACGAACAGTTTTATCGGGCAATAATTATCACAATTATCAAATGTAGGTAAAAATTGACCAAGTCCACCAGTGGCCGAGGCCGGAATCAAACCGGCGTCTTCAGTCGACGGCCGCTTCTCCATACAAACGTAGTCCCCATTTTCCTCTCTGGATATTGACATTATGAAAAATATTTTTACATAATTTGATGTATATTAAGCTATTTCGGCCCGCCAAGGAGTCGACGAAGCCCCGCTTCGCGGGGCTCCTTTTTCCGCTCTGAGGAACACAAGAAACCTAACACTCCTCCTCGCTTCGCTCGTCGTCGTACCTATCCCGACTCTGGGACTGTATTTCTTTTTTGATAGCAAGTTGAATGTGGTGTGGATGCAAGATACCTGACAGTTTATAAATAAAACCAGGTAAAGTTTAAAATAAATATTATATAAAATTTTATTACTTAAAATCGTTATGTTAAAAAATAAAATTATAATAAAATATAATTTTGTATGTATTTATATCCTTTATCTTTCTGGTACCTTGTTGTACATTTTGCTACATTTGTCACCCTCTTTTCACTTTCTCCTCTCATCTACTCAAAGGTTAACTGGAAGAGATCCCTCATAGGGATAAGTTCGCCTTTGTACATCTTATTATTTGTACCATGTAATTTTTAATGTGTATATTTGTACAATAAAGAGTTTACTACTACTACTACTACTAAATATGATATAAAATTTTATTATTTAAAATCGTTATATAAAAAGAATATATGAAAATTAACATTAGTATTACAGATATTTATTATGACTGACATTATTAACATGAATGATTTGGTGTTACGATAGTTATGCGCAAAGACAAGTTATAAGTAATGATCATTATGATATAAAATTATATAACAAACATTTTCGGACTTCCAATAATCGAAGTCGCAATTTTATGTGAACTTTGGCGCACCCGCTCCTAACTAATATTTCCAATAATGTAATGATTTCGCGCGGGTCCTCCATTTTCGTCTTAACGCGGCTAGCGTCCTGACTACTATGGCCTAGAATATCTATAGTGGCCGGGTGGTATCTTTTTCATGTTATAATAGGTAATAGGTATGTAAAAATACTATTGCCAAATAAAACCAAGGCCTAACCGTGATTTATGAAAGTTTTTTTTAAATACAAAATCTATTATTGACGAAATAATATTATTATTAACTTCCTAAACTATATATTAAATATATTAAATCCAACAAGCTGTATCCATCTGCCAACACCTTCGCCATAGATTAGGATAATTCTAATTGAATATATAGCTGCCTGGGCCTCATATAGCTTCCAATCTCTTTAGTGAGGGTATTTCTTATTCATTAAGTTGTTAGGCCAAGTCGGGTAGAGAGCGTCTTAATTTTAATCTGTATGAAGTCCGCCTCAGAAGGCATTCAGGTATTCCATTATATATTCAGGCTGGCGACGTGGTTGAATCACGTTGAATTTATTCACGTGGTGATGTTATACCTAGTTATTCATGATAAATATTTGCGGTATTTAATTCAGGGGTTTTTGACCGAGAAATAAGGGAGGAAATGTGTCACAAGGCAGCAAAATAACATATTTACGCCATGGGCGTACTGATCCTGAACGAAAAAAAGGATTAAAAAAACAGCGTACTTAGGTGAGAGATTCAAGGGTTATTAGCCCAAGGTGTAAATCATTTTGTTACCATGTGACACATGCTGCTTTTCACGTCACTTATGAGGAAATTATATGTTTCTAAATATTATTTTAGCTAAAAAATAGAATGCACGTAATCGGTTATAAAGAAATTTGAATCGATTTTGAGCATACTATTTTCATTTTAACTATAAAACTCCCGTGAGACTCAAACATATTAGATTATTTTAAAACGGGTCACTCACGTATTATTAAGTCGAATAGCTCAACATGTTTCGGTCCAATTTAATAATACGTGAGTGACCCGTTTTAAAATAATTTAAAATAATCTAATACTATTTTCATATTTCATTATGTTAATATTTATGTAGGTGTAATAAAATGCTGGAACAAAAAAGTGCCACATATCCCTACTAGCAGGGACGAAAAAGCCCTTTATAATAGAATAGGTGATACGAAAATGTATTCTGAGCGTGCGTATGTATATTATGTTAGTGAATAACTACAATTCATCTAAATTATTTTGTTCAAAAATAAGTTTATTTTAAGCCTTCCAAAGAGTCATGATATTTAATTTAAATATATAGTTTTTTTATTTAAAACTCATGTTTTTCCTTTTCAAGTCTTTGAATGACAATTTCATGTAAATTCACGTGTAGAGCGTGTTTCTTCGTATATAAATAATTCAAAAAACTCGTCAATCAAACCAAATCCTTTGGCCGATTGCGGACGCAAAAATATCGAAATATTACCGAAGGACCAGCATATTTCCAGCTGGTAATATTATCACTGTTATATCCCTAGTTTTCTTTTATATCTCGTGTCGAATGATGGTACTTATGATAGTTCCTTCAAGTATATTAAATTATTTTAAAACGGGTCACTCACATATTATTAAGTCGAATAGCTCGACATGTTTCGATCCAATTTACGAGGACCGTCTTCGCGGAGCAACGACACGTCTTCACCGGTCGAGGGCGCACCGTGTACATGTGGAGCTATTCGACTTAATAATACGTGAGTGACCCGTTTTAAAATAATTTAATATGTTTGAGTCTCACGGGAGTTTTAAAGTTAAAAGTTCCTTCAAGTCTCTTTTGGGTGTGCTAAAAAATTTATTCTGTATTCTGATTACTTAAATGTTACATTTCTAAATGAACTAGTCTGCCAAGTAATAAAACATTTTACGAGGCAGCTCGTTCATTTAAAAATGAACTGTCATAAGGTCCGTCATTGATACGAGAGGTATAAATAACTTTTTTTCCAACCACAACCACATTCACCCTGTGCAAAATTGCAGGGAGTAAAAGCCAGAAGGAGAAAAAAAAAAAGAGCGCAACTGCAGGCTGAAGTATGCATGAAGGCAGTGTCACGTCTGTCTTGCCGTGGCTCTAACAGCACGTGGAAAAACATCGCCGTACGGTCCCGCTACATTGAGGACGTGGAGCGTTCTTTCAGTGTCCGTCATGCGCTGTCGACTCGGAGTCATGACGATCATGTTGGTTATAATTATAATATAGTATAACGAACGGGTATAAATAATCAAACTGATAACCGTTTGACTTACATTTTGGAGTACCTACGCCTCTAAAAACCCGCAGTAGCCATATGTGGTATTTCCTATAAAAAGGGACCTTATTGTCGATGACGCTTACGCCATTATAAACAATGCTTCGATATAAATACAATAAGCGCCGCGCGTAAGCGTCATCGACAATAAGGTCCCTTTTCATAGAAAATGCCCCATATATGATAAGAAAGAAAAAGGTCCGAGCTAGCTTTAGCTATCTGAAAACGTTTCACGTACTCTGCTGCACCTGCATTTCTACAGCACAGCCAGCCTACATGCTTTTTATGATCTATGATAAAGAATCTATGCCGAACTTATCGTGGGTTGCAATACCACAGTGTTGCCAAGTGTTGCTAAATTAAAACTGTTTAGTTAAGTTATTTCTCTATGAAGTTAGTCATAGCCACTAACAGCGCGCAGGCTTTTAAACCTAACCTTAATCTCATACCTAATAACTTCTATTCCCACTTGAATATAGCGATAGCATAAAGTAGCTGAGATGTCGCGACAAAATGGCCGCCCTTGGTCAGGTCAAACGTTTAATAGTAGTAGAAATATTTTTGACCCATACCCATAACGATGTTATTGATTGGCATGTCACGTCTAGACGTATTATCGAAACGCGTAAGTATGCGAAACTTAATATGCCATGTAATAAAAGAAAATATTTTAGGTACTGACAAAAATATAAAACGATTTTATAAATAGATACTTGGACTGATTATAAATAACTTTGGTCATAGATTATTTCGTCCAAGGACGGACCCATGCAGATTCAAGTAACTAGTGCGTGCTGAGCGAAAAGAGCAAATGAATTACAAACTTATTTCAAAGCTACAGGACGCAATGTGAATTATGGCAAAAATTAGAAAAAATTACTGCAAGTACAACTGAGATGCACGACTAAGTTAAGTGGGCAAAAATAGGCTATAATTATATTTATGTCAGATAATAATTATGAAAAAAAAATTGTATCATTGTGCATTGGCCCTGAATTGTACGTTTGGTACTTCAAAGTCAATTCCGGCCAAAGAGCATATAATCACTACGTTCTAGTTCCGGCTGCCATAGTAACGGAAAAACACAAGTCTAGATGAACTCGGAACTCGACAGATCGGACGGTTCCTATTCATTCCTAGACCAAAAGGGGAACTAAAGGGATTAAAGGACTAATAAGATTGAACTAGTTCTTAAGATCAATTGGTCGTCGGAGCGCTCCCTTTAAATACCAGGCGGATCTCCATTTGTGAGCCTGCCACAGATTAAATAAGTAGAACACGGTCAGGTGCGAGTTCAACTCGCACTCCGAAGATTTCAATTCAGTTGAAATAAATAGTTTTTTTTAAATGTGATAGTCAGCAAACGAGCAGACGAGCCGCCTGATGGGAAGCAGTCATCGTCGCCCATGGACATAAGCAACATCACAGGAGCCACTTAAGCATTGCCGACCCTTGAGGACCCTAAATACCCGCTTCTTGAATAATATTTAGAAAAAAAAACAAGTGCAGTGATATACACGCATCAGCTTTCAGCTGCTAGTGTATTAAACAATATAATAATAATCCCATGTCGTAGCACAAAGGAAATACCAATAATAATAGTGAAAACAAATTGAAAGTGGAAAAATTCATTGCCTCGGGCGAGGCTCGAAGTCTAAGGCACATATGGTGGAAATATTCGCTGTCCTCGAGTGAAACCTCGGTAGCTCAGTTGGTAGAATGATGGGCTAGCAATCCAGAGTCGCGAGTTCATGTCTCGCCCGAGACTGATTTTTTCCACTTTTCATTATGCTTTATGGCATCGTTTGCAGACGTCTGCTTACCTAATACCTCGTCTTTTTAGGGTTCCGTACCCAAAGGGTAAAAACGAGACCCTATTACTAAGACTCCGCTGTCCGTCTGTCTGTCTGTCTGTCACCAGGCTGTATCTCATGAACCGTGATAGCTAGACAGTTGAAATTTTCACAGATAATGTATTTCTGTTGCCGCTCTAACAACAAATACTAAAAACAGAATAATATAAATATTTAACTGGGGCTCCCATACAACAAACGTGATTTTTTTGCTGTTTTTTTCCGCAATGGCACGGAACCCTTCGTGCGCGAGTCCGACTCGCACTTGGCCGGTTTTTTTTTAGCATTACAAACGACTGCACGATCTTGACGTGTCTTTTCATTAAAAACGATAAAAAAAATTAGTAACTATGCCTTCTGAAACTAAAATAATGTAAATGAACATGTATGCTTTATAATTGTTACATTAAGTGTAAGGCCTGAGTGGACGCTCGAGTTGAGCGTGCAGCGGGGCGAAGCGTGCGGCGTGCATATCAAACAAATGCAAACGTATAGGAGCGGCCTTAGTGCACGCTGCTCAAATCACTTGTGAGCCCGACGCGACGCTGCACGCCCCGCCGAACGCTCCGCTTTGAGCGTCCACTCAGGCCTTACACTAAGGCGGACCAAAAAGTTTTTTTTTTAAATATTTGAATATACGTATAGATCATAAACGTGGACCACCCTATGTTACATATTTGCTGTGACTTAGTTTTCAAGTGTTTTTTAAAAAAGAGACACGTCAAGATCGCGTAGTCTTTTTCTAATGATAAAACGAAGTATAATTTAATACTGAAAACATCAACTGACTAGATGATTAGCCTTTGAGAGATCTACAGACCAAAAACACGGAAAGTGGAGCCTAAATAATAAAATACATATATTACCATATAACATAAAAACGCGGCGTGTTTGAAAAATGTAGGCGCGAGGGTTGTTCGCCAACAGGAAATTTTATTTCGCGCCTTTTTCTACAGACATAATTTGTTTGCCAGACTATAGTTCCGTTTCCGTTTGTCAACCAGCCGTAAAAATACGGTGTAGTTTGAAGTTACTTGAGTAACGGTATTTAAAAATATATGAGATATTTCTGGGTTTTTATTCGTAGTAACTGCGTGACGGGCAATGTAATTACCTACATAGCTTGTATTGAACCGTAAAGGAGGCAAACCATAGCATATAATTAAATCTCTAATAATAATGTCTCTAATAATGTTTAAGTAATCGGAAACAAAATTTAAGTCCAATTATGTCAAACACTAATTTGTATACGTTTATAATAGGTAATTGTTTATTCTTCAATTCATGCTAATTACAATGCGTTATTGAATGTTGTGATGGGGTCACGTTCGCCGGGGCGGGCGCGGCCTCATACACCTCCCTTGTTCCAGACGGGAGCAAGGGTTTCCTAGTTAGCTCAGAGGAGAGAGAGGGTGCAGAGTGAGACAAAGAAACACAGGTTTAATGCTGTAATACAAATCGGCGGGCTTTTATGCCGGTTTATTATAAATTAAGATTCCTTAGGTCTAGGTATCCTAAACTAGGTACGACGCGGGGTGGCTTCTACTTATCGCAACGGTACGGCGCGGGCCCTAAGCTACTCGCGGATTCGGGAACGGTATCCCCTAAGAGTGAAGGGGATGGCGAGACGGGAAGGATATGCGAATCGGGGGGAGCGCCTAGGGTGCCTACGCGTCTAAAACACGCCGGCTCTGACCAGGGCGATAGGGAGTATCAAGGGTGCCTACGCGTCTAAAACACGCCGGCTCGGACCAAGATACAGGGTAGGATAGGTTACGTAATCCAGGTGCCTACGCGTCTGAAAACACGCCGGCTCTGACTGGGCTACGGGAATCAGGAAGGGTCGGAGGGGAACCGGGTGCCTACGCGTCTGAAAACACGCCGGCTCGACCGGGAGATCAGCTGTCCTCACTGCGGAAGGCCGTGAGCCCAACTGACGCTGTTGTATGGGCGCGCGCCGCTTTTATACTCTCGGCTCGGCGCGCGGCGGGTGGGGCGAGTGGGCTGGCACTCGATCGGTGGCCGCGGCTCGATAGGTAGCTTCGCTGTCCGTCACGTGGCCGCGGCGTGGTGTTGTGATGCGCGGCTGTGCGCGCCATTACAGTCCCGTCACCCGTCTGGAGATTTTTACCTATGGGGAAAAATCACCGTTAGAATATGCTGGCTGAAAGACGATACCATTTCTTTTTTTTTCTTTTTTTTTTAATTATTATTATTATTTTTTATTTACTGGATGCTATTATGTTTATCTCTCATTTTTGTATTTATTCTAAGTATTCGTCTTCCTATTTGCTACACGTTTATTTATTTTGAGCCTACGTTCTCTGTTTGACCCGCGTCTTGTTTTTTTTAAAGTTATTTATTGTAAGTATATTCCCACTATATTGTTGTTCACTTGACTTAATGTTACCAATTTACGTTTACTGTTATGTACTTACTTGGTCTGTAACCTATTCTTTCTATGTGCTTGTATTATTCTATTCTATTTATTCACCATGTCGCGGGTTTATTTATGTTTATATTAAGTATCTATTGCGGTTTACTGGTCACACTTGATTGCACGGTAATTATTCTTCATTTTATTACTTTACTTTATTTAAACAATAGGTTTTTTTTTTATACACATTTTTTTAATGCTTCTATGGTACTTAAATCTGCTGACGGTTTTTTTTTTACTACACTTTATTACGGTTTTTTTTTACTACACTATTTGTTTTTCTTATTACGGTACTTTAATATAATCACTGTTATATTTTTATATTATTTCACTTCACAATTTTTTTTATTTAGTCTTCTTTTCCCCCCTTTTTTCTTTTGCTGTGACGTTCGTAGGGCGGGTGCGCCTGCCGCGTTCGCGGCCTTCTCGTATGGCCGTGTTGTTGGCCGCCGTTCCTCTTTCTGCCCGCCCTGCGCGTCCTTTTCTTGTTTCCGCCCTCCGTGTCTGGTCTCGAAGACGGTGCCGGTGCCAGGGGGCTGGCGATCTGTAACTTACTTTTTGTTATCCCTCCGATATCTATTTTTCTTTTATTAAATTTACGTTTATGTTCCATTTCTGAAGTCGGTTCGTGTCCGCGCTGCGTGGTTTGTGTTTTTCGAATTTTCTTCTTCCGGTTGTATTTTATCGCTGGACTCTGTGTGTGTTGTGTAAGGTTCGCTTTTGCTCGGCGGTGCGGGACTCGGTTTGTTGTGTATTTTCCTTTTTCGGATAGCTGGTCAATGTTCCTGGTATGTGGTAAATCTACCTGTGGTAGCGGGTACGCATCCTTTTCGGATATCTGTTTATTCTCACGGTAATCTACACGGAATCGGTACTGACCTGACGGTTTTTCCACTGTTACGACGGGGAAACTATGTGGGCTGTGTGACCTCTCGATCACGCCCTGTTGAAGCATGTCACTCACGTGTTTGTCGGTTATTTCTTGCTGCTTCGGATTTCGTGGATAATATCTTTGTTTTACGGGTTCTGTTTGCTTTAGTTTTATTCTGTGTTGTACCTTTGTGAGCGGTGTGGTTGGCTGCTGTTGACTGGATTCGGCGGTTATGCTATTCTGGTTTTCTTCTGGAGTGTCTACTTTTTGCTTGTCCTCTCCGTTTTTCGGATTTTTTCTCTGGGTATTCTTGTCATCACGGTCGACTGAGTCTTGGCTGTCTCCTGGCCATTTTATAGACATTCCAAGTCGTTTCAGGACGTCCATTCCTATTATAATGTCCGTCGCTGACGGCAGCACCCTCAGCCAGTGTCTGATTTTTACCTCTTTGACTTCTATATCGACCAACAGGTTGTTGTGGGTTTGTGTCCTTGTCCCATTCGCTAGTATTACTTCTCTTGTTTTTACCTTATTCTTGTACGCTATGTTCTTACATTCATTATATACTTGCTGGTTGATGTACGAGTTGGTCGATCCTGTGTCTATTACGCCTCGGTAGTTTCTTCCCATTATGTGCAAATCGGTGTATATGCGGTTGTCGCTCGCCTGTGGGCTGTGGGCTGCTCCTAGCTTTTCCTGCCCTATCCAGGTTGCTTTCTTGCAGCATGTCCTGCTTAGCACTCCCAGTTTTCCACACTGGCTACAAAATACTTGGCGCCTGCCTCTGCAGGCGTCTGCGTTATGTCCCGGTTTCCCACAGGACCAGCAGCTGGTCTTGGGGTCATACTTCGGATGCACTGTGTGGCTCGTACTCTCTCTCGGTTCGGGTTTCGGTTTCTGGTTGTCGCTGCGTCGGTCGTCCCTACCTTGGGTCGTTTGTTCGCTACTTGCTTGTTTGTCCTCCCTCCATTTTCTGTCGTCGCTGGCGTCTCGCCACGCTCCTGACGACGTCGTTGCACCGTACGTGGGTGTCCGTATGTTTTCGTACTCGGTCCCTAACTTTAACAGTTCTGGTAAGGTCTTATAGTCTTGCCTTTTGATGTATAGCTTATAGCTATGTAACATATTCTCGTGGATGCGGTGTAATTTCGCTGCTTCGTCGAGACTTCCGTACCTACGCATCAGCGTCAGAATGTCTGTGACGTAGTCGGTAAACCTCTCCTGGGCTCCTTGCTTTCTAGTGACAATTCTGGCTATGAGATCCTCTTCATAATTGGCCGGGTAGTAGTACAGCTTAAATGTTTGCAGGAATTGATTCCAATCGGTCCATGAGTCTACGTAATTTCTGTACCAGAGCAGTGCCCTACCTTTTAAGATGCGTGGTAATGCTGCTAATATATCTTCCTTCTTAATCTTGCTCGTCTTGATGAGTTCTTCCAACCTTTCTATGAACTCGACGGCGTCGTCTGTAGTCTCAAATGACAGGTTCCACTCTTTTATTAGCTTTGTTATTACCTTTGCATTGTTCTCTGCCATCTTTTCGGCTTCTTCCTCCTTCAGGATCTCCGCCAAGCCCTTACGTATCTCCTCTATGGTTAAGCCTTCAGTCGGTACGCCTCGTGCCGTGGCTTCTTGTATTAATTCGGGTTTTTCCAGTCGGTATATCCAACTTGTAGGCATTTCTAATACCTACCGGTAAGCAGCGGTTGTACGGTGCACGGTTGTCCGTGCGGTTTTTTTTTTTTACTCTATTACTTGGATGGAGCGTCGGGGCTCCTGTTGTACCTTCGTGGGAGCTAGATATGGTCTACGGGTGGGCGGGATGCGACAGTCCCAGTTGTCTCGGTGCGGTGATGCTAGGTGTAGCGGCTGTACGGAATATATGAGTACACGGGGCGGTATATGTTAAATATTTATTTATTTATTTATTCTGTCCTCTCTCGAGCAATGGTTCCTTCCAGGATACCTTATGGACTCCTACGTGAGTTTTTTCGTTGGGCGCCAGATGTGATGGGGTCACGTTCGCCGGGGCGGGCGCGGCCTCATACACCTCCCTTGTTCCAGACGGGAGCAAGGGTTTCCTAGTTAGCTCAGAGGAGAGAGAGGGTGCAGAGTGAGACAAAGAAACACAGGTTTAATGCTGTAATACAAATCGGCGGGCTTTTATGCCGGTTTATTATAAATTAAGATTCCTTAGGTCTAGGTATCCTAAACTAGGTACGACGGGGGGTGGCTTCTACTTATCGCAACGGTACGGCGCGGGCCCTAAGCTACTCGCGGATTCGGGAACGGTATCCCCTAAGAGTGAAGGGGATGGCGAGACGGGAAGGATATGCGAATCGGGGGGAGCGCCTAGGGTGCCTACGCGTCTAAAACACGCCGGCTCTGACCAGGGCGATAGGGAGTATCAAGGGTGCCTACGCGTCTAAAACACGCCGGCTCGGACTAAGATACAGGGTAGGATAGGTTACGTAATCCAGGTGCCTACGCGTCTGAAAACACGCCGGCTCTGACTGGGCTACGGGAATCAGGAAGGGTCGGAGGGGAACCGAGTGCCTACGCGTCTGAAAACACGCCGGCTCGACCGGGAGATCAGCTGTCCTCACTGCGGAAGGCCGTGAGCCCAACTGACGCTGTTGTATGGGCGCGCGCCGCTTTTATACTCTCGGCTCGGCGCGCGGCGGGTGGGGCGAGTGGGCTGGCACTCGATCGGTGGCCGCGGCTCGATAGGTAGCTTCGCTGTCCGTCACGTGGCCGCGGCGTGGTGTTGTGATGCGCGGCTGTGCGCGCCATTACAATGTTAAAATTGTTAAAAACGTAAACTGCCCCTGCCCGCGCAGCATGGTTCCCCTATCACTAAGTCCGTCACTTTCGCACTCACATACTTGTTAGAACGTGACAGGCATGGTGATAAGCGTACCGTGCTACGACGCCGGTTCTGGTTCTGGTTCTATACACATTCGAGTATAATTTTCATAAAACTTAGTACCTATCTTATCATTTGTGACATACCGTTAGGAGGCCAATTGAAACGTGTATTTTGCTCGTACTTGTCCGTTCATGTCGTTTCGTGCCTGCAATATGGCCACTTGGGCACCAAAATTTTGAAAGGAAACTTTATTATTTTTATTTAAGATTGAATCTCTTTGAGATGTGGTTTAGACCTACTTTCTTAGTTATCATAGTAACATATCTGTTATAAATTATGTAATCCATCGCCTTGTTCGCTTAGCACGGTTATCAAGTTGTATTCTCGCTCGTAGTTTATAATTAAAATGAAAGGGACGGAGCTCGGAGCGAGAAAATTCAATTTACGCCAGCGCTGTAGATGTCTTTGAATGGCGATACAGTTGGCAAGATATATGACGAAATATAATATTTATCTACTTGAAGTATTTCATCGCAATAAAGTGCATAACTACTTGCTGAAACCTCAGAAATTCTAGACCAAGCGTAAGTTGCGCAAGCAAAACCTAAAACGTATAATAATTTCATGTCATATAATTTTGTCATACTTGTTTGGGAGTTTAGCGATTCAGGAGGTCTCAAGGGCAGCAGGCGGGTCACTTCAAGTCTTCAATGACTGCTTCTTATTTTGGTTTAAAAAAATGGTTTTATTTTTAAATTATGAAATTATATTAACAAAAGTTGGAACATGTAGCTATTTTATATAAAAATGCAAATAATCGCATGAGCGGCTTGTGTTCCGTGCCGTGTAGATGGTAAAGTGATAGAGGCTATCGCCGCGCCCCCGCGCGGCCGTGGTTGGAACTTCGCCTCTTCTTGGGATGCCCGCTAGATGGCGTTAGGCTCGCGAACAATACGAATAAGTCACTGGCCGTTACATTGGGCTTGGCCGCGTAACCAACATGCCAATCGCTTACGTGCTAACTCTCGCCTGTATTGTTACAGGTGCCTTTTTATTACATTAATAAATACCCACGGCGTCCTGGATCCTGCCTTTCATTTATTACATCCCGTTGAGAGAGGCTCATCTACCTACCCCCTCACATAAAAAGGCTAGCCACACGTGCCCCTATGCCATACTTACTCGTTAATAGGTACTGGATGATTTGTATCTGCTTGCTGCGAGGCTTTCGTTTGCTCATTGCATCTAACTATTATTACTAACGTATAGAACCGGCACAGAGAACCAGAATTTTGCGCCATGAGTTGCTGCCGTTTTGGCACCAAACCGCTTCTATGGTTTAGTGCCAAAACGGCAGCAACGGAGCGCGAATCTCGCGAACTAAACGCGTAAGCGCCATGATTTTTCGGTGCTTAAGACGTTTTGGTCGCGTGGTACAGGTTGTGATTGCGACAATTCCATTGTTTGGTATATCGTCTCTATACATATATAGTTATAATAACTCATTAACTCAATGGTCAAAGTTGATTACTTTGTAGCACCACCCAGAGGACAATCTTCCTGCGGACGCGAGTAATCGTTGTCCCCTAGTTTTTATTGTGCAAAAAAAAATATATAAATCTAATAGCAGGCTAATATTGTCTTCGGTTACCGCGACAGTTACTAATGAAATAAAACTATGAAAACATAGTTTTATTTGTAATAGCAGGCTATTTGTCGTTTTAACTATAAAACTCCCGTGAGACTCAAACATATTAGATTGCACACATATTAGACTCAAACATATTAGAGTACACGCCGCGCCCTCGACCAGTGAAGACGTATCGTAGTTCCGTGAAGACGGTCCTCGTAAATTAGACTAAAACAAGTCGAGCTATTCGACTTAATAATACGTGAGTGACCCGCTTTAAAACATAGTTTTATTTGTGATAAAATGTTTTCATAGTTTTATTTGTAATAGCAGGCTATTTGTCGTTTTAACTATAAAACTCCCGTGAGACTCAAACATATTAGATTGCACACATATTAGACTCAAACATATTAGAGTACACGCCGCGCCCTCGACCAGTGAAGACGTGTCGTAGCTCCGTGAAGACGGTCCTCGTAAATTGGACCGAAACATGTCGAGTTATTCTATAATAATACGTGAGTGACCCGCTTTAAAATAATCTATTCGTCGTTGTAAATTAATATGCAGTCAGTAAGCAGTTGGCGACCATCCAGAGGATCTTTGGGGGCACATGCGACTTCACTCGCAAGCATAATTACAGTAGGTCGATAGGTTAACAAGCCTAGATTACAGGCCATTGTACTGCGACAGGCGTGATGGAAAAAAACACAGTCCTGCTGCGGTAAAAGAAAAATGAACTATGGGGTACTACGTAGGCCCCATTTTCCTCTCTGGTTATCAATATGATCGATTTTTTACGATTTGATGTATATTAACCTCTTGTATCATATATACGTATATATGATAAGTATCCTGACCAAATTTTTAGTCTTCTTTTTGCATTTAATTATACATCACAACCGAGTTTTGACAAACTCACTCACTCACAATTTTTGACCATCACTCACATACGACAGGCCCCACTCACTCACTGTGCCCTTTCTTTTGATTTTTTTAGATTTTTTTAAATTATTATCTGAACTAATAATACAAGGCTCTACTTATTTTACGACACAACATCCATGAAAACAATCGTAAATAAATAAATATTTCTAATGTCTCGGACAATACACCTGAACATCTCAAAAAGGAATCAAGATTGACAGTGTTTCGTGCTCAAGTGAAAGACCTATTATTAAAAAAGACTTTGTATAAGATAAATGAATTCAATGAAATGTTATTAGTACAGATATTGTGTACATAATGTATATTTTAAATGTATCTATTACCATGTGTTGATGAATAAACTATTATCTATCTATCTATCTATCTACTAACGAGTCGAATGAACTTCACTTGTCAAATTAAAATAGTTTAAACGTTTGAATATACATACATAATGGTCAAAATCGCTGTAATTGGGTAATATATATTATATAATAATGAAACATTGGGACCACTGCGACAGATAAAGCGTTCGTAGTTCTGATTCAACACTTACAACCAAAGCTCCTAACCAAAAAGTCTCACGTAATAATTTCCTCGCACAGCACCAAAGGCCCGGTTTAATATAATCGTAACATGCATCTAAATTAGAGTCAGGTGGCCAAGTCACGCTTAATAGGGAAGCCTGAATAAGTAACGTCACTGGCGGCGGTCCAACGAGAGGATATTGGAAAACGGTCGAGACGAGTTCATAGGAGCTGATTGGCTTGTGTGGGATATATCTGTCCGTTTGACGGCTATAATTGCGACTGACGATCATGGGCACTAACTTAGTTAGGCGATTGATTGGACGGCTATGCGGAGTGTAAACTGAACATTAGTGATGTCGGTAAATATAAGATAAGGTTACCTACGGTGTGTTTGTACATTTATTTCATTAAAAATTTTACTCTACAAGGGCCTTCCTCCTTTCTACATAAATATGAAGCATATCATAAACCTACTATGGGATCCCGTTGTTTGACATAATTATTGAAAGTCTGTAATGATTTTCAGATTATCATTAGTCATAATTCTAAATAATATCTATAATAATTCAATGTTTTTAAGAACAATAATAACTGCATCAATAAATTTCTCTGATATTTAGATTAAGGTAATATTTGTAAAACTTAACAATTTAAAAGTGCTTGTTAGGCCTATTTGAATAAAGAATATTTTGACTCTTGACTCTTGACTCTAAAACCAACTTTTCAGGATTTTCGTAAGGTTATCCTGTTAGGTTCGTTTTATGGCAATCCTGAAAAGTTACGCGTTTCTGAGAAAAACAGACTTAAAACTTTATGGGAAACAATAGAGACCAACACACTATAGGTACTGAATTGTCGTGACTCGAAAGCTATTCTATATTAAATGCTGTCAGTTCCACGAAGGCCACCGCATTGCCACTTAAGCCTGTCAACTCTCTGCCTAGGCATTTATAATGTCCAAGCTTCAGTAAAGTATAAATTCAGTGAGCTACTAATTGGGTTGACGGGTTTCATTTTGTCCATGGATTTCAAGTGATTACGATTACGATAATACCTACTAAAGATAATGAAACATTCCTGCAAGTACCTACTCAGATAAATACCTAATTATATTAAGTGTAAGTCCTTTAAACTGGAAATGAAGCATTCCACGGGCTATCCCGTACAAGGGCATTATTAATTTATTTCTTATACTAGCGACCCGCCCTTTCGCCGCTTCGCACGGGTAGTTCAGCTAATTTAAACAAAACCTTTACAAATTATACATATAAACCTTCCTCTTGAATCAATACATCTATTTAAAAAAAAAACGTATAAAATCCGTTGCGTAGTTTTAAAGATCTAAGCATACATACAGACAGAGCGGAAAGCGACTTTGTTTTATACTATGTAGTGATGTATTTAGGTAGAACTGTTTTTTCGGCGTTTAAAGTAGATGATTAGATTTCGTGGCATATTTTCTTTAACTGCATATTCATTTCAGAAAATTCGCGTTTGTACAGAACAACGGCTGATAATTTCACGGAATGCTCCAATAATGATCTCTGCTTATCCTTCTATCCTGCTCTCCATTTATGGGTGCGCACATAACATTATATCTATTTAGTGCAAAACTGTAATATTTGGCAATAGGCGATGCGTGCTGGTTGCGCCTGGCGACTGGCCAACCGTAACGACTTACCGTCTGCCCGCGATTATTTCAACTAGATACATTTTACGGGGTTATTCCCAGCAGTTACCACTTCCATACAATCGTAGACTTTAAGTTATTCTCATAAAGTTCAACACTAAGTGAACGTCAGAGCTGTAACTACTTTAGGAATAACGCATTTTACACTCCTTAAACACATGGACGGGACGAGTAGGTACTGAAGAGGGCCTTGCCGCGAAATCATTGATTTTAACCGACGTTAAAAAAAGGCTGTTAATTTTATGTCGGCATGCGCCGTAAATAGCATTTACAGTTCCTGGGCAAGGGTATGAGGTAAATTGTGTGCCTATATCGCGGGTGGTGATAAAGAAAGGCAGATTTTGTTTATCGCCTTGCGGTACATTCTTGACTTGATGTTATAAATATTTGTCGTACCTATTTTGTATGGTATGAAAAGCTGAACATTGTAATATAACGTGATTTTAAAATCAGAGTTGCCTTTTGAAATTAGGCCTACGTCTTTACGCCCTAATTTAGACTTAGAAGATTCTACGAATATTTACCTAATTTAAATTCTATTCAAATCGCGTATTTTAGTCTACTTAAATCATCTGTGAACGTTAATAGTCATAAATGTTATTCCTTTTTAGGTATTTACATAAAATATGAAGTTAACTGTAGTAAATGATGTTTTCTAAATTAAATATTTCAGAGTCGTATTTAAAAACATGAATATCATCATCAATTTGTCAACAGTTCGGCGCCGCGGGCTATCCGAAAGACGGATTTTTACTTTACAATCGTATCGCTAAGACTTAAATGTATAGGGACAAAAAACTCCTTACACAATATAAGGTGTCTCTCTACAAAAAAAAGGTTATAAGCGGTAAGATTTAGCTATGAAATACCGATACGCAATATTTGCTCCAATGAGGGACGTGGGTTTGGTCCTAAAAAATTGAACCTAAGGTCTCTCTTTTGTTCTAGAAATAAGACAAAAAAAATCTCCCCGCTGGCATGCCGCATCGGCGTATAGAATAAAGGAAAGCTCAGATTCCGCGGGGCGAGTTATCCTTGGACTTGAACTAACACTCGCATGCCAGTAACTGGTAACATCGTAAAAGTTCAATCAAATTCATTAATTGTATTTTAAATTTATCATTGCGTTGGTGCAGACAGTCAAAATCAATGATGGTGCCTGGATTTTTGACATTTTTGCAGTAATGCTGCAATTGTAACGTTAATGCCGCCCAAATCTGAGCTTACTCAATTATGTATCAGCTTGCTGAAGTGACATTTATCAGGGCTAAATAATTGATGTTTGAGGGATAAATAAGTCGGCATCCTTCCCCATTCAAAGATTTTGCACTGGTTAAGTAAGTAGCCCATCAGCAAAAAAACACGCCTACTGGCACCGTGTGGTCGCGGAATTATCATTACGAGGCGAGGTAGTGCTGGCATTAGCCAAGTATTGGTTTCCGCGCAGACGCGTTTGAAATAGCCAGGGACGTTACTAATACCTTCATATTTTTTGAGATTGGCAAAATATTATAGATTAACTTTTTTGTTTAATCATAATTTTAATGCAAAAAGTTTCCTTGGTTTCCTGGGTAAAAAGCTTAAGACATTCCAATAAACGGTATGTGTGGCAAGTAGCTACACAGAAACGTACTGGCACCGTGTGGCCGCGGCATTATCATTACAAGGTAGAGCTGCTGTTAGCCAAGTATTGGTTTCCGCGTGATTGGCTCGGTACGTCGGCCTCTCGGAATTGCGACAAAGCAGTTGTTTCTCTTGCGTTTTTTCATCCGTGAAGTTCGCATTCCGTTGGCCATCCAATTTTTGAAAGTGGATAGGTATACCTAGGGTTAATGCCGAGTTGCAAATACGAGTATATGTTGGTGAAATAGTTGTTTGTTGTTTAAACTTTTTTCTCGTGCAAGCAAAAAAGTACAAATAGCTAATGTCAATGCCTGGATTACTCCAGTAATGCAGTCGGCAGCAATGCTGCACCGCAATACTCTAAATGTTACATTTTGGTTGTGACTGCAGCAGCATAGCTATTGCAGCGTTGCAGCTGTGGTAAAAGGGGGTGATGTAACTGTTCATCATAACTAAACTACTCATAGTGTTGTGTTCCTGCCGGTGAGTAAAGTTTTTATTTTTATTTTTATATTATAGGACATTATTACACAGATTGACCTCGGTAAGCCCAAAGAGGCTTGTGTTATGGGTACTCAGACAACGATATATATAATTAATAAATACTTAAATACATAGAAAACACCCATGACTCAGGAACAAATATCTGTGCTCATCACACAAATAAATGCCCTCACCGGGATTCGAACCCAGGACCATCGGCTTCACAGGCAGGGACACTACCCACTAGGCCAGACCGGTCGTTAAAAGTCGGTGTGTAAGGTTGCCAGAGCTCAACGAGGGTGCGGAGTGTTAGGGTCGGCAACACGCATAGTAACTCCTCTGGAGTTGCAGGCGTCCATTGGCTACGGAGACTGCTTAACATCAGGCGAGCCATATGCTTGTTTGCCACCGACGTGGTATAAAAAAATACCGACCTTCTATTCCATTTAAGATGTGTTTATATGTGCAAGAATAAGATGAAATTAAGAGACAAGTAATTAAAACATTGTTACGATATGACAACAATCATTATTATGACATTAATTAATTAATATTAACACATTCGCCGGCTGTTGACGGCTTTAGCCATGCTTGCCAATTGAACTTGAACCTTACTATTTGGCAGTAGGTACTACGTATAATATTACCAGTATATAGTTGGCGAACGTGTGGCCAAGTTAGGATATGAGTTATGTACGTACACATAACTTTCACGAAATACGATAACTAATTGAGATTTTGATTTAATGTAGACATTGAACTATTATTACTAATGTATATAGGTAGAACAGGCACAGAGAACCAGTATTGTGCGCTTGAGTTGCTGCCGTTTTGGCATCAAACCGTAGAAGGGGAGCGTGACAGGCCAATTCGAACAATGAGATAAGACATCTACTAATTCTACAAACGATATGGATTAGATAAGCCCGTTTTAAAAATGACGTTTTTGTTTGAAGAAACGTCATTTTGACACTGACATATCGAATCCATATCGTTTGTAGAACTAGTAGATTTCTCCATTTTCCAATATACGAAAATGTTATACTTCCTTCCGGATAACATTAAACTCTAGACCTTTTCTAAACCTTTTCTGTGAAGTTTTACAACAAACCAATTCAATTTCGATACAACGTGAAAGAATACAAAAGAAAATTGTAGACGGTGACAGTAATGGCACCTGATATCGTGCGATGTTGACCTCTGCCTCGACTTCCGGTTCGAACGCCATCTTGATAGTAGCCTCGTGATTAATTCCTTTATTTTTTGTTCATTAATATTGTTTAATATTTTTTGTTCATTAATATTGTTTAAAGTGTAATATCGATAGCTTTATTATACAGTAATCTAATTTGGTAGTGTGCAGTGAATGGAGAATTAATCTCAAAGCGTGTTTAACCACCATTTTGGAGTCAACGGCCGGTAGTCCACGTGCTTCTCGTAAAATCCAGCTATCGGTTTTACGAGACAACAACAACGAACTACCGAACAACGTCGTGCTCTAAGAGTATTTGGTATTTCTACCTCTAACCGTGTCTGGCTAGAGCCCTAGAGGCCCATAATTTTATTTACCGTACACTGGCTGAAGAAAATCTAGAAATATTAATTCGATCCCACGTGGATCCCACTTTGACGTTGGCGAAATCATCGACAGTACCGATGGAGCCATACTACTTAAAGATTGATTGATTGATTGACCTCTGCCTCTTTAGGTGTTTATACGGAAACTTTCTTTCAGGCCAATTCGAAAGTACATTGATTTATTTATTTATTGTTTATTAAGATATTACCCGTGGTGTCACCCGTTGACCACGAACGCTGTAAAGAGTTCGAAACGTCGGGATGTATTATAAATTCAATATACGCGATATAATCCGTTTTCATAGTTTTATTTCAAGATATTAGAAGTTTTCGTGAATTTTGCGGGCACGTGTTCGTTCATGTATTGGCGCGGGCGAGACGCGATAGTAGATTATGTCACAAGGGGGCAAAATTAATTAATAATTTTGCTACCATGTGACACATACTGTTTTTTACATCACCTGTGAGGAAATTATTATGTTCCAAAATATTGTTTAACTTAAAAAAATTGTACGCAAAAAGAAAACAAATCGTGTCCTAGAATAGAACAGTGCCACTTTGATCCCTCCTAGCGGGGACGAAAAACCCTGTTTCGAATAGGTGATGTGAAATAGTAGATTGTGTTACAAGGGAGCAAAATGACATATTTACGGCGAGGGCGTACATTGAATCCTAAACGAAGCGAAGAATTCTATAATAAAATCTCCAGAGTAACGAGGGATTCTAAAGTAGAATCCTGAGCGTAGTGAGGGATTCAAGTGTGTTACGCCCAAGATGGAAATAGTTTTGCTACCATGTGACACATACTGCTTTTCACATCACCTATGAGGTAATTATGATGTTTAAAAATATTATTTAAGCTAAAAAAATTATGTGCAAAAAAATTTTTCAATAGTGTCCTAGAACAGAAAAGTGCTACTTTGATCCCTCCTAGCAGGGAAGAAAAGTGCCACATTTTAATCCCTCCTAGCAGGGAAGAAAAACCCCTTTTTTCGAATTGGTCATGTGAAAAATAATATGATTTAGATATCATTTTGATGTCAGTGTACCTTCGCATCCGCCTGTTTATTTATAACTTATGAAGTGAAAGTTAAATGTTTGGTGAATAAATTGGGTATAAATATTTTCTTCTAGTCCACGAACTGTTAAATCGTATGAGTTGCCATGGCAACACACTAATAATATTAGATTAATATCGTTCGAGAGATGGGCCCCTGAAATGGAGTATAGTACTTCTTAGCATCTACTACACACGTACCTACGTATCTACGTAGCCACATACGTAACTCTTGATATCCCTAAGCTATTTCATTAGTCTCGACGCGGTGACAAGCGCGAACTGTCATTCATTAGAGGGAACTTATGTGATCCGACTTCCGTAACTACGGTAGAGGTAGGGTTTACACGATATTGGTAACTTATGTAAGCGTTGCCTTTTTAGCTTCGCGTCCTGCTTTATGTAAAATCTTAGGAGGGCTGGCTCCAACCTCGGGCTGGTGCTTGGGTAGTCTAACTAGTCTTAGGGGCCTAGTTACGATGACAATCGTTGATAGAAAACTTCAATCTAAACTAAAATAATGTATGGAAATAATCATCATCATTCAGATGCTTCTGACGTTCCAATACATTTTTTCGTTTGGCGTATGTCCATGTACGGTTATCATCTTGGATAGGCCTCCTGGTATGAATTGATTATCGTCTAAGAGAGGAATAACAAACTTAAGAAAAGGACAAAAATTATAAAATAAATATGCAGTCTTGAATGGCAAAGACGGTAGGGGCGTAAATTTGATGAGTGAATTTGAATTCCTACAACACTCGCAGTAACGGAGTGTAATTGTTTTCAGGAGACATTTTGTGAGAATGCGAGTATATTTCTTCTATCATAATTGTATTTGCTAATTAATTGTAAACTTAACTAAGTATAAATCTGATCAGTGATATATTCGTAGAATTATAATATGAATTATGGTTGCTTTGTCAGATATAACCGTAATGGTGAAATGCATGGACAATTCGCTTTGACCTGATTTAATTAATGTTTAACATCGAATTAGTACGAACTCGTCCCAAGCTAATAATAAGGTAATGAACGACACCATTATACAGCGCTGTATAAGTAGATACTGTAGGTGCGTATTAATAGTAGATTGTGTCACAAGGGAGCAAAATGACATATTTACGGCGAGGGCGTATATTGAATCCTGAGCGTAGTGAGGGATTCAAGTGTTAACGCCCAAGGTGGAAATAGTTTTGCTACCATGTGACACATACTGTTTTTCACATCACCTATGAGGAAATTGTTATGTTTTAAAATATTATTTTAACCTAAAAATACAAAAAAAAACGTCCTAGAACAGAAGTGCTACTTCAATTTGTACCGTGCCTTAACTACGCACAATCATACTACGTACCCTCGCAGAAATTGCCGACATTTTTAGTTCATGTAATTCAATCTTGAATGAGGTGGAAGCGATCTGAATAAATAATTTGGCATACGAGTAGATTGATGTGTTCCTGTATGCCCAGTGTTGCCATACGTCATGATTTCCCCTGACATGTCAGGATTGTTGACGTGTCAAGTTGAAATTTCTGGGTTTTTTACTAGTTGGTCAAACTAAATTGTCGGTAAATAAGAACAAAAAAACAATACATCCTTTTTGTGTTTTTATTTTTGGATATTTTCAATGAAATAAATTTTATCTTATCTTATCTTTTGGGTGCTAGTACTATAGTGTAAGACAAAGATAGTATGATTCTCTCTGTCTATGTTTGAAATGAGACAGTCCTTTGACAATCTATAGTAGCTAAAAGTATGGAGCCTGCCTAAGCAGAGGAAAGTGAAGGTTGTGCTCTAGCTACAGTATATGGTGACGATAGTGATGGCATATTTTTATAGCAATAACAAGTGCTTAGCAAAGATAGATATAACTCCGTAATAGATGGATACAGTCTAAGGAAAAAACGTGCCGTATAGATGGCGTTGACGGTTTCGTTTGTTATTTAACAATTTTAACGCATATCAGTGAAAGAACATGGGTCAAAATCATAAAAATAATTAATGCAAATAAAAAAAATCATTTATCTATATTTAAATACATTCTATCGTATTTTTATAAATCTTCATTTTTAGTTTTAAAGTGTGTCGACAGATGGCAGTGAATTTACTGGGGTTACAAAATTTACTATGACAGTAACGCTCTAGTATCAGTTACTCTATGTGCTTAGCAAAGTAAAAAGATTTTTAATGCAATATCGTGATGATTTTTGGAGTAATTACTGTCCAGGAAATTTTAGGATTTTTAGTGTATTTTATAGCACGGGCAGGTTTCCGCATGGCGCCTATTTTGCGTGAAGAAAGGGTGCAGGTCGACGGCCGGACTTTTGTTACGTTATTCCAGTTTTTCATATGGTAATCCTATGCCCGAAGCGCCATATTGGCTTATACGTATAATGTAGGTTAAACATATCGCAGTGTAAATACGAGGTTATTGTTTATTTACTATACTTTTATCCTATGCCTACTTTTATAAAACTGGTATTATTTATATTCCTCTCTTGGGTTCTGCTAATATTAGCAGTATACGGAATCGGAAACTATAAATAGATTGAAAGTTATTTCGTTTTCTTTTGTATATAGGTATTCGTAGTCGTTTTCTATTAAACTAAGTATATTTTTTTAATAGGTATTCATAGAAAAATACATGTATTTCCGTACTTTAAATACTTACTTTTATTAGCAAAACTTATACTAACTTGGCATTCTTTCACATTTATTTATTTATTTAAACTTTATTGCACATAAAATTATAAGTACAAATGGCGGACTTAATGCCATAAGGCATTCTCTACCAGTCAACCACTGGGCTAAAAAGAGATGGTTGTTACTTACTTATATGTAATTACATAAACGGGTTACTTCAAATAGGCAGTTGATTTTTAAACGCAATTTCTTAAGACGTTGGGTTGTTGGAACGGACTGATGTGGCGTTCATAGTATTTCTCATGTAAGTAAATATCGTCTGTGCGCTGATTTCGTGGTTTTCGTAAACGCTTTATAAAGCGGAATTTTGACGGTGGTTGTGGCTTGAAATTATTCGTAACGATGCCTCATAAACATGTTGTTACTTAATGTTGGTGGATGACTAAAAACCGGCCAAGTGCGAGTCGGACTCGCGCACAGAGGGTCCGTACTTTTTAGTATTTGTTGTTATAGCGGCAACAGAAATACATCATATGTGAAAAATTTCAACTGTCTAGCTATCACGGTTCATGAGATACAGCCTGGTGACAGACAGACAGACGGACAGACGACGGACAGCGGAGTCTTAGTAATAGGGTCCCGTTTTTACCCTTTAGGTACGGAACCCTAAAAATCACTTTAATTAAATGAAAACTGTGTATTTTCACTAAAAACTTAATTACAGAGCGATGTTAACCGTGGGAGTTGTTGAGAAAGAAGAGTGAGTGAGCCGGTCAATGGATACAGGACTAAAACCATTCGGTCATATCATAGAGTAACTTATACTAGAGCGGTACTGTCATAGTAAATTTTGTAACCCCAGTAAATTCACTGCCATCTGTCGACACACTTTAAAACTAAAAATAAATATTTATATTAATGTATTTAAATATGGATAAATGATTTTTTATTTGCATTAACTATTTTTATATGATTTTGACCCATGTTCTTTCACTGGTATGCGTTAAAATTATAAATAACAAACTCAACAGTCAACGCCCTCTATACGAGTGTAGGCCAAAACTAGTGGCGCCATCTGATCGAGAATCAAATTTTCGTGATTTTCGAGGCACGTTTTTTCCTTAGACTGTATCCATCTATTACGGAGTTATATCTATCTTTGGTCATATATATGGTTGCGTTCAGGAACACTTAATTTTCAAGCTCTTTGACATGTCATGTTGTCAAGGAACCATTTCCTAATTTCCCAGAGCCATCAGTTCCGTACGCGATAAAGCGAGCCATCTTAATTAATTTTAAGTCACGCTGTCATTGCGGCGTTGGAGCAAATTAGTTTGGCAAGCCTTCATTCATTAGGGCAAAGTTGTGTGGGCTAACTTTGACTGCCTGTCTCTAGCTAGATGTATATCTGAATTGTAATTTACCATGAGTTCTGATGATTCTGTTTGTGGAAAGTTGAGATAGTTGGACCTGTATGTTTTTTTTTTATACTACGTCGGTGGCAAACAAGCATACGGCCCGCCTGATGTTAAGCAGTCTCCATAGCCTATGTACGCCTGCAACTCCAGAGGAGTTACATGCGCGTTGCCGACCCTAACACTCCTCTCCCTCGAGCTCTGGCAACCTTACTCACCGGCAGGAACACAACACTATTAGTAGGGTCTTGTGTTATTTGTCTGCGGTTTTCTGTAAGGTGGAGGTAGAAAGAGATATAGAAAATACAAACAAGATTGTTTATGACAGACTTTTTTTGCGCTGCTCAAAATGTAATTTTTGAAGATATTTGTTTATTTTGGGTTCTAATCCTGGTAGTGGCATTTAATTGTGTGTTTATCACAAATATTTGTTCCTGAGTTATGGATGTTTTCTATGTATATAAGTATTTATATATACCTATGTATTATATATATCGACGTCTATAGCCGTGCCCACAACTTATTTACTTATTTATTTTGTTTCAGTTTGTAACTAATATATTTTAATAGTTTTTTTTTTATGAGTAACTATCGCGGTAACCGAAGACAATATTATAAAATTTGATATTTCTTGTAGCAATAAAGTTGACAGCATTACAGCTGAAGAATCGCTGCCGCCTTTTGCTGTCAAAATCGATGTTGAAGACTTATGAAATAAATTGCTGCAACAATTCAGTCGACAGCAAGGACAATAGAAGAGTCCTTGGTCGACAGCAATGTCGTGTCGTAATTCTGCAGAATTAACTTTGGGTGCAGTCTGAATCCGAATATAGCCTGCATCAACGGTAGCGGATTAAATAACACGTCAACAGTATCCGCCACCCTGACAATCCTGGCATACTATTCCAAATAGGGGTTTTTTTTTTTTTATACTACGTCGGTGGCAAACAAGCATACGGCCCGCCTGAGCAGTCTCCATAGCCTATGTACGCCTGAAACTCCAGAGGAGTTACATGCGCGTTGCCGACCCTAACACTCCTCTCCCTCGAGCTCTGGCAACCTTACTCACCGGCAGGAACACAACACTATTAGTAGGGTCTAGGGATAAATCTCTACAGTTCACGTTGAATACTATATGTCACTGTATAGTTGTTTAACATGTTGTAGTCATAATGTAGTTAGTGTATTAGAAAATGGTAGATACTTTCAACGCGTACTCTGATCCGCTACTTTTGGTGCCGACTGTACTATAAATAATAATAATAAATGTTCTTTATCAACCCATTACATTAAAATTAAAATCAAAATATTACATGCTAAATATTAAATTACCACTACTGGCCTACCCAAAAAATTACCAAATTAAATTACCGGCCTGAACCATAAACTTGGTCATTAACTGAGGCCCTAAAATCGAAACTCAAGGTTTGCCAGCGAGCTATGGAGCGTAGTATATTAGGTGTTCGTAGAACTGATCGAATCAGATACACGGAACTACGCTCCAGAACTAGAGTTGCAGATGTAGGCGTCAAGACCGCTAAGCTTAAGTGGGACTGGGCGGGACATGTCTGTCGCATGCACCCGGAAAGATGGGCCAAAATGGTTACTGAGTGGGACCCACGGAGCACCATAGACGGTGCAGGCCGGGGTTCAGGCAGACCAAAAAGGAGATGGCGGGACGACTTGGACGCATTCTACCCCAAATGGTGGGAATATGGCGATGACAGGGTCGAGTGGAGAAAACGAGGGGAGGCCTTTGCCCAGCAGTGGGACACCAAAATAGGCTAATATAAAAAAAAATAATTACTATTAAAATACTAAGATTTAAATTAAAGCTATTGATAGTATAAATACTAATTAAATAGGTACAGAGCGGACACCTTGCTCATACAGCAGCAGGTTGCGTTTACTACTTTAACAATGCTGTTCGTCGATTCGCTCTCTCCCGACAAATGACTAAGCCGCGTAGCCAACACGCCAATCGCTAACGCTCGCACTAATATGGAAGAGTGATAGAGAGACACAAAGCGTTTCGTTGTCGAAGCGATAGCTAGGCTAGGCTAGGCTAAGCGATATGGCTAGGCCGGCAGTGCCTTTTACGCATTATAGCGTAAAAGTCATCTACTCTGTTCTCGGCGAACATACCAGACGCGCAACACCGCCACGGTAGCCGTAACATTGCACCATATTAACATATTAGTAATTTCATACCTACATACAGGTAAAATTGCTTTTTGAAGTCTCCTTCAAAGAGAGCATGCACACTAATACCGCCTTCGCCGCCCAGTCACGTAGCGTCCCATCAATTTGATTACGTCCAATGATGCCCAAATTAGCATTTCTCAAATTGATTGTTTTTGCTTTTACAGCGGCGTTTCATTGAAACAGGAGGAATTTCCTATAAAACCGGCTGATGAAATTTATTGGGTGCTCAACCTACGTCATCCCCACGCTCGTCAATTTGCATAGGAATGTAATCAATTCACGTTTCTTTTGTTTCCCGAGATATCAAAGGAACGGTGGTATACGGAGTTATAATTGTATTTTGGAAAGTTTTAGTTGTTTGGCAGTACCTATAGTCCTGGCAGGTCTTTTGATATTAAAGATACCTATTTAATATTAAGTTCATCGTTGCGTTCGTTTTAGATAAAAAACCGGCCAAGTGCGAGTTCGACTCGCGCAAGAAGGGTTCCGTACCATTATTATTAATTATTATTTTTATTTATTTATTACGCAAAAAACGGCAAAAAATCACATTTGTTGTATGGGAGCCCCTTAAATATTTATTTTATTCTGTTTTTAGTATTTGTTGTTATAGCGGCAATAGAAATACATCATCTGTAAAAATTTCAACTGTCTAGCTATCACGGTCCCAGCCAGTATCATATACAGCCTGGTGACAGACAGAGGGACAGAGGGACAGACGGACAGACGGACAGACGTACAGACGGACAGACGGACAGTGAAGTCTTAGTTATAGGGTCCCGTTTACCCTTTGGGTACGGAACCCTAAAAAGATACAAGTGAAAAAAATACACTAAGCATGCTGAAAGACTGAAAATATTTCTTAGAAACAAATGTGTAATTTGAAATCAGGTACCGTCCTTGTAATTAAAATAATGAAATTAAAGCGCACAAAGGAAATTTAATAATTGTATAATATTGTCTTCGGTACTTGTTATGACAGGACATCTAATTAAGCAGATAGACAGCAGAACCAAATTAATACTATTAAAAGCGTTACGTACGGCCCTCCAGTGGTGAAGGTTTAGCAATCCGGGCTAATGCCCTGAACATATATGACATAATATATTACATTATAATTTATATATCTACTTAAACACAAATCAAAATATTTAATAAAATAATTTGATTTGTTCCCAAAATTGTGTCACCTACGGCATTTCTCATCAGTAAGGAACTATCAGTACCTACAAAGATAGATATAACTCCGTAATAGATGGATACAGTCTAAGGAAAAAACGTGCCTCGAAAATCAAGAAAATTTGATTCTCGTTCAGAGGGCGCTACTAGCTTTGGCCTACTGTCGTATAGATGGCATTGACGGTTTGGTTTGTTATTTAACAATTTTTACACATATCAGTGAAAGAACATGGGTCAAAATCATAAAAATAATTAATGCAAATAAAAAAAATTATTTATCCATATTTAAATACATTTTATCGTATTTTTATAAATCTTCATTTTTAGTTTTAAAGTGTGTCGACAGATGGCAGTGAATTTATTGGGGTTACAAAATTTACTATGACAGTACCGCTCTAGTATAAGTTACTCTATGGTACCTACAATAAAATATACTTATTCGTAAAATATAAGTTTATGAAATTTCGACCGGACTATTGTTAATGTGAAAAATTTAAAATTATCTTGAATCTCAAACATGAATAATTCAGAAATAAAATTTGAGACATCGAGGCTTCAGGACTTTAATACGGTTTGCGGTAGATATCGCTATGAGCGCCTCCCGAAAGCGCACCTTCTCGGTGAACATAGCTAGAATACCCTATATTAATAAGTTATAGTTCGTTCGCGTTAAGAGTGCAGTAAAATCAACACTGTACACCGGCTTAGGTACGCCCGTAACCAATCAAATCGTTCCTAATTAGAAAGTTCACAGTGTACAGTTGAAGGCATACACTAATTAGGAATGATTTGATTGGATACGAGCATCGCTAGGCCGGCGGACAATTATGATTTTACTGCACTATTTTACGCGAACGTACTATAAGATGACTATAAGATACTCGTGCCTGAGGAAGGACCTCCGAAGAGTCCGAAACATGTCGCCAAAAGCGACTAGCAATAATAGTGAGTGAAACCGTAGTGATCTATGTTTTTAAAGTCTCATGATAGTTTAAATTCGATTATAAGACCATTGTTGGCTCCGTCGAGGCTAAGGCTAAAGAGGGTTCAAGTCATTAATTTTTATTTTTATTTTGATACTATTCGTTTCAGCTAAATACTTCCTTTCACAAGTCAATATATCGCTGACCATTTTGACGCCAAAATATACGCTACACGACCTATACTGCAAGCATCTAAGCATTAGACAGTGTTGCATGTTTGATACACATTAATATACCTAGCTGCCGCTGCCAATTATCCCCATTAGCTGCCATAATGGCCGCCTCTAATATTGCTCTATTCCTAACGACTATTCTAAATCACTAAAATTAGCTTTGACTCAATTCACAACAACCCGAATTCAATATTAGCTGCTAGATTTTAGTAAATGTCAATGCAAAGGCGACAGCGTACGAAATTATATGAAGAGCTAGTCATTTCATCACAAGTATTTTGTATATAAAATGAAAATTAATAATTGTCGTGGTGTCAAAATAATTGATGTGTAATAACCATTTATTCATATTGACGCACTTTTCCTAAAAACTTAATCTCAATCAATCTATTTCAATCAATCAATCTTAATTTTAATCTCTTCAATTTAATTTTATTTGAAATTATTAATGATTAAACGAACTTACCCATAAGTGAAGTTCTATCATAATTATCCGAGTTGCTTCGTCGAATAGATTAGAAATAAACAAAATGTAGTTTCACGTAATGCATGACCTGAAACACTAAATTTGAGAGAATAGAAAAAGAAAAAGTTTAAATCGTATTGACGTCTGACATTACCATCATTTAGTTCAGAGATACAACATACTTTTATATAAGTGCATACATCTAAGTATGCATATAGTTTATACCCCTATTTATGTTAATTTATTGAAGATATTTCACAATAAGGGCAAGTGTAAACGGGAGGGCGGGATTCTAATCTATTCGACGAAGCAACTCGGATAATTATGATAGAACTTCACTTATGGGTAAGTTCGTTTAATCATTAATTATCCTCTTTGCTTCGTCGTCTAGATTAGAAATAAACACAATGTAGACCTTGAGAGGAATAGTGAAATATCGAAAAATAAATAAACCAAGTTAAAAGTAACAAATAAATTTAATACTTTAACCAAAAACAAATTGTCTGTAAACCTTGAATGGTTACCAAAGTATTAACTCAATTAATTATAATACATTAGCCATAATAGTTTTGGCAAAGGTTGAATTATCAGTCTCTGTAATACATCTGTTATAAAATTTACCAAATATAACTGAAGACCCGCTCCATCCAGCGGTCTTTCTTATTACATCCAAGTTTACTCCCAGACTATGCGCTTTAGAGGTCGCTGCATGTCGCGTACTATGTGCGGTAAACATTGTGATATCTATACCGCATTCTCCTAAAGTTAATCGAATCCAACGACTTATCGTTTGTGAAGTTACTGGTTTATGAGGTTTTTTTTAAACTCACAAAGAGAGAATCGTGATTGTGACGTAACAATTTAGTTTTATCTATGTAAACCGATAGCGTTTTAACCGGACAAATTTCTGGCTTTTCCGGAAATGCCGGTAAGGTTAACATAGGTTAAGCTGCACCTAGCCTCAAGGTTTTGACGAGATCGGGAATTTTAATAGTTACTTCGTTTTTATGAAATACAACATTACTTAAAATAATTTTAGCTAATGTCTGAGCCCTGTGAGCTGTTACGACAGCAAGCAGAGTAACAAGTTTTCTAGTTATCTTATCCAGATCAAGATTTTTATTGGGGAACCAAGATGCTAGGTTATCTAATACTATTGAGGTGTTCCATGTTTGATTATATTTAGGTAAAGGCGGGCGCATTCTGTAAACGCCCTTGAAAAAACGTCTAATACGATCATCGTTACCAATATGCGCGCCTAAAAGTAGGGACAGAGCAGATCTGCAGCTGTTTAAAGTACCGTATTGAGCATTAGCTTCATACAACTGTGTAAGGAAAGTTAATATTTCTGCTATTGAAGAAGTGAATAAATCAACGTTATTAATAGTACAGAAACTGTGCCATTTCTTTAGGCAAGAATCATACTGCTTAAGAGAATTATCAGATAGAGATGCAACCATTATATTGATGGATGACGGAGGGGTCCCATGTCTTAGCAGCGACTGCCGGATAAGACTCCGGCAACCAGGGTAAGTCGGCGGTGTACACTGCGATCGCTGGAATTAGATATGATCAAGTCGCTACTAAGTTCAAAATATAAGGGCTCCGTGGGAAGAAGTTGCATAAATAGTGGGAACCACGGCTGAGTTGGCCAAAAGGGGACTACCATTATACCTGTAGCGTTGTCTCTTATCGTCTTTAAAATCATCGTAAAAGGGGGAACGCGTAAAAGTAATATTTGTTCCATGAAATGGTGAAGGCGTTTATGGTAAGTGCATGTGGATCTCTGTACCAGGAAACATATGCATAACATTTTTTATTCAGAGAACTGGCAAAAAGATCTATATCTGGCAAACCAAAATGTTTAACAATAACGTTGAAAGCGGAATTATTTAGTTCCCATTCAATATCCGGGTGTGGACGACGCGATTCCGCATCTGCCACAGAGTTATCTACCGACTTAATATAAGAGGCGTAAACAATAATATTCCGTGCCTCACACCATTGCCAAAGATCCTTTGCAGCGCGGTTGAGATGAGGAAACTGCACGCCTCCCATTCGATTTATATAGGAAATTGCCGTCGTGTTATCGACACGAAGTAATATTTGACAGTTTGACATGCCTTCAGCAAAAGTTTGTAAGCTATGAAAGGTTGCCATTATTTCTAGATAGTTAATATGGTTGCGACTCTCCTCTACAGACCAATAGCCACCTACAGATTTCTCTCCACACGCCGCCCCCCACCCCGAGGTAGAAGCATCACTAAAAATGTCCAAGCAGTAGTCGTCATACTTAATTTTGTTAGTAGGTTTATTAACGGCGTGACACCACCAATCAAACTCTGACTTCAGCGTACGAGGTATGTTCATATAGCTGTCAAAATTATCTGGATCGTTGATCAAGCTGAGGTATTTTTGTCTTTCGAATTCTTTAATATAAAGCTGGCCATACTCTACTGCAAGACATGCCGAGTTAAGCAGGCCGATTAAATGCGCAAAATCTCTTATTTTGCACCGTCGGACAGTCTTAAAATGATTCAATTCTTTCTTTATTTTATCTATTTTATCATCAGGTAAAGTAACTTGGAAATTTTTGGTGTCTATGATATAACCTAGAAATTTACACCTAGTATTAGGTACTAGGTTGCTCTTCTCTTCATTTATAACGAAGCCTATAGATGTTAACAATTGCTTTGTAGCTTTAATATTGTCCAAACAAGACTCAAATGTACTTCCTATTAAGAGAAAGTCATCTAAATAGACAGAGGACAGGTAACCACATGCTCTGAGCAATTTGGTGACGGGTTTCATTATTTTCGTAAACACAAAGGGAGCAGTACTAAGGCCAAACGGTAATACATTAAATTCATACAATTTTGTATTGAATTCGAATCGAAGATATTTCCGTGAATTATCATGTATACGTATTAAAAAATAAGCATCCTTTAGGTCTAGAGTACTCATGAAACATCTCTCAGAAACCAGCTTTAAAGCAGTTCTTAAATCTTCGAGTTTGAAATGTTCCGTGTCAATGAATTTATTAAAATTTTTAAGATTAAGGATAAATCTGTGTTTACCATTTGGCTTTGGAATTAAAAAAATTGTCGACAAATATTGTCCACTGCAAGGTTCACATTCAGAAATGGCGCCAGATTTTAACAAGTCTGCAATTGATTCTGAAATCTGAAGCTTCTCATTAATTGAGAAAGTTTTGCTTTTAGGAGGATGAGTCTGCACCACGGGACGATGTGTAATTATCTCATATCCCGCTATCCATGATAAAATAACCGGATCCGAGGTCAATAATGACCATTGATAGTAGAAATGGGATAGTCTACCAGTGTAACTCACCGATGTTCCATCTAGCGGCGGCTCGAGTACCTGTATCGTGCCGCTCGATAAGATGTTCGCGAGCTGCTCGCGTGCTGATTCCTGGAAGAAGCAGGCTCCCTGCTCCTCTGGCTCCCCTGATGCCTGCGATTCAGAGGAGGAGCCTTCCAGTTTAAATTATTTCTTTTAGGTTGGGCTCCTGTGTATTGTTGCGGTATGTAAGGCTTGTTTTTAGGGCCAGAAACTTTATTAGATGACGCCGGTGGTTTCAGATCAGCTCCGGACTTCGAAATGGATTTTGCAGTTTTTAAGGTTTCTGCAAGTTCGGAACCGAATAGCATTTTATCTATGTTAGTTTTTTGTAATTGTTCCTTCGTGTCTTTTTTCAGATTATATAAGATAAAGTTTCTTCTTGTAACCGAGTCTTGGTTCTGATTATGTCAGGCGTAGCACTGAAAATTGTGAATGATGGTAATGTCAGACGTCAATACGATTTAAACTTTTTCTTTTTCTATTCTCTCAAATTTAGTGTTTCAGGTCATGCATTACGTGAAACTACATTGTGTTTATTTCTAATCTAGAAGACGAAGCAAAGAGGATAATTGTTCTTGTGAATTACTTCATCATCGTTTTATTTCTTCATTTTCCTCATGACTGCAAATGCTTTGTAGGACCAATTGATAAGCTGTAAAAAATAAAGGTAAATTGTAAAAATGTGTTCAGACATTTCAACAAAACAAAAGAACACGACGAAGACTCCTCGAAGATTTGCTAACAACGAAACAAAAAAGCTGTTACTCAAAAAAAAATTGTACAAAGTTTTTACAGGCCATTATCTAAAGTGGGAGAATAAAACGCTTTACATTAGTGTAAGTGTCCAGCGAAAGTGTGAATATTTTGCCGGCGGTGACGCACAGGGGCCGCTTGCATCGCTCCATGAAGATGACGACGAACACGGCGGTTTTGGGGTCAGTTGAGGGCCAAGGGGAGTCGAATGCTGCTTGGTGAAGCTCCCAGCTCTGTTAATAAAATGTCCAGTTATGGATTAGTTTATCGGCTGAACAAAGCGTGGTCTTAGTGTACGGCCAGCTACTTAGCTGAGTTCACTAGCTATGAGCGGGGCGTTGGGCGGGGCGTGGTTTCTTCAGCGCGCGCGCAGCGTGCGACGCGGCGCGCCGCAGTACGTACGCGAAACACGGCCGTTGTAAACGCTGCTCGCACTGTTAGTGCTTGATAAAGTAGACCTACGGGCCAATTCGAACAATGATCTAGATATCAACTAGATATGAAACGGAAACGATAACGAGATATTATATCTCGTTATGACTTTCTTAAGAAAGTCATGTAAAATTTGACATTTCCGCGATTCCGAATGTCCTCTTGAACGATGTCTTTAAGATTTGCTTAAGATATTACTTAGACATCCAATGGATATCTAATGGATACCCCAAAACGTCACAATAATTGTAGCGTGAAATGATAATTGGTTTCTCGAATCGAACTGCAAAAGAGAACTAAACTATAAAGTATCTATTAGATCTCGTATCTAGTAATTATCACGTTGTTCGAATTGATCGGCTAGGTTTTCCGAAACATGTCGCGCGAGTGACTGAAAACACGTGAGTCTAAACCGTAAAATTAGTTTAATGTTAGAGTTTAAACTTATTACCACTTTTACCATACCTCCACCGTTTTACCACTTTTACCATACCTCCACCGTTTTACCACTTTTACCATACCTCCCAAACGACTTATTATTATTATGTAAGAAAACTCATGTATAGAGCGCGCACTCTAAGCACTAGCTTAGCAAACAGTTATCGTGAAATATCAGTGAACAATTAATGCAATTAAAAATTATAACCACTCCAGGACAACGGGCTGGCGAGGTTTTGAATTACATAATTTATTACAAGTATAGCTTTGATGTTTTTTAGGGTTCCGTATCCCAAGGGTAAAAACCTATTACTTAGACTCCGCTGTCCGTCTGTCCGTCTTTCTGTCTATGACCAGGCTGTATCTCATGAACCGTGATAGCTAGACAGTTGAAATTTTCAGAGATGATGTATTTCTGTTGCCACTATACTAAAAACAGAATAATATAAATATTTAAATGGGGCTCCCATACAACAACAAACGTGATTTTTTTGCTGTTTTTTTCCGTAATGGTACGGAACCCTTGAAAGATGATATGAAACTAACGCAAGTGAATGATGAGATGACGGGTGACAGAGATGTATGGAAGAAAAAGATATGCTGCGCCGATCCCAAGTGAATGGGACAAGGGCAAGCGAATGGTACGGAACCCTTCGTGCGCGAGTCCGACTCGCACTTGGCCGGTTTTTTCAAACTTATAAGGACGCAAAGGCTACTTCGCTTATTTTTCACCCAATTTCCGGGTAATCTCCGACCAGCTGAATGACTAGCTAGATACTTAGACATAGACACTGCAGTGTTTTACCTTCCAAATGAGTTCATCTCCGAACCAGCAGATAATGAAAACTTCGATGAGCATACAGGTGAGATAAATTGCCATCCAGGCGATTTGTATGGGGTGACTGCTAGGCTCTTCAATCTGTAGAAGCATACATATATTATGTTTACTTAGCTTCCTGAATTTACCAGCATAAAAATAGCTTGAAGATTAAAAATTGGACCCGATATTGCTTCAGGGGCAAGGACTGTAGTAAGCATGAATATACAGGGTGGCTAAAAAATAAGTGCATTCCCGTTGGCAAGGAGGTTTTGGGATACTGAGCAGCTTTTACTATGGGACCAACCACGAAATCGCGAAAAAAAGCCAGCCAAAATGTATGAAACAGCCAAATTTTTTATCGCGATTTCGGGGTTGGTCCCATAGTAAAAGTTGCTCAGTAAGTATAATATATAAGCCAAAATAATTAATAACAAGTTTTACTAGTGTTATTCCTCGCCTAGACACTATTCAAGACACTACAATTGGTAGTTTTTCGTATTCGCCTTTTGATTAAAATAGTACATATCATCGCGCGAAGTGTCATTACTTACGAGTACCGAGATGCAAAAGCAAAAGACGAGTAAATAATAACACTTTCGCACGTATCACCTTACTCCTTTTTCTATAACTACCATTGTACCTAGCTTTAAGTGTTTAGTGAGTAAGTTCTTTTTTGTAACTGAAGTGGCGCTGTTTGTAGAAGGTCTATACAATAAATGTCTTTTCTTTCTTTCTTTCTTTCTTTCTTTCTTTCTTTCTTTCTTTCTATCATGAATGACGTTTTTTAATACATTTGCGAAAAAAATCACAATAAAACAAATAATATTTGTTTAACTAGAAACATAACATCGACTGCAACTAGTATAAAAATATCGCTATGTGCGAGAAACTACATATCGGGAGCAAGCGCATCTAATCATTTTTCAATAAACTTGTAGAAAATATTGCTATGTGATGTCACATAGCGAGCACACGTCTGTAATTGCTGTTCAAATAAGCTAATGTAGTTATGTGATTTATTCCAGTTAGCGATTATAGGAACAGCATTCATTGTAATTCATAAATATTGAAATAAGCGCCACGCTGTTTTTAGAGCATATGCGTATTGAAATAAGGTTCAAAATGGCATTAAAACCTAAAAATCGTTAAAAATCACATAGCGACTTTTGTACGCGCGGCGACGATTTGTTACATTACACTTACAGTTGCGAATTTTGCCTTGAACTTAAATGATATTGTTAATTCGGCACTAAGTATATATAACGTTCAGCGATGATAAATACATTGCATAAATTAATCACAATAACTGATTTCATACAAAAACACTTACGCTTACAATTTAAGATGATTTATTTTGATACAATTAAATTTTGAGTGTAACATTTTAACTTTTTAAATTTTACAAATAACAAATACAAAATAAAACAAATGTGTGCTCACACAATGTGTCACGTCCCCACAAAACCCCGATAAAAACAAACAGGCATGTTTACCGAAAGGAATTGTATCCCGATCAAACAGAGCACCATCGCACTCAGCATTAATTGCAGGGCCGAGGCCAGGCTGAACGCGCTCTCGATCAGCGAAACGTATCTGAAATCAAGAATAAACCATCAAGAGGTCAATTCGAACTTGCAATTTGATATGTATCAATTTTGTTATCATTCACCTGTGCGTCTCGGTCGCGTCAATGACCCAGGCAAATTAGGGGTTTCAGCTCGGAATAAGAGATAATAAGCTAGATTTTTTTTACACCAATTCTTACCTAGCCCTTGAAGTGGCAGACATTACTTGATTTGTTCAAATTTTAACATTCTGTCAATAGGGGATATTACTGCAATGTTCTGCCACCACAGTGCATCGCAAGCCTTTTTTAGTAAACCATAGAGTAACTTATACAAGTTATACATACTGTACCTTTAACAGATATTTAACAAGTTTTCAGAGCTAAAAGAATATGACATCAAAGCGGTTTGTTTACAGAGGACTTACCGGGAAACGCGAATCCGAAATTTCGCTATCTGCCTCTTTATCGCTCGAATATGCAAGAATGACAGAGATGTTAGATAACGAAATTTCTATTTTCTTGTTTCGCGATAGACCCTCAGATTGTGACACTGGCGCCACCTACGCAGTTTCGCGTAATATTCCCTAGCAGGAGTTTGCCAAACGAAGGGCAAGATAAAAACAACATTGGAGCTATAGAAACATTTTCTGTGAATCTTGAATAACTTCCGATGCGCACACGAGTAGTGTTTCTGTGGTTTTTAAAGCCACTTTTAGAAGGCCATAATGAAGGTCAATATGCCAGTTTCCAGCTTATTATCTCTCGTTCCGAGGTGGACCCCTTTTTTCGGCTTAATTTGCCTAGGCAAATTCGTCCTTAGGCTTAGAACGCACTGCGGTTATTTTTTTGCGGTTTCAGTCTAATTTCTTGCGGTTTCAGTATTTTAAGTGCGTGCGCTTATAAAGCATGCCGTACGTTACACTTTTTGCGGTTCTGTAACCGCAAAAAAATAATCGCAGTGCGTTCAGCCTAACTAGGGGTTCGGCTTAATTTACATGTACGAACATGTACGAGCAGAATGCATGCGTGATTGATAACAAAATTATATGCTATAATTTAGATATCAGAATGTACGTTGGAATTGGCCTCCAGGTGAGAGTGAGTGGTCCCGCGGGTGACGGTAAAATGTGATAGACCGATAAAGTATAGCATTACGAGTGACATCGTAATCCTTTCATATGGTACGCATGATTTTTGAATAAATAGAGTTTTGGTTTTGACATACATAACATATTTATACAGCGTTCTGAAAATAAATAAATAGAGTTAGACTAAAATAAGTCTGCAACGATAATGATAGCACGTAGTGCAAGTGTTATTTATACGTCATCATTGACGACCGGTCTGGCCTAGTGGGTAGTGACCCTGCCTGTGAAGCCGATGGTCCTGGGTTCGAATCCCGGTAAGGGCATTCGTTTGTGTGATGAGCACAGATATTTGTTCCTGAGTCTTGAGTGTTTTCTCTATGTATTTAAGTATTTTATATTATATATATCATTGTCTGAGTACCCATAATACAAGCCTCCTTGGGCTTACCGTGGGACTTAGTCAATCTTTGTAAGAATGTCCTATAATATTTATTTATTTATTTCTTTTTATAATTTCATATAAGTTTATTACGCTATCAAAATCGTTGCAGATTTATCTTGTTGGTTGGTTGATAGATTTGGTTGTTTCCTTGTTACCCAAGTGTGCATTAAATCCTAGCTGTTGATATAACGCCTACATATTAAACATCCTTTTTTTCTTTTGAAACTTTTAAACGAAGTATTGTTACCATAGACATATATATTACTTCGTAAAGACCGGCCTTACGAGCACTACGAATGGGGCCGATACATTGGGGTCAAAATCGCATTTTAACACCAGCGCGCTTAGTCGTATGGCGAATTGCGCAGTGGAAAGGCGTCACCAGTGGTTTAAACAAAGTATAAGCTTATGCATACAATTCTGACCGAACACTGTACCTGAACCTACTTATGGTTTTTTGCAATGATTATCTACTAATTCGTAACTTTAATGGACCACAAATTGGCTTGAGTTGATTTAGTTTTCACAGAATTTATTCATCGGTAAATTTAGAATTCAACGACTCAACGTGCGATAAACTGATAAAATGTGCAATCGCAAATCTGGTTCGTTCTGTTGCTTCTCTCGGGATTTCAGTTACTAATCGTATTGATCGAACATACCTCTGCAACTAACAGCGAAACCTCAAGCACAATATCGGCACGTCGCTCACCGTGCAATACGATTAACTTCACTTTGAGATGCGGCAGTTTTTCGGCAGTGTTAGCAAGGCTCGTTTTTCATAAAGAGTGTCTATATTAAATCCTAGATGCACTCTATATATCAAACTAGGAATATTTGTAAAAGATTAAAGCAGCATGTAATGTAAGATGATAAAAGTTTGTATATGAATTTAAAAAAAAAACGAATCTAAAATGGCCGCTGCGGCTTAGTCTCAAAGATGCTGGCAGCATTTCCTCACCGGATTGTTAAGCTGACACGTTGGGCGAGGACGCTGCCGGGATAATAAAAAAACCGGCCAAGTGCGAGTCAGACTCGCGCACGAAGAGTTCCGTACCATTACGCAAAATACGGCAAAAAATCACGTTTGTTGTATGGGAGCCCCACTTAAATATTTATTTTATTCTGTTTTTAGAATTTGCTGTTATAGCGGCAGCTGTGAAAATTTCAACTGTCTAGCTATCACGGTTGATGAGATACAGCCTGGTGATAGACGGACAGACAGACAGACGGACGGACGAACGGACGGACAGGCAGGCAGGCAGGCAGGCAGGCAGGCAGGCAGGCAGACAGACAGACAGACAGACAGACAGACAGACAGCCAGCCAGCCAGCCAGCCAGCCAGGCAGCCAGCCAGCCAGCCAGACAGACGGACGGACGGACGGACTGACAGGCAGGCAGGCAGGCAGGGAGACAGGCAGACAGACAGACAGACACCGTTTTTACCCTTTGGGTACGGAACTCTAAAAAGAGTTTATAAGAATGAAACCAACTTTATAATGCTGTTATGGTGCTTAATGATGTCTTTAAACATGGCGCGGACGCACTGCCGAGTCGACTCTTCGTGGTCCGCAAAAGGCATGTGCTTTGTACTCTTGTTGTTCACTCCTTGGAACGGCAGCATCTTGCGTCGTCGCTCCGCAAGTAGGTTGAAGTTTCTGAGGTTGAAGGCTAGGACGTCTATTTGACCAACTGGAAAAAAACAACCGGTAGGTGGTCAGTTTAACGAGGTATATGATTGAAACGTTCGTAATAAAGACACCATTTTTAATACCGGCTGTACGGTCAAGGAATATGATTTGATATAGGTACGGTTTTCATATTGATTGTGACTGTGACAAAGGCATAGCATGTGACAAAATGGCATAGGAATCAAATTTCATGATTGTACTTATTTTAACTAACTTAGCGGTTTCACTCACGTATTTTTAGTCACTCGCGCGACATGTTTCGGAGAGCCTGGGTCTCCATTTACGTACGTACGGTCGGTACGTGACACCCACCCGTCGTGACCGCTACTCACTCAGGCACTGTTAGTGCTTGAAAATAGAGACCTAGGCTCTCCGAAACATGTCGCGCGAGTGACTAAAAATACGTGAGTGAAACCGCTGTTAGTTAAGTTAATGTCTCACGATAGTTTAAATTCGATTATTGTACTTATTCACTGAATTTAGACGTTTCGCAATTGCGAAGTATAATAAATAATCCACTGATTTTGGCAGGTACTCAGCCGCGCTGTTTCATCTCTTGAGATTACTCTACCCTACCCACGTAACAAAACGAAAACGAATATAAATAACGGTAGGACTGAGCTATATTGGTTTTTTCCATTTAATGTAAATATTTTCGGAATATACCAAAATTTTAATTTTCGACAAAATAGATAACGCTTTTCAGATTCTATGATTTAATATGAAAAACGCATAAAGTTTTTATAGACGCAAATATTTTTTAAATGAAAAATGTCTGGTCTTTGTTGTTATTGAAATTGCTTAGCAGATAAAAACTGTAATGAAATCATTTCGGTCAGCAAAAAGAGACAAGTAAATTCTTTTGTCAGGCTTTTAATCAGGCTTTTTAATCAACCTTTGTTCTGCAAAAAAGCAAAAAAAAATCACCAGTTTAACAGATATTAGTCAACTTGTACCTTATAATCAGGCATCGTAAACTGCGAGCGAAATCCATTGAAATGACGTACTTTGACTTGACAACAACCCTAGTACTTCAATGGATTTGCTCGCAGTTTACGATGCCTGCTTATAATATAAACGGTTGAAATACAGTATATTTTGATGTTTCATTAATAAAAGTTACGGGCCATAAATGGTTTTGATCGCCAAATACATTTTTCTGCTAACAAGATGATAACATAGTGCTACAGATTGAAATGATACCTAATGCTTTTTACAAGTACAAGTATGTTGACCTTGCTTGACCTTACCTCACTACTAAATAATCATACCTTTAAGTTAATTTGATGAGATATGATACATTATAAACATTCAGAATTTCAGCACAAATAATAAATAAATAAATATTATAGGACATAGCCACAGGACAGTGGCGAGCCTTGGGGGAGGCCTATGTCCAGCAGTGGACGTCTATCGGCTGACATGATGATGATGATGATGATAGGACATTCTTACACAGATTGACAAAGTCCCACGGTAAGCCCTAGTAGGCTTGTGTTATGGGTACTCAGACAACGATATATAATATACAAATACTTAAATACATAGAAAACATCTATGGCTCAGGAACAAATATCTGTGCTCATCACACAAATAAATGCCCTTACCGGGATTCGAACTCAGGACCATCGGCTTCACAGTAGACCAGACCGGTCGTCAAAAATTAATGTTAAAGGTAACTTTTGAACGTATCTTTCTAATTTTCCTAAAATACTGCAGATGTTTCGATAGTGTCTATTCGAACTTTATATATTGACATGTTCTTAGTAAAAATGCATGTTCGGGACATGTCTACCCCGTCGTCGTCGAGTCGCATCTTGGGGCGCTCGGGGATTCTTTCCCTTTCACATATCGATAGTATAGAGAAGAGTTATCTTACTGGCTGAGGCGATGAAAGCCGCCAATATGGTATCCATTACGCCGTCAATAATGCACGTTGCTGGCTTGTAATATATCTGTAAATATTTGAGGATGAAAATGTAAAAAGGATTAAATATTGGTATAAGGTACCATTAACAAACGAGCGAAGGAAAAGTCTTTTAACTTTTTTAATAATCGACGTTCAAAGGAAAATTAGGCTGCAGGGGGAAACAATTTACACAAAAATGATTTACGGGTCGTCAGGTATTTATAGGTATTATTATGTATGTAAATGTGACGTTTTCAATCAAAAGTTACCACATTGTCGCTTACCATAAGAACGAAATTGGATTGTATCTTTATACGAATAACCTGTCAGAGCATCCTTATGGCAAGCGAAAATCTGGTACCTTTTGATTGAAAACAGCACAAATGTTAGATAGGTCTGATAATATGGGTATTTTCTTCTTTGACATTATACTTACTCAACAAATAAATGAACGCCGAAATTGATGGTATAAATAGTTATTATTTACAACGACGGGACTTAATCGCGTAAAATAAGTAAGTAAACGGGGACAACGCCGTCCTCGAAACGTCGGAGGTGGGTTTAATACTTATTTTACGCGATTAAGTCCCGTCGTTGTAAATAATAATGAGTAAAAATCGTGAAAGTTTAAATCAGAGTATAAATAGTTATTTGTTTTACAAGGGAACAAAGTTGTTGTTTAACCTCTAGTGCTAATAGATACCAGAGCAAGCAAAAGATTCCAAAATTGAACTACGAGCGTAGCGAGTGGTTCGAAGAATGGAAACATGAGCATTGCGAGGGTTTCAAGGCACGAGGGTTAAACAAATTTTGCCACCGAGTGAAACATAAAAAATTTCACCACACCAACACAAGGAAAATACTAACTGTAAAATATCAATCAAAAGCAAAGCAAATAGATTCAAATTCAAAATCATCATTTAAAAGTCTACTAAGTCATTCTACCAGCAAATATAAGGTAACAACTCAAAATTTGCATTTGATTACTTTGCCTCACATGTGAATAAAATGCAACTTTCTTATGAGTTTTTGAACAATCAAGAGAGCCTTTACCAGCTGGTGTGGTGAAAAAATCTGTACATGTATATTTTTAATTTGCCCTTACATCATTCATTTAGCCTTAAGTAGGCGCCCCTTTTCACGTCTCCGTCTAAGATTACAAATCTAAATTATTCTACTTTTTAATAACCTCTATTATTCGAATTGCCACATTCGAACACAATTCAAGATTTAATTAAAAAATCGGCCAAGTGCAAGACGGTCTCGCGCACCGAGGGTTCCTTACTTTTTTAGTATTTGTTGTTATAGCGGCAACAGAAATACATCATCTGTGAAAAACTGTCTAGCTATGACGGTTCATGAGATACAGCCTGGTGACAGACGGACAGCGGAGTCTTAGTAATAGGGTCCCGTTTTTACCCTTTGGGTTCGGAACCCTAAAAACTGCATATAGCCGGTCAATAAACTTTGTCAGTAGAAAAAGGCGCGAAATTCAAATTTTCTATGGGACGATAACCATTCGTCGCCCCTACATTGTTTAAATTTGCCGCTTTTTTCTACTGACGTAAACGAATACAAAATGGCTTGACAGACTATAGTCAATCAATTTTAAATGTTGCATTATTACACGTACTAAAATGAGGTAAACTAGTATCAAAGCGGTGGATTATATAAATACAAACAGGATTAAAGCTAAGATGAGAGAAATCTTACACACGCCAACAAAAATAAAACACGCCAATATTCATTAGTCTCAAATGGATTCCATTTTATACAGTCTCATTGTTTCTCAAACACTTACGTGGTGTATGTAAATGATTCCGTAGGCTGGTGATTTATACGCATCAAAATATGGATATTCAACGTTCGTGGGCAGTACTTCGAACTGTTCGGTGAGAGGCATCAGTATTGCCACTGCAAAAAGGTTGATTGTTTATTCATTCATTCATTCATTTATTCCTTTACTAGCGACCCGCCCCGGCTTCGCACGGGTTACACAAAACCTTTACAAATTATACACTAAAGAATTACTCTATTGATAGGTAGTTTTAAAGATTTAAGCATACATAGGGACCGACATACATACAGAGCGGAAAGCGACTTTGTTTTATACTATGTAGATAAAACATAGTTTTACATGGCAATCACAGTATTTCATATTTACAATTATTTAATATCTAAGTTACATAACATAACATAACACATCAGTCTATATATAATATTAGTTATAATATAATTATAATTATGTCAGGTAGGTACAATTATTATTTATAATTATTTACTTTCGTGGAAGGGTGAAATAGTCTTGAGATGTTAACATCCAAATTAATCAATCTTTACGAATTTAAATTTAAATGATAATACAGAAAGACTGCCACAAAAAGCGCTCCAACACGCGTCTATGTTAAAACATTTAATACCCGGAGCGATACTTTAATACTTTAATGTTTATCAATGTAATGCTAATTCAATATAAGTACCAGTAGAATTCTGATTGGGATAGCATCTGGATTTGTTGAACCAATCAAATACGCCTTAAGCTTGGCTTACGAACCCATGCTTCAGCCAGAGATGGGCAAAATTTATTCGAATATCGAATAACGAATAAGAATAACAAAATTATTACGAATGACGAATAAAATTGTCGGATTATTATTCTTATTTTTATAAATTATTCGTCGAATGAATTGCCACGAATATTTTTTTATTGGTAACTTTTCTCGGTTAAGAAAGATTTGGCAACTGTAATGTGCAATGCACTGAAACTAAATAGTTACTTATAACTAAGAGCCCGAAAGAAAAACGCATAGAACTTTTTTTTATCAGTTGTAGTAAAAGTGTATAATGTACAGTTTGTGTTGTAAACAACTTCTATACAAACTGCAGCTGTTTACACTCGTGAGTGTATTGTAATATTTGCTCCAGTTTCGCGGGGTTAATAAAACAAAGTGCTACGTTACCGCTCACTGCGCCCACACACATGCTTGAATAATAAGTCATCACGAAGCGGGCGCTCTTAATACTTTTCCGCAGGATTTCCCTATGCTCCGGCTCCTTGACTTTGAACTCATCTCGATGAAGGTACTCAAGGAGCGCCATTATTTCCTTCCTTTTCAACCAAAACGCTGACAGTTTTATGTACGTATACATTTCACTTAAGAACAAATACAATCTGTAAACATTCGATATCAATTTATGAATATTGTAGCAAATATATTCAATGTATCATCGAAGGAAACATCGCCAATTTTGTTCAATCAAAATACATATCAAACATTGTTTTGTCGTAAATAGGACAGAAAATCATAAGATATATACTTCTAAAGAAGTCTTTGTGCCATAATTAACGTAAATGAGGAAAAAGTTACCCTTCAGCGATATCTCCAATGTTATCTCGTCGTTTGAGTAAATAGAAGACCTCGCCAATGCCGGGTAGAAAACACACGAGCCAAAGCACCACTATTGCGTAAACTATGTGCGCCCAGAAGAGTAAACTGGTTTTCGGATGCGTATTGTACCATAACCCGTAGAATTTTAGCCAATATATGTGCACCGCATGATAAAGTCGTGGATTAAGATCCTCCCAAGATTCTAGAATGCCATACGGCAGATAAGGAGTTAGGAAAGACAATTTCTCCCTCATATATTCGCTTTTCATTATTCCTTTTATTTTAAAACAAGCGGAGCCTTACTCGGGTAATTTAAGAATGTCTCCTGATACGCTTCAAATGCTTTCGTAAAGCTGAGAGGGAGCGACATTAAGTGGCCATTATACATTATTTTGTAAGCAGAAAGACAATTGTTAAGAGGAAGTTCTTAAGAGTTTTGAAGTGGTTTTGAAAAACACGTCAAATATCATGGACAAATTTAGAGGAACGCAAAAAAAAAGGATTAAGTAGTTACTGGATTACAGCACCTAAAGTAATTTAAAAATTAGTTTTTTTTCCGTTCCTCTAAATTTGGCCATGAGTGTAGTTTGATACAAAATAATATATTGTTAGCATAAGTTATTAGTTGAGTTTCTAGTAAGTGATCATCCTTCATCATATTTGCTTATTTCTTTAAGAAAGGTGGTAGGTTGTTATTATTTATAGCCTGTTATAGTGTCCCACTGCTGGGCAATAGCCTCTCCCCTTGATTTCCACGACTCCCGTTGTGCTTTTTCCGGCCAGTTATTAGTGAAGGTGTCTAAGTCGTCCCGCCATCTCCGTCTGGGCCTGCCACGTCCGCGCTTATTTTGCGGTATCTCTTTGGTGGCTATACCCACCCATCCGGATGCATGCGGCAGACGTGACCTGCCCAGTCCCACTTCAGCCTAGCGGTCTTCTCCCCTACGGCAGCTATGTGTGTTCTGGAGCGCAGTGGCCCAAGTATATATACTCTTTGACATATTGTATAATCTGTCTATCTAACCTCAACCCTACGTTTCGTGCTGCTATTAGTCATATTATTATTTTCTTTAAAAGCGAGGCCAAACAGACTTGTCAGATCAATTGTTCATTCGTTGTTTCCCCTATGTCTCATTTCAGGGAGAGAGTTGAGGGAGAGGGGAGGTTGAGATTTCAAACATACAAAAACAAGCGTTCACGTTCAAACTTGCATGTTTCCACAGTACATGAAAGTGCTTTTCAATTTTTTAAAGAATAATCCTTTGTGACACTATAGATGATAAAAATCAAAACTTAAATCTGCGTCGATAGACAAAAAAAACCATAACTAAACATTGTAAATAGGAACCGTCTATATGTATCACATTTTGAGGTAATTATTACTTATTAGTTCTCCTAGCATTTTAAACGGGTTAAAACTTCACCCTGTCATAAATCTCAGCTGTCCCTTAAAAGTTCGTTTAATATATTACCGATAGCAATTACAATAATTAGAATAGCGGAGTAATTACGTCTAAAGAAGGAGCCCACTTCTAACAGAGGATAATTGTTTTCAAAGTAAGATATTTATGATTTCCAGCTATAGCTCTTTGCGAATATATGAACAAGGAATGAAAGATACCGTTCCAAAAAGGTTTTTAAATTGTGAATTTTAAATGAAATAGAGTAATTGTGGGCAAAATTAACATTTTTTAGTGAAAGAAAGGGTTTACGTTGAGATTTTCTGACTAAATATGTTTCTTTACGTTTATTTGATTAACGTGAGATATTATCGTATTATCGCGGTATCGTCACTATTACCTAAGTGTATAAACATGTAAGTACTATATTCTGTATTGTACAAAAACACGTAATAAAGGTAACTTACAATTAGGAAAAGCTAATAAATACAAAGGCTATATCCTTTTAAGAGATCTCTTCGAGACCTTTGAGTAAATGAGAGGAGAAAAAGAAAAGACAATAATTTACTATACTTTAATAATGTAAAAATTTAAACCTATCACAGTAAGAAGTCCGTTTCTGTGCCATAACCACCCATACTCTGTATATTACCTTTTAAAAGTCTGAACTGAAATTATTTTGATAAAATATTAATGAAGGTAAATAAGTACGTTTCATATTCTAATTAAGGGTTAATACAAATAACAACACAATCAAGGAAATGAAATAATCAAGGTTTCTTTTAACTTTGGGGCAGTTAAATAAATAAAGAATCCTATCATAAATAAATGTTTGGATGCACACTTTTATTTTGACACATCACTGACAATAATAATGAAAACATTTAGATCAGTACGGTTTCACTCACTATTTTTAGTCGCTTTTGGCGACATGTTTCGGATTCTTTGGATCTAAATATTTTAAAATATGTCTCACGATAGTTTAAATTCGAATAATGAAAAACATATAAAAACTAGACTTTTTTCAACTGAATATAGTGATATAATAGTTGTATCTCGCCGCTGACTCGTGGAAGACGAGGGGATCCCTTGAGCTGTCACTTAGCGTCTCACTTTGTTTCATTATAAGCCGCACGACCTTTTCGAGGTGGGCCGCAATCCCGCGTCTCCCCTCGTTACCCTTTTGAACCTTCAATCGATCAAATTATTGCGTTGCAATAAAATGGTAGGTATAAAAGAGGAAACTTCAGTTAATTTAAGCCAGCACGGCTTACTTACGCGATTTTGTTTTATTTGTAATAAAAACTTGCTTAATTTATTTATTTAGATTTAAATCAGGATTACATTAAATATTTACATGATAAGATTAAAATAACGGAAATAGCCTAATAACATTACGTTCTACATTATACTAAAATTATTTTTATTTCAGAATTTAAAATGTGAATCTACCTATACATTATTAAACAAAAACATAGCACAGTCGCCATCAGATATATCGGAGCGGCCAAGGTGCTCACAACTATCTGAACACGCCTCTATTTTCAGGGCTTTAGAGTGCGTGTTCAGATATTTTTGAGCACCTCGACCGCTCCGATATATCTGATGGCGACTGTACATAATAACGAACAAAAGAAATATAATATAACAAAAGAAATTAAACTAATATAAAACTAAAACATAAACTACTTAAAAAAAGAAGTTATAAAAAGAATACCCCTTCTAAAACCTCCGCTTGTGGCATTGAACCCATAACGCTGGCTGCGTTACCTCTCTGTTTTGCCAGCGATATACGCTGGGAGAGGTAAGCGCCAGTCCTAGGGTACTACTAAAAACAGAATAATATAAATATTTAAATTATAAATAAAAATGTTATTTATTTACTAGTTGTTTGTTGTTGTTGTTGTTGCTGTTGTGTGTGTTGTTGTTGTTGTTATTTATTTGTTAATGTTTTTTATTAAGTGGGGCTCCCATACCAAACGTGATTTTTTTGACGGTTTTTGTGTAATCGTACGGAGCCCTTCGTGCGCGAGTTTTTTTGAATAATCCCATACTGTAGACCCTCGGGAAAACCTTGGCAGGAAGCTCTTTTGATTTCACAGCCGGACCCTCCACGCACGGGATAAAATTCCTCTAAAACCGCACACTGCGCGACCATTTAGGCTCTAGGGAGATCTTCGGTTTCAATCATTTGTTATTAAATATATTGTGCTGGATGCAGGAATTTGTGCGGTTTTGCGCCGATCTGTCTAGTATTTAAATATAATTAATGTCATTACCGGGTCTAACGCGATTAAATTCCATTATTTTACCTTTTTCTGATGTTAAATTCCAATTGACATTTTGCTTGGACGTCAGTCTTCCGTCACCACAGTGCAACCTAGCTGAAACATCAGGAAAAACGTAAAATAATGAAGTTTAATCGCATTAGACCCGGTGATGACAATAATTATGTGTAGAAAACCCGAATTTAAAGTAGTAAGTGAAATTCATTACAGATAAACATATAAAATAAAGAGTCGTATCATAAAGAACTGGTGAAACGAGATTTATTTAAAAAATATATTCTTTTAACATTTTGGCGACTCATTATAATTTTCTTTTATACATATAAATATACTATTTTTTGTATATTTATATTCGACTTTGACTGACTTTGCTTTGCTTGATCGATCTTAGTCTGGCGATGTTTCATTTTTTTTAATCCCTTGGGTGTATAGGCAGTACTATTATATATTCTGTGTTATAGGCATATTTATAAAAAATATTTAATACTTAAATATTTTAATCAAGACATTCGGCGCCAGCTCTTTGGGTCATAAACTTTACGAGTATGAGTTAAGATGGCGACTTTTCTTGGACTTCATTAAATAAACTATATTTGTTCGCACGAAACGTTTTGCCTCCTCATTTTTGGTACGGACGGCTAAGGAATGGAATGCGCTCCCGCCATCTGTATTCCCTGATCAATATGACCTCGGTCTCTTCAAAGTAAGAGTGAATAGGCTGTTACTGAACCGGTTAGCTCCATCTTAGGCCCTGTCTTCATATTCCATCATGTGTGACTAGGGCCAATCGCCGATCAGTTTATAATAATAATAAAAGACGAATTAAAAAACCTAATTTTCATACTCTATCCTTGTCGGAATGTTAAAACCTACTTCTTTCAATTTGCATGATGTAAGTCTTAAAATAGATAATAATGTATCCGAAAATGAAAATACGCCGGATTTCCCGAACGTTTTCGACCCCTAAATATTCTATTACCGACACATCTGAGCTACAAACGTAACACATTTAACAATCTTTATAACAACCGAAACTTAATCCGCCTGAAGCGAACACAAATTTGACATATGAGTGAGCAGGTATAATGCGGATAAGCACTCAATGAAAGTAAAGCACATTTAGAATATCACGCGTCAAACGACGACGGCTGACAGGCGCTGACGTATCGCCGGATTACAAAAAAATGCAAAAAAGTGATAAAATATGAAACGATTTATGTGATTCACACGGGGCCGTCAAATTTGCATAATCACCGACGTCGAGGCACATAAATTAAATACGTGATCTTACACAACGCTACTAGATACAAGAGAGAATGCTACGTTGTCATACATGTACAAATAGCTACGGCAGGTACTCTCGTGTTAGCCTGCGAGATACTGCACTGCGTTGCTGTTTGTTACACACTGTGATAAACTGAATAGAATGCCACGGATTGGCTGTGTTCTTTTATCTATTACAGCGCGCAGCGCAACAAATGCCTGTATGGGGATTAAACTTTTTATTATTCCAACCGCAGCACTGCATTCTTTTTAGGGTTCCGTACCCAAAGGGTAAAAAACCGGACAAGTGCGAGTTGGACTCGCTCACCGGGGGTTCCGTACTTTTTAGTATTTGTTGTTATAGCGGCAACAGAAATACATCATCTGTGAAAATGTCAACTGTCTAGCTATCACGGTTGATGAGATACAGCCTGGTGACAGACAGACGGACAGACAGACAGACGGACAGTTGCGTAATGGTGCGGAATCCTTCGTGCGCGAGCCCGACTCGCATTTGGCCGGTTTTTCAAATAATAGTATAGTTATTTGTGTTGTGGGATAGTCTATTGCTTATTCGACTTAGCGCCGCTTGCATCATTCCTATTTATTCAGCAAATAGGCCACAGGGGCACTTTTACATGTCAATTTTTACAAACAATAAAATTAATCCAAAATTACAAAAAACAATTACATAAATATAACTTTATTTTTACCGGTTTTACCAGTTAACCCCGAGTTAGTGCAATGGGGCAAGAACGCGCCTAGTTAATAAAGCTTGCACCATCCCACTAACCCAAAGTTAAGCGGTTAACCCGTTAACCCCGTGTCAAATTGTACTGGTAACCATGGTACGAGTAACTCCAGGTTTAACCGGTTAACCCCGGGTTAGTGGCATGGTGCAAGTGACGCTAAACTAGTCTTAATACCTGTAGGTAGGCAAAAGATATGCAGGCAGGTAGGTACATTATTAATACAGAAATTATTATTGGACAGTAAGTACATGAGAATAATTATCCTGTGAGCCCACAAGCTTAAATAAAGTTAGTATAAATACTGAAACTCTAATAGTCCAGTCAGCATTAAAAGTAGCGGATCAGACTACGCGTTAAAAGTTATCTACAATTAGCCTCATGCATGAAGTTTATATTTGAACGAAATATGTTTTATTCGGATGTTTGTTACCGTTATATCATGTTACAAATGCATTTCCGTTTTTAAATTACCATTTAATTACTTAAAATTATAAATAAAAAGTACAAAAATTTGCCCGCGAAAAGCTAGTGAGCGAAACGCTCGAAACGCCACGTGACGTCACGCGTTCGACAGATTAGTGTCATTAGTAGCAAACGTCAGTTGGGCCGCCCAACGTGTGACGTCATCACGCTCTGTCGAATTCGCGCCAAAAATTATGAGCGTTTCAACCGCTCAAAAATTTTCAACATTTTAAATATTTTTTAATAAAATAATGTTAAGGTTTACAAAAGTATTTTTATCATTTCCGGTGTTCCAACGATATACATTATGAATCCAAAAATAAAAATAAATTCATGCATGATATGTCTCTACTCTCTAATTGTGGAGATATATATCTCTATTTGGAAAGTTATTACAGGGTGGTAGATACTTCTTGTGCGTTGTTTCACCCGCTATTATTTTTACAACATTGAACCATCTTTTGTTTATTACTTTTATTTCGACATATTATGCGTTTCAGAGGTGCTGACGTAAATTCATTCTTTTTCATTAAATGAAGAAAACCTTTATTGATCATATATATGACTCGTGAGAAATAATGTACCTCTTCATTTGCAACGCCTATTTAAATAAAAAACCAACCGCAAAAAATGTTATCGTAACTCCACACGTAACAATCTGGGGCTCGTTTATTATAATTGCAGATTGCGAAAGGCAACTTCACCGGGGGTAAGTGTTTGAGAACATTTAAGGTATTTGTATCGCTTACAATTCTTCTGTGAACATCCGACGGCGGGCAGACAAATGGCTCGTTTTCACGCGATAGCCCCCCATTAATTAGAAATAACGCGTGCTCCCCTTAGTTTGATTGCTATCTGTCAGCACGCGAGTGCACGGTTTCGTTCTAGCACCTCGGCTTTCAACGAGTACTGACTGGCAATAAACACTACGAACAGTGATTTAAGTAAACATAACTGTTACTATCTTCTTGGTAGTTTTTTTTAATGGTATGCTGTATTTACGAACGTTTGTCATGTAGCGTTAAGGTTGCTGCCAGCTTAACGTGAATGTGTACATGGGTTTGCATGTTGCAATGTATAATAGTGTGAATATGTATATGAATTTGAAAAATTACTACTAATTTAGGTACAAGTTGATGTAGTTAATGTAGACAAGCCTTTAGAAAGTGACATAGTAATTGTTGTGTGCATTTGTGTAACCCACCATTTGTCAAAAACTACAAAGAGTACACGTCATGCACTGGATGCAGCAGGTATTGTTCCAAATGACGATATTCGAAATGGATCGTAGTATTTTTTTTATATAGGTGGCAAAGGAGCAGACGGATCACCTGATGGTAAGCGATTGCCGCCGCCCATGGACACCCGCAGCACCAGAGGGGTTGTAAGTGCGTTGCCGGCCTTGAAGATGGGAGTACGCTTCCTTCTTAAAGGTCTGAAGGTCGTATCGGTGCGAGGCAGGAATTAAGTTTCTGGAGACACGCACAGTTGAGGACTACCAACCATCCAATATGGTGAGGATGGTAATGTTGCCGCGTAGAGCGATGGCGAAAAGAAGCGGCAGGGATTAATCCGAACAATAGGGTATTTGACAACATTAAAAATATATAACGAATTGCTGTCATCCTGAAAGATAATAAACTAATAAAGTATATTTCACTATATTTGAATGTAAATTATGTTTATTTTTTGGAAAATAAACGAAATGAAATTTTATATTTTTTGAAATTTCATCAGGGACGTGAACGCTCTGTGATTGGTCAACGCTCGGATGACGTCACACGCGGGTAAAAATTCTCGATTGCCTTGAGTGTTTTAACTGTTTTATTTGTATTAAGTAATTTTAGTTATTGTTCCACAGTTTTCTGATATATTCCGATTTATCCGTATATCTAGTAGCAAAATATTCATAAGAATCTCAAAATGGAGCCGAAATATGTGAAAGCTGATAGCGCAACCTACCTTAGAAATGTAAAAACAGCTGTGTGAGTATACGTAGAAATTGTTTATTTTAAGAACATTTCGATTTCGATGATACTAATACGACGACGATATATATATATATATATATATATATATAGAATACGATGACGAGAATAATATCTCCATACTGCACTTTAGTTTGAAAGAAAAAGTATGCTACTAACTACCTACTAATGCTGAAAGAGCTATGTTATGAGGTTATGTAGTAATACATTAAATACCTAGATCTTGTTTCGTTAAATAACAAAATCCGCTGCTTTAATTACCATATTTATTTACAGTTAAATATTACTTACATCGAAGTGGTCTTCACACATAAAAACATTTATATGCGCTAAAATGCTCTTTGGGTCTCTTCGCGCTAGTTTTAAACACATTTTTCTTTTTTGGGATTCGTTGAAATGAAAACAAACGATTTGTCTGGATTTTTTATAGGCGTACTTAAACATTGCGGCACTATACACCATTTATATACCATTTTACAGTGAAATAATGAATTCAATGCACATAAACCATAAGATTAACTAAGGTCATTGACTGAGTTTACTTGCGCGTGACGTCACACGTGTCACGTGATTAGCCCCTTTGCAAAAACAGCGTTTAAGGCGCGTTCAAAATAAATAAACTTTAACATTGTTTTTTTATATTTAATACAGGAAATTTCACGGAAATATCAATGTAGTGTAATTATTAAGTCATAAACAATAAATTAAAACCATTTTCTAAAATTAGTCAAATAGCCTATTCCTCGGAGCACTCCCCGTTATGTTAAGCAATAATCAACTTTAACGAATCATCATCGCCTTCCTGGCGTTATGAGGCTTTTTGTCACGGCACATGAGAACCTGGGGTCCGCTTGGCAACTAATCCCAGGAATATTTAAATTACGCGAGCGATGTGCAAAATTAATTTTGTGGAGAATCGCGAATAGGAAGAAACGCGTTTGATTAAAAATACCGTGTGAAGAAAAACGAATGCGGTTAATTGCTAATTTGAAGTATTTGTGAGACCATTTAAACCAAACAGGTTGTAAACCTTATGCCATTAGCTAGCGACTATTTTGTTTTTTTTGTGGTTTTTCATTTTGTCAGTTTACTTGAACAAATGAATAAATGTATCGTTTTACTGTCTGCGACAAATGTTTTACTCTATTCAATCCTGGTAGAGTTCCACTCCAAACCCAATAGTATTCATATTGTGCAGAATCGCGAGAAGAAAGAAATGCGTATGTCTCTCTATACCCCATTTTTTACATGAGGTACCTCTGTAAATTCGTTAATTCTTCATTATCATTATCTTCATTAACAGTGTGTCTTTCTTCACTCTGTGTTAGCAAAAATAAAACTACTTTAATGCCACAATGCTTCTCCGAGATTTTTCTCAAGCGGATATTAAGTTGTAGAAATAGAGTGAGTGCTTTCTACTCTAGTTTATCCTTAATCAACACTAGATTAGTTAGTAAGGTACGTGGGAGGATGAAAATAGATACTAATTTTCTCTACGGCCTTTCTCATTTGATCTTACTCTCAGGTAAATACAAAGAAATTTTATTTATAAGGCAGCCAACTAAAGATCTTAAAGTTGAATTGTGGTATTTTCTATAAAAAGGGACCTTATTGTCGATGACGCTTACGCCATTATAAACGATGCTCCGATACAAATACAATGCCGCGCGACGCTGTGCGGCGTAAGCGCCATCGACTATAAGGTCCCTTTTCATAGAAAATGCCCCAATTATCTTCCCTAAATAGTAGGTACTAAAGTAGTTCAATCAATTCTTTCTCATAAATGGTATCACAGAACTGTTCTGTGATACAATATATGTTACATATTAGCGAGCTCTTGAGCCGACGATCGTCGTCTGACGTAAAGTGGTTGTTGTCAAGGGTATAAAAATATAAAGGAGCAAGAGAAAACTTTATTGACGACTTTTTAGAGCGTTACATAGTAGTAGTAGTTGAGACATAAAGAATCCGATGTAAGCCAGGAAACCTATTCTGATTGTAATAGCAGGTTAAGAATTTGATCTGGATTTTTCATAGACACGATTTCTTAGTGTAAAGGTGACTGTTCTGGTTGAAAAAAGTCACTTTTGACAATGACAGATCATATCCATAACAAATTCAGATCAAATTCATAAACTGTCATTAAAATCAGAATAGTATAGTATGAATTATCCCAGGTGATTTTTTCGGGCTCGGGCCCTAATCTGTTAAACAAAAGGTATTGTTTCCTTTATGCAGTGGTTACACTGCTTACTGCTAATAGCCCCGACATAAGTAATGGGAACAAGCCCGTTTAAAAAGCAAATTCACCATTTTATTTATATGGTTAAAATTGAAACAGCCCATTCGGAGATAATACGTTTTGCTATCTCCAAAGAAGAGAACACCCTGATTGTTTCCTGAATGAGCAGTCACATTTTGAACCTTACTACTATCACGATAGTTGCTTTCTAAACGACATGGTTGCTTTGATACGTGGTGTAGACCGCTCTTAAAAGAAACAAAGGCTTTTATATACCCGAGCCCAAAAAAATCATCTGAGATAATTCATACTACATATACAGCACCTCAAAGCTTCATGAAGTCGCTACGTGCCAAACTTGTTGTTGTAGCGCGAAAGAGTAAGAGCTCGTTCCCACTATGTCGGATGACGGAACGATTTTTTATCGGGTGTCGTAGCGGCAGAACATTTTATATGAAGCTATTCACACACGAACGACAATCCGGAAAAAAATCGTGTCGGCGGCGCTGTTCACATGAAGTCGGATGTCGGACCGTTCCCGCCCGCGCCGTACTCCCTGTGCCTCCCGCGCGTCAAATGAGAACCTCAAATGGCACCAGCTGCTGTCGTGGCCGACAGCCGACTAGTGTGAACAGAGGCACCGACACCCGATTAAAAATCGTCCCGACAGCCGACTAGTGTGAACAGAGGCGCCGAAACCCGATTAAAAGTCGTCCCGACATCCGACATAGTGGGAACGAGCTCTAATCGTAGCGAAGAAATGTAGATACTAGTGCGTAGTGACGATGACGCACTATCTTCTTCGCTTCCTAGCTTCGTAGCTTCGCTACGTACATACCTTGGACGCTACGGCGTAGCGAATCTTGAAAAGGCGTATTTAAAAAATATATAAAAAATACTCAGTATATCTCGCTCGCACTCGTATATTGGTGCGTAATTGCAGACCTAGCCTACCTAGTTACAGTACATAACTATTCAAATCAGAATTTAATCCAGATCTAATATCGCTATATCGCTGAAGTACAAGAGCAGCTTGCTCTCATTAAAGAGCATTCTACTAAAAGGTCTACTTTGTCGGGGACGTGACGCATATGGCAGCCACTTTAATAGTCTGCAAGTCTGTATTATATATTATACTCGTACTGTTGAATTTAAATCAAACCTTATCATGCCAAATATTGGCTTCTTAGCTTTATCAGAAGTGAAACCTAACCTGTGTGTGTGTGTGTGTGTGTGTGTGTGGTGTGTGTGTGTGTGTGTGTGTGTGTGTGTGTGTGTGTGTGTGTGTGTGTGTGTGTGTGCGTGTGCTTGTGCGTGTGTGCTTGTGCGTGCGAGCGTGCGTGCGTGCGTGTGTGGTGTATGTTTGTGTGAAGTTTAACCTTTTCACCGCCATGTCAAAAATTGCACGTAAACAACCCGTATAACATATCAAGTCGTGTCGTGTGGGGCACGAAATGAACCTACTGACTTTATATCAAGTCAATGGCGGCGAAAAGGTTCAAAATAGCATATTTACGTACCCGATACTCTTCGGAAATGCCACTTGAACAGTATTAGCTTTAATGCTATATATAATTAACCTATTAATATATCAGTTTCTTCACTAAAAATGTTAGCTGAATCAAGAAATCACATTTTCTAAGCACTTTTCGTTTTTATCGTCGTTGCAATACGTGTCAACGCAAGGTGTGCACAATAACTACCCGATTTTATTAACAGACATACGGCCTAATTCGAACAATAATGCTTACAAGAAGTCACAGCGGTACGATACCGATCTGTCAGTGTCAAAAGTGACTTTTTTTGGTTGAAGAAATATCACATTTGACATCAGCAGTATTGCAGCGATACGTTACTGCCGACTGCGTTTCTGCTGCAAATGTAAAAATCAATTTTACTGCAATCAACATTACAGTAATGTTGGTGAAGTTTGAATTCAAACAGTATACCTTTTTGAGTTTGCGTAGGGTAAATATTATGCAAAATATTATTTGTTCCGGGATTGAGTATTTAGAACAGTGTGATGTTTCACAGGTCAATTCAAACGTACACTGATATTAAAATGATATTTGAATCATTAATATTTATATAGCGCTGATGGCCTAGTGGTGAGAGCGTGCGACTTGCAATCCGGAGGTCGTGAGTTCAAACCCCGGTACCAATGAGTTTTTCGGAACTTATGTATGAAATATCATTTGATATTAACCAGTCACTTTTCCGTGAAGGAAAACATAGTGAGGAAACCGGACTAATCCCAATAAGGCCTAGTTCCCCCTCTGGGTTGGAAGGTCAGATAGCAGTCGCTTCCGTAAAAACTAGTGCCTACGCCTATTCTTGGGATTAGTTGCCAAGCGGACCCCAGGCTCCCATGAGCCGTGGCAAAATGCCGGGACAACGCGAGGAAGATGGTGGTTTGAATCATATTTAGTTATCGTTCGTCTCGCCCTCACAAATACAACTACGGACAAGTACGAGCGAAATGCATGATATTTGAATGACATCATAGTTAGATGTCATTCTGAATTGCCTGTAAATATTATGTAATTAATTAATTGAAAATATTTAGTATAATTTAGTTTTAGTTTTAGACTTAGGTAGATTAATTACTAGCGCACGCAACTCTGTAAACTGGATCTTGCTACTGTTTATTTTACTTTTCTGTCCATAATCTTGTGTAGAAATGGCATCTCACCTCCCTAGCAATAAATTGTAACTAAATCTTCTAATCCTTCTGTGCACACATGCTTAGAGTTATAGTCTAGATCTGAACTGTATGCTAATATTGTATTAATTTCTGAAATTGTCTGTAACTTGTTTTGTGAGCCAAATAAATAAAATAAAATAAAATAACCGATTATTTGTTCCGGGATTGAGTATTTAGGACAGTGCAATGTTTCAGTTTGATTACGGCACAGATTGAACAGAGCGCAGTGTTGGATTTATAGCGTTTTTATGTTTATTACCCCGGTCGTGGTTTTTGAATATACGATAGATATGCTCGTGGCGAGTATGTTTAGTACATTTATATTCTGTTAGTTCACATAGTAACCAGGAGCGGTATTCGACATGCGTTAAGTGACGTTTCGTGTTGAACTTCAGTTGAATGGAAGAAATCGTGTGTTGTCAAATAGGTAAATTTGACATTAGCAATCCACAGTTAGGTGACAACGAAACCAAACCGAACCACGCAGAGTTCAGAGCCATTTTAAACCGTATAGTAGTAAGAAAACAAAGTTGATTTTTGTTGCATAATTTTTTCAATGAATGAGTTTTGGTGTACAACCAAATGATACTTTCCACAGTTGATGAACAAATGATTCATTCCACTGTTGAACTGATGTTGAAGCCGAAACTGACAGTTGTGCATCTCGAATAGGGCCCCTGGGTTTTGTTTAACTACTAAATACTAATATTAATAGCAGAAAAATATACCTAAGTTAATTTAAAGGTCAATAACTTATTTACATAGAGTTGGAACAAGCTAACTCTGAATGGCATTTGCAATGACAAAGTGTTGCAATGTCATCATTTATGTCAAGTTTATATGAAAATATGACGTTATAATGACACTCCCTCACTTTGTTCTATTAAAGTCGGTGCAAAGTTAGCTTAGATGGACTCTGCTTAACTTGCTATTTAGTCTATTACAAATCCGCCAAGATCATGTCGGGCCATGCTCAGTGTAGGGTTCCGTAGTTATCATTGTGTCAAAAAAAAATTGTTCTTATTTACTGACAATTTGGTTGTACACCATAAAAATTCGGGGATCTTTTTTGTTGTTTAGCCATTTTTTCTTGATCACACTAGTTCTACGATCTTTACGATATTATGCTAAATAACATCGCCGACTTGGAAAGTGCACATTACTGGGTTTCGTCTGTTAATAGCGTAATTATCTAGTCTAGACACAGACAGTCAGGTTTCAAATTGTAAAGGACAGTGTTTATAGGAAAGTGGCAATTTCAAACTAATTTACAAGCAGTCAGGAATTTCATTTCGATATTCATATTGGGCTGACATTGCTAGGCAGTATAATGTTTAATGGAACTAAATTTGAATCTGCTCGTGCCAATAAGAAAATCTCAAGTTATGTTCTTACGGATAACATACACAATTCCTTGAGTATAACTTAAGTAGGTAAAGTCAATACCGGTGCGACTGGCCGTCACATTGGGCGTGTTTAGAGATTGATTAGGGTTTATTGCGATTTCATACATTTACCACTAACCTCGAAATATTACCTACTCGGTGGTGTGTTACTATGTTACGGAAGCTAAACGTGCATTTTCATGGCCACTAGGCACGCGTTATAACTCCGAACTCCCCTAGGCGGCAGGAGGGACATAAAAATGCATTTTATTTCTAGCTTTAGAAAAGCGGCACGTGGATACGGCACACGGCACGTGTAAACTCTTTTTTTTTCAATAAAACACTAGCACGCCAATGATAGGTACACGAATGAATGATGAATGTAAAACGGTGTGAGAAATTTACATCAGATATTTTAATTTGATCTTTACTTGTAATCACTTGCAGTGCATCTCATTTAATATACCTATAGTTATTATTATAATGCAAGTGAGATACGTTGCCAATGACGTACATTTATATTATGTATTAGGGATGGCCAGGGGAGTAGGCTTTTAGTTAAATATTGCATACACTCAGGGTATGTGGACGGGTTCCGTCGTGACCGGGTGGCCTATTATGGCGTCAGCGGTGAATGGCATCCATTCAAATCCGGCCTCTTGCCTTGACCGCTTTTTATAGTATATAACATATTTTCCAGTTTATAGCGAAATGACCTCAAATTGTTATGTACAAAAAGGCCTTGTTTAATTTATATAGGTATTTCAATCTTCTCGACGCCGTAGACCTGAGTATATGGTTTAAATTTCAACTCGGTACCTCCACGCGTTCTCGAGATAAAGGGTCTTGACAGACAGACGGACGGAGGGTGAGACGGACAGACGGACGGATAACAAAGGGATCCTATAAGGTTTCCGTTTTTTCCTTTTGAGGTACGGAACCCTAAAAACTGAATGAGTTTTCTAATGACAGCGAAGTCTGTTATGCGTAGTAGGGCAGATTCTCGTAAGTCGCTATATCACAAGCTGTTATAATCTGAATGTTGTTGTAGCAAGAGTAATCAAAAACAATATAATATCTGTCTCATCTGTTCGTGTGGCGCCAGCATCGGTATTTTAAGCTTTCCATTGTGAAGAACTGAACGTGTTACAAAGTAGAATTAAATTCACTCGCAAGTCGACTTACAGATAAACTTTCAGGCACTAAAGCAAAGCTTTGTTGCACTTCGAATTGTGCCTGAGGATTTGCCAAGTGCCTGAGTAATGACAATGTCGCTTTTAGGAGTGCAAATAAGATGTGGCTTTGTTGGGCGTGGTTATGACTTTAGTGTAAGTTGTTGTGTGTAAAATTTATTGGAATTGTTATTATTTTAAGAGTACTAATAGTACTAATGTACATTTACTTATTTGTGGCGTTTAGGATTGAAACTGTGGCCATAGGGGCCTAACGCGCGTCACTTTTATAAAGACCAAAGTAGCAGCCCTTAGAGTAGCATTTAGTTTACCACTTAATTTACCCATCGGATCAGCCCTGCTGTCTAGGGTGGTAATGTGGCCAGTCTTCTGGGGTGCCCTAGTGAAAATATCTATGACTTTTTCTATGTTTTATGTCTTTAGGTATTATGTTGTTACTTGTGTTTCGATATTGACTATAAACTACATTTTTAAAGGCTGGTATAAAATTGAAAGAAATCGAACGTATAAAATGGATATGGGCACGTCACATTGTCGCTGGGAGAGACGGACTCTGACCTCTAACGATTGTGGTAAACCACTACACAACGAACCATTAAAATAAAGTACAATTGGTGAACATATAATATCTTAAGGCATACTCTACCACATTTGACAAATAACACAAGTGATTTCACAACTTTCGCGTTTTGAACACATATTAAATCACATTTAAAATCGGGACTATTGACAATAATTAACATCGCACTTAAACTATCGTGAGACATATTTCAAAATATTTATCAGTACGGTTTTTACTCACTATTATTTTTAGTCGCTTTTGGCGACATGTTTCGGATTCTTTGGGAATCCATCCTCAGGCACGAGTGTCCGCGGCGGTTGTAGGTCGTGCACTGCCCGCGCCGCCCGCCTCGTCGCTCGTTGCGCACGCGCTGATTGGGGGGGGGGGGGGGGGGGGGGCGAAACATGTCGCCAAAAGCGACTAAAAATAATAGTGAGTAAAAACCGTACTGATAAATATTTTTCATTTCTCATGTTCTGAAAGAGGGTCCTTGTTGTTCTAAAAGGTGTGCAGAAAGTGATACGTGACTGCACTAGAGCATTTTACGTTCGAAGTGCGATTTTTTCTAATTTTTTTACGATAAGCAATTGAAATTTGAGTTAAAATGGATTTGTTATACAATTTCCATTCTGATATTTGACTCTCCATTCCATAAATAACAATACTTTTGCCTAAATTGTTAACTGAAAGTACCCTTAAGAAATACTATAATTTATACTTGGTCATGTTTAAAAAAACACATGCATTTTACTTATTACGTATTCGAAATGAAAAGTAGAGTGTTTAACTCGGGTGAAAGGCATCATTTCAGCCTCGGACTATTGGCGCTCTCACTGCGTTCGAGTGCCAAACTACCTCGGCAGGAATGAGTGCCTTTCATCCCTTGGTTAACAATCTACTATTGAATAATTAACATGTAAAACTTTCGCGGTTTGAAATTCGCGATAGACCCGTTTGTAAATGTGATTTAATAATTAACATTTGTGTAGTGGGTGGTTTTGAAAATGTGATGTCAACCAAAACATTTCGTCGGATAGTCACACAAATCTCTGTTTTGACATTTTGCTGGGACATCAGTTAGCCGCGACCACGACTAGTGAAACCTGTGTCGAAACGTCGGTAAATAAAGGTAACAAAATAAATTCGCGATAGACCCGATTTATATTTATCATGTTTATTTATATTATTTATTTCTTGATATTTTGGCCGGTCTTGCAAGACCGGTCGTTGTGGAGATCCCTGGGGGGGCCTATGTCCAGCAGTGGATGCCTTGTTGGTGTAGATGGATTCACACAACAAATGAAATAACATTTTTTTCATATTTGTTATCCGTAGTTGTCCCTGTACCTGAAAGAAAAATAATATCATGATAGCACAAAATCTCTAATGTTATAGGAAGAAAGATGATGCAACAATATGGATTCTAATAAAGTTATCATTTACTTACCTAGCAATAATTGTGTTTTTCATTCATAGACAAAATTCTATAATTTTCAACCCCAGGAAATGTTTTATTTTACTTTATTGCAGTATTTTATTTTAGACAATATTTTCAAGTAAAAATAATAAACTAGGCTATTAAGCGTCTAACACAGAGAGGCGTCCAAAATTGATACCAGTAGATTTCCCTCTTTCGAACTAATAACGGGTCATTAGAAGTCGTGATCGCCAATCGGGCTGATTAATGAAGATTGATCGTTCCGTCTGATCGTGTCATGCCCTTACAAAACATCTCGAACATTCTAACACTGTCCGGCGGAATTAAAATTAACGGGCTCCTTAATTAAGTTGAATGTGAAACGATAAGCTTTGGTGGAAAATTCAAATTTATTGCGTTCAAAATGACGTTGCGATATTTATCTCCAGCATCTGCGGCAATGATGTTTGTCTCCTTATTTTTCAAACGTGTTTAAATTGTGCTAAGTTGTTAAACGTCGAGCGTGTTGTGTGTAATTTTGGATAATCGGATGAATGTATATATACGTCATTTCCCTGGTCATGTCGCTTATATCATTAAAATTTTCGAGTAAGCTTGTTTGTTAGGATGTTTAATAAAGCTAAGAAAAAATTAAATAACTTGCACTAGGAAAATTATACCTACGTCACGTCAGGAAAATTACGTAGACATTTTTTTGGGATACGGAAAATTCTTACATAAGTTTTGTCCCCGTGCTGAACCTCCTTGTTTATTCTAATTTGTTGTTATGTTACAACCTTATGGGACAAGCAGCGCGTTGTCACGTTATTATTACCCTCGCATGTATCTACTAGCGTAAGATGAAGTATTGAGTTCAGCGTCATCAATCTCTGGTAATTAGTTGACGCCCACTAATCAGGACGTCGGGCGGGAAGTGCCGGCTGGTAATAGTGACGCTTGTAATGACTGGACTGGGGATTTATCTTTGTTAATATTTCACCGTTTAAAGCAATAACTTTTTCTGTCCACTGTTATGGATTGTCGATCTATAATTTTAGTAGTAGTAACCTACTTTTAAAAATGTATTAAATACTTACTTATTTTTTTATAGTTATACCGATGTGTATTTATTATATTTCTGGTGAATAGGTAGGTAAATGTTATGCATGCAATATGCAAATATTATACGATATTCCTCAACAAATTACGGACAAATATGTTCATTGGGTTTTTTCCTTTTCATTTTGTAGGTATGCTTTCATTATAAAAAATCTGACTGCAAAATCAGTTATTAATACGTAAGTTACTTAATAAAATGATACAAAAATATGTTTATGACAGCGTAAATTTGGTCACTGCTTGTTTTTACTTGTACAGTCGTTTTTTTTTCGTGAAATATAAAATAAAAAAATAAAATAAAATTCATTTATTTCAAGCTGCAAGGCTCATAATCAGTTTTTACACATGTCATAAAAAAAATAAAAAAATAAATATAAAATTAAAATTGAAATTGACAAAATTTAATCATCATCATTCATCAAACTCTGTCGTATAGTGTCCGGCATTCGCGACACCGCGTTGCACTTTTATAACTTAATTCTAGTTATTAGTGTACTAAAACCGGAGAAGTGATTAACAACTTTTGTTATTAGTAACTTTATCTAATAGAATTAGCGATGCATAGTGATGTGTGCCTTTGGGAGTAGCCTGTCAGTTTCCCGTCAGTTTCCTGTGCCTGGCCAGAATAAATTAATGCGAGTATTTAGCGTAACACCGTTTGTATAATGCGAAGATCGCATACCGTCTGACTATTCGTAAACACAATGCAAATAAAGGAGTTCTTAAATGTTTGTGTTCTTTATCTAAAGGAAACAAGAAAGAAAAAAAAAACTCAATATTCTGCAATACTTAGTTCCCACGGAGCTTTCGAGACCCGAGTCGATTCCGATGCATGATTGAACGATTTTATATGGTCTTTAGTACTTATTCTATTTCGTTAGAATCTTTATACTCTCTGTCTGTCCGCTAAAAGCTTAGCTTATACAGGGTGATTCATGAAACGTGAGCAGGACCAACCCTGTGAATGTTAATGGATCGTTCACTATAGTATGTAAGTAAAACAATCACACCTTTTTCCTGTTTTTAAGGTTTTTGGTAAGGACAAATTTAATTATCTACAATCATGGACACCCTACAACACCTAATTCCTAATTCAACCCCTTTTGACACTTGTCATGGATAAAGCAAAGAGTTCTTCTTCTTCTTCTTCTTTTAAAATTATGGCTTCAGCCCAGTGGGACTATTTCGCCAGTATCAAGGTATTGAGAGGTTCACAAACGACAAAAATTGTACGGTTGTACAAGACAGTGTACGGTGATTTGTTAGCTCTTGTAAATCGATAGCTAGACTTTACAAGAAGCACGTGGACTACCGGCCGTTGACTCCAAGATGGTGGTTAAACGCGCTTCAAAATTAATTCTCCATTCACTGCACACTACCACATTAGTTTACTGTATAATAAGCTATCGATATTACACTTTAAACAATATTAATAAGCAAAAAACAAAGTAATTAATCACGATGCTAACTATCAAGATGGCGCTCGAACCGGAAGTCCTCGCAAATCTCAAGCAAAGAGTTTAACAACCGATTTAGATGACGCCATAATAATATATGTTTTCTGGTGGCTGAATTGTCAAACATCTACTTTTGACAGTCAGAGTTACCGCATAATTGTACGGAGCATAGACATAGTATAGTAGTTATAGACATGAAACCGAGGGACCAGGGGTAAGAGAAAGACATAATCATGTATTGACAGGTTATTGTATGGCAGCATAATCCTTTTTCTCCCTCACTCTTATAAATTTCGGTATTACGCCATCGCCTCCTACCTAGGCTGCCACAACCCGACCATGAAAAAAATCCCGGTCGGTGATAAAGACAAAGCATGGCACTATTTTCTCTTTCTTCTTATAGGAATCGCAATAAGACTATCTTTCTCTATCAAAGAGTGTCAGGCCCTTGGTACGGAGCCATATACTATTAGCGACGTCTACATTAGCCATATTAAAAATACGAATTTGTTTTCGACATTACACGTGTAACGCAGTCAATGGATCTCTAATACGAAAGACGAAAAGCATACGGCAAGGTAAGAACGAAAGCTTTGGCTTGTGTAACTACACAATTATTTGTTTGATGTTGTTTCGACGATTAATTATAAATAATAAGCAGCTTAATAATTCACTCTTGTAAGCAGTTCTATTCCATATCGAATGTATTACTCATTTTCATATACCGGAATAAGGTATTGGTTGGTCATAAATAACGAGACCGGGCCCACCGGTCTTCGGGCGGTATAACGCTACCTATTTATAGGTAGGCCTAAAGGGATGTGTTAAAGAATAATTAAGCTGACCGGTAAAATGGAACGAATCATTGAGTTAAATACAAGTAATATTAGGTGGATAAAAGTAAAAAAAAAAATGCGAATAATATTATGCCTAAAATATTTACATCAATACAATTATTTAAATACATATATACTTGTATGTATGCATATTTTGTATATTTATATGTGTATAATATATTTATGTACATTTTATTTATCTCTAATCTCGGTTTCGGCACCACTTACTGCATAGGTGCTTTTTTTCTATCTCCATTATGGAAGAGATTGCTCATGCTCTTAATATAATAAAATAATAAAATATCGTTTATTTCAGGTTTTTAGCCCATAATGCAGACAAACACATAGTACAATTATATACCAAAACGACACAATGGCATACTCTATATTATAAACAAAGTAAAATTAAAATACGATAAAAACAAAGATGAAATAAAAATGAATAGATTAGGATTAACCCTTTGTATGCCCCTGTCAAAAATTGCTACTGAATTAATAACTTTGAAATTATAAATTACAGTCCCAATTGTCTGGGACGGATATGGGACAAGGCATACGAAAGGTTCATGAATAAATGTCAATAATAATCTATATATATTATGAAACAAATTTTCCCGCCGCGTCTGCCAGTAGGTATGTCTGTGTATCTGTATGTCCGCAATAAACTCGAAAACTACGAAACGGATTTTCATGCGGTTTTCACCTGACAATAAAGAGATTCTTGAGGAAGGTTTAGGTATATAATTTATTAAGGTTTACCCGTGCGCAGCCGGAGCGGGTCGCTAGTTAATTATAAAATCTTACTTAACTTGGTACGTTATTTAGCCCAGTTATGGGACACTAGTGCATGCAATGATAACCAATGTTCCATAAATGGCCCCTTACACTAAGGCCTGAGTGGACGCTCGAAGCGGAGCGTTCGGCGGGGCGTGCAGCGTGGCGTCGGGCTCACAAGTGATTTGAGCAGCGTGCACTAAGACCGCTATAATAAGTTTGCATTTGTTTAACATGCACGCCGCACGCCCCGCCCCGCTGCACGCCTAACTCGAGCGTCCACTCAGGCCTTACACTTAAGCCTGTCAGCGACGACTGCCAGCAGGGCGCTGCCGCTGGCGCGCACATGTTGCGCTGCTGAGGTTGCTCTCTTACGCATGGAAGCGTAAAAACATACCACACGCGAACATTCTCGAGGCGCTGCAAAACCTCGGCAAACGCAGCAGCGCCCTTAACGCATTATTGCATTGAACACGGAGAGCGTTGTATGCGTTCTGTATGTATTTAACCAACAGCAGACGTGGCTCACTCCGCGATTTCATCGCGTCGCTACAAGTACATGCGGCCTACACCAATTTTGGTGTTTAGCCATAGTAGTTGCCGCGCATCGCTGAGGAACGGACGACTGTTGTGTAACCTCTATTCTGTGTAACTTAATACATTTAGTCTGCTGTTGTTGGTGTGCATTGTGAATTGTTGTATTGTATTATACAATTTAATCAGGAAATATATTAATAAAAATAATATACTTAATATTAGGAACGTATGCGGTGATACAAATCACCCTGCGTGGTGTATAATACAAACAATCTGAAGAAAAATCCGCCGCTGACAGGGCTAATCCCTCAACTGGCAAAATCCACAAACAATGTTTGCGTAGTGGAATGAGCCAGTTGTAAATAAAGGCCATATCACGGGGTTGCCAGTCAAGCGGCAGCGCGGAAAACTTCCGGACTCTGAGAACTCGGCTATATCCGATCTCCGAGTAACTAGCAGCCGCCCGTTTCATTATATCTTTTCCGTATTCTTTCCTGCTGTATTATTTACTGGACGTTGAGTTCAGTAGCGAAGTTGGCATGAGTTTGGAGGTCGGAAAAATGTACATTTCTGACTATCGCAGCTTTATGCTTTCCCAGTGACGTTAAATAGGCGTTATTGTTTAAGCAAAGGAACACTTTTTACTTCAATCTCAGGTAAATCCATCTGTCAGATTATGCGATTTTGGTATTAACCGGTCAATTCGAACAACGTGATAATTACTAGATACGAGAACAATACGAAATCTAATAGATACGTTATAATTTAGTTCTCAACTAGTTATCTTTTGCAGTTCGATTCGAGAAACCAATTCAAGCTACAATTATTGTGACGTTTTGGGATATCCATTAGATGTCTATTCGAATTTGACATAACTTTCTTAAATATCTCGTTTCTCGCCCCCCCTGCCGCCACCGGCGCCCACGCCGAGTCATCGGGCGCGGAGGGCTGCGGCCCGCAGTCTGCGCCGGTCCGTCAACGTCAACGCAAGCTCCTGATGACACTACTCGGTACGGAGTGAAACATGTCGAGCGTTTTTCGACTTAAAATACGTGAGTGACCCGTTATTAATATATTTAATATATATCGTTATCATTTCTGTTTCACATCTAGTGGATATCTAGATCATTGTTCGAATTGGCCCGTAAGAAAAGGTAATAGGGTAGATATTTGTTGAGAGGGTCGAATGGATTTACCCGAGTTTGGAGTTAAGCGACACGTATATGAGACGCACATTGACGAACTGTGCAAGAGAGTGGGAAGCGCGTGCTTCGCGCTGCGACGGTTGACGACCACAGCCGGTAGGGGTGCAGTGCGTGAGTGCTATTTCGCGACAGTTCACTCGCTCCTGACTTACGGCGTGGGGCTGTGGGGCCGCGCCTCTGATTGGAGGCGTGTGTTCTCGCAGCAGAAGCGCGCCATCCGCGCGATGGCTGGTAAAGCGAAGGATGCCCCGGCGCGTGACCTATTCCGCGACTTAAAGATTTTGACTCTGCCTTGCTTACTCATATACCAGGTTTCAGTTTTCACACACGAGAACCAGGATATGTTTAAGGATATGTTAACGTCAACTATAACCTGCGTAGTAATAGACTCCACAATAGGCTGGTCACCGAACCACACAGACTCGTCAAGTCAGAGCGATCTGTGTACTATTTAGGCCCCTCGATTTACAATCGCCTGCCTAGCTCAGTAAGAGATGTAACTTCCACCTAAGCATTCAAGGTTAGGCTTAAGAAGTGGTTGACGCAAGAGACGTTCTATTCATATGAAGAGTTTTTTAGTCTACCGATTATTGATTAATTATTAAAAATTATATACTGTTACATATTAAGATATTTGGAATAAAAAAGAAGAGAATTGACATATAATGCGAATAATAGTACCTAATTAGATTAATTTTATTTGTTAGCTATTTATTAGCCGACAAAATAATTGTAATTATTAATACTTATACACTATTGTACACTCAATATTGTAACTGCCTCGACATGTAACAATTGTTATTAATAAATATATTTCATTTCATTTCATTTCATATGAGTGTAAAAAAACTATTGCATCAAAAACATATTACAGGATCACGAGTATAATATATGTGCCTATTAAACCTGAATAAGATCCCTTAAAACAAGTTTATTCCGCCTATTTTGGTCTACAATGTAAAAACTTTGTAGGTAATTAAGTAAAGAACGCCTGGAAGCTCGAACTTAAAATTTGCTATAAAGCAGACTAGTAGCGCAGCATAATATGTAACTAGGTACTTACTTGGAGGCCGATTCGACATACACACTAACATAGTTAATCTGACTCAGAATACATCACTGACTCAAAATCAAAATAGTTTATTGATAGGTGCAGTGAAACAAACATATAATGAAAACATGGTAAACGAAACATGTTCTAGTTAAACACTGTCATTGTTAATGTTAAATTTAAATTTCTCTTAGCGCTACTTGCACCATCCCACTAACCCGGGGTTCACCGGTTAAACCTGGAGTTACCATAGTTACCAGTACAATTTGACACTGGGTTAACGGTTTAACGGGTTAACCCCGGGTTACTGGGATGGTGCAAGTGGCGCTTATAAACTTAATTTGTTTTAACTACGTTACATTCTTCGTTAATCGTGAGCAATAATTATATTTTACCGAAGGTCAATTTGATCTTTACTAAACTAAGCAAAGCTTGTACTTTGGGTGCTGAGCAACGATATACATACTTGTGCTTATATAGATAAATATATACTAATACACAGAAAATACCCAGGATCATCGGCTTCACAGGCAGGGTCACTACCCACTAGGCCAGACCAGTCGTCAAACATAATTATAATTATTATTTATTTATTATTTATTATTATTATTCAGAGCCCACTGTGTCCCACTGCTGGGCAAAGGCCTCCCCCCTCTTTTTCCACTCGTCTCTGTTTAATGCTATATCCGGCCAGCCTGTCAAGAAGGAGTCCAAGTTATCCCGCCATCGCCGACGAGGTCTGCCGGATCCCCGGTTAGACTCGTGGGGCTCCCACTCCGTGGTTAACTTGGCCCACAAGTCATCCGGCATTCGGCAGACATGACCAGCCCAGTCCCATTTCAACTGGGGGGCGTCAATCATAAAATATAATAAAATATGTAATATATCAACAACATAAGATATAATTTTTAAAAGCAGTTAGTCTTTCTCTACTTTCCATTATATAAAACTAGACAGCATCAAAAGTTAAATCCGAATCCGGACAAAATTGATATAATATTGTGATGGATTCAAAACAGCTTAAAATATTCAATTTAGTTGGATTAACTTCGTTCTGATTAAAAGGTGTTTCGAAAGCACACAAACTAAAATAAAACAAAAAGCTATCAACCATCCGAATCAATATTTGTTTAATAATGTTAGAAAGCATGAAGTATTGTCCCAAATCAAACGGGAAAACGTTTTTAATTTGAACGCTCGCTCCGACTGTTTTTCCGTGCGTATAATCTTGCTCTCGTTTCATAAATTGTTGCGAAATTTTATCTGGAAGCGAATGTTACCAAATGGGTTTTTTCACGTTTCTCCGTGGAATTGGAATTTTAAGTAGAAAAGAGACAAGGAGGGTGTGACGTCACAAAGGCCCGGTCATCAATCTTCATTAAGCGGTGAGGTATTTCACTCGACTACATTAATGTGCTTCTGAGTGTGAAAATGTGGAATAAAATGACGGGGACGAACAAATATTTACCTTTCGTAATGACAATCACTTACTTAGGGCTGAATTATTGCCACTTGACGTTATTTTGGGACGGGGGCAGTAATGAATGACTTTATTTAAGCTAAACTAACATGCGTACGTAAAATAAGCAACGGTCAATGTTACACTCGAATTATGGTAACATAGTTATGAATGAAAGATCTAATAAAAATATTTATTTTACTTCTTCAGAGCAAATAAACTGATTCACTTTTAATGAATTGCGCGGCGGTGGGCGATGTGTCGCGACCTCGACATGATCGGTGGCGCCGCCGCGATTCAGAATGTATTTATTAGAACCATATAAACCAAGTGTCGCAACAGACAACCGCGACCGCGAGTAGCATTACTTGCTACTACAATTCGAATGTAATTAAACCTATTTAAGTTTACATTCGAATTGTAGTAAACATAAGATCGTAGTTTTACCAATGAACTTCTCGGAACTTATGAAACGAAAACGTCTGAGAAGAAATTTAAAGTGTACGTGAAATTACCAGTCTGCACTTGAGACTCGTTTGCTGTTCAATTACTATTAAATTAAATAAATTAATAATGAATTTTTTGATTCTAAAATGACACACAAAACTAGGTACATAATTGCTGAAGATCAATCTAAGATACTTAGGTATTTCTTCAACTGACTGTTGTACGTAAAAGAAAGTCTAAACAAAACTTATATTGACCGGGATATAGACCGTGATTACCTTTTTTATTGTTTTCACAAAACAACAAAATAACAACAACACAACACAACAACACAACAAGTTACAAAAGGTAATCACGGTCTATAACCCGGTCAATATAAGTCTAGTGAAACTAACCGTGAATCGTTCAAAACTCTTAAATCTAAACAAAATTTAAGAATTAAAAGATTATTCTGCAGCTGCGACACTACGTTGTTTAGCTCAATTCCATTTATTTTACCGCGGTTTTGAAGACAAACACAAAACTACGCTACCAATTCAATTACATTCAACGTCCATACCATGAATAACATGTCTGTATTTAGCAAAAGGGACATTAATACAGCGCAATAAGATACTTTTTGCTACATTACGCCATCAATATTCGTAGGCTTTACCTACCTACAGTACGCGCTAAGTAAATCAAGGGTGAATAAGAACCCGAATAACGCAGCATTACTGCGGGAATAAATACAACTCTTCTACATACGAGTATTATCAAATGCTTCGTGAAAGTTAATTGTGTGGAAAAATTGCGGATTCCGAGGCCCACAAACACACCTATTATTCCGGCGATATCGCTATTCACTGGGGTATTATCTTTCGATATTATGTTGTGTTCTGTTATTATATGTTTTTCGTTATTTGCGTTTTTCGGGCACTCTTTTAAAATAATTATAGGAGTATAATTAAAACAAATTGTAACCGAATTCTCGAAACAAGGTTAATGTTAATGATTAAGTTCTATCCGGATCTTTTGGGCGTACCTTGTTTATTATTATTTTTTATTTATACTTTATTGCACATAAAATAAGTACAAATGGTGGACTTAATGCCTTAAGGCATTCTCTACCAGTCAACCACTGGGCCAAAAAGAGACGTTTGTTGGTGCAGGCTTTGTACTGTATTTGAAAATAATTAAACGATATCACTACCTACTATTTACAAATTAAATACTAATTATAGTATACCTATTATATTTAAATCATAAACTTAAACATATACTTTGTATGATACACTTACATACATATCTACATATATACTTATACATTTACCTACTGTGAAACATTACTTACATATTATTATTATGTTTGAGCATTGTACTAATTTGTCTACCATTGTCCCGAACAGACGCGAATTTCCAAACATATACAGGTGTATAATAGTAGTTCCTTTTTCTGTAAGAGACGATCAAAAAATTTGCTTAGAAAAATAATCATCGCCTTAAAACTGAAAAATAAATTTTGATACACGAAATGTAATGTTTGTACCTACTGGACATCCCCATGGAACGCTGCATCTCAAATTTGATATCATTTGTCCCGCCCGTGCCCGTTAAAAGAGACCTCAAGACCAAAAAGAAAAAAAAAAACAATAAAGTACTCAACTAAGGACTTAAGACTCAGGAGTTTATTAAGCGTTGACTCTTAAATATAAACAAATAGGTATCTGAAAAAATAGTAAACAAAATTGACACACAGAAAACGCATTTGTGTCAAAATAATTTTAAAGCATTATCTACCAACGCATATAAATCTTTTTCTACTCGTCGAGTATAATCTGTGTATTACGACTTCATATGCAACACTACAACCTTACTCTTTTCAACGTTGGATAGTCTATGGCACTTTCGACTTAAGCATAAGAATTTTATCGATACGGTTTAGTCAAGTATAAAAATTTTGAAAATAGAACTTCATACCTTTCAGTAAAATATTTCTTGTTTAAGGAGATTCGATTCAATGCAAATTAGCCTACTTAAACATGCTGCTGCGTCGCATCTGCTTTGTGATTGGTTGGCCAATAATTGCTCCATTAGTCATAAACGCGCATGTGACACCCTTCGTATAGCAACATCCATATCGTACGAAAACCGCTTAGCGTTGCTTGTTAGTCTCCATAGGCTACGGTGGCCAAAATCGAGAAAAAACTGTCTTAAAATTGAATTTAGCGCGGAGCAGGTACCAGGGCCTCATGAGTTACGAGGAGGTGTCGTTGACCAACCCGCCGGGGGCACCGGGCCCGGCGGCCGGTGCGCGTACGAGTATGAAGGTATCGCGGGCGGGCGGCAGCTCGCGTATCTTAGCTGTATACTTTTGGTTTGTTTACCTAAGTATATGATTCTACTAGTTGAAAGTATTATTTTTTTGTCTCGTAGAAAAAGTATTGTATACATTAGTGATATAATCAAGCTTTTCAATCTCGTACCTTAACCTAAGCAACTCAGCAAGCTTCGTTGCTTAAACACGGTACTCGACTGAAAAGCTCTCTATTATATCACGATTGTATAAAATACTATTTGAAGCTCCGATTTTATGATCATACACTCGAACTGAAACGATATTATAGTTTGAACCTTTCCGAGCGCTGTTTGATCTGCTATAGTATGAGTTTGTCGTCAATATACGACAAAGGGCGGTGTGATCAGTCAGCCAGCGATGCAGCCGTTATGTACACAGCCGGAGATGAGAATATTACGGAACTGGTATTTATACTAGGTATTGCATATCGTCGCTATACTTACTCAACCTCATATCTGCAACAATCATTTGATGGAAATGTCGCTTTTCTTTCATTCGGAATACGGGTGTTTTTGTCATCAAATGAGTGTTGTAGATACGAGGTTGAGTAAGTATAGCGGCGATATGTTTATGTACTAAAGAAGAGACGCTTTCCACATAAATTTTTGTACATTGACCCGCCTGTTGCTATCTCTATTGCACGTGCATAGTTATAAATATTGCTGTTCCGCCCATGATGCCGGTTGTCAATGTCACTGTGCGAGCTTGACACTCTTGACAGTAATATAATTGAGTCGCTTAACTTCAAAACGTCATATTATGCTATTTTGGTATTAACAAAAGGTAATAAGGTAGACATTTGCTGAGAGGGTCGAATGGATTTACCTGAGTTTGAAGTTAAGCGATACAATTATGCGCGTGCAATAGCGATGGCAACAGCCGGGTGAATGTACTAAAAGCTATGTGGAAAGCGTCTCTTCTTTACGTACTGTATGAGTTATTTCATCATCTTCCTCGCGTTATCCCGGTATTTTGCCACGGCACATGGGAGCCTGGGGTCCGCTTGACAACTAATCCCGAGAATTGACGTAGGCACTAGTTTTTACGAAAGCGACTGCCATCTGACCTTCCAACCCAGAGGGGGAACTAGGCCTTGTTAGGATTAGTCCGGTTTCCTCACGACGTTTTCCTTCACCGAAAAGCGACGGTAGTAAATATAAATTAAATTAAATAATCATTTATTTTCAGGCATGGCCCATAGAGGTGTTAGTAACAAAAAACTTAAATACTAATGTTAAAAAGTACAATTAATATAAAATGATATTTCGTACATAAGTTCCGTAAAACTCATTGGTACGAGCCTGGGTTTGAATACGGATTGTACGTCGCACGCTGTTACCGCTGGACCACCAGAGTGCAGCGCTTACTGTATGAGTTATTTAAGAACAGGAAAGAGGCATAAGCAACAGTTTCTCGCAACCGTGTTTTCCTGTTATATCGATACCTCTAAAATCATCTGAGCTTCCTAAATCAATCTATCTCTTCTTTGTCCGTCCCTGCTCCCGTTATCTGGGGTCGGGTCTCCTCACATTTCTGCGCCAGGCCCGTCGGTCCTGGATTGTCGGTTTTGGCAATTGGGTTTTCTTGAGGTCTCTCTCTATGTTAGACCACCAGGTCAATGGCGGGCGGCCGATACTAATAAATCAATCTATCTAAAAAAAATCTATCTGTCTCAGCGACCCTTTGACATAAATAAACTTTGTTTCACTTGATTGATAATAAATATTATATGGTACGAAACCGGAAAGAGAAACACGGAAAATTTCCCATAAATGGTTAGGTACATATTAATAATTAATGATTACATACGATTACCGTATTACTACAACCACTGTAGGTAAGTACTTGTAGTTAATTACCATATAATATTTATTAATAATGTTACGGTAACAAAACCACCCTTTCAAAAACAACTGGAAACTCCATAAACAAAAATTGAGAAGCATTAAGCTGCGTTTTATTTCGGTTCCTTTTATTTGTTACAATAAATTGAGTATTTACGTACTTAGTATTGCACAGTAGGTAGGAGGCGTGCCTACTTTCCCCTTGACATAGATGCGAGCTAAGTGCTTGCCATGTTAGTTCTATTTCAAGAGGGTTCTTCTGTACTTTATTTACTAAAGATTTAAATTATAAACACGGTCTTACCCTTAAGGGGCCCACTGACTATCAGTCCGCCGGACGATATAGGCCTGTCAGTTGTTCGGAACTGTCAAATTTTTGTTCTAACTGACAGGCCGATATCGTCCGGCGAACTGATAGTCAGTGGGCCCCTTTAGTGCTACAAATGTAGAAACATCCTACGGTGAACGTTAACAGATACGTTTCTTTATTGCTGAAACTTTATTAAATGAAATAAATAAAAATATAAAATGGCAGACTTTATGCCAAATCAACCAGAAGCCCAATAGAACCATTTACTTATTTTTATTTTATTTATTAAATAGAGCAACTATTTTTACAGGTAAATCCTAATACAATAGTGCCTTAAATGAACCTTATTACTACTTACTTAACTAAATTATGTCAATTTGAATTTTAATATATTACACAATCATTCCAATCTATTTAATTACAAAATAACACCATGTTTTTAATTGGCTGAAGAAAATATTAAACAAGGGGCTCGAGTAGATTTACGGGGAGGGGCATTTGCCCAACAACCATGATATCCAAAATATTCAAATAGAATTATGAAAAGCTTGAACAAATATTACAGGTACATTTAATTCCGTTGTACATAATAACATTGTAAATAATCAAAAAGCGCGGCAACGCTGCGAGTGTGATGGGGGCTTTTGGACCAGGCATGCCACAGAACGGGTCTTAGGTTAGTTAAATAGTTTTAAATTTGTGTTTGTAAAATAGTATTGTAAATAATTATGATGAAACCTTAGTGGTGTTTTGATAATTGAAGCTGATGCTAAAACTGTCCTTTACTAAATTCGTAGGTCTAAAATTTCAAAAGAATATTCCGTTATTTCAGCAGAAAGAAACAACCGTTATTGAAAAGTACACTAGGCACTCAAACCAGCTGAGGCACTAGTTACGTAAATTGTGAATAATACAGATTGGGTGCACAGCTGCGGACGACGTTTCTCGAAACTTTCCCTTGTTGCGTCGCAGTGACAAATTCGCGAGTGCCGGCATTGTTCGGCGTTAGAAAAATCACAGCTCCAACTATATTGTTCGGGTTGACGAATTACGGTGGGGAATAAATTATGGAGAGGTTTTACGTGGCGGGTGACGGTAAGTACCTACTTGTAGGTAATCCCACGTTCATGGCCGAATAAGAATCGGAAACTTTTTCACGTTTTATAATGTATGAAGTAGGTAGGTATTCTAAACCAATTTTAATCTATAGAAATTGTAACTGAGTTAAGACGAATGTTTGTACCTAACCTCTTATGAAATAAACAGTTTAAATTTAATTTTTTTTTTAATTTTTTTCTAACTGATTCACTAATAATGAATATTTTTTGATTAGCCTTTGGAGTTATATGTTTTGAATGCGTCCAATAGTGCTATGCCATGAATCCCGATATTTTTGGATATATTTATGTTTTCAATACAAATATATCCAAAAATATCTATAAAAATATACATAAAAATTTCAATACTGAAGAAGTACAATATTGGCCATATTGTAGACTGATAAAGAATGCCATGCGGCATTAAGTCCGCCTTTTGTACCTTTTTGATGTACGATTTATATTCTACGAATATGACTTGTACGCTTTCAGCATTGAAAAAAATCTGATCTGAATCTGGAGATCCTTATCAGCTATGCGTAAGTTGGAGAGCGTAGGTAGGTACTCAGATACTCTTGTATTTTTTACTACTGCTGCTGTCGCTACATAATGTAGGCAAATATGGCGGTTTTTAACCCTTAGCTATGCGAGGCTTAAGAAAGCTAACGCATTAAATAATCCTAATAACTCTCCTCCTGTTTTATATTTATTTTTCACTATTTCTTCCTCTTTTCATAAAGCGGGTATTAAAGTATTGGCGGTATAGCTCATCCGTTTCAATTTGAAACATTCTCTTTAAATTCATAAAGCATTTTCCTGCTATAAAAGCTAGTCATTTCACATAAAATGCTCGTAAAACCACTCCTATAAAAGATATTTAATCCGAAGTGTCTTAAGTTTATTATGAAGTTAAAAATATTCGCGCTTGACTTTCAGACGTTGTATAAAAGGAGTTATGACCATGATCTTCGCTAGTGGGTCTGAGATAAAAATATATTACGACAAATTTTATTCACTTTTCATTACGGATTTACTTAATTACGATTTGACTAAAGGTTTTTTTGATCAATTTTTTATTTATCGCAAGTAAATATAAATGTACGTTCTTTCATGTTTGATAGCATGATAAATAGTTATTTTTTTGAAGTCAGGTTGCATAACTAGTTATATACCTAAGACATATCTTTGAAGCTATTAGTGTTTCTGTGATCTTTTTGTGAAAGCCTTTGTTTTATCCCTTTTTGTAAAATACTGTGCCTTTTTCTTTAAGAAATAAATATATCTAATCTAATCTAATCTAATCTATTTTCCTTTGATATGACTTATAATTGTCCATATCTTGTGAAATTTACGGCCAGTTTGTTTATTTCTTCATATAAATATATGTTACTATGATGAAGTATCATATACCCGTTTATCTACTGAAAATTTACCTAAAATTAACAAATGCTGCTAAATATGCCAACAACGGCTGCTATCCTCGTAATAAACAAGAAGCTATTTTGTTATTCAAATAAACAATAACAACAACCATACAAATCAGCTAAGCCAAGGAAATTCCACCAATTCCAAGCGGGAAATTCCGGTGGGGAAATATCTTAGAAATAAATGTTTATAAATAGGCAAGGAGAGATTAAAAGCGGCCGGCTGATATATGGCGACCGCCCGGACGCCAGACGCGCCTGCCTGAGGGCCTACCGCGAACCACGTTCGACGTGTTGCCTCTCTGTCGCACTTGTAAATTCGTACATAAGTGTGACAGGGAGGCAACACGTCGAACGTGGTTCGCGGTAGGCCCTCTGAGTCGATTGCAATTGTGAATTTTATTTCAGGCATCTAGTTCTGTTGAACATTATTTTTGAAAGCCTAAAGGATGGCTCACGTTACAAGAGTCTCGGTCCGGGCCGAGTAGAGATGGGTGAATACTAAATGAGAAAATACTGAGTATTAATCATTTAGGTGGGTAAAAACGATTGTTAATAAAATATTATCCAACTTTGAGTACTTAATCCAGTAGCGGCTTACAAAATACACCTATATTTCAAATTTATATGCCCCTTTCAGCACAAAATGAGTAGGGTCATTTTGCAGAGCTTTCATCATCACGTCATCTATGTTTATTATCAATCGATGCTCTTTAGTCACACCTGATGGAAAGTGAAGACAGGGCCTAAGATGGAGCTCACCGGTTCAGTAATACCCTATTCACTCTTTCTTTAAAGCGACCGAGGTCATATTGATTAGGAAATACAGATGGCGGAAGCGCATTCCATTCTTTAGCCGACCGTACCAAAAAGAAGGAGACAAAACGTTTCGTGCGAACAAATGGAACGTGGACCACGAATGGAGCTCTATCGAGTCCAGGGCCGCCAGCTGATATTTGGCGAAACCGTCCCATTGGTGGGAGCAGTACTCCATGCACGAGCGGAGCTGTGCTTGTAGACCGCGAGCCAGGCGCAAATTTCATCAGTCATCGCCTCCCGGGCAAAAACTCGTATAGAGGTTAACGGCTATGTATGATGAACCCTCGTGAACGTCAGCTGCCGCTCCGTTGGTGGGCCGTAAACCACTATACGAGTTTTCGCCCGGGAGGCGATTGGTCATGAAAATCTGTTCCTGGCCCGCGGTCTATTGGGAGAGAAGCTGATTCGGTGTGAAATACCGTTTCACCTTAAATAGGACACCAAGTTTTTTGGCAGCAGTTTTAGCCTTAGACTCAATAGTCAACCCGAAGTTTAAGTTCGATTTTAAACTAAGACCAAGAATTTTAAACAAGCAGAAACGTTTGCCGTTTAAGAAGTGTAACGCTCTTACGGTAGATGTCGCTAGGGTCCCCTAGACCCATATAGTGGGAAGATGTGCTGACTATGGATGAGGTCTTGGTGGCTCAGTTGGCAGATGGAGTATCGATCCAGAGGCCGTGAGTTCAAGTCTCACCCAAGGCAGTAATTTTTCCCACCTTTAAATTTATTCTGACCTTAGGCCAAGAAGCTCTAAAGTGTTGGTCATGGGAAGGGACACATTTGCTTAATTATGTTTACAAAACAAAATAATCTGCGAGTCCGCTCCGACTCCAATGAAAGGAATATTTTGTTCCCGTTTACTAAGTAGAAATTTAAAGTGGAAAGTTTCTCCCGCAGGTCCGATGGAAAAGTTTCGAGAAAGTCCGATCTGAGAATAAAACTCACTCGTTAAAATTGGTGAGAAGATCCTATACGGCTACCATCAGTTCGGCACTGACATACGCTAGCCTGAACGTAACTTACTTTCTATGCATCTTGCTCGTACTGACATATTAGTGCGAGCGAGATGTATATAGAGTAAATTACGTAGACGTTAGAGTATATTTCAGTTTTGACACTGTCAGTGACTCATGGTACGGGTACTGAGGCCAATTCGCACTTACATTCTGATAAGTATCAATATGATATTATTTTGTTATCTTCGCGCGTGCGTTTCGCTCGTACTTGTTTGTACATGTATTGGCGCGAGCGAGACGCATGGGCGAACGATAAACTAAATCGTAATCTAAGTCTAATGGCCTCCATGTTTGGGAATGTAAAGCAAATCGGGGTACGATCGACGGCTTCACTGACGGAGGGTGATAATACTGATAATTAACTTTTTTTTTTTATTAAAGCGCCTTCGAATCGAGCTTTGGACTGATCCATCGTGCGTGTTTTGTTTTCTTTTTATCGGTGGTGTTTTGATGTCGGCAATTTGAGTTTTCTAGAGCGAAAAATACGTATTGCAGATATTCGTCAAATCGTGTAAACCATATCACGAATCTTTCCAACTTTAGTTGTGACTATATTTAAAAGTCCTTGGCAAAATATAAAAGGATACCTATCTCATACATGTAAAAAGATACAGAATTCTCAGAAGTCCAGACTCCAGAGACTTTCAAGACGTTTTACGGAGTTACTTAATAGTACCTACTTACCTCAGTTTTTAGGGTTCCGTACCCAAAGGGTAAAAACGGGACCCTATTACTAAGACTCCGCTGTCCGTCTGTCTGTCTGTCACCAGGCTGTATCTCATGAACCGTGATAGCTAGACAGTTGAAATTTTCTCAGATGATGTATTTCTGTTGCCGCTATAACAACAAATACTAAAAAGTACGGAACCCTCGGTGCGCGAGTCCGACTCGCACTTGGCCGGTTTTTTTTCTACGAGTACCTTAGTCCTTGTTCTATTTATTTCAATCATAAACCTGTCAAGATTATACAGGCTATGAATTCAACGGGGTTGGTCGGTCGATGAATTTTACAGATGGGGTCAGATTTACATAGGTTTACACAGGCATAGGTTTTACCTAATTAATGCCATTAACGGGTCTAACGCGATTCAATTTCGTTATTTTACCTTTTTTTCGACGTTTCAACTAGGTTGCACTAGCTGTGGTCACGGAAAACTGACGTCCCAGCAAAATGTCAATTGAGATATTGGTAAACAACACTAAACTACCCGACATTAGTTTATATAAATGTTTAGGGTAGAATAAATACATTTATCCAATAAATTTATCTACCCGTTTCTGTTTAATGTTTATTGGCCACGGCACGACACGCAACAGTGCAACCTAGCTGAAACGTCGGAAAAAAGGTAAAATAATTAAACTTAATCGCGATCGCGTTAGACCCGTTAACGACGGTTAAGACATTAATTATGTGTACAAAACGCGAGAGTTTAGTGTTATATAGCTTTTACCTGTCAATCCTACGAATAGTATCAAATTATTTTAAATATCATGGTCTGGATGCTAGAATTCTCATAGATCATAACTAAAGACGTGTGTAAAACCTATGCTGGGCATCATCATTCGCTTGCCCTTGTCCTATTTACTTGGGGTCGGCGCAGCATGACTTTTTCTTCCATACCTCTCTGTCACCCGTCATCTCATCATTCACTTGCGTTAGTTTCATATCATCTTTCACACAGTCCATCCATCTTTTCCTCGGTTTTCCTCTCCTCGTACCTCCCTCCACATTCATTCTTAATACCTTTCTCGTCACATGACTTTCATCCCTCCGCATCACATGCCCGTACCATGCTAGGCGATTTGCCCTTACTTTTTCTGGTACCATCTATAAAACCTATGCTGGTACCATCTATAAAAATCGTTGACAGTTTCTAACCCAATTCGTAGAATTTTATTGTGTACAAGAAAAATGCAATGAAATTACTGCAGTGCTTAGCTACATAAATTTTACAGTTCATAAAATTTACTCATAACACACTTGCTGTGAAAGTTCTAATTTCCGCTGGTGATATTTGTCCAAAGCCATAAAAATTATATTAGTGTTTTCGGAATCATACCTATTTCATTTTATTATTTAACTCAAAAGCATTTGAAATGAGGAACTAAGTAGGTACTCACAGCAACGCTTTTAACCTTTTCGACGCCGTGTCAACAAAAGCCGTCACTCGGACGCTACGTCACCGAAGTGTCAAAACTGAAATTGATCTTTATGCACATGCACGTAGCTCTATGGTGATCTGTGGTCTGTGACCGATTAATCCGTCTTTGGCGTTGGACCTGCGGTGCCGATATATCCGTCATTGGCGTCCAAAAGCTTAACTGATTGGAATTCGTACTGGAAATGTTACGGGATGATATAATATGCTACGAAAAATCACGTGACATTATTTAAGTTTTGATTGGCATTTTTAATCAACAATTGCAATCGTAGCTAGGCCGCCAGGGTTGCAGAGAGAAGGAACCGCCGGACTCTCCGCCCCATGTCCAAGACTACCGCCTTCTGCATCTGACCCTTGATCCGGTCACCTAGCGATATCAATTCGAACGACGTGGTAATTACTAGATACGAGAACAATACGAGATCTAATAGATACGTTATACAGTAGTTTAGTTATCAATTAGTTATCTTTTGCAGTTCGATTTGAGAAACCAATTGTCATTTCACGCTACAATTATTTTGACGGTTTGGGATATCCATTACATATCCATTGGATGTCTATGTAATGTCTAAGCTAATCTTAAAGAGATTGTTCAAGAGGACATTCAGAGTTATCTTTTGCAGTTCGATTTGAGAAACCAATTGTCATTTCACGCTACAATTATTTTGACGGTTTGGGATATCCATTACATATCCATTGGATGTCTATGTAATGTCTAAGCTAATCTTAAAGAGATTGTTCAAGAGGACATTCAGAATTGCGGAAATGTCAAATTTGACATGACTTTCTTAAATATCGTCGCTATACTTACTCAACCTCATATCTGCAACAATTATTTGATGGAAATGTCGCTTTTCTTTCATTCGGAATACGGGTGTTTTTGTCATCAAATGAGTATTGCAGATACGAGGTTGAGTAAGTATAGCAGCGAATATCTCGTTATCGTTTCTGTTTCATATCTAGTGGATATCTAGTTGATATCTAGATCATTGTTCGAATTGGCCCGATAGTCTTTCAAGGTGTTGGCCGATTGGACAAGTTATCTTGTCCACAGTTATTATATAATAAACGTCAATAATGGCGTCAGAAATTCCGAAAATAGTGTTTTTAGACGTATATATATATACCCGATCGCACGTTTCATTCCTGAGCATATTCAACATCAACATCAACATTAAACATTTGTTCAGCAAATAGGCCACAGGGGCACTTTTACATGTCAATTTTTACAAACAATAAAATTAACCCAAAATTACAAAAAATAATTACATAAATATAAATGTTAAATTACACAAGAAAAAAACTAATAAAAACTATACAAATAACAGAAGTACTAAAATTGTTTAGAGATGTAAAAGTCTCTAGGTGTCAGAGATTAAATGTATATAATAATAAAAAAGATCATTATATTATCCAGAGATGTAAAGGGTCTCCAAGACTTGAATTGTTGTATAATTAATAAAAAGACAAGATATTAAATCAGACAAACAGACAAGAACCGAATGAAGTGCCTCACGTTAATGCCACACAAAAGTAAAGTTACATAGGTAAAATGAAGCCCGTGTAAACTTAAACAGACCGGTCTCCACAAACAGAATTCAAATTTTTCAAATTCATAAACACATTCGAATAAATAGTTCTTCTAGACCACAGTAAAGTTTACACGCTGTTCAACATAATAGTTTGTTTCTACTTGTGAACTCGAAATAGTCTTAACACGATCTCGGACGCGAAGATAACATCGTAAGATTTTTGTTTCTTTTATTTTGTTTTCCTATAAATACGAGTTTTAGTAACTTAGGTTACGCATTCAACATAAAGTATAACAGGTAATAAAAATGCTTTGTTTTTGTCTGTCATGCAGTTAACAAATGAACAATCATATTCGTGTCATTTTTAGGGAAAAGGGACTTGGTCGGCTTATGTCTCGAACAATATTTTCTTAATGAAGCATTGTTACGTGAAAGCATTTCCTTTTCGCGAGCGACAGTTTTCATGCATGTTTCCTACAGTAATTTAAAAGCCGTCTATATTCGAATTTCAAGCTACTGTTCCAGACAGAAATAACTTACTCGTACCCTACATATTGGTTATTAGGGTTATACTACCCTACTATGTTTATTATTAACCTTTTGGACGCCAATGACGGATATATCGGCACCGCAGGTCCAACGCCAAAGACGGATTAATCCGTCACAGACCACAGAGCAACATAGACCTACGTGCATGTGCATAAAGTTAAATTTCAGTTTTGACACTTCGGTGACGTGGCGTCCGAGTGACAGCTTTTGTGTTTGACACGGCGTCGAAGTGGTTAAGTGACATTAAAACCCCAGTTTTAACTGATATTTTGATACAGGACAACGTGGCAAACGATTGAAAGAGTTTTCGTATGTCACTGAAGATTGTTATGCGTGAGGGGGTTAAGTTATGCTGCGGAAATAATTCATGGATCATGGAAACATTACCCTGCATCCGGGAATATTTTATTCTATTATGATTACTTCTCCTAAAACTGTTAATAGGCTAGTAAGCTACACCTTAGCCTATGGTCTATTCCAATAAAGAGATACTAGGGTCAGTCGCTGATAAAAAAAACTTAGGTATTTTTTTGTAAAAAAGTCTGTTTTATAAGGTATAAATATTTTGGAGAATATTATTAATATAGTACATTAATAGATCTGAGGAATTTGTCAGTATTCAACGAAGGAATTTAATTTTCCCTAGACAATCACATCACTAATTTAAGAAACGTAACGAGGTCATTCTATAAAAAAAGACTAAAAGCACTAGTACAGATTCTGCTAAGGATCGATAAAGGCGATTGATTGGGCTGCACTTAGCTCAGCGTTCATTAAACTTGTAAGAATGGCTCACATAAGTTGGAGTTGCCGGCACATTTCTTTGCTTTGATAGACCGGTTTCGGAAACGATTTAGAAGTGGGTAGATTTAGCCTTAAATGTCCAATGCGGACCAATGGAATATATGCAACATTTCCGTTAAGTAATTTACTTAATTTCCGCGAGACAAAAGCCCACCGCCTCCGCTGGCTTGGTCACGTATTAAGAATGGATGAGGATTGTGCCGCTAAAAGGGTATATCTTGGGGTGAAGGCTGTTTGGGCGTCCTAGGTATCGCTGGGGCGATGAGGGTGTAGCGGACTTGCGCGATCTTCAAGCCGATAACGGTTCTGTAGTGCGTCAGCGATGTTTGTTGAAGCCAGGGTACCTGACTTCTTTGCCATTATTAGAAACCGAATAGCGTCGTTCTGGAACAGGGTACGCATTTCTAATAATAGGCTTATTGTGACAGTAAATGAAAACATTTACCAAAATGCGTTTTTCCTGCATTGGTTGTCCGCGCATCAGCAACCGAACCGTAAGTAGTTTAGTTTTTTAGTTTTTAGTGAGTTTTATTTTATTATATTTTTATTCTATTTTATTTTTACCGTATTTCTTTTTATGTTTTATTGTATTGTATGTAATGGGTCTATTGCCTGAATAAAGAAACATTCATTCATTCATTCATTCATAACTGGCGGGAGATTGCGCAAGATCGAGAAACTGGCGTTTACTCGTGTCAGAGGCCAAGACTCCTTTTGGGTCGCTGCGCCATTAAGCATGTATGTATGTAAGTCAGTTTTTTTAAATAAATTTTAACAAGCGGCTACACTCGATTCCTTTTTAGTTAAAATAGGAAGGTCAGTTATCTGTGTTTGAAATCACGTGCCGTTTTTTAATGATTTTAGTTTTACCCGAATAACAGTTAAGTAGTGGCATATTCTATCCACTTTAAATGTAACTATTACGATAATATTGGGCACTAGCTTCTGTCCGTGACTTTGAATGACCAGAATGAGAATGAGCAGATTTTGATGAAAAATTTACTACTTACGAAAAAGACACGAGTCAAACTGTAGGAAGTGTGCATAAACTGTAGGGGAAAGACAGAATGATGGCAGAACCTATTGTGCACAAGAAAAGGTACGAGAACGGTAGATGGTAGCACTTGCTTTGCCAAAGTACATGTTTATGTTTCCGATTTAGGCCACAAAATGGCATCTCGTTACTAAATTACATCTACTTAAATTGATTAAGAGGTTTAAGCGTGAAGAGGTTATAGACAGTACCTAAGATAAAGTTAGTTTCGTACAGGTAAAATACTACATAGTTCATTAGTTTAACCCAATATCCATAAAAACAACGCACGTCACGTCAGAACTGCGTGTAGCAAAGTTTCGCGCTACCAGTATTCGATTTCCGCCAATACGATTTCCGTTCGTCGGATTTTTCATACCGTTCATACCGTCAACGTACATTTTACAAACGTGGAACAATTTAATTTCCATAACAATTCTGTTAGGTATGAAGTGTTCCGACATTTTCTAAGCCTCTCGTTTAACAAACTTCACGGAAACAAAACTTATGTAAAATCATAATATGTTTAAACCATCTTCAACATTTCCAATTGTATTTTTATGCTTGCCTATTATTTTTAAATTTGAGATAATAGGAGAAATACCATAGCTAAAGAGATTTTATTCACTGGCGCTATAGACCTTACAAAAAAAAACCTTTACATACCAACAGAAAAGAGCGCACCCAAAAGTAGCCATTAATAGGTAAATAATCAGTGATCGCAATAGGCAGAGTATAAATACCTAAACTTAGTAGAATATAGTCAAAAATTGGAGACTTCCTTACTTACGACTACAATTTTTTGCGTGACTAAAGTCCCGAAAACATAATAAGTAAATAATATTGTTATAAATAGGGTAAAAAAACAATGCGTTGTTTTGTCCAATACAATGAATAGGCGTAATTTTTTTTGTAACTTTCTATAAATATATTTCTTAAATCGAAATACAATATTATATATTGTCAATATCATCAGAATCAGAATCATATTTAAAACTATTATTATTTTCTTGTAGATTACTATTTTTTCCATATTTTCAATGATATATGTCGGTTTCTTTTGACGCTTAAAATCCATAAAATACATAAGTTGAAAACGATCTTTCGACATCCACACACATTACTATAATTTTAATCCGGAAAGTCCCGGAATTGTTTTAATCCAGGAAGTCCCGGAATTGTTATAATCCGGGAAGTCCCGGAATTGTTTTAATCCGGGAAGTCCCGAACATAATGTGAATGCAAGGAAGTCTCCACTTCATGACTTTGTTTTAATAAGTTTAGGTATTTATACTCTGTCTATTTATTCCGAAAGAAAGTCGAGTAATTTAAAGTTCTTTCCTCCTGTATTCTATTTTTGTGTTGTAAAAATATGCTGGTTGTTGATTTCAGGCACGTATATTTTCACATAAATTACCTATTTTAGTTTGGGAGAAATGAAGGATAATTATTTTCGTATCGAACTACTCAGTTACAAGAGTACCTTCTGGAACATTCTAACTTGTCAAATCTTATTTTTTAAATCTTTTATCAGGTATTATGAACTTTAAAGAATTATCTAAATTACAAATTACAAAATATGTAATTAACTAATTATTTACAGATCTATTTGATCTTTTTTAGGGTTCCGTACCCAAAGGGTAAAAGCGGGACCCTGTTACTAAGACTCCGCTGTCTGTTTGTCTATCTGTCTGTCTGTTTGTCCGTCTGTCACCTAGCTGTATCTCATGAACCGTGACAGTTTCACTTTCACAGATGATGTATATATGTTGCCGCTATAAAAACAAATACTAAAAACGAAGGCATTCGACTACGTCGATCATTCTATCCTTCTCAAGAAGCTCAGTGCCTATGGCATTCGTGGCAATGTATTGGATCTCATGAAATCGTACTTAAGTGGTAGAGAGCAGTACACTGAACTGTCACAAATATGTCTTAAATCACAAAGGCAGGTTTGGTACAGGTCCTAAAAACGAGATTTAGTGTATGGAGTGCCGCAGGGAAGCGTGCTTGGTCCGCTTTTATTCTTGCTGTATATCAATGACCTTCCTCGTCACATTAACTACCCAATGGTACTCTACGCCGACGACAGCACAGTAGTAATTGATTGCAAAGATGATAGAGACTATGAATATGAAATTAATTACATTTTACATACTATAATTGAATGGCTCAAGAACAATAATTTAACGATATATCTAAATGAAACTAAAATAATGCATTTTTATCAAAGAAAAGTAATGAGACCCATTGATTGCAATTATGAAGGAACGGTTATAGAATCAGTAAGCAATACAAGTTTTTTAGGTGTCCAAATTGACAATCATTTAAATTGGACAGCTCATACTGAGACAGTTTGTAAAAAATTAAATAAATATGCTTTCGCTTTGTACAAACTTTCCAAGCAAGTTAGTACGGAAGCTGTGATGATGGCTTATCACAGTTTCGTTGAGTCAACCTTACGATATGGGATCATCTATTGGGGTAATTCAGTCAACAGAGAAGCCGTCTTTATCGCACAGAAAAGATGCGTGAAAGCGATTCTAGGGCTTCACCTAACAGATAGACCACATTTTAATGACCTGAAAATTCTTACATTCCCCTGCCTCTACATTTTTGAAATTGCGATGTACATCAAAACAAACCCAACACGATTCAGGGCGGTCTCTGAGGTATTTGCTAGAAATTCCAGGTATCCTCAGAATCTCTTTCCTGTTTCCGCAAATACTGCCCTAATGCGCAAAAGTGTGTTCTGCATAGCTAGTAAGATTTATAACAAATTGCCTGTCCATTTCAGAATGTTACCCTTAAATCAGTTTAAGCACAAACTACTGACATTTTTAATTGATAATTGTTTTTACACCATTTCTGAATTTTTGCTGTATAATTTTAACGCTTCTGATTTGACATGACTTTAATATTAATAATAACTAGGTATTTATATAGATATGTAAATTTATTTCGCATGTTAGTATGAAAGGAAATTATTCAAGTTTTTGTACGCCATCAGGCAGGGTATAGTGCTACAAATATTTATTTACCGCCACTGTAATCAGTTTGATATATACTCACAAATAAAAACACTTTGAACTTTGAACTTTGAAACAAAATAAATTAAATATTTAAGTGGGGCTCCCATACAACAAACGTGATTTTTTGCCGGTTTTTTGCGTAATGGTACGGAACCCTTCTTGCGCGATTCCGACTAACACTTGGCCGGTTTTTTGCTGCACAATAAGACAAGGTGAAATGTGAAAACAACATCAGTCCCCGGATGGCACGAGCTAGCAGATAAATAGGTACATTACAAAAAAATCTCATCACTGTGACACTGGAGCAGTAATTAGGTCAAGCAGACTCTAGCCAGCGTCGCCCTCTTAATGAACTGCTCTAACGAAACAAGTTTTTTTAGCACCATTGTGCGACACGTAAGAGTAGGTATTATGCCGCGAATGTGTGGAAATTCGTTACCTATGAAAAGGGAAAAGTTTTGAAATGTGTCACAAATTAGTATACTTCTAACGGTAATTGAGGTTAGAGTTATTTAATATGCATTGGGAATGGAAGTCTAATCAAAATCACTACATAGTATAAAACAAAGTCGCTTCCTGCTGTCTGTCTGTCCCTATGTATGCTTAGATCTTTAAAACGGATTATGATGCAGTTTTTTTAAAAATAGATAGAGTGATTCAAGAGGAAGGTTTATATATATAATACATCAGCATTGCACCCGTACGAAGCCGGGGCGGGTCGCTAGTAATTTAAATAAATAAATAAACAAATAAATAAATAAATAAATATTATAGGACATTCTTACACAGATTGACTAAGTCCCACGGTAAGCCCAAGGAGGCTTGTGTTATGGGTACTCAGACAACGATATACATAATATATAAATACTTAAATACATAGAAAACACCCATGACTCAGGAACAAATATCTGTGCTCATCACACAAATAAATGCCCTTACCGGGATTCGAACCCAGGACCATCGGCTTCACAGGCAGGGTCACTACCCACTAGGCCAGACCGGTCGTCAAATAAATAAATTGATGTGAGAAAATACGATTTATGGTGCTGGTTTAAAAATGCCCTGTTTTACCATAGATTATCGTATTTGTTTCAGTTAGCTGTAAAAAAATTAAAAAACTGGCCAAGTGCGAGTCGGACTCGCGCACGAAGGGTTCCGTACCATTACGGAAAAAACAGCAAAAAAAATCACGTTTGTTGTATGGGAGCCCCATTTAAATATTTATATTATTCTGTTTTTAGTATTTGTTGTTATAGCGGCAACAGAAATACATCATCTGTGAAAATTTCAACTGTCTAGCTATCACGGTTCATGAGATACAGCCTGGTGACAGACAGACAGACGGACGTCAGGACGTCTGGACAGACGGACAGCGGAGTCTTAGTAATAGGGTCCCGTTTTTACCCTTTGGGTACGGAACCCTAATACGTCTATATACTGAACCTAATAGATTTCACAACAATCGCTCATACCTATAATTATCTGTTACTTATTTATTTCCCAATATGATGTGTAAAAATAATTTAAATTGTAATTTAATATTATGAAATAAATAAATCTAAATCTAAATCTAAATCTATGACCCGTGTTATATCCGGATATTTAAGTGGCCAATTCCAATACCAATACCAATAATAGTGGACCTTTTGAAAGTTTGGTAAATACACATAATTATTACGAAACTTCCTTGTTTCAACTTGTACATTAATAAGACAATTATTATACTATTACTAGTAATTATTGGTCAAAAATTGACTATAAGTAGGTAGTTTAATTTTAATTAATTATTAGTAGGTATATAAGTACTGTAGAATAGGATTACTTTTATTTGTTATTTTTAAGATGTTGGTTTTGAGCTACAAGAGGTTGTTTTTTAAGCTCTAGGTAAATAAGAACTTGGTTTATTTATTTACTTATAATTAAAATTTGATTAACACTAAGAACCAATTAAATTATTTTCTATGATATGATATGATATGATATTTATTTATTTCATAATATTACATTACATTATAAATTATTATGTCAATATACCTATAGATATAAGAATTAATATTATGATCGTCAAGAGTACATTATAAAATACGAGATATTAAAACAAACAAGTTCATGGTTTCAGGAATTCGGCATACAATATATAGTATTTTCTAGCAGTATTTGCTAAAAATATTTTAATTTGTGTTTTTTTCAAGTAGACACACTACTATTTAAACTATAAACTGAACCACCACCTCAAGCACCTGTCCGGTAAACGGGGGACGATGGTTCGATTCCAGCTCTGGACAATGCCTCCAGGGCTTTTGTTTAATATTAAAGTTTATTCTTTTTCTTCGCAAGTACACATCGGCTTTCTTATTGAGCCTCACTGAACTGCACAATATAGCCTCGTGTGTAATGACCAACCTAGCACACTTGTACCACAATGTACTAATTATCCTTCTCGCGTGTTACTAATACGACTACCTACCGTCCGTATTTATGAAAGTGACTTTTTTCTAAACGGTTTAACCATAATTAACGGTGGTGAGTATTAGTTATTTGTGATGGTAACAGCCAATAATTATGTTTTAACTGCGCACTTTGCTCGTACCTACTTTCTTGAATAAAATTCAGGCGTTGATTACTTTCTGTACTTATTAATTTCGAAATCTTAAAGAGTACATCATAAATCGCTACGAACGTAGAACAAACTAACAGCTCCGAGGACGTTCACTCAAATTTATGAGTCGCACTGCGGAATATAAATTCTTCGCGGCTCTCAGCGACAACCACGAATAATAGCACTAGGCACAGGAAAAAGCAATTATTTTGTTGTTTCTACAAGATAATTACTAGCTAAGGTAGGTTTGTTTAAAGTGAATGCACCGCCTATATTTAGCGTTCCCTACACCATGTAACCAGGCCGGCTTTCCGAATGAAAAATGATCGCGTTGAAAAAGCGCATCGATGCCGCCTCACCGTTAATGATGGGTTATTTAGAAAAAAAAAACTGTTTTTAAACGAGTCCTTGGTTTATTTAATTAACTTTTCGGTGTGTACATTTGGATTGTAATTAAGGCGCTTCGCGCAGTTTTTGGCCAAAAACTGTTACTTTTTAGAGCTTATAACTTCTAAATGAGTCAACCAAAAATTATGAAAAAAATATATATGCATCTTCACTCTATGGACAACAATCGCAACATTTGACTTTCTTCCTGAAATTTGTAGTTTCACCGAAAAAAAAATAACACGACAGGCCGTTTTGCGGCTAATTTTGCTTATAACTTCTAAACGGCTTAATCGATTAAAATTATTTTTAAACTAACAAAAATGTTTTAACAGGTTCTACAAATGCAACATAGCTTTTTTTAATCAAAAAATATTTTCTTAAGAAATCGAACGTTTTTCCACATTTCATGCGTATGCGGCCTGAAAATGGCGTGGCCGGCAGTCGTGTGCCAGCTTTGAGACGAGGAGGCTGTGTCGCTCGTCGCTCCGTGCCTTCCTTGCACTATGTTCGCTTATGCACAAGCAAAGTGCTATAATATCGGGGTTATTGTGGCCAAAGAATAAATAACTGCAGAGCGCTGATTTGGTTGCGACGCGCATTAGCGAGCGCAACACGGTATTTTGCGGTATATTACAATGAATGTAATGATAATATCCGCATATATTATACTATAATATACGTATGTTTGAGAAAACTTCATTTGAAATAAATAAATAAATGTTTTCTAACCGACATATTATAATGTCATTCAAGTTTTACGTTTTGAATAATGTTCCATTCCATCTCGAAACAATAAATAAAAGATCATAAGCTACCTATTACCTATTACGTTGTATCTATGAATAGTACCTGTTAAAAAACATTGTTTTTGTAGTTTAAAAATAATTTTAATCGATTAAGAACTAGCAAAACGGCCTATCGTATTTTTATTTACGGAAAAACTTACTATTAAGTTTATTGTAGGTTTAAAATTAATTTGTTTACGTTACATGTCCGTCTTTGGGTCACAAACTTACATATATAGGTATACACCAAATTTCAACTTAATTGGTTCAGTCGTTTCCGAGAAAATAGGCTGTGACAGACGGACAGACAGACAGACAGACGCACGAGTGATCCTATAAGGGTTCCGTTTTTTCCTTTTGAGGTACGGAACCCTAATAATGATGATATGCCCACGTAATGATTGAGAAAACTTCGAATTTCGAAAAATAACACTTTTGTAGTAGTATATGAAGCTAGTAGGTACTTTAATTTTATAAGTTAACTATTAATGGCATTATTTATATTTATTTATTACGGATAAAAAAAAACTGTGTAAAATAAACGCACTGTACGCCTCAATTTAGTACATACCAAGCTTTAGCTATAAATCTTAATCCGTCGATTTGACTTAGGTATTTATTTGTAAGAAACAGATAAAACACAAATTAACTAATTGAGGCTTGTAAAGTATAATGCATAAGGGAATATATTTTTCCCCTCACTAGCTCGGAAAGTTGTCTTTTATCCTTTAAAACAAGCGGGGAAAAACGCATTTTATCCACTAGTGGGGAAAGTAATTTGACCTTGGATGGAGCGTGTTTAAGTAGCTTGACAGATAACAAAACGTAAAACGCTCATAATAATGATTCGTTTGATATTAATTATCATTAAACAAATGGTTTGAGAATCTAATAAAAAATACCAAATTTAGCTTTATTTAATGATTTTATGTTTGTTTTTTAATAATGATGTTAAATATAATTCTGAACGCACAAGTTGAGTCGATGCAATTTCAAAACGCATCATTGACATTTCATACGTCAGAAATGTCAACATTGTCAACAAAATTTTTACTTAAAAACTTCTTACGTTAAAATACAGAATTTCCAGAGTTTTTTGTTATATCGTAAAAAAATGAGTGATTTCAGTGATGAAGATGATCTAACGCCTGTGGATGTTGCACTTTCCTCGCTATAGTGAGGTCAAAAGTTTTGTGTTACACACGGGTGCAAATGTATTTTACTTCTCGTGTGTGTTGAAACACTTGCTACGCTCAGCTTTCGCTTGCTCGTGTTTCAATTCCACACTCGCGGGTAAAATACAACTTTGCACCCTTGTATAACAAATAACTATTTATTATAATTTACGACCTCTACACGCATGATCTACTCATACTCAAACAACAAAATATCTGCAAAAGATACACAAATACGAGGTATAGCGCCAAATGCCGCGCGCCTCTGGGCTGTAGGTTATTCTTTGAACCTCGTTCCGCCGCAGTCGCCGCACCGAGACGAAATTCACGTACGATCGCAGTGAGCGGGGTGCGGGTACAGAGACGCTGAGACGCTCAAGGCCAAATCAGCGAGAATCGTCTTAATTATTGAATACCTGCTATTGGGTCACTTTTGGAAGGGGGTGCTTTTTCGACTTTTTGTATGGCAATTATTTTTTTGGAAAATCAGACTTATAATCTTCGTTTTAGGAAGGGTTTTTAACAACAAAAAACCGCTCAAGTGCGAGTCGGACTTGCGCACGAAGGATTCCGTACCATTACGCAAAAAACGGCAAAAAAATCACGTTTGTTGTATGGGAGCCCCACAGATATATATTTTATTCTGTTTTTAGTATTTGTTGTTTTAGGGGCAACAGAAATACATCATCTGTGTAAATTTCAACTTTCTAGCTATCACGGTTCATGAGATATGTCCTGGTGACAGACAGACAGACAGTTAGTAATAGGGTTCTGGGTAGGGTTACCCTTTGGAACTTGCAAAGTTTGCCGCTTATTTAAATTATAAATATCTGATTTTATTCCATATTTGTAAATTCTGAATTCTGATACGAGAATAGATCCCCGGAATATTATTATGTATGATGTAATAAAAGTTTCATTACAACATCTAGGTTTGTTTTCAATTCGTCAGACCCTTGCAAATTTAATACGGAAAACCCTTCTTATCCGTTTATCTATTCAAAGAAATTCCCTATGAATACAAATAGGTAAATCGAATGAAAATATTGAACAAAAATTGACTATTAAGCGATCATATTCTTCATATTGAGGGTTTGGCGGGATAATGTATACGTTATCAACTAGGTTTCTATTTCCCGTAAAGTTATTGATCGAGTGAGCGCGAAGCGCCTTCGTTTCAGCTTAAGAAATATTTAGTATGACGGCCTGTCCACTAAGGTTGCATTTTTCAACCGAATCTTGTGAAATTTTGTCATTAGGTTCGATAATTGTATGGATTTTTTTGTCAGTATAGTTTTTTTGTTTTTTTTTAGGTTACCGTGAGGTTACATAGGGTCTACAGATCACAGAGCCATTATCATTAGTTAGCTTTGCAGAAATTAATAGTTATACAAATAAGGAAAAAACACTTTCATTTGTCTGTAAGATTCAAAGAAACGCCTTGTCTGTGAAATATAAACTTTGTTGAACTCAACTTTGAATATAAAATTTATTGAACTTTATTGCATTCTTATCTTCAACCTCCAACGCAAATATCGGAGGATAAATATAAGCTTAACGTATTTATTTTTGTATTGTTTGAGCTCAATGATACTCGCCTCAAAACCAAGCATGACTGGCCGTTAACGTTCGAAGAATAAATTTGTTATCAGTCAGTCATACGTCGCCTTGATTGAAATATAAAAAAATGACAGTTTCATTCTAGAATTCTTACGGTATATCGGTACTACGGTACTACTCTCCACTAATATTCACTTTTTTATATTCTTAGTGCTATGTTTTTGCTCCGGAGGTGTTAAAAGATTGCTTTGTTGCCGAGAGTATTGAAGAAGCATCGTCGATCCTTCTCTATGCCTGATCACTCCAAAAAGAGCCAGGAGCCTGCATGTAAGTTCTATTTATTAACAGCTTAAAGTATTTATAACCCGCATAGCCTTTCATTCCCTTTTTGAGACTAAATTCGCCCGTAACTTTACGATCAATATTTCGAATTAAATATTTGGTGACTCGTTCGGTACTACAGGTGTTATGGTTTCAAATGGTGTAGATTTTGATGAGGATTTTCATATATTATATTATCACAGTGTGCGAAAAAAGGACCAGAGTACCTACAATCTCATAATCTCCATACTTCATAGCATACCTCGTCGTTTCGCCTGTCATTTTATCGTGGTATATAAGTACCGAAATAATTACCCTTATAAATTTACCGTCGTTTTTGAGGGCCGTGTAAACACTGCTTCATTGAGTTACGATAAAAACAACACAAGAGCTTTAGGTAATGCGAATCATATTTCACTCTACAGGAGGCATGTCCCTTCCCACGGGCGTTTCCTTTTAGTTTGCATTAAAATAAATGAGTTTAATGAACAGTTATGTAAAACTGGAACTGGAAAAGGTAGTAAATATTTGAGTGGTTTTGCGGTGGGATCCGGAATTAGGAATAGTGGACTGACATTTACGGATGTGTGCCTATTTAAGATATTACCGTCTGATGGTCTACAAATTATATGGTTTTTATTAATGAAAGTTACTTTTATTTTCATACTTTGGCTCCATCTCGACGTTTTGCGATTAAATTCTGGAAATATAAAATATTATTTCTAAAACCCTCCTACTCTTAATTCTGAAAATAACAGTAAAACGAGTTTTTTCTAACTTACCTAAATACAAGGCTCTGAATATGAATTCTAAATAAAAAAGGCATCAAGCGATTTTTGGCCTATGTAGTGAAAAAAAAAGAAACAGGCCAATTCGAACAATGAGATACGTCATTTACTAGTTCTAGTAACGATATGACGTATCTGATGACGTTTTTGTTTGAAGAAACGTCATTTTTGACATTGACATATCTAATGCATATATTATTGTTTCTAGAACTAGTAAATGACGTATCTCATTGTTCGAATTGGCCTGTCAGTCTGGATATGTCCTTTTATAATACAGTTAGGCAATAAGTAAAATTCATAGTCGCAATCATTATTCTGGCCTGGTGCTTTAAACCGACAAATTACAAAACAAGAAAAACCAAAGAAAAACGAGACTTAAAAGTACGTTTTTAACTTTTAAGCCGCGGCCGCCGCCTCGTATCTTCCCAAACATTCTGGGCTCGGCAAAGTTCCCAAATGTATCTAAATATACTTACTCGCTGAGATAATCTGTGACGGTATAAAAGACTTGTTCTTATTTCTCGAATGGCTTCCAATATCTTTCTCGCGTGTTCGAGCCCAATCCACGAGATTACATTTTTCTTTTATCAACTGAATGTATTGAATGAAAAATGAAAGTGAATTTATTGATTGGTGCGAACAAATAAATGCTTTTAAGGATGTTGTGTGTTGTCGCTGACAGGGAAATCAATAAGTAAAATAAATTGTTATTTTTACAATTTCAGTGTAAAGTGCTTACATTAACAAAACAATCGTTTGAGAATCTCTTATTAAAATTTAAGAGCATTAATCCCAAATGCCTCGTGTCGAGCCGAATTTGATGCCTATTTGAAAAGGTATTTGCCAAAGCCGGATTTCCTTTTTGCGAATGAATTGTTTCTAAATTCCCTCCGTTTAGGGCTTAAGCATATGATAACTAACACCCACCAGGGCTTTTCCGGACATTTCCGGAGCCAAAATGGCAAAAAAGGAACTGATAGATTCGTCATGCCCGTCTGTCCGTTCGTATGTCTGTATTTCACAGCCATTTTACTCGAAAACTATATTAGCATTTAAATTATGCTAATAGACATAGACATAGACATAGACATAATTTATTGGTTATTTATTTTTTATTTATTTTATTTATTTATTTATTATTTATTTATTTAATATGCGTAAATATGCGCGTTAAATATATTGTAATATGTGCTTTGTAATTGGGAAATAAGGATTAAAACCTCACCTAACCGTACTATAAAACAAAAAAAAAGGTAGGTAAAAGGTAGGTATTAAATAAGTAAAAGAAAAATGCTCACAAACATGATTCGACTTACTTATTTCAATGTTGATTTATACAAGAAAAAGTATACATATTGAAAACCCCAAAGGCGGTTTAGGAGTTCATTTTGTCGTCAAAAAAAGTTTTAATAGAATTAGCCCCAAGTCATCTGATTATCCTCACATTCACAAAAGTGTCTGGTTTTCCATAATCCAAGTAAAGAGCAGCCGACAAAATGAATAAAAGCGAATACTTTCCTTTGCAAAATGTGACAAAGGGGTGGTGCGGGATTTTTCAACGTGAAGTTATTGTCTGTGACGCAAAGTCGTCATGACAAATAGTGCTGCGTTTTTCAGTTTCGCAACATTTTAACTTACGAGTTAGTACCTCCGGGAGATTTCTTTTAGCAATATAAATGGTTTGTTTCACGCGACGCTGTTTATTTTCTGCCTTTATGATTTTGTTAGCCAGATGTAAATAAAATTCTAGTGAATATCACGTAGAAAGGAATAATAATTAGGTTTGTGACTCTAGGTACTATTTAGCCTGATTATAAGTAAATAAATACGGTTGGATAGGATTGAACGGTTGCTAAAATATTTTTGTTGTAAAATAATTGAAATATATTTTACGCAATGCTAATTGTTTCATTTTCTAATGAATAGTTTATATTTATTACAGAACCTACTAATGAGTGAATGACTACTATTTCTATTCTCTATGATTCACAAAATAATAAACACTCAGTTTTTTGTTTTTGTTGTCGTTAAGGCGGGATTCCACCAGTGTGCGGCACTGTGCGGCACAAGCAAAATTATTCATTACAAAAATGCTTGTGCCGTACATTGCCGCACTCTGGTGGAATCCCGCCTTTATACGGTGAGTTGCGATGCACACCCAACAGAAAAGGTATTAAAGAAACAAACGTTTTGATCAATTTTATTAGCGATAAACCCAGGATACTTTTGTATCTAGCTTATGCCTTAACAAGTTAACAAATTTAAATATTTGTTTGCTTACATTTCTGTTACTGCAGTAGAACTAGGGTCACCGACATATCTCGCAGAATTGCAAACCTTAAGTGGCAGTGGGCGGGGCACATTGCTCGCAGAACTGATGGCCGGTGGGGCCGGAAGGTTCTGGAGTGGCGTCCGCGTACCGGAAGATGAACTGCCGGTAGGCCCCCAACGAGGTGGAGCGACGACCTGTTGAAGGTCGAGGGAATTCGGTGGATGCGAGCGGCACAGGATCGGTCGGAGTGGCGAGCCTTGGGGTAGGCCTATGTCCAGCAGTGGACGTCTATCGGCTGACATGATGATGATGATGATGATTTCTGTTACTAATAATTAGCAGGATTCTAACACATGTTCGACCTCAAGAATATTTCATATCTTGATGGGACGTATGTAAAGGGACATAATAATATGTAGTACCTTAGTGGCGCTGCCGACCAGGACGATGACCCGTCAACTTATTTGCCTATCATTGGATAGGCAGGAGTTGGTATGGCATTGGCCATAAAATGGAAATCACACCCCAAAAACTCATATGGTGATGTCATACCATACTGATGTATAGTCCAATAAAGTCGAGATGTGAGGAATGACTCATATACCATTAATGTCGTACGCAATACGAACCAGCGTTGCCGAATGCCGAACGCGATTTGTCCCCGTGATTTGTGGCTCTATATTGTGAAGTTGAAGTGCCTAAATAACGGTCCGTTTATTTAATACACAGGCTAATAGAAACAAGGTGAAGAATAAAGGAACGTTAACGTCCTGTGTGAAAACGGTGGACATACTTTTGAGTTGTAATTTCACTTAAAAGGGGATGACGTCACGTGACCAATCCATACAAACGTAGTCTTTTTCCTCTCTGAAACTTAGCATAATAGAAAATGTTTTTACGCAATTGGATGTAGGGTTAGATGGAGTAAGAGAAATATTTAAACACTTGTAGGGAATTGTCAATATCTTCAAACTATTTTTCTTGCATTGAGCAAAATAAACAACATGTTTCTTTTACCCCGCATGACCTATTTTAACCACAGCTATGCCCCTTCGTTTGATTTTTTAGTTTTATCATAGAGTAACTTATACTAGAGCGGTACTGTCATAGTAAATTTTGTAACCCCAGTAAATTCACTGCCAACTGTCGACACACTTTAAAATAAAACTAAAAATTAAGATTTATAAAAATACGATAAAATGTATTTAAATATAGATAAATGATTTTTTTTAAATGCATTAATTATTTTTATGATTTTGACCCATGTTCTTCACTGATATGCGTTAAAATTGTTAAATAACAAACGAAACCGTCAACGCCATCTATACGACAGTGGGCCAAAACTAGTGGCGCCCTCTGAACGAGAATCAAATTTTCTTGATTTTCGAGGCACGTTTTTTTCCTTAGACTGTAAACATCTATTACGGAGTTATATCTATCTTTGGTTTTATTTATTTATTATAAGTAACTCATCACTACTGTTGAGCGTAGACTGTTTTTCTTGAAGCTCGTACGCCGAAGACTGGAACGCGCTGGCCGAAGTGAAGCTACCGCTGCCAATTACCTCAGAAATACCACCACCATGTTACCGGGTTAGTGTGAGGGTTAGTAAGAACACTTATTTTAGGGTTAATAAGATGTTAAGTGTAGAGGTGTTGTAGAAAGACTGACGAGGCTAGCTATCTCGTTTTTCAATCGCACCTCCGTGAGGAGGGGCGAGACGCCTTACCATCCCTTTGGGGGATTTTTGGCGGTAGCGTGTCGCCGCCCGTTACAACGGGCGGGTCTTTCTTCATTGCCTCATTCTGGGCGTGGCTTCTGACTGGCCGTGATTGGCCATGATGGCCTGTCATGGCCAGTGTTTCTTTTTGATGTTTTTTGGGCCTGCTTGCAGCTTGAGGCTTGCGGCTCCTCTCAGCTGCTGGGGCCCTCATCCTCCTCAGCTGCTGGCACCAGAGTCCTAGGGAGCTGGCGCTGGCGGCGGCGGTTGTCAGGCGGGCGAGCGTGGAGCGGCGCGATGCCCTGCAGGTGATGGTGTCGGGAGTGGTCTGCGCGCTCGAACATCCTGCTCGAGAGGTGACCTATGAAGGCGTCCAGGCTCTGCCATTTCAATCCCTTTGCGATGTCAATGTTTCGCACGTAGCGGGGAGCGTTGACTATAGTGCGTAGGGTCGCATTCTCCTGCGCACGCAGTCTCTTTTTATTGGTATCAGCCGTCAGCGCGTACCAGGCTGGGGCTGCGTACGTCAGGCGGGACCGCACATACGTCTTGTAGATCCCCAGCTTCGTGCGGCGGGGGAGGTTGCTACAGAGCACTGGACGGAGCAGGGTGCGAGCGCATTTGACGCGCCTGACCACCTCGTCCACGTGTGGCTTCATGGTAAGCCGCCGATCAAGTGTCACGCCCAGGTACTTGATCTGCGGCATCCAGTTGATCTCTTCGCCATGTAGACGGAGAGGCGGCGGGAGTTGGAAGGTGTTCCCGGTGAGCAGGGCCTGTGTTTTCCCCACGTTCACCGACAGCCTCCACCTGGAGAGCCAGTCGGGGAGGACGTCCAGGGACCTCTGGAGTTTTTTGGCAGCGTGCTTATGGTTGATAGACGAGGCGAAGAGTGCCGCGTCATCAGCGTAGAGGCCCAGTTTGACGTCCCCGACGACCGGGAGGTCGTCGGTGTAGAGGGCGTAGAGGGCCGGCGAGAGGACACTGCCCTGAGGGACGCCCGCGAGGATCGGGTGCTCCTCCGAGACAGCATTCTCTACTGCCACTCTGAAGCGGCGGTCGGCCAGGAATGAGGCCACCACCTTGATGGTGCGCCTGGGTGCTTCGGTCTTCGACAGCTTGTAGATCAGCCCCTCGTGCCACACTCTGTCGAAGGCCTTCTCCATATCGAGGCAGGCGGTAGCTGTGTGCTCCCTCCTATTCATGGCTGCCGTCATGAAATGGAGCACTCTGGTGAGCTGCAGGGTCGTCGAGTGGCCATCTCGGAAGCCGAACTGCTCCGGTCTCGGCTCGATGAAGGGCTGGAGACGGCTCAGCAAGAGCCGTTCGAACACCTTGGAGAGGGTGCTGAGCAGGGTGATCGGACGGTAACTCTCCGGTCTCCCTCTGTCTTTTCCGGGTTTAGGCAGCATTATCACCCGGCCGAGTTTCCACGGTGACGGGTAGTGGCCCGAGCGCATGATCCCATTGAACAGGCGAGTCACTGCCACTATGGAGCGCAGTGGCAGGTGACTCAAAGCCGCGTTCGGGATCGAGTCTGGGCCCGTGACGAGGCTAGGTTGGGCAGTCATATTTATATGAGAGCGCGACCGCGCCCCGCCCACTGTGTCACGTGGGTGAGTTGTGCAGAGTCAGTTTCCATTTATTGGCCAATCAGCTTACGCTATTTTACAAAGTTAGGGAATAGGTAATATTTATTGTGGGACATTGATTCTTAATAATACACATTGATTGACTTATAACTATGCACGAAATATTGAAATAAAAACATAAACACACAATGATTAAAAGACATAGAAAGTTACACAATAATAAAACACAAAATTAGAGAATCACAAAACGTACAATAAAATTATCTTAAAAGCTATATACGACAATCTCCCCCGCGTGTGCCAACACCGTCTCCATTCGTGGAGTATATAGGTATAAGCCGGGAAACTGGACGGCGGACTTCACCCGCTCGGGTGCGAACAATGGCTACTCTTACGTGGCCATCAGGGCCGGGAAAGAGTTGTGCGATTTCGCCTCTAGGCCATGTTCCTCGTGGCATAGAGCTGTCCGCTACGATGACGATGTCGCCTATATTTAGCTTCTGCACGTTCTGGTGAGCACTGGGCCGAGGGAGGAGGCTGGGTCTGTATTCTTTCTGCCAGCGCCTCCAAAAGTGATCGGCTAAGTTCTGCGCTGTCTTCCATGACGACAGTGACATATCTTTGTCTGTGAAGACGCCCAGCGGTGCCATTGCGCTCGACCGGCCGATGAGAAAATGGTTCGGCGTCAGAGCCTCGACATCTAGGTCTGGATTCACAGGTGTCAGTGGTCTGGAGTTCACTACGTGCTCGGCTTCTAGAAGCAGCGTATGTAGAACTTCTTCATGAGGTGCTCTCTCTTTTAGTGTAGCTTTCAGTGCAGTTTTCACGCTGCCCACGAGTCGTTCCCATGCACCGCCGGCGGAAGGGTTGCCAGGCGGTATCTTTTTCCAGGTGATCGCTCGTTCAGTCAGGAATGGCTTTAGACTGTCTGGCAGCGTTTTCTTGGCCTCTGCAATTTCTCGTTCTGCTCCGTAGAAGTTAGTTGCGTTGTCGGAGTACAGAACGGTAGGCGTGCCGCGCCGAGCTATCATTCTGCGCAGTGAGAGTATCATAGAGGATGCCGAAAGTGAGGCGGCAAGCTCTAAGTGCACAGCTCGGGTAGTGAGGCAAGTATATAATACGCCCCATCTTTTCTCGCGGCGGCGGCCTATTGTAATATTCATAGGGCCAAATAAATCTACGGCTGCGGCGGTAAATGGCGGTTGATTCGCCTGGAGCCTCTCTGGTGGTAAGTCGCCTACAGGAACCTTGAGTGTGGTCCCCTTATAGGTCCGACACCATTGGCACTTATTCGTTATATAACGAATGCTACCGCGCAGACCGATAATATAATATCTCTGTTTCAGCTCGTTTATCACTGTTGAGTGGTTGCCGTGATTGTAGAGAGCATGAAAATGATGTATTAGCAGCTTGACGAAATCTTCTTTAGCGTGTAGAACGGGTATGTGTACATCTTTATCTATTCTGGCGTTCAGCACGATGACTCCATTTTTGTCGAGTTTTACTGCGATTTTATGGAGTGGCGATTTCTTCGGAATCGGCCGTCCAGTTTCCATTAACTTGATTTCCTCTGGAAAGGCTTCATGTTGACTCCGGCGTATAAGCAATATCTCTGCTAAGTTCAAATGCCCCTTATTTATGTCTGTGTCTGGTTTCTTTTTAAGCAATGCGGCTTTAAAAAAGTGTTTTAGCGGTGGCGCGGACTAAGCGTACGAACTTTGAGAACCTACATACCTCCGGCAGGTACTCAAACTTATTTTTCGCGGCGCCTACCGAGCATACGAGCTTGTTAACGCGTTCTTCGCCCGTATCGGCGACGGGCGCGGGCGTTTTCTCTGTCGGCCAATGCTCCTCGCTTTTACGTATGAAATCGGGCCCTATGAACCATCGGTGGTTCGCTCCAAATTGCGTAGGCATACCGCGCGTCGCGTCGTCAGCTACGTTAGTTGCACTAGGCACCCAGCGCCAGTTGGCGGGGGTGGTAGTGTTCTCGATTTCCGCTAACCTATGTGCGACGAACGTTTTGTACCTACGTGGGTCCGACCGTATCCACGTGAGTGCCGTTTTGGAGTCAGACCAAAAATACTTGTCCTTTATTACGTAGTCTGACTCTTTGACTATGGTCTCCGCTAACCTAGTCGCTAGTACGCAGCTCTGTAATTCCATTCGTGGAATACTAACTACCCGGAGAGGTGACACTCGGGCCTTTGCGGCCACTAATGCGGACGTTCTAGTCCCCTCGGGGTTGACGCTGACTAGGTACACGGCCGCGGCATATATTTTTTCACTTGCGTCGCAAAAAACATGCATATATGCCTCCCTATTAAATGCGGGCACGTGTCGCGGAATTTCCAAGTCCCGTAATTGTTGTACGTTATCTATGAACGATCGCCATGCGGGTGCGAGCGAGACGGGTATGGGCGAGTCCCATCCGATTCCGGTGCGCCATATCTCCTGCATTAATGCCTTGCCTAAGACGGATATGGGGCTTACGTATCCGATCGGATCGAATATTGACATCGCACTACTCGTAACCTGTCGTTTTGTGGGTAATTTCTGACCGTTAAGTACGTCCTCGGGCGTGTTGCGAAAGTTTACGTTGAAACCTAAGGTGTCACGCTTGTGATTCCATTTCAAACCTAACGTACGTTCGCTCTCGCTAGCGCCTAACAATGACGTTTCCTCTTTACTGTTAACTACGTCAGCAATAACCGCAGGATGGTTCGACGCGAACCCGCGAAGCTCGAATGACGCGCGCATATTTAGTTCGTAAACCTCGTTTACTATGCGCCTGGCGTCGTCCTCGGACGTATCGAGCGCGATCAACATGTCGTCCATGTACGTATTTTTTATTGTTTTTTCAGCTGCGATCGGAAATTGTTCGCTATGCGTTCTTGCGTTTTCGTTTTTGACGTATAGCGCGGTTGTCGGCGACGCTGCCGATCCAAATATAAGCCGCTTCATTCTGTATTCTTGCGGTGGAGAGGTGCGGTCCTCCCCCCGCCAAACGAAATGTAACGCATCGCGATCTTGCTCAATTATCTCGATCTGTAAAAACATTTCTTTGACGTCCGCTATTACCGCGATTTTACCCTCGCGGAAACGCACTAGTACGCCAAAGAGTGACTCTAACAAGTCGGGGCCGGCCAAAAGCGCGCTATTGAGCGACCGTCCGTAGGCCGTGGCGGCCGCGTCCCACACTAATCTCATTTTGCCGCGTTGCGGGTGAAATGTTGGGAAATGCGCTAAGTACCACACCCGGGGCGCATCGAGGGGGGGCGGCGACTCCATTTTCTCCGCGTAACCCTTGTCAAGCAAGTTAGCCATATGCTTTGCATATTCGGCCTTTAACGTTGCATCTCGGTCTAGTTTTCGTTCTAGACTGTACAGCCGTTTTAATGCTTGCGCTCGGTTATCTGGGAGCTTTTCGTCGTCTGTCCGCCATAATAAGCCCGCTCGATACCTATTCTCCCCCGGTATTTTTACACAGGTGGTTTTCAGCAAGTCTAGCGCGCGCTGGTCGGGATCGGCCCGAGGTAGCTTTTGTGAAACGCCTAATGATTCTATGTCAAAATGCCGTTTCATTAGCTCTAAAGCCTCGTCGTCCGCGGTTTTAGGCCGTGCGTGCCCTACAAAATTTACCGCGGCGCGGCGCGTTCTATCTGGGCCGTGTAAAACCCAGCCCAGTCTAGTTAGGCTAGCAATGGGAAGCTCAGGCGGGCCCTCTAAAATTTGCCGAGAAATGATGAGGTGCCAATTATCTTGTCCTATCACGATGGTAGGTATGCCGGTCGGGTAACTTAATTCGTCCGCGATTTTAGTCAAGTGTTCGCACTTGTCGACTACGTCACGTGGTACGCCCTGCATTCCTATGCCAATATCGCCAATCGTGATTACCTCCATCATTTCCATGTGTCGGCTACAAAAACCCCGTATTGCGACTCGTAACGTATACGAATCTGGATTTCTGACTACGCCGCCTATGCCTTCTATTTCCAAAGTTTCGCCTTTTACGCGAGGCGCGAGTTTATCGGCCGTTTCGTGAAGCATCAAAGTCATAGCCGCGCCTTCGTCTAGCAGCGCGAGGGTTTGCACGGTACCTAGCGGTCCCGACACCTCTACAGGCATGACTTTGAGGTACGTTTGCGGGAGCCTAATATTATTAACCGCTGCCGCCGGAGTACTATTACCGTTCGCGGGCGCGGCCGCGTTCAGTCCGTGTAATAGCTTATGATGTCCGGCTTCGCATTGGTTAACTCCGCACGCGATGTACTTGCACTTGAACTTACGGTGAGCCGCGTCTAAGCACCTATAGCATAATCTAGCGCCCTTCGCTAAGTCCCACCGTTCAGGAATCATCGCCGCTAAAAATTTACGACACGCGCTAACTTTGTGCTCGTGGCCGTTCTGGCAAACGGCGCACGTGCTGCGCGAGACAGGGACGGACGATGTCGGTTGTTTGGGCTTAGCTCCGGTCGACGCGGGTTTTTTTTTGTTACTATCGCGAGGCTTAACTTGCGCGATAGCGGGTTTATTACTACGCGGCGCTTCGCGTACGTAATGATCGTGGGAATCTGATTCCGAATCCGTACTAGGATCGCGGGAAAACGCGGGGGCGCGACGCCTATCGCGAGAACTGCTTGCTCGCCTAGGGTCGCGCTCAAAAGATACCGTGTTTACTGTGTTCCGCAATCTGTTCGACGGCCTATGTCGATTGACGCGTTTGGCTGCAGTGCTAATTTCGTTCAAAAACTCCGATAATGCAACTAGACCGGGAGTTTGACTATTAGACTGCCTATATTTTGCCCATTCGTAACGCACAATCAGATTAAGTTTGTCCACGATTTTGTTTACAAGTTCAGGCGCGTGTAGGTACTGCTCTTGTCGCAGCGAACGTATGGTTGCGACGGCATTCGCAATATGTGCGGCGAAGGAAGCTATGTTCGCGTTGTCTTCTGACAAGCGCGGCATACGTTTTATATTATGCAACTCCGTTAACACAATTTCCTCCGGGTCGCCGAATTGCCGTTCTAGCGCCTCCATAATTTCGTACGGGTCCTGAACTGTGTACATAATTGATTTCACGGCGGTCCGAGCCTCGCCTTTGAGCGCGCGCCTAATACGACTTACGTTATTGACGGCACTAAACATGGGAGACGTGTCCTCGAACTCTGCCCTAAATGAAATCCATTCGGTTATATCTCCTCCGAATGAGGGTAACTCGGGCGGCTTATGGTAGATAGGTGCATAACTGCCGTGTGGCACCTCTAAATAACGCGGTTGCGGCCTACTAGTACCCCGATCAATGGCGGCGGCGCGCGGCGGCGGCGCTGTCTCCTTCGGCAAGGGAATTTTACTATTCTCGATCGCGACGTCGTGCTCCTGTGGCCTACACTGTTGTCCTACCCAATTCCTAGTACGCCGTTCAGACTCGTCAGCCACGGTACTGCCTCTGTCAGAATTCGCCTCCAATTCGGCGATCTGCAGCTTTAATTTGGCAGTATCGGACTGCTTCTGAGCGACAACTAGAGCGGCTTTATGAACCTCGAGCTCGGCCATGAGCACCGATAATTGACTATCACGATCCCTATTTACCGATTCGCGACCTCTGATTGATCCACGAACAGACGGCGCCCGCGGCGGCGGCGGCGCGACCACGGGGTCTTTATTTACTAGCGTATTCGACCTACTGCGTTCTACTACCGTATCTTCGAATGCGTTCGAGTGTACCGAATTGTTGTCTATCTCTCCACCGCTATTCACTTGGTTGCCGGTGGAGCCTTTGCTCCATGTATGTGTCTCGGTAGACGTGGTCTTGCCGGACGAGGGGGTAGGGGTCTCTGTGGGCACGGGGGCAGGCGGGCCCTTAGCGCGCGGTCGAAGATTTCTCGTACTCTTCGTAGACATCTTCTTCTCTCTTGACACACACGCGGGGGTCCCTAACTATATACAAATTTACCTGCCTAACACCTATGCCCTGACGCCACAGAGCGCAACGTCAGTGCCCCTAAGCGTAAATCCCTCGGTGCACTGAATCTCCCGCAATGACAAAGTGCAATGCCTAGAGCGTTCGAAAGCAGTGTGATGGCATCACCATGTGACACATGCAACGAAAGTTGCCAGGACGCGTGAGTGGAGGAAAACCTACAACACAGCACGGTCCGACCGGCAAGCCGGTATAGTGGGGTATGGAGGGGTAATTGGGTAAGGGTCTGAGCCGAAGCGTACTTCAAGGCTCAGCGCGTTCGTTTTTCAAGCTTCTTTTTTCTATCTGAGTGGAGAAAAATCTCGACACTCAGCGCGTACTTGTTTCTTTGTTCTTTCTTCTATCTGAGTGGAGAAATTCTCAACACTCAGCGCGTACTTGTTTCTTTGTTCTTTATTCGGCTATCGAAGGACCATAATTGTTGAGCGTAGACTGTTTTTCTTGAAGCTCGTACGCCGAAGACTGGAACGCGCTGGCCGAAGTGAAGCTACCGCTGCCAATTACCTCAGAAATACCACCACCATGTTACCGGGTTAGTGTGAGGGTTAGTAAGAACACTTATTTTAGGGTTAATAAGATGTTAAGTGTAGAGGTGTTGTAGAAAGACTGACGAGGCTAGGTTGGGCAGTCATATTTATATGAGAGCGCGACCGCGCCCCGCCCACTGTGTCACGTGGGTGAGTTGTGCAGAGTCAGTTTCCATTTATTGGCCAATCAGCTTACGCTATTTTACAAAGTTAGGGAATAGGTAATATTTATTGTGGGACATTGATTCTTAATAATACACATTGATTGACTTATAACTATGCACGAAATATTGAAATAAAAACATAAACACACAATGATTAAAAGACATAGAAAGTTACACAATAATAAAACACAAAATTAGAGAATCACAAAACGTACAATAAAATTATCTTAAAAGCTATATACGACAACTACATAGTATAAAACAAAGTCGCTTTCCGCTGTCTGTATATCTGTCCCTATGTATGCTTAAATCTTTAAAACTACGCAACGGATTTTGATGCGGTTTTTTTTAATAGATAGAGTAAGAGGAAGGTTTATAATGTATACTTTGTAAAGTTTTTGTGCAAATTAGTTGAACTACCCGTGCGAAGCAAAAAAGCAAAAAAAAAAGTACAACGAAGGAGCATAGCTATGGAGAATACGCAATAAATTATGTTTATAATAATTTTCCATAATGCCAATACTAGGGACGAGAATGGGGACTACGTTAGTATGGAGAAGCAGTCGTCCTGTCGTCTATACCAAAGATAGATATAACTCCGTAATAGATGGATACAGTCTAAGGAAAAAACGTGCCTCGAAAATCAAGAAAATTTGATTCTCGTTCAGAAGGCGCCACTAGCTTTGGCCTACTGTCCTATAGATGGCGTTGACTGCTTCGTTTGTTATTTAACAATTTTAACGCATATCAGTGAAAGAACATGGGTCAAAATCATAAAAATAATTAATGCAAATAAAAAAAATCATTTATCCATATTTAAATACATTTTATCGTATTTTTATAAATCTTCATTTTTAGTTTTAAAGTGTGTCGACAGATGGCAGTGAATTTACTGGGGTCACAAAATTTACTATGACAGTACCGCTCTAGTATAAGTTACTCTATGTCTATACTTAACCGAACTAAAGTAGGTAGCAATCGTAAGTGTAAGTAGGGTTATAAGGGTTCCGAACTGTACATGTTTATATTGTTATTGATTTTACCGACTTGTGCGAGGCGTTCGATACGCTCAACAGTCTCAACAACAACACTCGAAATAAGTTCCAATCGTGCTCACAGCTCGCGTTGACAAGTGTTGTGCTGTATCTGTTTACACTTAATTCTGAATCGTGTTGTGTCAGACCAAAATATCGAGAGGAGGCACGAGAATGTCGCTTCCGAAATGCCATTTTTCTAAAACTTGTGAAAAATATTTGGTCTGATCTGGGTTTTAGGACTAGGCTAACAAATTAGCAGTATATTCCCCCTTATTCATAAATGTCTACTAAAGTATTACTTTCCGACGTATTGGTATGATGGAAAGGGACAAACGATTTTTAGCGGCGTTTATGAATAAAGGGTACAATCTTTACACATTTGATTGAGGTAGCCTAAATGCAAGACAGAAGCATTTATTAAGCGACATTCTCATAGAATATCCCAGAATCATTGTCCAAAATTATACTTTAATTATTTCCTTTTATTTCGAGTTAACACGTGTAGAAAATATTATTAATTAAATCTATACAGAGGCTCTGCCGAGTTTCATAACGATCAATATCCGGCCGATAATGATATTTTGTCAACATCTACGTTGTGCGACAAGCGGCACAAGCAATTTAGTTATAACGTAAAGTAATATGTTTAGGTCATAATCTCAGAGTATTAACTCCCACGGCATACCGTAAAGTGGAAAGCATATATCTTGTATGGACAATTTGAAATAATAAGAGCGCCGCTCTGAATATGACGCCGAATTTCAAAACACTTTATTAAATAACGTTTGACGACGTTTCATCTGAGCTCGTGTTACGTCAAGTATGTCTTACTCGCACGAGTAAGTCATTCAGAGATAAATATGTAATTGAGTAGGAGCGTTTTGCTGGAAATAAGCAGTTTGTAGGTTTTGGTAATTTTAGTGCGTTAAAATCATTTAGGAACGGAAAGTTGAATTCCTAAAATGTTGAATTCCCAGAAAGCTGAATATCAAAATGTTGAGTTGAATTTGCATACGGTTGAATTATTTAAATGTTGAGATTGCAAAAAGTTGAACTTGCAGGATGTTGATTATTAAAATGTTGAGTTCTGTAAATGTTGAAATTGCAAAATGTTGAATCTCAGAATGTTGAATTATAAAAATGTTGAATACTCAACTTAACTAGACGGAGTCCCGCTTTGCGGGGCTCCTATTTTTGAGCGGTTTGCCCTTCGGGCATTTGAAGCTACCTAACGAACCTAACCTACCTACCTATTGATTTAGTGTGATATCCGTGAAAACATTACACTGGGGAATAAAGTGTAGGTTAGGTTAGGCTTGTTAGGTAGCTTCAGATGCCCGAAGGGCAAACCGCCCAAAAATAGGAGCCCCGCGAAGCGGAGCTCCGTCTAGCTAAGTTGAGAATTCAACATTTTGAGAATTCAACATTTTGCGAAACTAAAATTATTCAACTTTTTGGGAATTAAACTTTTTGATATTTCAACATTATAAGAATTCAACATTTTGCGAAACTAAAATTATTCAACTTTTTGGGAATTCAACTTTTTGATATTTCAACATTTTAGGAATTCAACTTTCTGTTCCTAAAGGGTTAAAATTAATAATATTAATAATTTACCTATATACGTTCCACTGCTGGGCACAGACCTCCTCTCATGCGCGAAAGGGCTTGGGCTATGAGAGGGCTTGGGCTATAGTCCCCACGCTAGCCCAATGCAGATTGGGGACTTCACATACACTTTCGAATTTCTTCGCAGATGTATGCAGGTTTCCTCACGATGCTTTCCTACACCGAAAAGCTAGTGGTAAATATCGAATGATATTTCGTACATAAGCTCTGAAAAACTTATTGTTACGAGCCAGCAGTAGCATTGGTGGTAAGTTGCAATGAATTTTTATTAATTTATTTAAATATCGCAAATGCTGGTGCTGCTGTAAGTTAAGCTTATTGTACCCATTACTGTTTTTTTACTGCGACAGTAAATTTCTGTACCGATACGACCTTCGAACCTTCAAGGAATAAGCGTACTTCTATCTTAAAGGACGCTGGCGTAAAGGCCGGCTGGTGTTACAGGTGTCCATGGGCGATGGTAATAGCTTACCATCAGGCGATTCGTCTGCTCGTCTGCCTTCTATATCATAAAAAATGTAGGTTGTTTTGTGAGGTTCTATTCAAATTGGTGCATCAAACCAAGTTGTTTGTTATTCGATACTATTGATGTTAAAATGTTTGTATACCGATTTTATCTAATGCTTTGGATTATAATTTATGACAATAGAGGAGTGAAAATATGCAATGCTTTAAAGATGTCTGCGACGCCAAATTACTTTTTTGTCTACTTGTTGTTTTTAATAATCGCTATATAGGTCAAGCGGACATTTTCAAGTTTATCTCGAGACGGCAGTGCTTACCTACTATTGGATAGTTTACCATACCATATAGGAAAAAAAATGTTTAATTCAGGACATCGATTCAGATCTAATATTTTGTTATGGTTTTGATCCTCTTTGTGATTGGCGCGCATCTCACGCACGACTTTCACTTCAGTACGTATGTATCAATCAGCGTCAGTTCAAAACCATAACAAATTGTTAAATCCGAACTGGGATCCAGGTCTCATCAATTCTCAGGATCCCTAAAAGATATCAAGAGTAGGCAGGTGCGCGAAACTGACGCATTTCTTTCCTCTCTAGCGCTTACGTGTAGGGTGGGTGAATTTTTAGAACTTTAAGAACACTTAATTTCGTGTCCCCCGACTCCCTAGCATAGAAAAATCGATTTTTCAAAAACCATGTTGATTTTTTTACTTTTTTGTTTACACGGGCATTATCCGATATAATTGTCATAAGTATTTAATTAACAACTTGATCACATAATTTTTTTTGCTGAAGTATAAGTATTGTAACATAAAATGAGCAGTTGATAATTACAGGGAAACAAATAATAAAATGTAATTACGAGGAACTATTTATGTATTTTTTGTGAATTTGAATTTTATAGTAATATATGGTTTTAAGAAGTGATCCAAGACATGGCTACAAAAGGTAAAAACTTGATCTACATATTGATCGATTAATAATCATACTAGTATTATTGATCACTACTTACTCATATGAAATACCTGTCTTTGTTATTAAACGTCGCCGTCGTATATTCGTAATCCATACTAATGTGGTATAAAAATTACAGTTCATGGATTGAGTTCTCAATCCATACTAATCCATCCATACTAATATTATAAATGCGAAAGTCTGTCTGTCTGTGTGTTCCCTCTTCACGCTTAAACCGCTGAATCGATTTAGATGAAAGGACATAGGATAGTTTTTATCCCGAAAATCATCCCTTAAGAAAGTAAAAAGGGGGAAGGAATTGAGTTAATTAATGAAGTGTCTGCTAATTTGTGTGCAAAATATGCTCAAATTGAATAATTGCTATGAAATTTTTTCCAGGCGCTATGCTTGCTTTAGCTGCTGCTTTAGCAGACGAAGTAAGACGGGCAAAAGCTAGTTTTTTATATACCGTATTTGTTAGAATGAATACAAGTGATACAATACAAATGATTAACTGGAAGAAATCCCTTTATATTTATGTAAAGAATGTTAATTAACACAGCTTTATTTGCTTTAATCTTTATGCTACACCCTAGTAGGGTCCATGTTTGTACTTGATTAGACTTTCAACATCTTTGTAAAATACCTCGGTTGCATTGAATAAATGATATGATATGCGTTAATCGAAGAGTTTTAAACCCGCTTAGGTATATACAACCCCTTTAATCCTTTACCACATAACAAATCGCTATAATAATTCACAAAATGTTGCCAGGATACATGGTGGCTGACCTTTCCGAGTCAAATCCGTTTCTATTCACTATTTTAAAGGGAGTGATGTGTCATTGGGAACTTAGGAACTTAAGTCATTTCGATTTTGCGCTGTTGCAGTGTTGTCATATCCATGCCTCTCATTTGCTTTTGATAGTCAGGAAGATAAATTATTCACTGTAGGTAACAAAGGCTGACAGGCATTATGACAGAAAATCTCTTTGTCTACTGTATGTGCTTTGTAATTGAAAATAAAGTGAGTGAATACAAGTGAGTATTGGAAAAGACTGGAAACGGACAGTGTTTGTAGATATCTATGTTTCTGCAAAAAGAAAAAGTTCTGTACGAATTGCCGGATATAACACATAATTTTCTCTTTGTAAATTCCGACCCAGTGAAACTTGTTGCGGTTGGTTGCAATTCTGCAAAAAGTCTCATTTTGGGATGAAAGTGGACCTTTCTGTTTATATTTTAATTTTAGGGATATGCCATTTCTCCAGGCTGCATCATCGGATCAAAATCAGCAAACTATTATATTGAGAACGAAATTTTATATTTTAGTATACGAGTAGGTACTTCGGCAATTCAGAAATTAAATTAAATATAGTCACACAATTATATAAGTATTATAAATAATTAAGGGTCCCTGGTAATCGAGCTGGTTATCCATATACAAACATAGTTTCGCTCTCATTTTAAAACGACTAGCTAGATTGCTCTGAAACTTTGTACTTACAATAGGAATATAGGAATAAGGTAATATCTGGGAGACCGTGCTTTGCTCGCAAAACATAAAAACTAAAAAATGCGCGTTTTCCCAGAGATAACACTTAGCTAGATCGATTTTTCGCCCCCGACTAGCAAATTTCATCGAAATCGTTAGAGCCGTTTCCGAGATCCCGAAATACATACATATATACAAGAATTGCTCGTAATAAGGTATAAGATATCTATGTCTGTAATTAGTTTACGTAGCTTCAGATACCAGTTAAAAAATACAGCGAATTTAAGTGTTTCATACAAAACTTGTTTTTGCTCTATTTCGTGTGATTCATAAACTGGAGCTATATAAACTAATTACAGACCTAGATATACCTCATGTCATTGTATGTGCAGTTTCATTACAATCCGCCACATAGTTTTAAAATGAGAGCGGAACTACGTTTGTATGGGAAGTTGTAATTCGGCCGAGCTTGCCGGGGACTCTTTTAAATAAAAATATATACAGAGTAAAGCTTAATAATACGGTGATATGGGTCACAAAAATGTTACAATATCAAACATTATGTCAATACCAATTCAAATAAATGTCCTGTAATTGTTAAAGCAAATAAAGGTTATGTTTGACATTAAAGGGTCGATCCACTTTTGAAATAGCCACGTCAAATTAAGCCGAATATGGGCAATCAGGGGAATAATTCGTGTACCTAGTTTTGTAAATTGGTACAATTATACCTCGTGGTGTCCAGATGAACATACTAAAATTATTACGGGGTGTGCGGGGTGGCGGGGTGGTGGTGGTGGTGTGTGGAGGGTTTGAAGGTACCTTTTTCAGATTTTTGCTCATATATCGAACTTCATACAAAAGTTTTTACATACCACTTTCACAAATAAGGTCATATTTATTTTTACTCTACGATCAATACTTTAGGAGCTACAAGGTGTTTAGGTAAGTTAACAGAGAGATAAAAAATAGACGATTTAAGAAAACGTCATTGTTTCGTAGTTATTCATCAAAACTGAAAATTTTTAGTTCGCAATAAGCAAGCTAATAAGCCGGCCAAGAGCATATCGGGCCACGCTCAGTGTTGGGTTCTGTATTTACCCGTCCGTTTATATATTCGAGATATGAGCAAAAATCTAAAAAAGTACCTTCAACCACAATACTTTAGAACATAACTTGACCGAATCATACAATACAAATGCCAATGAAATAAGCTACCTTAGGTAAATATTATTCTGATCCTCTCTCTCTCTCTATCTTCTTCCTGCACTTATCCCACGTTATGTGGGGTCGGCACAACATGTTTTTCTCTTCCATTTTCCTCTTTCTTTATTTTTTCTTTCTTTTAAACATTATTCTGATCCTATCTGACTTTATGTTCATGTTCGTTATCGCGAAGCGCCAATAGAGTACAACTTGTACACGCACGTGTGACATGTTCACAAAATAAACCTTTGTATTATGATATCTTTGGATACGCCTATTGTCTGCGTAAGCAGCTCCGGTCCGCAGGAGTCTTGTGATAATTGGATAGCATCTCGTGGCGACGACGGCTATGTCGAGTAGGATAAAATATGAATGTAGCTCTCAGAACATACAGTCATTGTTTACATACTCGGAGACGGAAGTCATTCCATCTTGTCTTGAGATAATTTATTCAAATGTAGTTAGTCGAATTAATTGTAGTATTATCCTGACTACGCGAGAGACAAGATAGAATTAGGAACAGTGTGATAAGGGAAAAGTGTGGACTGAGCGAAGATGTAGTGACAAAAATTGAGAAAGGTATGTTGAGATGGTTTGGACACGTGGAAAGAATGAGTGAAAGAAGGCTAACAACGAGAGTGTATAAGGGAGAGGTAGAAACGGGAGTTGGAAGGGGCAGACCTCGGCCGACTTTCTCTGATCAGAAATCCTTCTGATTCTCCATTCCTTTTTGTGTAATATATTATATGTTTATCCTATTAATTTTGTATGTATATCCTTTGTCTTCTACTACTACTACTACTGCTACTGCTACTGCTACTGCTACTGCTACTGCTACTGCTACTGCATCTCGCTCGTACTGGCATATTAGTGCGAGCGAGATGTATAGAAAGTTTACGTAGATGTTAGCGTATATGTCAGTGTTGACACTGTTAGTGACTCGTGGTACGGGTACTGGTTGTGTTTTCCGCGTACCTAATTTGTGAAGTGTTATATAGATTTCCTCGAATGTTCACTACTTGCGAGATTTTATGATTGATGTGTATTGAGTCGGGTTTTAGGAAACATTTTTAATACATATGTATACTGGGTGACACAAAAGTACTCGTAGTGATTTTTAGAAATAATATTTACAGCCTTTATTAATTATAAAGTGCACATCTGCCATCGATTTTACCATCCTTTTGTTAGTACTTTGATTTCCATCGACGAACGACTAAAATGGTAAACGTTTTCCGCGACTAACTCCGACCAAAATAGGCTAAAATGGTGTGCTTAGTTACATCCTATTTTTATACATTATAATGCCTAATGTATAAATTAGAGGCCGGAACGAAACACATTTAAGTATTATTCTGTGAAAATATTTCTGGGAAATTTCTAGATTGCCGCTTTTCACCGTAGATTGAAAATTATTTGACTATGATAAAGGAAAACGATTTGTGGTGCTGTTACTAAGGTTTCGGGCGAGATTGGTAACGAAGGAAATAGTATCCGGAATTGTGATTAAATTAAACTACGCCAGGGAAGTAATTGGATGTGTGTGTGGATTGAATAAATAAATATAAAAATATAGGGATGTGAAGTTATGAGAAAATATGTTTCACTATATAAAACCAATAACCTTATAATTTATTTAATGTAATCGTTTCATGACATTTAATTTTTTTTATATTTATAATTTAATTCAATGAAAACATGCTTAAAATTATGTTCACTTAATAGAAACGTATTGACTTGCATATGCCTTTTAAATGTATTATTAATTTTATAATTGTAATAATAATTGTATTGTTCTTCTAATTGTAAATAATTTTTGAATATGACGATGTACAATTACTACAAATAAAATATATTCTATTCTATTCTATTCAATAATAAAAAATTACCATAAACTATTACTAAGACTCCGCTCTGCGTCTGTCCGTCTGTCTGTCACCAGGCTGTATCTCATGAACCGTGATAGCTAGACAGTGGAAAATTTCACAGATGATGTATTTCTGTTGCCGTTATAACAACAAATACTAAAAAGTATGGAACCCTCGGTGGGCGAGTCCGACTCGCACTTGGCCGGATTTTTATCAAGTAGATACGTCTGCGGGTGATACTATAATTTTATACTAACGGAATAATTGAAAAATTCACGGATTCTCTATGTACCTCCCCAAGGCGTGTAAACAAAAAGAAAGGAAAGGAAAGATTTGCATGATTTTGGTCAGCCTCGGTAGCTCATTTGGTTAAAAGCGATCGGACTTATGTTTGGAAAGGTCGCCAGTTTGAGACTTAACCCGAAGCAGTGATTTTTTTTCATTTAACCTTTAACAAAAATAAAAATACCATGTACTTACAGTAACTAGATACGATGGAAACATATCACAAGAAAACAAATAAAATACTAATAAAAGTTAAATATAGTTAGACCAAGAAAAGTCAGCGATTTTGATAGCATACGCAGTGCAAGTGTTATTTAATACGTCATAATTTCATAGAAGATTGACGTTTAAAATAACACTTGTAATGCGTGTGCTAACAAAATTATTGCAGACTTCTCTTGGTTTAACTCTATATAATATATTTATTATTTCAATAAAATGAAAGAAAAAGTTGCCACATTGTTTAGCATCTGAGACCTAATAGATAAAATATTGTTTGAAAACGGTAATTTAACGATTGCAAGGTGCTGAAATATCAAAAAACCTTTTTAGTCTGGCGGCGGTACTGCTAAAATCCTTTTCAATCAACCCCTTAAGGCAAAAATATTGTTAAGCAACTTTGTTTTATGTAGCTGTATAAGTGTATTTAGTGTATTGCAAAAAAGTGTAGGTAACACAATGGAATATCCACAAAAATATGCAAAAATGTAAAACAAAAATTAAGAAAATATATGTGAAAATCTTTGTGTTACGTCATACAAAGGAAGACAAAATCGCCGCCGCAATATGTTTCACCGCGTGTAGAATAAAAGTGGCGTCGAATTCAGGAATCCGCAAATACCATGTCGATATGCCGATAGCCAAGTAATTTATCTATAGAACAATGTATAAACAGTAGTAGAAAACGGTTAGCTTATCAGATTTATGTGCAATCCAAACCAATTTTTTGCGACTAAATAAAACACATTTTCTCACCATTGCTCGAAAACCAATATAGCTGACGACACGTGCGTTTGCGCTGGCGTAGGTTTAAAGTGTTTATATAAAATATACGTTGAAACCGTCTAACAAACATTTGATATGTTTTTTTTAGTGTACTTCCTTTTTGGCGAAATTTATTTCGCCAAATTTCACTTGGCAACCAACTTTTCGCCAAAGTTTCATTTGGCAAACCAATCGTTGGCATAACCTTACTTCGCAACCATTTCATTTCCCAACCCCATATTTGCGAAATGAAAATGACGTACTAGGTTGGGTTAGGTTAGGTTGGATTATGTAAATTTGCGAAATGAAATTTCGCCCAACTAAAAATATGGGATAAATAGTTTGGGAACTGAAAGTTTGTCAAGTAATTTTCGCCGAAACATCAGTAAACCGTTTTTTGTTGTATAAAAGACGTCATTTAAAAAAACACGCTCAGCCAATTTACACCAAAGTTATGAATTTTTATTTACAGTGTTGCGAGGACATGTGCATTTTGTATTGCAGAAAAATATACAAAATACACGTTAATTTTGTTTTTTTAAATACTTAAAGCAATGTTTTACTGTTAAAGTGTAAAATTCCTGTTAGTATTTGAGTTACACTATATTGTGTTTAAAATGATTGTATGTATATGGAATATTTATTTTTTTACAGATATTTTAATGTTAAAGACATTTCTGATTGTGGAAAGTACACTTTGTTTTGCAATTCACTCGTATTATAAAAGGTTGCAATTATAAGTTGGACATGTTTAATAAGGGCAACACAATATGTCCCAACCGGGTTGGATTTGGGATGATAAATGTGTCTTGTACGTGATGTCATGCAGGAAGTCCCTGATGTCCAACAGGCCGCACAAACTATTTGGCGACAGTAGGTAGGCTTTTCTCCTTTTACTTGTATAAGGAGAAAGGCCGCTTCATTTTTACATAGGTAGAAGCAGTGGTAGACTCGCTGTTTAATTTGTGCCCAAAAATCTCCTGAGACCGCGAAGTCACAGTCTTTTGGCAGTCCCAATTACATGCACTGTAGCACATAAAAACTCTCCAGCTGTGCGGGCTCTAAGGCTGCTGAACTCGCTTCTGTCATGGGCACCAGAATGCGATTTGTTTGCAAGTCGATGGATGGTTGTGTATCAGATGTGTCTGCGGTACTGTGAGGTGATGGACAAAAGTTGATTGTGACAGGCCTCCTGCCAAGGCCACGCGCTATATGCCTACCGCTCGGCGTATCGTCGACGATTCAACCGACAGAGGGCCGCCGAACGCCCGCCTGAGCGCTCGCACCGCGCGTTTCCCGCGCCTACGCTTCGAAATGCCGAAACCACGAAATTATTGTGCAGTAGATGGGTGTAAAAGTCAAAAAACCAAGAAAAATTTGTCGTATTTACCGAGTAGTATTTTAAATCTATCTTTATGAATTTTGTCACCATTTCTTTCTTTGAACATAAGTAGGTAAATCGTAAATGAAGGAGTTTTTTGAGTCAGGTAATATAATTGTTGTTTTTAAATATTCGATTGACTAATAAAAAATATGGTTGATTCGCAACATTTGTTTTATTACAATAATAACATAAGTAACAGTACAACCCTAGCGCATTCTTACGATGACGCGTTGGCACGTGACTCGCACGGCGAGCAAGGCAGTCTCGACTCTTTGTTCGCGTACTTATGGTACATTTCTTCTCGTCCTGAGCAGCAGGTATTATTATTAAGATTTTGTAGGCTATTATAGCGTAGGTATTTTCGCTTTTGTATGGGAATGATGTATCTGTTACGTAGTAACTATTTATTAATCTGTGATTGTGATCCGATTTTCCTATTGTGAATAACTTACGTATTTTATAATCTGAAGTGTACAGTGATTTGGTTTCAACTGTAATGCTGTATATTATGTTTTCAAATAAAAAAATAAAATAAAATGGTTGCTTATGAACATAAGTAATATCAGAGCCACTTACACGTTACCAACTTTAAATATACCGTTCTAGTAAGGCTCCGAAATTCTGTAAAGCTTTCGGTTATATAGATTAATTTTTAATTCAGTATGATTTACTACTTGATGGAGCGACGACCTGGTGAAGGTCGCGGGAATTCGATGGATGCGAGCGGCACAGGATCGGTCGGAGTGGCGAGCCTTGGGGGAGGCCTATGTCAGCAGTGAACGTCTATCGGCTGACATGATTATGATGATGATGATCTACTTTACAAACCTCTAAAAACGAAAGGCGACATACTGTAAATCTTGATAAAGCAACCGCTATGAAAACCTCGTTAGAGGCACATAAGAACTCGTATTTTTTCAATTTCATAGGACAATAGCTGTTTTAGTTGAGGCTCATTTTCCATGTAATATCATACACAGAAAAATAAATACAACAGTATCAACAGTAAAATTATGTCTCCGGGAAAGAAAGAGCTTAAATTATAGTCTGGCATCCCGCGTGATCTTGCTATTATCATCCATCCATGCTCTGAGTACTGTTATGTGACAATTTAATAATTTTTGACGACCTTGCCACGGTGAAAGAACGCGCGACATTTTCGCCCTGACGTCCTAGATTTTTAATGCTTACATACAAACGGCAAGATAATTACTTCCCTTCGGTTATTTACAGACCCTCGTCACGGCCGCTTGTTTTACACGTCATTCTCGTTTGCTAATGAAAAAAAAAAACGTGGAAAAATAAATTGCTTTCATTGCTGGACAGCATTCACGCGTGTGTTGGCGACGTGATAAAAACCTTATTCATTGACGAGTATTAATCCGCATACTGAAACCGACGTAATAAACATTTTACCGACTTAAAAGTGGAGAGGTTCTCATTTCGTAAGGTTTCGTTTTGTTTTATTTTTATATAATTATGGAGGCGAACATTAATGGTTTAAAAATTCTTTTTTATACTATACGAGTCGTGCATCTCGCGCGCACCTTAGGTATATGCTTTATGACACGGACTCACTTTATGCATGGTATCATATTAGGTAATATCTAAACCTGAATACATTTTAAAATCTTAATTTTGGTCTTCAAGAAGAAGAGGGCTGGACTGACTTGAAAAGTTTGAACTTACGAAAGTCGATTACCTGAGACTGTATATACAAAGGGCCCTTGCATTTTCAAGTGCTCTTGTATGAACTCTTTTCTGTTTTGTCACATTATTTTCATGTCAGGATGATGATAAAACCCCAAAGGAATCTATTTACTATCATCTATCATTTGTTCTCGGAAGACACCATTTGCCGATGAAAATAAAAAAAAATATGGTTTTGTGATGTTCGTTCCTTTTAGTAAAGCCGCCTTGATGTGTTGTCGATCCGCGTGGATGCCGCGAAATACGCCAATGTTTTAGGGAAATATCATAAAAGGTGTGACAATTTTTTGTAACATATGCAAACATTGTAATTCGGACGAGTTTTTGATTCCATTTTTAATGCTTGATTTGCCTGAAAAGTGTTATATATAGTTTGAACAGTCTGTTTTGCATACGTGTATGCTGTGTATGACTTTGATTGTGTTCTTTTGTAAGGTCTGTGCGTGTTTAACGCCGATTTTGAGGTAATAATTTATGTATCCTCGTTGTGTTTAAACATTTTATATTTAACTTCCATTGTGAGAAAGGTCAAACGTATCTTTGAATACATGTTTTTAAATGACAGTTTATCAACGTAAGCACATATGTCGAATAAGGTCATCTGGAGTAAGATAACTTTTTTTTGCTCGGACCAAGAGAGACAGTTTAAGAATTTCTTACAAGTGTTTCTTTTGCTCAAATGTTTATCTTACCCCCTTTTAATCTTGTGGTAAAATATATCTATGGAAATCGTATAGACTGCAATTATAGTTTACAATATTGACATTAATCACAAAAAAAAAACACATTTGATTAATTATGCAAAAAGCAAATTTTCCATTAATTTATAAAAAATAACAACAAAATAAATCGTTAAGCAATTTTGAATGGAAAACGAGCGAATAATATAACCCAACGATAACGCGCGTCCGGTCCGGAAATATCGGTTGAAGCAGCCTTTAGAACTGCTAATCGTAATACGCAAACAAACGGGAACAACTTTAAACAACGTTTATTTACGTAAGTTCGGTAAACTCTGGACGATTCCGGTCGATCGCTAGAATAGGTATGGGTATGTTCCTATATTTTGTTAGTTTGCTGCTTTAGTAAGATTGAAGTAGCAAATTGTTTCATCAGTTCACTGCGGACTCTAGCTTTTTTTTTCTCAGAAGTCTGAACTAGGTCAGAAACCCTTAAATTAATTTAGTAACACAAGGCCTTAGAAATCATAAAAAGTAAATAAACTGCATTTAAGAAATAAAAATTAAACGGTACAACAGTGAAATTTTTAATCATAAACATTGTTGCATCTGTAAACTTTTCCTCCGATATTACTTTAAACGCTCTAAACGTCATTTTGCAGACACTGATGGTGTTTCAAAATGGTACGAAATGCAAATGTACGTTTAAATTTCACTTCGTAAGTTCGTAGCCGTTATAATTCTGTGCAGTTTTCAAGCTCTGTGCGGCTGTCGGAATGGCCAAGAGCGGCATTCGAACTTAAAAATTATGAACCTTAAAACTAGCATACAATAAGTACCTATACCTATATATCTTACCTGGTCCAACAAATATCCTTAACCATTCAGCGTGGCAACGCAGCTGGCATATTTGGAACATTTGGGCTAGGTAGGGAACAGTTCGGGACTTAAAAGGAAATTTTTGACGGGACTAGTTTGTGATTAATAAGTTTTTATATACTAAGTGTATACAGTTTAGGTTTAATAGGTTAGTCTTAATTTTATAATATTGTAATTTTATTTATTATAGTACATATCTTAAAACTAAAAACTACAAAACATATTATGGTTGCAAATGTTGCGATGCATTACGCAACACGCAGTGTCAGTGAGCCGACCGCGATCCGCCGGAATAAGTAGGTACAGTCGCCATCAGATATATCGGAGCGGCCAAAGTGATCACAAATATCTGAACACGCCTCTATGTCAAGGCGTTAGAGTGCGTGTTCAGATATTTTTGAGCACCTCGGCCGCTCCGATATATCTGATGACGACTGTACACACCCTTCGACAAAATCCCTCCGTGTTGAAGGTCGCTAGACGTTCAGTCGGAAAGCTCAAAAATAAGAATTAAATTAATAGACAGAGAGCTAGTCACGGACATTGATATACAGGGTGGAAAAAATTAATGGGCCATGGATGGAGTGCCTTAAAACCTTAAGTTAGCTCATTTTACTTAAAGGAAAGATTCTTTTAATTTTAAAAATAAATAAAAATAAAACTGCATTAATTTTTTTTAAATTTTGCTTGTCTAAAAATATTCTTGAGTGCTAAATATTTTATTTTATTGTCTAGGTCCATGGGGTCCCAGCGCGCATAAGTTGTTTGCAGAAATCGCGAAGCGTCTGGTTGACGTAACTGGTGACCGAAGAGCTGGCGGCTTTCTCGCACAACGTATCAGCATTGCGATACAGCGGGGAAATGCCGCCAGCATCCTTGGTACAATGCCTCAAGGGCCTATTTTAGATTTAAGCTAGTTATTAATTTCGTTTACGTAGTACCACTGTATATATCTTGTATGTAAATAAATTTGTAATAATAATATTTTATGGATATTTTGTACGACAGACGAGTGTAAGATATAATGTTTCTTAGAAAAATTTTGTCATTAACATTAGTAGTAGTAGTAGTAGTAAATCACTTTATTGTACAAAACAAAAATTGTTAACATGAAATTCATATAAATTTAGGTACAAAGGCGAGCTTATCCCTGTAAGGGATAACACACATTAACATTAAGGGACATTAACTGTATCGACTAGTACAAAAAAAATAGCAAGTGTTTATTTTTTGGAATTTTTCGTCGGTTCGACTCCCGGGCGAGACAAGCGAATTTAAAAAAAATCTTTGAATACAGTTTTGATTCTTTTTAAAAATAAAAGTTAAGTGAAACAAGCTAACTTCAGGTCCAGGGCCCATAAATTTATTCCACACTGTATGATACTGGGAGCAACGAAACTACTTATTTATAGCTAGTTTGCTATACTATCCTTATTACTGGAGCCAGGAGTCTGGCAGCTTTTCATTGGTAGAGTAAATAGTGATCTAGTGATTTATTTGAGTAATTTGATTTGCTTTCAGTATTATAGCTAAGCTAGAGCAAGATGCATGGACGAATGCTATCAAAATGAGATAAAATTAACACCAATTTGTAGACTACGTGCAAACCGACTTCTAAGTCTACGGCGTCGGCACTTACTTTGAAATGATAAACGAGCAAGAAAGTGAGACGAAATATTTAATATTCAACTTGCTGCCCGCCAGACGTTTTCGTGGTAAAATTTTAAAAAGTAGGACGGACCGTCTTAAATTAAAAGTAGGCATGTCGTTCAGGAACTACGAATAACTTATTGAGGCGACCAGATTTATTGGAAGGAAATTATATCCATAAACGAAAAAAAAAGTTATAATACTATAAGAAAATTTTGAACCGAGTTTGTGATCAATCAAACAAACATTGAAAACATCGAATGAGTAATGAACTTTGTCAGAAAGGGCTTTCAACTTTAAAAACACAACATTATAAATATTTATTTATTTAAAATTTATTGCACAAAATATATACAACAACGTACAAATGGCGGACTTGATGCCAAATAGCATAAATACCTGTAAATTTCTGTATAAATATCTGTAAATTTTAATTAAATTACAACCTTAAGTGTTATTTATGTAAGTATAATTATGTAATTTTTGTTTCATTTGTTTTTTTCTCACAAAATATATTTTGATATAGGTACGTGCGCATGCTTCATTATAAATCAAAATGAATTATTTTCACAGAGCCACTGTATGTACAGTATGCTGCAGAGATAACTGACCCGCCTGCATATAAACTTGTTTGCGGGGATCAGTTATCTCTGCAGCTTACTGTATATTTTTCGTCATATTAAAAAACGATGAACTTTCAGTAATTCAATCGAAAACATATTACTGGAAGTGCGTACAATTTTGTTTTTAATTTATTACACACAATTTCATTGACCTCAGGTATCTAATAGTTGCTGACACAAGTTTGAGCTCTACTCTTTCAATTCAATCAAGGATTAGGTATATTATGTCGGTACTGTAAAGTCCGCAGTAAAACCCTGGGGATATTTATATTAGCGGGAGCACAAGGAAACACAACCGTTAGGAATCTTGATATATTGATAAGAATGAGTCTTAGATCTACCCGCACTGTCAAGCGTTTATTAATGTATTTATACATATCTACCTACACTACAGTACCTATAATTTTACCTACACTTCCGTACGGGTCGTAACGTTTTGGGCAAACACGCTTAAGAGCGCCGGAACCAGCCTTTGAGTATGTTTACGAAGATGTCAGCAATCACGTTTATGGGAGCCCAACTTAAATATTTATTTTATTCTGTTTTTAGTATTTGCTGTTATAGCGGCAACAGAAATACATCATCTGCGAAAATTTCAACTGTCTAGCTATCACGGTTCATGAGATACAGCCTGGTGACAGACGAACAGACAGACAGACAGCGGAGTCTTAGTAATAGGGTCCCGTTTTTACCCTTTGCGAACGGAACCCTAAAAATCACGTCGTAAAAACGCCGGCGGAGAACCGGTTCGTTAATAGCCCGAAATTATAACCTTGAAGTTGGTACTTTTCATGTATACTTTACTAGCTAGAAGCTTGCTAATACCTACCCCCGTTAAAACAAGTCCCCCGCTTCCCTAGGTATGCCATTACGTCGATGTAAATATTCTTACATAAAAATAACGTTTTAATGCTCCGAATTTTCGGCAGCACAAATATCTGTGCACACGTAAAATACGAAAAATCCCAGCGTTGCTTACTCAAATAATGGCATACTAAAATTTTGTTAATCTCTGTTTATACCCAGACATTTTTTTCTTTCCAATGTTACGAGATCCACGTTTTATAAATTTTAGCAGACCATTTCGACCTTCATTATTTTTGTTTGCGTAAAATTATTTTTTATGGTTATTATTAGACACCTGCAAACGGAGAGCGTGTGAAGGTATTACTATATTCAGTGTTCAGTGCATGAATACTATTTATACATAGACAAATGGATATAAAATTGCGAAAAGATTTCAAATTACGAGTATACTTAATGTAAATTTGAAATGTTTTAAGGATCAGCACGGCCACGTGCCGAGATTTTTAGCCATTAACGCTATTTTAAAAGGAAAACATCACATTTAGAATAAAATGTTTTTGTTCTTGTTTGCACAAATAGCTCTGTTTTACTCTACACAAAACTGTTGTTGTCTGTTGTTATTGCTTTGTTAAACATGATGTTAAAATATTTTCATTAAGGAAACTGTAAGTCTATCTTTAAAAAAAAAACCAGTGTTATGTATAACCAAAGATAGATATAACTCCGTAATAGATGGATACAGTCTAAGGAAAAAACGTGCCTCGAAAATCACGAAAATTTGATTCTCGATCAGATGGCGCCACTAGTTTTGGCCTACTATCGTATAGAGGGCGTTGATGGTTTCGTTTGTTATTTATAATTTTAACGCATATCAGTGAAAGAACATGGGTCAAAATCATATAAAAATAATTAATGCAAATAAAAAAATCATTTATCCACATTTAAATACAATTTAACGTATTTTTATAAATCTTCATTTTTAGTTTCAAAGTATGTCCATAGATGACAGTGAATTTACAGTGGTTACAAAATTTACTATGACAGTACCACTCTATCTTATTATATCCTCATTGGTATAACTATAAAAACCTGTTTGTTTCTTAAATAAATAAATAAATAAAATAAAATGCTCTAACAAGCCGATGTTAATTTTAATATATTTAGAGGTAGTTACAATGTTATAAAAAATATATAGACACGATTTTCGATTCGATTTTTATTTATTTATGAAACTGAGGACGTTCTATACGAAAAACTTGAACACTTTCTTCACTTTGTGTTCTATGAATGTAACAAAATATGGAACTCCTAATTTGTTCTATGTTTTGATTATGTTTTTATCAGAGAAATCAATGAAAAATAATTCTAGGATTTTTCATTAAATACGTTGAACATATGAAAGACAAATAAGACATTCAAATTTAAATCAATCAATCAATGAAACAAATTAATATACTCCAAATTTTCTCTTACGAGTAAATTTTAATGTCTCATGATTGGTGCCGTTATCATTGATATTAGAATTTCAAATTTCAATTGGATCACTTAAGTTGTCCATACATGTTCGTGTAGCTCCTTTACGAAATTTTAAAAAGTTACGAACTAAAAGCTTTCAACATTTTCATATTATGGCTCTTTGAGTTCGTGCTTATTCATGTTGAGCGCTTTCCAGTAAGTAGAACCCTACAAGAATGTATACTTTGGTAACAACCGTTATCGGGAGCCGTAATTCCCATATCAAATTCGGAACACGTTACGAATTTGATATGGGTTTGTTTGTTGGATATGATCTCTTAATGTCAAAATTGACTTTTCTTGTCTTGATTGATTTTATTTTCTTACTCTCAATTGCTCAAAGGTTGACTGGATCCCTTATAGGGATAAGCTCGCCTTTGTGGATTATATATATTTTGTTTTTGTTGTGTTTGTACTCTGTCTTATGTACAATAAAGTGTTTACATACATACATACTTTAGACACTGACAGATCATATCCAGTGGCAGATCGATACGAGATGTATTCGTCGAAATTCCTAGTTTCATACCAGGCTTCGTAAAATAATTGCATTTTTTGCCACTGGTGGCGCTGCATTCTATGTGGCGCTGCGTCCGCAAAGATTTTCATTTCATTTAATTTCATTAATTATGTAATTTTATTTTAAATCTTCTAACTGACAATTTAATACGAATAAGTATTGCAAATTTCATAAATGCTTAAACAATTATGAGCATTTATGAAACAGTTATTATTAAACTCGTTCAACTTGTAATTAGTTCCTTGTACAGCGCATGTAATTGCCAAACAATGTACCGACTGCCCAGGGCGTTATGGATAAAGGTTAGGGCTCACATGCTAGGCTGTGTGATTGCGGTTCGTGACGTTACAGAAGAGCTATCAAAGACACTGTCTGTCCTGTCGACGAAATACCTCATTTTTAAACACCGCGTGATAATGTCTTTTATTTTTATAATTATCACGCTGTTACGTAGATAAAAACAAGAATATATAATATGATCTCTATTTTTGGGGCTATAATACTAGCATAAGAGAAATAGAGACCTATGAATTTCTTTGCCTATGCTTCACTGCTTTTTTGCTTTTGCTAAAAATCAGTGCAATTGCGTAGCTGACAAATTTTTTTTATGATATCAGTCGATCAAGTTTGTTTTGAGGATCAAATGTCGGTATGGGACACATTGTCTTAAAGCAATACAAAAGCCACAAACGATGGTCAAAGTCTGGCATCGCCAATTTACTGAGCAAACGCTTTAACCCACACTTTCCCACTGGTTTGACCCACAGTGGGTCTACGGGTATTTTTTTTACCCGTTATCCCACTGTTCTGAACAGTGTTCGCCAGTGGGTCTACTGGTAATTTATTAGGTGTCACTACTTAAAATCCTTTTTACACGAACGATTTTCCGATTCTACGAGCAATGACTCTCGCCATTTAGGTAATTCTGTTATTTATTGTTGTTTACCTCCTAGAGATCATTTAATTTGTTTTAAATTTGAGACGGTCAAACTAAAATCGAATAGGTACAACAATATGAATAAAGGCGGAGTTGTATGGAGATTGTCGTCTGTTCTTATTTGCCCATTATCAAACGTTTACTTGCTCTCGTTAAGTGAAGAGAATACCAATTCAGTACAGAATGAGCACCGGACCTGACTCAGCCCAATTTATGTGCGAGACGTTGAATAAATATGTTTCGAGCAAGCCTTGCGGGCCAAAATGAGAGCAAACTTTATGAAAGTATCGTAGCCAAAATTGTGTCTGACGCTTCACAGGCTTATCGTTTTAGCCATTTCCTTTTTCTAGCTCATAATTATCCGAAGTACCGCTATTTCCGTACCTACGTAGATCTTTTTCAGTAAAAATGCTCGGTGAGGTAAACTTGGATTGCAATTACGCTTCGGCATTGTGAAAATCGGTCAACGGCTAGGTCTTCCAGCATTTATTATTTAATCAGCGATGAGTTTTTTACTACTCTATTTTTTTAAATTCGTTCTAAATTTAAGTAGCACGTTTGGTTCACATTGAACATTCTCTTTATTCTGATTTAGTGGTGAATAACCCCCATTTTTGCAAAAATAACATTTCTTTAATATTATGAATTATTTTGTTTGTTATTAAGTTTCTAATTTACGTACAATTTTTTCATTAACGTCACTTGTTCAAGCACTTAAATTAAGTGTCACATTTTAACACCACGCGATTGAAAGAGAAAGACACTACAGCCATTAACAACATAATCAACATTAATTAACATGCTGCCACTTAGATGAATACAACCGTCAAATCCGTACACTCTTCATTTGTGTCGTGTCAACTACTTCTTCTTCTTCGTTTGCCATGCCCTAACGGACGTCGGCGACCACCGTTGCCATCTCTCTCCTGTTCTTAGCCATTTCTGCCAGCATGGCTGCGTTATCGACGTTCGTCCATTTTTTTATGTTGTCAAGCCAGGTGACCTTCCTTCTTCCCCTTCCCCTCTTGCCATCAATTTTTCCTTCTAATATTCGTTGTAGTATATTATATTTGTCATTTCTGTATATGTGTCCAAAATATGATATTTTCCTTCTTTTTTTCTTCATTCTTTTAAGTACTTCCACATTCGTAACTTTATCGGTCCAGGAGATTTTTAGCATAAGCCTATATAGCCACATTTCAAATGCTTCTATTTTCTTTTCCATAGCTTTATTCAGAGTCCACGTTTCGCAGCCATAGAAAAGTACTGATAGTACA